>NC_054381.1:135243746-135891802 GCF_017654675.1 Xenopus laevis | reverse complement strand
TAATGTAAAATAATATACAGATAACAATATTGGCAGTAAAAAAAAAGCATTCAAATTCAGCAGCCAATGAGAGAGAGAGCAATACATAAAAGTTACTTTAAAATCTATATACATTATGTGCATACTTCTATTAATTCAGCGACATGTCTAGAAAACAGTCTGTATTAACTGTAGATATTTGTACAAAGAGCAGCACTTTTTTTCCCCACAGGGTCATGATCATTATGTTTCATTGTGCCCAGACACATACCGAAAATATCTGCAAACTTGCAGATTTTGCTTTAAAGGAGAACTAAACCCTAAAAATGAATATGGTTAAAAATGTAATTTTATATACTGAACTTATTGCACCAGCCTAAAGTTTCAGCTTGTCAATAGCAGCAATGATCCAGGACTTCAAACTTGTCACAGGGGGTCACCATCTTGGAAAGTGTCTGTGACACTCACATGCTCAGTGGGCTCTGAGCAGCTTTTGAGAAGCTAAGCTTAGGGGTCGTCACTAATTATCCAGCAGAAAATGAGCTTCCCCTGTAATATAAGCTGATGCTACAGGGCTGATTATTAAATTCTGATGCTAATTGCACAGTTTCTGTGCTGCCATGTAGTAATTATCTGTATTAATTACTAATCAGCCTTATATTGTGACATTTCAATTCTATGTGTACTGTATATTGTGAGTGGGTCCCTAAGCTCAGTAAGTGACAGCAGCACAGAGCATGTGCAGTGAATCAGCAGAAAAGAAGATGGGGAGCTACTGGGGCATCTTTGGAGACACAGATCTTTACTGCTAAAGGGCTGTGGTTGCCTCCGGCTGGTACAGAAAACCAACACATAATGTACAACATTTCTAGCTACTTCTTTACTTAGGCTTTAGTTCTCCTCTAAATATGGGGCAGTGTTTTAAGGGGCTACTTTAAGTTTTAGCCCGCCCCGTCATTACTGGCACTTTCATCTTGTTGATTCTTATTTTTAAGTCGCATTTCCAGGCATCGCGTTATGGCAAGCGCCCCACCTTTTAGGAACCTAATAAAATTGTCGCCCACCAGTGGTCCCAATGCAAAAAGGTTAGGCTCCTTGGAGACTTCATAAGTGTAAGGGTTTATCTCCACTGGATTACCCTTGCATGTGATGGGCTGATTAGGGTGGTGACCAAGACTTCGGCCTTGCTCTTTTAAGAAAAAAAGGTTGGGGTGAGAACCTATTAGAACCAAGGCCTTGGATATTTTGAATACTTTCTTCAGTCCAGAGGGACTCTGCAGAACACACTTCATATCTGAGTTAAAAGTAAGCACACAGTGCTCAGGAAAGCTGGTATACCTTGGATGAAGGGAAGGTGTTCCGTATGACTGGGTACACATCATGTGGTACACTTTGTGATATTCTGGGTACAGTTTTTTGGGCAACTGCTTGAAAATCAAACTTGGATCATGAAGTCGTCTACGGAAAACATGTATGACTGGAATTTTGTGGTTGTGGGCACAAAGGACAGCGTCAGCAGCTGTCAGTCCTGCTCCTACAATAAGCACCGGGTCTGTTGTTCCCCTGAATTTTCCTTTACAGACGGCTGCCTCAAACTCCGACAAAGAGTGAGAAACATAAGGCAAGTCTTCTCCATTCACTTCCAGTCGTGCCGGTGCATCAAATGTTCCTGTAGCAAGGACCACCGTCTCCGCAAAGAGACAAAAAGGCTCGCGTAACCCATCAGCTGCTCTTCGGTAGCCTTGAATTTCCCAGTTTTTCAAATACACATCATTTTGTTCATTTTGCGGCTGTTCTGATGAAATCCGTTTAGTCTCTTCGTCTGTAGACTCTTCCGCTTCTCTGTAAGCCTTGGCCACGTAGGTAACGTAGGAATTGTCAATGAAGTTCCTTTTGAGGCCCATTGACTTGATGTAGTGCTTGTAATAAGAAGCCACATCTGCTGGCGTAGCGCGATTATTTTTTGAATTTCTGTTTGAAGGAATAAGGACAAAAAAGCTCAGAAAAGAGGCACTTTCATATAAAAGTAGGACATACCAAGGAGAAGATGCTCCAAGTAGGTTCTCTGGAAACACATTGTCCATCAGAATCTAACTCACATATTAAATGTTATTCTCCCATGACCTTTACTCTTACTGACCCATAGCACAAGCTCAGACTAACTTTATAAGAAATATGTAGATATGATGAATTGCAAAACTGCAACCCTTTGGCTGTTTCGGAGCTTTAAAGGAATTGTTCAGTGTAAAAATAAAAACTGGGTAAATAAAAAATGTTTCTAATATAGTTAGTTAGCCAAAAATGTAATGTATAAAGGCTGGAGTGGATGGATGTCTAACATAATAGCCAGAACACTACTTCCTGCTTTGTAGCTTCCTTGACTGATTGGTTACAAGCATTCCACAATTGCAGGAAGTCTGAATCTTTAAGTTATGGGATAAGCTTACCGCTTGCTCAGGCCTCAGACCTTCAACAAACGGGAGTACCTCACAAAAATTCAATAGTACGCAGGCATCAATCCGGAACACCATAAAGTATAATTAAGGCGCCCAAAATTCAAAAAATACAAAAAGTTTTTATTTTACATTATGTTTAAAATGAAACAGCTTTCGTGTCATCCAAGGACACTTAATCATAGGCTATGTAATGAATATTTTTTGAATTTTGGGCTCCTGAATTATACTTTGTGCTGTTCCGGATTGATGCCTGCCTACTGTTGAATTGTTGTGATTGGTTACCAGACAGTAACAAATCAGTGACTTGAGGGGGAGTCACATGGGTCATAACTGTTGCTTTTGAATCTGAGCTGCATGCTAAGCAAACTCACTGAACAGTTATGTCCCATGTGGCCCCCTTTAAAGGGCATGTAAAGTCTAAAATAGAATAAGGCTAGAAATGCTGTATTTTGTACACTAAATATAGACATGAACTTACTGCACCACAAGCCTAATCAAACAAATAATGGCTGGGAAGTAAGTATGATTCATAAGTATGATTGTTTCCCTGCTCAGCAGTTAGGGACCGTCTGACAATTCCTACCCACAGCAGTAAATGAAGGGAGAATTTCACTGCATACAGTCAGGTTTCTTATAAAAACGGTACACATTTTTTAATTAAAGTATATTGGAGATAGGTTTCTTTTTCATTTTTGCCTTTACATGCCCTTTAAAGTCAGTAACTAACTCAGAATTAGAGAGCTGAAAAGCAGGAAGTAGTGTTCTGGCTATTATATTAGACATCCAGTTGCTCCAGCCTTTATACATTACATTTTTGGCTAACTAACTACATTAGAAACATTTTTTATTTTGCACAGCCTATCTATTTAGCCAGTTTTTATTTTTACACTGAACTGTTCCTTTAAGACCAATCAGCGGCAACAGCCAAAAACTGGTTTTACCAATTAATATTCTTAAAGCTGCTTAATAATACGGGGGCTGTTCCCAAATCATTATTTAGTATGTTGTGTATTTTGGGAACAGAATCCTTTTCTAAATATAACTAATAAGGCCTGAAATTCTTCATGGTTATTAATAGGAACGGGTCAATCAGCATCTCTTCTGCCAGTCTTTGTGTTTTACTTCCACATGGGATTCTTGTCAATACAACATACAGTACTAGGCTGATCTTCCTGGTCGTTAAGTGTCTTTATTCTCATCTCTTTCCCTTTTGTCAACACTAATTGATTTTACAGCAGCCCAAAGCAGGTTCAGTGTATCAGCAGAAAATAGATGTGAACTACTCGCCCAGAAAATAACATGTCTAGCATAATACTCTGTTGACCTTCAGAAAATACAATCTGTTTCTAATAGTGCTTAGCATCTCTCTACTCAGATCAGTAAAGTGTGAAATGCAACTGCTTTTGCTTGAGGTAACTGCTGCATTTTCCTTAGACCTTAGAATATGATGCAATAGGAAATATATACTGCACTGTTGTATGACATCACAAAAAGAATTAGCCTTTGCAATTTCTATGCAGCCCCACTTAGTAAATAGTTAGGGCAGTGCACTTACAATGCTATCCTTTACTGCCTTAAAGGGGAAGGAAAGTAATCCTGCACTTGGGGGTGCCAAATGTTAGGCACCTCCAAGTAATTGTATTGATTTACCTGAAACCCCGGGCCGGTGCTCCTATCAGCAGAAAACTGCACTGGCCCGGGGTTATACCAGTGAGCACCACAGAGCGATTCTCTTCCGTCCAGCCCTGGGTTTCAGGTAAGTAAATACAATCACTTGGGGTGCCTAACATATGGCACCCCCAAGTGCAGGATGAATTTCCTTCTCCTTTAAGGGAAATTGAATGGTTAATTATGGTTATCTGGTGACTTAGGGGCCTATTTATTATGCTTCATACAACATCACTGGCGTTGTTGCCCTTTGCAACCAATCAGATCTTTGCTTTCGTTTTTTTAAATTGCAGGGGACTGCTGAAATCGAATTGCCGGTCGGTTGCTATGGTCAACATCACTGGTGATGCTTTTCTCCAATGTTTTACACAGCATGATAGTTTTGTCATGTAATATGTCTTACAAACTATAGAAAAATAGAAAATACATGATCTTACCTTCTATTACACAATGCCCAGTCTTTAAATTTAAGTCCAGGCAATTCCATCCAGTCCCCTAAGCTAAGAGTCAGCATGGATCCTTCCATGTCCTAAATAGGGGCAAAAGAAGATCAAGAAAATCTTAAATATGCTGAAAGCTGTTGTCCTGCAGTGACTGGAAGTCTACACTTTGTTAGTTTTGATAATAATTTACATATATACAAATCACCAAATATGAAGAACTTGCATTGCAGTTGATTAAATATTCAGTATCGTGACTGGTGGTGCAGAGATATACCACGGTGCAATAAAGAAACCAGAAATGTACACTCCGGTTTCAATGCAATCAAATGTATCGTGCACATAAAAGCACTGGCACACCCATATAACCCATTGCCAATAGGGAAAGGATAAAAAGTCCGTCAGCATATTAAGTTTAAAAGTTGAATAGGAGAATGAATCATTCAAGGTATGATGGAAACACAATGGCTTATCTACTTTAGGGAAGAGACACAGAGAGGGATATGAATACTTTATTATAACACACCCAGCATTGGTACAAAAAGATCTTTGGAAAATTCCCCTCCAGGGCTGGAATGTTCCTTCACATGGACACACAACTAAACACAGAGCGAGACTGAAAGTGTCATTTGCGCTGTCATGGGACACTGCGTTACAAAGTCATTCACTGTTGTTTATAAGTATGGGCTGTAAAAGCCATTTTTGGTGCAATCATTTTTTTCTGTCTCTAAAAGTGAAATTGGAACTTGATCTGTAATACTTTTCTCATGTGTCTTCATTTGTTTACTGCAGGGAGAATATAAAATAAGGTTCAGACATCCCTGATTTATGTAGAGTATTCTTTCATTTTAAGTTGGGAGCTCCTGTCTTGGCCCAGTTCTCTATAAGGGTAAGGCCACACGAGGAGATTCGGGGAGATTTTGTCGCCTGGCGACTAATCGCCTCGACTTTTGCGCGACTATCTCCCCGAACTGCCTCTGCGTTTTCCCCCATAGGCTAGAATGAAAAGTCGCCTGCGCTAATGCACACGCGGCGATGCGTTTTCTATAGTCGCCTGAAGTTGCCTCACTGAGGCAACTTTGGGCGACTATTGAAAACGCATATTGAAACTTCCAGAGCTCCACTGGATGCCCCTGTGCAGCCATCCACATCCAACTCAAATTGGATTTAGACGCCTAAGGGACATGTGAGCTATGTCTCAAAATAGAAACCTCTATGTTTTTGTGGCTCAGCAAAATTTTATAGCTATAATGGAAAAAGATAGCCCGGCACTGAGCTGCCATGACGGATAAACTCTTCAGTTTCATACATTTATAGTGTATCCGATAATCATGCTAATTCCCCTTTACATAAATAAATAAGTATGTGTCATCATAAAGAAAATGATGTGAGCGCAGTCAATAGCTGACACTTTACTACATGCATCAAAGCACTAATGTCAGAATTTGGAGCAATACTCACGTTCCAGGCGCCACCAGGCGGTCCTTTGCCGAGCACCAAATGGGGAATATGATGTTCTGATTCCAATTTCCACTGCAGAACAGATGGGTAATCATCATACCCAAAGTCTGCGTTAGGATGAAGAAGGGTGTCAAACAAAACTGCAACTGGATTAGATGAGCGACCTTCAAGACCTTCAGATAAGTATTCTAAATCCTAAAACATTAAAGTGAGGAATTCTTATTAAGATATTTGTGTAAGTAGAAGACCATAAAAGACCAAACCGCAATCCACAGCTCACTCCAAGGCACTGAGGCTGAATGTCACATAAAACGTAATATTTATTAGGGATGTACTGAATCCACTATTTTGGATTTGGCTGAATCCCCGAATCCATCTTGGAAGATTTGGCCGAATACCGAACCAAATCCTAATTTGCATATGCAAATTAGGAGTGGGAAAGGAAAAAGTGGAAAAAATTGGTTTACTTCCTTGTTTTGTAACAAAGAGTCACGGGAAATCCCTCCCTCCCCACAATTTGCATATGCAAATTAGGATTCGGTTCGGCCAGGCACAAGGATTCGGCTGAATCCGAACCCTGCTGAAAAAGGCCGAATCTTGGCTGAATCCCGAACCGAATCCTGGATTCGTTGCATCCCTATTTATTGAATCCATATTCCATAAATCCAATATGATTAAAGGGGAGGTTGACCGTTAAGTTAACTTTTAGTATGTTCTAGAATGGCCAATTCTAAGCTACTTTTCAATTGGTCTTCATTATTTATTAATTTTAACAAATGGGGGTCACTGACCCCATCTAAAAATCAAATGCTCTGTAAGACTACAAATGTATTATTATTTCTACTTTTTATTACTCATGTTTCTATTCAGGCCTCGCCTGTTCATATTCCAGTCTCTTATTCAAATCAGTGCATGGTTGCTAGGGTGATTTGGACCCTAGCAACCAACTGCAATGCCTTGGAGTACGACAACCCACTTCTGTTTGGCATCACACAAAAGCTATGAGCTCGGGCCTTACACACCAGGTCCACTGACCTCAACCTGTGATCTTCTTTTATTATGTATAACATTAAGTATCTCAGGTTTTGAAAGTTAAAGTGTGAAAACAACTGGTGAAGGGCTGTGGTCTCACTAACATTACAATTAAAAAAAAACACACAAAACACAGGCTAATGAAAGTTATATAAAAGGTATAGGATACCTCTATACTGCTGAAGTGATTCTCCTAAGTAAACCAATGATACTGGTCCACAACAACAGGCTTCTCTCTTTTATTTGTTCTTTAAGTTCCTAATCATATATTATAATAGTGGTTTTTTTTTACAGATAATACATCTTTTGACTTCACACATATATCTGAATGATGTACGACTTAACAACTCTGGCACACTCTGTGTGTTAAATCATGGCCTAGATGCAAGGCCTTTGTCTGTCTGTTATCAGCATGCATGCCAGAAATCAGGAAATTTGCCAAATGATAAAAAATAGAAATATTAAACTAGTTCATCCACTTATCAGCACATTTTTGTGCTTTTGAAGGAAAGTGGGTCAACCACATGACCCATACACAAGGAGAGGATGCAGGGAGCAGAGAGAGAAATATGGAACATGAAGAAGGAAACGTATCCAGCTCTATTAACGCCACAAAAAACAGGTGAAAAAAAGCATATTTTAACCTTTTGCAGGCAAGAAAAAATAAGCTCCATCTTATTATGCTTGTTACCCCTTTTACTCTAGTAATGCAGTTTATTATTACATTTTCCTCCAAATATTTTATTTACAGTCAACCCTTTCCTGTATATTAAACATGACTGGAAGGTGTCTTGTTTACTGTATCAGGTGAGGTGGAGTTTTGCAACTGCAATTTATGACCAAATGCATCAGCCAAAGCAAGAAATAAAGTAGCACCAACTTACCCACTATATATAAATGCAAACATCCAGCTAAGGAAGCACATTTTCCTTTAAAACATTTATATATAGGGATGCACCAAATCCAGGATTCAGCTCATCTTTTTTCAGCAGGATTCAGATACGGATAAATCCTTGTGCCTGGCCGAACCAAATTCAAATCCTAATTTTCATATGCAAATTAGGGCGGAGAGGGAAAGTGTGTGACTTTTTGTCACAAAACAGGGAAGTAAAAAATGCTTTCCCCTTCCCACCCTTAGTTTGCATATGCAAATTAGTATTCGGATTCGGTTCGGTATTCCGCCAAATCTTTCGCAAAGGATTCCTGGGTTAGGGCCGAATCCAAAATAGTGGATTTGGGGCATCCCTTTTATATATATATATATATATATATATATATATATATATATATATATATATATATATATATATATATATATATATATATATATATATATATATATATATATATATATATATATATTATAAAAGTTATTATACAGCATTGATTACTGAACTGAACATAATATCTAAAGGCTACACCAGTTTTAATGTTCTCTATCTGTAACCAAACCAAAGTGTCAGTGCTGTTATCCCTATTTATACTGTGGAAAATGTGGCTTGAAACCTTCAAACCTACCTGCTCTGGAATAGAGAGGTGTCTCGCTTCCTCCAGCTTGCTCTGAAGGATTGGATTAGGGTGCATAGCATCTGAACAAAGGTATGGCCTGTATCCTGACAGCATATATGACAAACAGATCCCTGAAGGTCCATTGCCTGTGGGGGAAAAAAAAAAGTACATTTTGCTATGATAATTATTATCGCAAATGTATATTTTTAAACTGCGACGAGCTATTGTATACGCAGAGCTGTACCTTGAAACAATACAATAACAAAACATAAATATGTAGTATATATAATACAAAGCTGGAATAAGTCTTAAGGTGGCCATACACTGTCTGCGATGAACGATCGTATCATTAAACGATCGTCTGACGATTGTTTTACCATATGATATGCCATCCACAGAGAACAATTATATGAACAGATATCATCATATCGTTTGCCGAAAGAACGAAAGATTATACATCAACGTACGATACGATATAAACTTGTGGCAGAAGCTGGATGTACAGCATACATAAAGTGATATAAAACATTAATCAGTGGAAGGTTTGTGGCCGAAAGTTCCTTCGTGTATGGACGAATGTTGTTCAACAAACGATCTACCGGCGAACAACAAACGATTTGTGTAAATGCTTTGTTTATGTATTCAAAGCAAAGAGCAAATTATTTCTTGACATAGTTCATATGGTTATAAATGAAGCTTTCAGCAAAGAACGTTCGGGTCCTTCCGTATATGTTCGTTGGCTTGTGCTACAATTCTGTCTGTAATTCACACCCACTGCCCGATTTTATACCTGAACGACCAAAATTTTTAAACTCATCTGATCAATTTTGCGAACGATAATGTCGAGCTGATTGTTCGTCCGAAGATCATTCGTACACTTTAACCATACGTTAAGTTAACGATATTATCAGAACGTTCTTGAATTGGTGGTTTGGAAGTAAAAAATCTGCCCGTGTATGGCTGGCTTTAGATCTCTTCCCATTATAGTCACTTGCAATTAGCTGTGTTTATGGCAACTGCATTTCCTGAATTAAGATTTTACGTGTCTTCGAATCACAGTAGATTATGTGTGCCAAACATGATGCCTTTGATATTGTATTTAAAGCTATGAAATGTATAATTTTTTATGGTAAAAATTAGGACACCGAAGTAAAGGATAATACAATCCCAAACAATTGACGAAATGGTCAATTGCAAAATCCAAGGCTGTGGTGTGATACATTATGGTAGCCATGTTTATTTACACTGAATAGCCAGGAAAGATACATGTTGGCAGAGGTTACACTGTACAAAATGTGTATGTAGGTATAGGAGTAAATTTAAAAAAAAAAATAGTTTTATTTGAGAACACGTACAAAGGCAACAGGGTGTCACCAGTCAGTTGACAGAAATAATATGGTGTTTGGACTCCCTTTCAGGTCAAGTAACAATCACCTGATTGTCATACTGCTGCCATATATTAGAGAGATGTACAGCTCAGTGTTCTCTTCCTTCCAATAGTAGAAATCATTACAGTTTTAAACAGGAAGAACAGATCGGAAAAGATGGGGAATCTTACCTATAACAACCATCGGCACAGTCCGAGGGGGGTCATCTAGTACAGCTGTCTCTTCTGCCAAAGGCATAATTGCCGGTTGCAATATTACTGCGATACTGCTGGGTAAGAATCTGCTGTTCTTCCGTGTTAAGTATTCTGCAGAAAACAAAAAATTTCAATACAAATATTTTATATAAATACCAAAAATGCCAAAGAAATAAAAGAGCAAAACAGACTCATTTGCACATAATGAAGATAGACATCTGGGGCAGCACATTATTTAGCAGTGTAATACTTATCACTATGATCATAAAGAACAGAGAGGTGAATAAAAGTTGTAAAAATTATGTTGAAAAGGAAGACTTTGGGAGAAATATGATCATTTGAGTAAATACACAATGGCCGACACAGAACACTCTGGATATCTACTGCCCAACATGCTTTTACAGAGTACAAATGGGAAGTAGGTTTCATGTACTGAAAACTGTAGAATGTTCTGGGGGGGAAGTTATATTGGCAGATGCAGTAGGCTTGGTTTTAAGAAAAGGTTGGATGCATCTCATCCTTGCAGAAAATACAAGACTACTAGTATGGGAACATTATGCTGTGTGTTGATCCAAGGATTAGGCCCAATGCCATTTTGGAGCCATGAAAGAATTTTTCCTCTTGGAGTTTGTTGTAGTGAACTTTTTTTTGGCATTCCTCTGCGTCAATGAAACAGGAATTATAAATTACAGAGAATGCAGGTCATAAATGGATGGGCAAAACTGTATCAATATTACAAGTTACACAATAAAAAAGAAAGTGTAATTTTAGCTGATATAGGGCAAGCCTTCCAGAGAACATTTTGTTGCTAGAGACTATATACATATGGTTAGGAAAGAAACTGCACCCTTTGTTATTCCTGTGCAGTTTGTCTCAGCTAGTGCCAACAGGACTAGATTACCGACAGTATACCCCAATCATTTTGAACATTGGTTATACCCATGACATTCCCATGCACAATATGGCTCCAACAGGGCACAAGGCAGTGTCTGCAGCCTACCAGCAAACAATGCAACATCTGGCCAATGAGAGTATTAAGACTCCCAGGAAAAAAAAGTCATAGAATAAGGCTACAATGGTCCATAATTGCTACTAAACACAGCGCTCCCCTGGATTGACAAGAGACCTCTTTAGACTTTGGCTTCTTACAGCAGCCTTGCCCCACCAACATGAGGTTATTCTTCTAAGTATCTGGTACCAGTAGTGGCCACAAGCTAAAAATAGGCAAGACAGACCCATTCCCAACCTTCCTAAAAGTAGCCATGACGTAACAATTACGATCTTTCTTGGAAAACATCTTTCCAAGAAAAATCGTTTGTTTCAATACACACGTGTAGAGTTGAATCGTCAGATATACAGATAGAAACGATTCAGCACTAACAATGGCCAATGTTTGGGTGCCAAAATTTTCCATACTGCCCGATCGATGAGCCGACTGATATCCAAGTCTTCTGCCGATATCGGTCGGCTATTTTCCCACCATACACACACCAAATACTGTACGAAAATTTGTTTCGTACGATATTATCTGTGCATCTATAGCCACCTTAAGTGATGGGTGTATTAGATCCAGAATAACTTTTACCAAGTATTTAGATGACATTTTAACTAATATGAAATTGCTAATCAACAGAAGACTACGAAAACAGGTGATCAGACACTGAATAATATAACAAAATTATTTCAATCCACTATTTCCATAAAATACAGTTTTGTGGAACAGTTACCTTGCAATAAAGCTATGGAAAAGCCACGCTGGTGAATGGAACTATTACTTTTAATCACTTGTATATTCCACCATCTTTGTCTATTACAATTGTGATGCGTGTTTGGTTAGTATCCAGCAGCTACACACTTGCACATCATTTCCAATAAGCAGAATGAATTCACAGAGGCTGTCCCTATTCTATATGTTTTTACACAAAGGTGCCAAGACTATCACTGCACCCGTGCAGACATCAAACGAAAAGAGATGCTTTCTATGTCCTATGAGGATTAAAAAAAATGGTGCCCCAAGGATTGAGAAAGTGATAAACCAAGCAAATTCAACTTTAATATGACATTATGGGCACTTTCCCTGCAGACTATGGATGAGATCCTCATTTACTTGTGAAAATAAATAGTCAGAAAATGAATGAAAGAGAAAGACCAAATCAAGCACATGCATGACACGCATTAGTTGTAAGTGGCACAGAGGAACGTACACCAATTTTTAAAGAAACATAAAGTGCTCCAGTTATGAATCACTCCATGCTGATTAAATAATACTGCTCACTCTCCTAAATATTGAAATATAATGATAGGAGAAAAACACATTTTTGACAAGCCAACCAGCTTACGAGTATGCTGAGAAGGCACAGCTGAAAAGGTGCTTGGTACATTATCAACCTTGACAGATAGTAATTCTATTGTTTGTCGGGTGGTCCCTCACTCCAAAGGCATCAAGGCTCTATCAGACAGAGTCAGTGGCACCGTCCAAGCCACACAATATCCAAGGTAAAAGCAAAGTTCACTCTGGAGAGCCAAATTAGATTCAGTGTACTTTATTCAAACACAATAATGTACACTGAATCTAATTTGGCTCTCCAGAGTGAACTTTGCTTTTACCTTGACAGATAGTAGACTGTAAAGGTTGGGGTTGTTTTCTCTGGAAAAAAAGGCACTTGTGAGGGGACATGATTACATTTTAGATTGGAGGACATTATAGACAACTAGCAGGGGACCTTTTTACCCATAAAGAGGATCACCGCACCAGAGGCCTCCCCTTCAGACTAGAAGAAAAGAACTTTCATTTGAAGCAGTGTAGGTGGTTCTTCAGAGAGGGGTTGTTGAATGCACTGCCGGATGATGTTGTGATGCTGATTCTGTTAATGCTTTTAGGAGGGACTTGGGTGATTTTTTGGACAAGCGTGTGTATGAATGCTGGGTTTCATGTTGAACTTGATGACCTTGTCTTTTTTCAACCCGATTTAACTATGTAACTATATAATTTTTTATTTAGGCTATGGGTACACAGGCTGAAGGCTTCGGCTTTTGTCAGCCGGCGTATTTTTGCAGGCTGAGAGAAGCAGATCTGCTCGATCATTCTATGTGCTCTTGCACAGTGGAGCTGAAGCTGAGGTCAGCCTGGAGATGGCTCCTTTCATGTATTTGGCTGATCTCAGCCTGTGTGTGAGCACAAACAGGCTGATCAGATTCAAATGATATGGGGCACTGAGCAGGTCTGCTTCTCTCAGTCTGCAAAAATACGCAGGCTGACAATAGCTGGTGCCTTCAGCCTGTGTACCTACAGCCTTAGGGCGAGGTTAAACATGCCATTTTTAAAAACGAGTGGTCACCAAAAATACACCATTGAACCACAAACGCATGATAATATGTGTTTTTCAGGCTGTAGTTTTCTTTTTCCAACATGCATTTCTGTGTTTTCCCTTTCCCCACAATTCCACTCGGAAGAAAAAAAAAAAGCCAAGCGGAATATGGCGTTTCCTTGGTGTATTGACGTTTCTGCTGAAACACGCAAACTGACGTTACATGACGGATGTTGGCTCACGAGTGCCCCATGGGAATTGCTGTAGTGCGTATTCCATTATTTTCAATAGGGCTTCATTTTGCACGTATTCGCGCTCGGCTGCATGTTTTTAAAAACGCAACATAAAAATGCCACGCATGACCTCGCCCTTATGATGTGTCCATCCTCTCCAATGGATATTAGCTATAGACACCCACTTTCACAGATGCCACTCAACAACTGGAGGGCTGCAGCCAGGACATCCTCTATGTTCGGTGAGAATGTAACAAACTGATACCTATAGATGGAGTATCTTTATTTAAACATTTTCCATTGCTCATCATGTCACTGTATTCAAACTATTTGCTACTGCAGCAAATCATTCCCAGAGAATGATTGCTCTGACATTCTGCGGAAAGTCAAAACAATGTCTGCTCCATCTGTTGTTTTAAGCCCTCTACACGAGCACATCTGCTACCGTTCAACCACTGGCAAGTACAAGACACACAGGGTGTGCCAACATGGCTATTACAGGAAACAGATTGGTGCTAACCTAAATGGCTGGACCAGACAAGCGAGATATGTTCTCCAGTTGGCTAATAACCCCACACTTGCATCATTACAAGCTCCCAAATGGATGTATCAACATGTTTTTAATAATCTGTTCTTTTTTTCCCAAACATGTTTTTAATAATCTGTTCTTTTTTTCCCAAACCAAGTGTATAATTAGTTGTCTGCCACTTTGTTTGAAAACTGGCTCTGCTTGTACCCAGCTTTAGCTTATTCCTACAGAACGGATTGCCTGGCACTGGAACCACTACAGCTTTTGTAACATAAATCTTTTTGTGAGCTTCACTCCCAAAGTTTGGAATACACATCCGCCAACTACCCTGGAAGCTGAAAAGTAATTAGCAGCATCTGTGACAGGTAAGGAATGTTCTCCTGCCAAAGGCTGAAAGTTGCTGACAAAGGAATCAAACCCAGGATTCTGCCGAGGTTTAGCTCACAGCACCAAACTATATTATCTGCCAATTCACACAAAACACAATAAATACATACATATAATTTTATTGAACTGGACTAAGGACTAACTTTGTTTTCTTACAATTTTTTTAATTTTTATTACAATAAATACAATATATGTGTTTATTTACCTGTCACAGGAAAACTACTTTGGCTACTTTAAAGGGATTCTGTCATGATTTTTATGATGTAGTTTTTATTTCTAAATTACAATGTTTACACTGAAAATAATTCACTCCACATTATACAATTGCATTCCTGAACCACCAAGTGTATTTTTGTTTAGTTGTAATATTGGTGTGTAGGCACCATCTCAGGTCATTTTGCCTGGTCATGTGCTTTCAGAAAGAGCCAGCACTTTAGGATGGAACTGCTTTCTTGCAGGCTGTTGTTTCTCCTACTCAATGTAACTGAATGTGTCGCAGTGGGACCTGGATTTATCTATTGAATGCTGTTCTTAGATCTACCAAGCAGCTGTTATCTTGTGTTATGGAGCTGATATCTGGTTATCTTCCCATTGTTCTGTTGTTAGGCTGCTGGGGGGGAAAGGAAAGAGTGACTGGGGGCAGCTGGGAAACTGACAATATGTCTAGCCTAGCCCCATGTCAGATTTCAAAATTAAATATAAAAAAATCTGTTTGCTCTTTTGAGAAATGTATTTCAGGGCAGAATTCTGCTGGAGCAGCACTATTAACTGATGCGTTTTGAAAAAAACATTTTCTCCCATGACAGGATTCCTTTAATGTCAATGAAGCACTCCCATTATAGCAGCAAATGTTGCTAATTCCCTCCCCACCCCTAATTTGCATATGCAAATAAGGATTCAGATTCGGTTCGGCAGCGCAGAAGGATTCGGCCGAATCCTTCTGAAAAAGCCAGAATCCAGGCCGAATCCCCAACCGAATCCTGGATTCGTTGCATCCCTAGTTAATAGTGACGTTTCAGGCCACAACTGGCCTTTTATCAAGCAGACAGGCTTTAGTTCCCTTATCAGGTTAGCCTAGCTGCTGATTGGTTCCTATCCTACAGTTGAGTGAGCTGAGTACTGCCGGCTCCCCTACACAGCCTGGGAAAGGAGGCAGCAGGAAGTGGAAGAGATGGGCGGGACTAGAAGGGTTTTTGCTGAAATTCTCAATAAAGAAACCAGAAACATTACTATTTGGCAAAGCCCAGTTCCCACGCATTCCAGTTAACAGTATAACACTCTAGGCAAATGCAAAGATCGATGAAAATGAGTCAGCTGTTATTGTCAGACGTTCATTTATAATGTTGGTAACTTTTGTGGAACCTGCAAGTGGCACATATTTATGCATCTATATGGGGAAACATGAAGGAGGAATCTGTGACACGAATAGCTGACACTGTGAATAAATCACTTCTGCGTATTTATTCCATTCCCATTCTCAATGTTGCTTTCATGCTCTGAACAGGCTCCAAGAGGTTACGTGAACAGAAAGGGAGAATGGGCTCCCGCTGACAATGTTATAAAAAGGAGGAAACAAATAAACTATGTGACTGTCTTACTGCACCAGTCAGTCTTTCTGTTTTCACTTTCCGAATGCTGCCTGCAAAGCAAGACCTCAGCTGCTGACTGTGACATCTGGAGATCTGGCTGAGCCAGCAGAAGTGCGCAGCAGGAGGAAATACCCTTCAGTCAGGGAGCGTAATGGATTGCAAGCTCTTCTATTCACTGGGAGAAAAATGCACCTTACGTCTACTACTCATGTGTCAGGCATCCCATTGGAGGAAATTCCAAATAATCGCTGTACACCTCAAACAAATTATTGAAGGGGAAAAAAACAGAAAAAAATAATATAGTGTAGTAATTCTTAATTAATATCTCACCAAACACGTGTTTAGTGTTAAGTAAATTAGTGCATCAGTTAAATTAGTGGTCTCTTAGCAACAATTATGTCTGCAAACTGGAGACTGTGTTTACGAACAAGATGGATAATGTTTTTATAATTCAAGTACATGGGCAATAAAGAGGAACGATCCGGAGGAGACGTCACTGCTCTTGGAGGAAGCCTGAACGGCGAAACGCGTCAGTGGTGATGAGGAAGTGTGGAGGAATGCCTTTTGTGAAGCGTAGAACTCTAACAAACGTTGGAGAGATGCAAGAGAGACACTGAACCAGTGTCAGACTGGCCAGGCCAGAACCCCTCTCCCGATCTCAAGGACCTAAAAAAAAAAAAATTGCGGCACCGCGCGGCTCCGGACGTGAATGCACGCCGTGCGGCTCTGTGCACGCATGCGTGCCCTGCGGCTCCATGCGCACATGCGAGCGAGTCACAGATGGGGGACAAGGGGGTCCGGAGGGGGGCCCTGGACAGCAGTCCCGGTGGGCCCCAGGCCCCCAGTCCGATCCTGCACTGAACCGCTACAAAGCTGCTACCTATGAATTTTATGCGGATTTTAATGCAAACCAAAACCACATGCTTGTGCAATTTTATTTATTTATTAAAGGGTATTTTACACTTCTGCACATGTTGATTTTTATTGCCCACGAAGGAGAAATGGAAGGTCGGAACTATGGACGGAACACCTCTATCTGAGACGTGCTTTAACT
Organism: Xenopus laevis; assembly: GCF_017654675.1. Lineage (NCBI taxonomy): Eukaryota > Metazoa > Chordata > Amphibia > Anura > Pipidae > Xenopus > Xenopus laevis. The sequence continues at coordinate 135,874,575 of NC_054381.1, read as the reverse complement.
AATTGCTGCCTGTGAGTATAATAGACCACCGGGAACACCACAGATCATAGTGTGGGTATTTAATATACCCCATCCTACTTCATCACCTTAACAAACTACACAATTGATGTGCTCTTCTTTTACACTTTCTTATCACAGTTAAAGATATCTTTGGGGTGCACTAATTTACTTAACACTAAACATGTGTTTGATGAGATATTAATTAAGAATTACTACACTATTTTATTTTTTTCAGTTTTTTCCCCTTCAATAATTTCTTTGAGGTGTACAGCGATTATTTGGAATTTACTTTTTTTGTGGGCAGAAGAGAGCCTGTCAATTGCTGGACTGGGAACATGCTGTGTTTGGGACTCACGTTGTTTTTCAAAAAATCCCATTGGAGGAAATAACTTTATGCTTTTATGTTTTTCAAGCATCAACCAGATCACATCACATGCAGAGGTGCTGCACATCTAACTGTATGCCATCATATAGCTTGGGGAACTGGGCTATGAATCCAAGTGTAACCCCTCCAAATGATGTCAAACTATAATAAATATCTGTAGTAGTACAGGTATGGGACCTGTTAACCAGAATGCACCAGAATGGTTTTCCAGGTAATGGGTCTTTCTGTAATTTGGAACTTCCTACCTTAACATACTGTACCTCCCAACATTTAGGAAACAGAAAGAGGGACAAAACAATTTGGCCACACCCATTTTTGTGGCCATACCCCCCAATTACCGTTTTCATTATACATATTTTGGCAGGTTTTGAAAGTTTGAACACGTTTCTGTGGTTTTTATATGTTATTACAGTTTTGCAAATGAAGGTGAATTGCCCTTTAGGGTAGGGGCACACTGGGCGATTTGGGGAGATTTTTCATTATAGTCGGTGCAAGACAGAGGTAAGGCGTTCGGGGAGATTGGTCACCACAAAGATGAGGCGATTAGTCGCCAGGCGACTATCTCCCCAAATCGCCCCTTCCCTTAAGCTGTGAGTCTAAGTTCTTATCTTATCAAACTGTTACAAAAGTATGTCACGTATGTATTCTAGGCCTTCTGCCAAGACACAATTAAGTTAGACTGTTTCTGGCTGTTTAGTGCAGCAGATCAAAGAGAAACCAGGGACATATCAGTACAAATCCGTGACAGCGGGTTGAGCTGTAAAAAGCGGGACTGTCCCGCTCCAAACGGGACAGTTGGGATGTATGACCTTAAGTCTACTAGAAAATCATATAAACATTAAATAAACCCAATAGGCTGGTTTTGCTTCCAATAAGGATTAATTATATCTTAGTTGGGATCAAGTACAAGCTACTGTTTTATTATGACTGAGAAAAAGGAAATTATTTTAAAAAATTTGGACTATTTAGATAAAATGGAGTCTATGGGAGACGGGCTTTCCGTAATTTGGATCTTTCTGGATAAAGGGTTTCCAGATAACGGATCCCATACCTGTAGTAGTAGAAATGTGATGGCACCCCACCAGGTGTCTCACAAGCTCATTATATAGCTGTGGCCTCCCTGCCGGGCACCTCCAAGTATAGCTGGGGGGTGGCCCTACCTCTAACCCCTGAACTACAACTCACAGCTGGGAAGAGAGATAAGAATACCATGTCAAGCACACCCAAGCTACATGGCACCACCATAAAGTAGAGATGAGACAGCACCCTGTCACCTTATCATACAGCTGAGAGTATATCTATAGGAATAAGTCAAATCAACTGGAACTTGCATATTTTCTTTTTCCTTGAATACGTTTTGCCAAGTGAATAAGAAACAACTGTAAGCTTTCGGAGCACAGAGACTTGCAATTGTTACTTATTCAGTTAGCCAATAAAAGGTATCACCAAACTTTACATTTTCTGCATTGTTTCAATGGTTAACACGGTACTACATCTTACTTTTAGTATGATGTAGAGAGTGATATTGCAATTGGTTTTCATGTTTTATCATTTGTGGTTCTTGAGTTATTTAGCCTTTTATTCAGCAGCTCTCCAGTTTGCAGTTTCAGTAATCTGGTTGCTAGGGTCCGACTTACCCTAGCAACCATTCACTGGTTTGAATAGGGGAGGACCAGAATAGAAAGTAATGAGTGATTAAAAAAAGAGCAATAATAAAACGTTTGTAGCTTTACAGAGCATTTGTTTTTTAAATGGGGGTCAGTGACCCCCATTTGAAAACTGGAAAGAATCAGAAGAAAACTGCAAATAATTAAAAAAAACTATAAAAATAAATAATTAAGACCAATTGCAAATTTGCTTAGAATTAACCGTACCAAAAGTTAGCTGAAAGGTGAAGCACCCCTTTAAAACTACGTTTCCCCAGTCATCCCACTGGCTTTCTCCATTCAGAATGAACTGCACAAAGATATTAGTGGTTATTTAACATGACATCTTAGTCCAATCAGCTGACAGACCCTGCCAGGCACCTCCAATGTACATGACGTAAGTGGGAGGAAGAGAGCAGAGCCCAGTCAGTGTCCCCTAAAGTCAGACTCCCCTAACTCTCCTCATACAGCTCAGCAGAAGCAGCGAAGGAGCCAGTACTGTACCTTGTGCAGCCAATCCCCGTGCGCAGACAGAGCAGACACCTGCGCAGCTTTGCGCTCATCCTCTGCTTATACAACAGCAACACGCCACGCCCACTCACATAGCCCACGCCCCCTGCCCATTCATCCTCCTCACTCAGCAGGCTGCTGCCAGGGCCTTCGCTCCGCCTCCTTTTCCCTGGTGCCCAATCAGCCATCTCACCCTCCGCGCCGGCAGCTATATAGCAGGTGGAATCACACAGAGAGCCCACTCTTAGTTCCAGTGTCCCTGTCCATTCATCCCTCTCCCACTCACCAGCAGGCTAGCAGGTCCCGGGCAGCAGAGTGGCGCTTCCACTTCCTCTTCTCAGCGAGTGCAGAGCCGGGAGAGGCTGCCGGTGATGCTGCTGCAGTGCAGGGAGCGGGGAAGTGCCAAGGAGACGGTCCCACTCTCACTTTCTCTTGCGACAAGACAGCCGCTCCAGAGGAAGGTCTATGCGACTGAAAGGCCGGCTCTAAAGGTTCCTCACAGATGAAGGCGGCCTGAGGCGCAGAGCTGCCGGTCTGTCACTGGCTGAGCAAGAGGAGAATGTCATTGAGAGGGAATGGGAGGAGCCAGAGCAGGGGCAGGGTTGGGGAAGATTATGACGCTCCCTGAGGCAGCGGAGAATCAAGTTGAGGGCGTGCAAGTGAAAGGGGGGGGCGGGGTTTAGAATGATGCCTCGTAAAATAATGAATGTCCGCGGCCAATATAATCTCCGCTCCGAGTCCGCCCACCCCCACTATCAGTCCCGCCCAGTACAACGCGAAGCTTCTTCCTCCCCAAACCACACCCCATTCTTTCGCGCTACACAGCGTGATTGGCTGTTATCTTGTAACAGACTATGCGAGGATTGGCTAGTGCTGTTCATTGGGCGGGATGTAATCAGGGGAAACGTTTGATCGGGGTTGTGAGAAGAAGGAATACATACCTCCCAACATTTTGGAAGTAAAAAGAGGGACAAAAAATTTTTTTCCGCATGTAGCGCAGCAATTTTTTGACCACACCCCTTTCTGTGGCCACACCCCCTAATTACCGTGTTTGTTTTACAAAATTTGGCAGGTTATGAACGTTTGAATATATTTCTCCTTATCTAAACTGTGTTTTTGTGCCTCAAAATTGTTACAAAGTATCTTATTTGCACCTGTTAGTTGTTCTGGGCTCTCTGCTAAAAGCCAATTAAGTGAGAAACTTTGTTTCTTTTCCTGGCTGTTCAGTGCAGAGAAAAGAGGGACTTTCCAGTACAAATGAGGGACTGCGGGTTGAGCTGTCAAAAGAGGGAAAAGGGACAGTTGGGAGGTATGGGAATGTGTCCCTGATTAATGGAGTTCTGACACCCGAAATTGGGAAGGGGGTTGTGGATGGAGTATAAAGGGGAATATGATGAGGCAGGTTCCAGGGCATGCGGAGGGTTAATATAACTGTAGCTCTTAATGTACGAGAGGAGGGAGGGAAAACTGACCGGGGGTGCACGTGACGTAGTAATGGACCATAAATAATGAGCCAATGGTTTGTATGAGGGGTGCCAGTGTATTCAGGGGACTGGACGAGCTTTTCCACAGGATTCTGAGGATGGACTCTGCCATTGGAACTGGGGGGGTCGAGCTGCGCCAATGGATACTGGGGGGATACAATGTGTTTATGCTGTACCACTGGATGCTATGGGGTTATACAGTGTAACGGGCTGCAGGAGAGGGGACACTCTGCCACTTAATGCTGGGGGAGGGGTTACACTTTTCTACTTTGGGGTGGGGGTCTATACTGGTCCCCTTAATGCTGAGGGGAACAAGCTGTGGAATTAATAGTGAATGGAGGGCACACCAAAACTTTCAAAAAGTAATAAGAGGTGCAGGAACAAATGTTACCCCTACTGAAGGTAACCTATACCAATGAATTTTATCCATATGTTCGCACACTCAAAACAGACACAATTTAGAGAAAGAGTGGTTCAAAAAAATGGTTTTTACTCTTATCCAGAGAAAAGTATTTTACATGAACAACGCCATACAACACGTGGCATAATTTATACAATATTAAAAATAGCATACAATATCAACCACCCATTGATTATACATAGCAAGCATGATATCAACAAGGAGCGGATACACCTACCAGAAAAATGAGAATGGCCCCAACGTTTCGGCACCAAGGCCTTTGTCAAGGGGATTCTGTTTATAGACATGGGAACAAGCTGTGTCCCAGATGCAAGAAGTGAACAATGTGCCACTTAGTCCTGGGGGAGGTGGAATTCACTGTGTCATTTAGTGCTGGGGAGACAAGATACACTTTTCCACTTGATCATGGGGTCGGGGATACAATATGCCAGTTAATGCTTGGGGGATATGCTGTGCCACTTGGTAATGTGGGATCATGGTATAATCTAAACTGCCAAATAAAGAGACGTGAAAATGGCGGAGCTCAGCCCAATCTGTCAGCCTCACCTCTTCCGCTGCGGCAACTTCCACCGAAGACTTAGATTGACAGGCAATACTTTACCCGCTATCAGCGCTGGCCAACCTATCACCGGGAGGCAACAGTAATAATATCATCAAGGCGGCTTTATTGTGGCACACTTAGTGGTAAATTCTGTAGTCGGTGTGCAAAAACGAACATGTTTCGAGTCCCTATAACCGGACACCTCCTCAGAGTTCCTTGGTGTACACTGTGCCACTTGGTGCCACTTTCATGATATAATCCCCAAAGTTTTTCTGTCTCTGTAGGTATAAATGGGTTCCAGCTGAAGAAACTGATCTGGAGGGAGCAGTAAGATAACTAGATGATACTGGGCTACACAACAAATTCATTTTAGGGCCCCACAACTAGTGTTGCCACCTGGCCGGTATTTTACAGGCCTGGCTGGTAAAAATGATGGTTGATCCCAATGTTATTAATAGGGAAAAAACATAAATATACATGAAGGCCGGTATTTTTTTGGAGAAAAGGTGGCAACCCTACCCACAACATTTTAACAATATTTGTTGAAATGACTAATTAATTAGGGCCTCATGGGCCCCCTGCTTCCTCTGTAGTTATGCCCCTTGGACTGGGTCTACCATTCTGTTTGGACAAAGCTGGGTCAGTGCATGGGGGGTACAATGTGAAACAACTGTTTAAATCTGCCTGTATATGGCTACCTTTAGACTTAATGTTTCTGGAGGGGGGGGCGGTTCATAAATAAGACACACCTGGAAGTCATTACCATACTATGGCCCATATGTAAAAAGCACTGGAAAGCTACATACGTTCTATGAAACAGCCAAGACCTAAAAGATATTATCACTTTTGCAAAGCCTCCTAAAAATAACAGGCCTTCTATGAATGAGTAACTTCATGTTCCAGTGGTAGAGTCACTGTGAATCCATTTCAGACGGCATGAATTAGCGAAGACGTGTGACACTGTTCCTTGTTCCAAGGTTTGGAATAGGGCAGCCTTATCTAAATAAAAATCAGTTTGGTGCGACAGCACATCAAGCAGAAAGAACCCAGCTAGACTGATCAAATTACACAGATTATGAATGATTAATAGTCCACAAGGTTAGTCCATGTGCCGTGTAGATACAACAGCTCCTGCTTTTATGTTTTGTATATAAGCATAAACAGTATATATTACTGGGAACCCTCTCCAGCCACTACAGGCATGGAACCTGTTATCCAAAATGCTCGGGACCTGGGGTATTCTGGGTAATGGATATTTCTGTGATTTAAATCTTCATACCGTAAGTCTACTAGAAAATCATGTAAACATTAAATAAATACATATAAACAATAAATATATATTAAATAAACTCAATGGTTTTACTTCCAATAAGGATTTATTATATCTTAGTTTGAAGTACAAGCTACTGTTTTATTATAATTACAGAGAAAAAGGGGCATTTAAAAAAATTTAAAGTATTTGGATAAAATGGAATCTATGGGAGACAGCCGTTCCATAATTTGGAGCTTTCTGTATAACAAGTTCCCATACCTGTACTATATTGTAGTTAGTAGAAAAGTGACAGTATAGCGTAATCATATTTATTTATTAATTTATTGCTTGGAAAGCAAAGAGAGAGAAAGAATAAAGTGATTTAATCCAAGGATTTATTGAAGCAGATAGATACAGAAGGGATCATTTACAACCACAAATGCAAGTGTGGTTGCGATAAAGTGCAAACAAATTCATTATGTCCAAACATGCTTCTTGTTTGTAGTTGCGCCTCAGTCCCACCTCTTCTGAATCATATACAAGTGTCCCTTTTGACACATGGGGAACCTGGAGGTGATGGTAATTCCTGGCCTTCCATAATTGATTATACTGCTTAATGGATTATTCAAGGGTTATTGAATGTTCACAACTCCAGGTGCAGATTCTTCATATACTGGTACAGGTATGGGATCTGTTATCTGAAAACCCGTTATCCACAATGCACCCAATTACGGGAAGGCTGTCCCCTATAGACTCCATTTAATCCAAATAATCAAAATGTTTAAAAATGTTTTCCTTTTTCTCTGTAATAAAAACAGTACATTGTACTTGATCCAAACTAAGATATAATTAATCCTTATTGGAAGCATAACCAGCTTATTGAGTTTTCATTTAATTTTTAAAGGAGAAGTAAACCCATATTAAAAAAAACCCTACCCCCCCAGCCTACATAGAGCCCCTCCCCCCAGCCTAGCTGCTACCCTGGGCAAATGCCCCTAACGTTTTACTTTCCCCTCGGTGCAGATTCAAGCATCAGAGTTCACGGCATCCATCTTCTTCGGGAAGTAAGTGCTGTATCGGCGCATGCGCAGTTGGAGCAGTCTTCGGGTTTATTACAACTTTGCATGCGTGGAAAGTCACGAGAATTGGCAAAGCGCTGCAAGAAGACCCAGAGATTACCTAATAATAAGAAGATGGCTGCTGTGAACTCCGATGCCTGAATTCGGGCTCGGATTTACATAGTGGGTGCCCCTAGGCCCACTGCCGTTCATCGCCCCTGTCCCCTCCCCTTTATTCATGCAAATTTTCATCATCTGGACCGGAGCAATGGGGATTGGCGCATAGGAAATTTAAAAAAAATATTGAATCCAGTGTTTTTGAACCAATGAGGGTGTGGTTGGGCAGCATGCCATCCCCCTAAAATCCTGCCGCCTTTCCATAAATCCGGGCCTGGTTGAATCTGCACAGAGGGGTACGTAAAGACTTAGGGGCATTTGCCCGGGGTAGCAGCTAGGCTGGGGGGAGGGAGGGTGGTCTATGTAGGGTTTTTTTTATAAGGGGTTTACTTCTCCTTTAAATGATGTATAGTTAAATTATGTTAAGTCATAAGGTATGAATATCCAGATTACAGAAAGACCCCTTATCTGGAAAACCCCAAGTCCCGAGCATACTGGATAACAGGTCCCATACATGTGCAGGCCCAGGAAAACTGCATTTAATTTTCCCTACATACGGAGTATGTATTCACAGGCAATATCATAGTCAGAAATTATACTATTTATCTGATTTGCTTTCTACTGTATATTTACTAAAGAACAAAGCTGCCAAGGAAAATGTGTTGCTTCTATTGGGTGGCATTTGAAAACTCTTCAAAAGAACCATAAAATATATGTTTGTAGCTTTTTCATAAAAGCTAATACTATTCATGATAGTAATGAATTCGAAAATGGCAAGAAACGTTGGCAAATAATTGTTGCAGGCTTTGCCACACCTGGTGAGAAGTTGAGGTTTATTTATTAACTGCAAAAGAAATATATTCAATGAGACTGAATTAACATGATGCATGTGCTGCTTGCCCACTATAATCTTTTAACTCAGAAGTCTCTGAATTTCACAGGTTACTGTGCAGTTTTATTTTTATAATTGTAAATTAAATCTTTTATTTTTAATTTTCCCTTTAAATGTGTCTACCTGGTATATTCATAGGTAAAGTTGGTACAGGAATGAGATCTGCTATCCAGAAAGCTCCCAATTACTGAAAGAATGCCTCCCCATGACTCCATTTTATTCAAATAATCCAATTTTTAAGCAATTATTTGTATTTGATCCCAACTAAGATATAATTAATGCGTATTGAAAGCAAAACCAGCCTATTGGGTTTATTTAATGTTTACATGATTTTCTAGTAGACTTAGGGATTTACTTAAAGGGCATGTAAAGGCAAAAAAATAAAATCCCATTTTTACTTTCTTTAATGAAAAAGAAACCTATCTCCAATATACTTTAAATTAAAAAATCTGTATAGTTTTTATAAGAAACCTGACTGTATGCAGTGAAATTCTCCCTTCATTTACTGCTGTGGATAGGAATTGTCAGACGGTCCCTAACTGCTGAGCAGGGAAACAATCATACTTCTGAACAGCAGGGGGAGCCCCCGCCTTACTTCCCAGCCATGCAGAACTCAAGCAGCTTTGTTTATGACAATCCCTAAGCAGCCCAGACCACACTGAGCATGTGCACAGTCTTAGTCTTGCAAAGATGTTTAACAAAGTTACAAGATGGTGACCCCCCTGTAGCCAACTTTGAAAGCATAAATTATATTTTTGATTAGGCTTGTGGTGCAGTAAGTTCATGTTTATATTTAGTATACAAAATACAGCATTTCTAGCCTTATTCTATTTTAGACTTTACATGCCCTTTAAAGGTCGAGTTGTATTTTCCTGAAAAATTCGAGTTTGTTTGTCTCATAATGTAAAATTCAATGGCCTTTAACCATTTGTAGGTGTTTTTTGCCTTCATGATTTTCAGTATTTTGCAATGGTTTGCGGTCCCTGATTGCATTCAATCGAGTTTTTTTACAATCTGATTTTTTCAGAAAACATTCGAGTTGTGAGTTTATACGTGGTTAAAAAATAAAAAAACTCACAAAATCGACAGTTAATAAACAACGCCCTTAAAGTTTGAAGATTTGCGGAAAGATTCAAATTGCGTTATCCAGCATTCTGGATAACAGGTCCCAACCCTGTACAAATCAATCGGCAGGACATCTGTCTTAAAACCATTTTCATTGTACCTAGATAAAATAATTTTATTTATACTTTTCCACCCTGACTTTTGTACTTCTGCCAGACTGCTGAATTGTGCTCTGTTTATAGCAACCTGTTTTAATTGGCAATAAAAGAGAAATGTGCCCAACTGCTGAATAGTTCTCATAATACTTCATAATCTGAGCATAATTATGCTGAAAAGAAAATATTCTTGGTTTACTGGAGCTTAGTTCAACAGACTGGTCTTAATGAACACAAATGCAGGGAGTCACAACAAAATATACGTGTGTATAATGACTCTATTTTTCTTAGATAAATGTAAGTAATTAATGTAAGTAATAAAGGGAACTTATATGTGCAACAACCAACAAGATATATTGAATATTAAAAAACAGCCACTTTGGAATTAGTTCCATTTTAGTTGTGTATAACTGTGATTTTTCATAACATTTTCCCTGGTGCAATTTACTTAGTTGTACTTTCTCTTTCCATGCCTGAGGAGCACACAGTAGGTTATTACAGAGGAATGAATGCCAATCCATGTGAATGCCAATTTCTTTCTCCCTTTTCATGATTTTTTTGCTGCAGGCAAAATACAGTTTGCATTCTCTTAGAGTGCTGATATATATATATTCAGCCCAAACAGAACATACAGTATTTCTTTGTATAGCCAGTTTTATGAAATGATTTATTATATGTATAACAGATCACTTACTACAATTAAAATCAAACTGCATGTATCCATTCATTGGTGTATATTTATTAAAGAGTGAAGTTAGAGATCACCACAGTCCTCTAGTGTGAAATTCCGCCACTCTCCATTCATTTCTATGGGATTTTTACAGGCATATTTATCAAATGGTGAACTTTCACCCATTGATAAATACTCTTTTAAAAATACCATAGAAATGAATGTAGAGTGGCGGAATATCACTCTAGAGGACTGTGGTGATCTCTAACTTCGCAAAACTGTATTCCAGCACGCATGCGCAAAGCTGCGTTCCACCGCGCATGCGCAAAGCTGCATTCTAGCATGCATGCGCAAAGCTTCATTCCAGCGTGCATGCGCAGAAACACATTTACACAATGAATAGAAGCAGCAGTTGGGTAGAGACGGGGCCGAACATGGGGTAGGTGACTGAGCAGGTACGTGCCTGGTGCCCCCCCAGCTTTGCGTCCTAGGCACGTGCCTACTCTACCTACCCCTAGTTCCGGCCCTGTTCTTCTGATCTCAACCCAGACTTTCCTTATTGCTACACCATTAAAATCCTAACCATTGTTAGAATTTCATTGCAAAGTAAGAAAAATTCATAATTTATAATAACTCATAACGTCCATAGTTTTAGCTCAACAATTACCTTTCTGTCAGTACCTAACTAAGTAGCTTCTACCTCTCAGATTCCTGAGAGCTGATAGCATATCTTTGGGGACAAAAACCAAGTGAAAATCTTACTATCTGCTCAGTCTGTGTATTTCAATCTGTACATTATATTATACTTTTACATAATTACTATGACGTATATTAAATCACCTGGTAAGATTTTAATGATACGTGGGTAGAATTGTTCCATAATATCAGCAAAGGATGTTTCATTCAGAAATTAATCTTTCTGTCTATATCAATGTCCTTGGTAAAGTGTAACTGAGGATTTATTCAATAATAAATTGATTGACTCAAACCATTTTTGTGCCTCTATCTCATGTTTTGGAAAGAAGGCTGTGTTTTCTACCCCACTTCTGTCTCAATAAATATTGGAGTTTCCTAGGTACTTTGTAAGGTCTTTGCATGTAATTCCAGCAATGGCAAAATAGAAATAGCACAAACTTAATTTTACTGGTAAGCATTTTATATAGCTATGCATATGACTTAGGTCAGTTAAGAAATTGTGGGCAATGGTATCCTAGGTGTTTGGGTTACAACAGAGAAGGAACCAGATCTTTCACTGAGGTCTACATAGGACTTCAAATGCAAGCAGACTAACATTGTAGCATTTTTCCTATAATCCCAGCTTCATTGCAGTCATGAAGGGGAAATACCTATGATGCTATTGGTCAACGTTGTTTAATGATCTCATTTGAAGTGGTGGCAGACTGCAGTGGGTGGTGATAAGCTCACTTACATGTTCTTGCTATAAATAGCACCAGCAAATAGTTTAAGAGAAAATTAAAAAGAAAGAATAAATAATAAATAGCCTGGGTGCCAGTCCAGAAGAAATATGCGTCCCTGACGAAAGTTCCATGATGGAACGGAAATGTTGGACACAATAAATCTTTATAATTTTTTGCATTAGACAAATTCTTCCTGTTGATTTCTCCTCGGAGTGTTGTCATCCTTGCTGACTTATATATATATTGAAACCTATTAACTTTAAAAAGGCAGAGGAGGTTATTGAGATCCATGAAGGCTGAGATCCCTCATTTGTCATTGAAGTAAATATCCCAAATTAATCTGTGCCTAACAACCTTTCTATCAATATTCCCCTCTGTCCCTGACCCTAAAGGCAAATACATGCAAATGCCTGACTTATTTTATACACAATTTTTTCATTTTACAGATAAGAACTAAAAATAACACTGAGATCTGAACAAAACCGAATGAAAAGCAAGTCATCCAAGCAATAAATCTTTTATTTACTCAAACGGGATGTTATTCCCAGAAGCAAGGCAGAGAAAATAATGGTGGCTAATCACTAAATATCTGGTTCTGTTCTGAACAAAACAAAGTTAATACCAAAGTCTGGAGCTGTCAGTTACGAGCTGCACGCTACATAAGAGCTTTGTGTCTGCAATCTACTAATGATCTCTGTGCCGCTGGTTCAGTCCTGGGGCTGATGTACTTGTTTACTTGTTCTATTAGCCAAATCAGCACATTTCTGGGGTCCCGCTATAAACGTCTGGTCTGTGAGAGAAACATTGATTTTAATTGCACGGCAATATTGTACCTTGTGATCTAATGCCATGAGGATCCAGCAAAGTGATGATATTAAAGCCTTTTCGAAAGAAGTTGCAAAGTATATTAGGTTTTTTGTTCTGCAGCACTCTCGTTCCTAGGGTTTATTACTCTAGAAACAAGAGCAATTTGTGATACACAATGGAAGATGAATAATAGTGGGCCTGATTAAAACTTTGTTGGATGGGAGGGAAGTTGGATTTTGAACACTTTGGGGCAGCTAATGTGAGCTTTCAAGAGGTGGAACAGAGCTGGGTTGGGGGTGCAATTAGGAGCATAGTGGGCATTACAGAGCATGAGCAAGATTCATCGAAATGGATATTTTGGGCCAGATTCACTTCAAAAAAAGAGAAAAGGGTTTATCACATGAAAAGTAATGGACAAGATTCAATTTGGGATGCAATTTAATTCAGGAAAACATATGTCACGGTTTATCATGTGAAAACTCTATTGAAGTCTATGGGAAAAAACTGGAACTGATTTAGAAGAAAAGTTTTTTCGAATTGAATCTTGTCCATGACTTTTTATGCGATAGACCATGAGATAACTTTTTCTCACTGAATTACATCTGGCCCAATTTGCCAAGAGCAACTTTCTGCCATTGTGTTATTCACCTCAGTAACACAAACAACACTAACTGGTAACAGACCAAAGAGGAGCTATGGGGAGCGCCAGAAAAGGTGTGACTAACCTTTTTGGCTCAGTTTGAAATCAGGCAGCTTATATTATTCATAATTTTCAACAAAGATAGTTACATAGTTACATAGTTAAATTGGGTTGAAAAAAGACAAAGTCCATCAAGTTCAACCCCTCCAAATGAAAACCCAGCATCCATACACACACCCCTCCCTACTTTTAATTAAAATTCTATATACCCATACCTATATTAACTATAGAGTTTAGTATCACAATAGCCTTTAATATTATGTCTGTCCAAAAAATCATCCAAGCCATTCTTAAAGGCATTAACTGAATCAGCCATCACAACATCACCCGGCAGTGCATTCCACAACCTCACTGTCCTGACTGTGAAGAACCCTCTACGTTGCTTCAAATGAAAGTTCTTTTCTTCTAGTCTAAAGGGGTGGCCTCTGGTACGGTGATCCACTTTATGGGTAAAAAGGTCCCCTGCCATTTGTCTATAATGTCCTCTAATGTACTTGTAAAGTGTAATCATGTCCCCTCGCAAGCGCCTTTTTTCCAGAGAAAACAACCCCAACCTTGACAGTCTACCCTCATAATTTAAGTCTTCCGTCCCTCTAACCAATTTAGTTGCACGTCTCTGCACTCTCTCCAGCTCATTTATATCCCTCTTAAGGACTGGAGTCCAAAACTGAACTGCATACTCCAGATGAGGCCTTACCAGGGACCTATAAAGAGGCATAATTATGTTTTCATCCCTTGAGTTAATGCCCTTTTTTATGCAAGACAGAACTTTATTTGCTTTAGTAGCCACAGAATGACACTGCCCAGAATTAGACAACGTGTTATCTACAAAGACCCCTAGATCCTTTTCATTTAAGGAAACTCCCAACACATTGCCATTTAGTGTATAACTTGCATTTATATTATTTTTGCCAAAGTGCATAACCTTGCATTTATCAACATTGAACCTCATTTTCCAGTTTGCTGCCCAGTTTTCCAGTTTAGACAGATCACTTTGCAAAGTGGCAGCATCCTGCATGGAACCTATAGTTCTGCACAATTTAGTATCATCTGCAAAAATAGAAACAGTACTTTCAATGCCCACCTCCAGGTCATTAATAAACAAGTTGAAAAGCAAGGGACCTAGTACAGAGCCCTGCGGTACTCCACTAACAACACTGGTCCAATTAGAAAATGTTCCATTTACCACCACTCTTTGTAGTCTATCTTTTAGCCAGTTCGCTATCCAGGTACAAATACTATGTTCCAGGCCAACATTCCTTAATTTAACCAGTAACCTTTTGTGTGGCACTGTATCAAATGCTTTAGCAAAGTCTAAGTAAATCACATCCACTGCCATCCCAGAATCGAGGTCTCTACTTACATTCTCGTAAAAAGAAATTAAGTTAGTCTGGCAAGATCTATTACGCATAAAACCATGCTGGCACAAACTCATAGTATTATGATTTGCTATGAAGTCCAGTATCTTATCCTTTATTAACCCTTCGAAAAGCTTTCCTAATACTGACGTCAGACTAACTGGCCTATAGTTTTGAGGCTGAGAACGGGATCCTTTTTTGAATAGAGGCACCACATTAGCAATTCGCCAGTCTCTTGGCACAATACCAGATCTCAATGAATCCTGAAAAATTAAGTAAAGAGGTTTGGCAATCACAGAGCTAAGATCGCTAATTACCCTGGGATGAATACCATCTGGCCCTGGACCTTTGTTAATCTTAACCTGTTCAAGTCTCTTTTGAATTTCTTCTTGTGTGAACCATGCATCATTAGTTGTATTACTAGAATTGGGAGTGTTAAGAAGGAAACCTTCACTTACTGGTTCTTCATTTGTGTAAACAGATGAAAAATACGAGTTCAGAATCTGCGCTTTTATTTTGTTTTCATCAACCAGCTGATCCCCCTCTGATAGTAAGGGTCCCACCCCTTCCTGCTTCATTTTTTTACTATTGACATATTTAAAAGATGCTAATCTATAAAACAGCTTTAGCTGCAAATCTAATAGAATTTTCAAATTTTGCATCGGGTAACTTTGGGCAACCATTTTAAACCATTGTTTAAGAATAAAAATCTGATTTGCTACTAGGGGTCCAAAACCTGGTATATACTATGTGTCTTTCATTATCTATTATGTATATCCGGTTGTGGATATCTAATCAATTGGCATAAAACATATCAAGAAGTATTTCTGTTTTACATCTTTTGTCTTAAGCCACTACATTGTAATGTTCGCTGCTGAGCAATGATGGTTCTGGCACTTCCTTTGATGCAGGTTCCTCAGACCATTGAATAAAGTTTAAAGAAAAAGGAGTGAAGAAACCTCTTTACGTGGGCATACCTTGTTGTTCTTCTGATCTCAACCCAGACTCTCCTTATTGCAACAGCAATTCAATAAAATCCTAACCATTGTTAGGATTTCATTGCAAAGTAAGAAAAATGTAATAAAAAAATAGACTCTTCAAAAACAGCTCTCCATTTAGTAGGAAGACTAGACAAAGTTCATAATTTATAATAACTCATAACGTCCATAGTTTTAGCTCAACAATTACCGTTCTGTCAGTACTTAACTACGTAGCATCTACCTCTCAGATTCCTGAGAGCTGACAGCATCTCTTTGGGGACAAAAACCAAGTGAAAATCTTACTTATCTGCTCAGTCTGTGTATTTCAATCTGTACATTATATTATATTTTTATATAATTACTATGACGTTTATTAAATCACTAGGTGATACGTGTGTAGAGTTGTTCCATAATATCAGCAAAGGATGTTTCATTCAGAAATTTATTTTTCTGTCTATATCAATGTCCTTTGTAAAGTGTAACTGAGGATTCTGTTGATTTATTCAATAATAAATTGATTGGCTGAAACCATTTTTGTGCCTCTATCTCATATTTTTGGAAAGAAGGCTGTGTTTTCTACCCCACTTCTGTCTCAATAAATATTGGAGTTCCCTAGGTACTTTGTAAGGTCTTTGCATGTAATTCCAGCAATGGCAAAATAGAAATAGCACAAACTTAATTTTGCTGGTAAGCATTTTATATAGCTATGCATATGACTTAGGTCAGGATTTTGCAGGTGGAGTGTAAACATTCCTTCCTTAGAGGAATCTCAGTGTGAAAATACATTTTGGGGGGTTATTTATCAAAGGTTGAATTTTAGAGCTTTGTGAATGAACTCCAATGTTTTCTAATTTAAGAAAAAACTCGAATGGAAAAAACTTAAATCAGTGATTTCAACAGTGATTTGAACAACCCAAAATCTCAAATTGTTCGAATTAATCGAGTTTTCGAGCAAAGCCCACACCAAAAAAAACTCGAACATCATGAAGGCTACAAACATCTTCAAATGGTTCAAGGGACCTCTGTAATTGAGTTCGACATGACCTTGACAGGTTTTAGCTGGACTACTTTCGGATTAGAGCTTTTTCCAGATTCAGGGTATAATAAATCTCAAAAAATTTGAGTTTTATTTAAAAAAAAAAACTACTAAAGCAAATAAAGTTCTGTCTTGCATAAAAAAGGGCATTAACTCAAGGGATGAAAACATAATTATGCCTCTTTATAGGTCCCTGGTAAGGCCTCATCTGGAGTATGCAGTGCAGTTTTGGACTCCAGTCCTTAAGAGGGATATAAATGAGCTGGAGAGAGTGCAGAGACTAAGTGCAACTAAACTGGTTAGAGGGATGGAAGACTTAAATTATAAGGGGAGACTGTCAAGGTTGGGGTTGTTTTCTTTGTAATAAAACAATACTTTGTACTTTATCCAAACTAAGATATAATTAATCCTTATTGGACGTAAAACCAGCCAATTTGGTTTATTTAATGTTTACATGATTTTCTAGTAGATTTAAGATTTGAATCCTTATTACGGGAAGATGCACTATCCAGAAATCCCCAGGTCCCAAGCATTCTGGATAACAGATCTTGTGCCTGTATATGTATTTACAATCTATATATTTTTTATTTATATACTGGAATACTAAAGCAATACAATAATATAACAGTGTGGGCTCAATACAAAATCACATATAAGTAAGGGGTCTTTATGATAATATGAACTTTAGATTCTTATGGTTTCATTTAGAGTCAATTCTAATCTGCAATTCTGGTAAACCTCTATCAGATCAACGTATTTGTAGCAAATAAGGGCTGTAGTTAGGGCTGTAGCACCACCTGGTGGTAACAATAGACTTTATTTCATACTGAAACAATTATATTTTTATGCTTCAGAGATAGCTATAAAAAGGGAACAAATACAATCATCATCTTGTTTGTTGCAGATTTATAAGATTTATTATTAGATTGAAATGTTTTGTGGTTTATTTTGCTGGTAATTCAACATATTTGTTTGGTACAGAATGAAAGTTTTTGAAGACAGTTCCCATTATTTCAAAGGTTCTTATATACTAATTTCAGTTTCTTCACAACATTGTCTCATAATATCATTCTCTACATTATAATAAAAGTTCATCTAAAGGTAAACAATCCATTTAATGGCAGGTTTAGTCTGCCCTCAAAATAGCAGAAGAAATGACCCACAATAAATATTGAGCTTTTCAAAATGCACAAAAAATCTTTTTAAACAAAATCCCTATAGGTTTTGAGATGGAGATGGTACAGTACGCATCACTTACATTGTGTATGGTGTAGATGGCTTTACTTTTATTGACGGTTGCTGAAAACTTTCTAATACGAGAGTGGAAAGTAATTTGGACATCTTCAATGGGCCAACAGCTGTTTCACAAGTAAATGTTGTGGGAAGTTTTTAGGAAGCTCATCCTAGAAAGTCAATGTCCTGGCTGTTTGCATTACCATGTCAAAAGAGATAAAAGCAAGTTTATTTTTAATATAATACACAAAAGCCATGAATATCTTGTAAATTATATAGTGAATAAAGGACCCTCTCTTGGAAAATATAAGGATATTATAAGTTACCGAGGAGTTTCATGACCATATAAAAACACGAGGCTGAAGGCGAGAGTTTTTATACAGGTCATGGAACTCCGAGGTAACTTCTAATATCCTCATATTTTGCAACTGGGGGTACTTTATTTATTATAATACACAAGTTTCAGTGAGTCATGTCACAGAAATGACATCAGAACTCACCATTTATAACTGATGACATCAGAACTCACCGTTTATAAGGATATCATTTACAAGATATTCATGGCTTTTGTGTATTATATCCTTATAAAAGGGGAGTACTGATGTCATCAGTTATAAACAGTGAGTAGTGATGTAATTTCTTTCACATGACTCACCAAGCGAATGGCTCAGCATAGGAGGGCGAACTCTACAGGGCAAAACTCAGCTGTCTTTCTGTACCTTAAAGACAAGGGACACTCCTTGGAAGACAGCAAGGTCCAAATCTTGGATAAAGAAGACCGCTGGCTTGAACGAGGCGTGAAAGAGGCGATTCATGTCAAGATGGAGAAACCATACCTGAACAGAGGCGGGGGCCTTCGACACCACCTGTCTGCTACATACAATGCTGTTCTAACATCTGTACCCCTGGCGGATTCAGAACACTTCACACATCCATTCATGCAACTCTCACAAGTAACACCTGTATCTAGGAGTTGCATGACACATTGGATAAGCCTATCACAGCAACTACACAGAATCAACACCTCTGTGAGTTTCAGATGTCACCTCTCGGAAGAGTTACAATGTGTCGTCGTGATTAGATTAGTGGAAGAGTCTATGGGGCAAATTCACCAAGGGTCGAATATCGAGGGTTAATTAACCCTCGATATTCGACTGGGAATTAAAATCCTTCGACTTCGAATATCGAAGTCAAAGGATTTTGCGCAAAATACCTCGATCGAACGATCGAAGGAACGATTCGAAGGATTCGAAGGATTTTAATCCAACGATCGAAGGATTATCCTTCGACCAAAAAAAACTTAGCCAAGCCTATGGGGACCTTCCCCATAGGCTAACATTGACTTTGGTAGCTTTTAGGTGGCGAACTAGGCGGTCGAAGTTTTTTCTTAAAGAGACAGTACGAACGATTTTTAGTTCGAATCCTTCGATTCGAAGTCATAGTCGAAGGTCGAAGTAGCCCATTCGATGGTTGAAGTAGCCCAAAAAACACTTCGAAATTCGAGCTTGGTGAATTGGCCCCTATATGTTGAGAATTTCCCACACCAGTCAGTTGAACTGAAGAAGCTGTTAGGATGAGTAGTGAAACGTCTTCAATAATTATTCAGCAAGTCTAGTTGTTTTTTTTATTTGTTGTTTTTAATTACATATATTAGATGTAAAAGACCATGGGGCAAATTCACTAAGCGCTGAAGCGCCGAACGCTAGCGTTAATTCGCTAGCGTTTGGCATTTTCGTTACTGCGCAAATTCACTAACGAACGCTGGTGTAGTTTCGCTAGTGTTACTTCGCACCCTTACGCCAGGCGAATTTTCGCTAGTGACGTAACTACGCAAATTCACTAACTTGCGCAGTGTACTGAACGCTACCTTTTACTCTAGACTTCCTTCGCCACCTCAGACCTGGCGAAGCGCAATAGAGTAGATAGTCCCAAAAAACGCTGGCGTGTTTTCTACATGATGGCTGATAGGCTGAAAAAGATCGAAAAATTTTTTGGGGCTCCCCTCCTTCCCCCCTACATTTCCTGACTCATGGCAACTTACCTAGACAGTGGGCACGTGTGTAGGGTAAATAAAATTTTTATTTGCTGATTTGAAGGTTTTCTAGGCATTTGTAGTGCTGATACGTATTCCTCCATTGAAATTTGAATTTCGCGCCGTATGCAAATTAGCCTTCGCTAGCGTAACTTCGCTTTACATAGCGAATCAATGCTAGCGCAACTTCGCAACCTTACGCTACCCCTGAGCGCAACTTCGGATTTTAGTGAATTTGCGGAGCGCTGGCGACACTACACCTGACGAAGTGCGGTGAAGTGCGGCGAAGTGCGGCGAAGTTGCACCTGGCGAAACTACGAATGTTGGTGAATTTGCCCCATGTATTCACAAAATCGAACATGGATTTTGAAAAGTCGATGTTATTTTAATGACAGTTTCATATGTCTTACTCCCTATAGAATATTTTTATGGGTTTTGAGTTGGGGGAGAGGACAAAACCACCAGTAATAAGAATGGTATAAAGAATTAAAAGGAAACTTACTGGGAGCTATTTAGGAAATGTCAACCCCAAATAAACGTCTTTGCCTAACAAAAGAAAACATAATTATGCAACTTTGCAAGATACATTCATTACTTTTTTTCTGTGGTTTTTAAGTTATTTGTATATGTATTTCTATTGAAAACAGTGTCTGTCCCTTTCTATTCTCTGCCCTGGTGGTTCAGACTGTTGACACAATGTAAGACAAGGGAGCTGAGTAACAGACCTGTCTTTGCTGGGGAACTAAGACTTTTGCTACATTGTTTAAAATGTAACAACCAGGAGTCACGCAAACGCTGCTTTCAATAGCAATTTCATTTTACAAATAACTTTAAATGAACTGAAAATTTGTTATAAATGTGTATTGGAAAATTGCTTAGAATTATGTTTTCTTTTATTAGGCATATTTTTATTTTGGGGTTGAGTTGCCCTTTAAATCACACTTGCCCTGTAGAATGCGTTTCCCGATTAAATGATTTGTTCAGCCTTTAATACAATAAGTGTCTCTCTGCGCATTGTGAAAGCTTGGCACACACACAGATTTGTATTCCAAGCACAGAAGACAGAGAACAAAGGCCACAGCTATAATGTCACTGAGCTGCACACACCCAGCGATTGTGTTGGTGGAGACGTAAGAAATCCCGTGATGCACTGCAGCCCTAGTGTTTAGCAGTCGGCCTTTATCTAAACAGCAGAAACTTTTCTCTTAGAACCCCACCCTAAACAACACACTAAGTTGGGCATATTTCCAAGGGAATGCTTTAAGACTGCTGTTATACAGACATGGAGCATTTCTCAGCCCCTTCCTCCTTGATTTCTTTCTCCAGCACAGCTATTCTAGGTTTGGCTTTGCTTATATTCGCTCTGATATTAGATTTGGTGAAGTATAGAAGAAGAGAAAGTGGTTACCCTCCTGGGCCTTCCCCCCTGCCGTTTGTGGGGAATGTATTCCTTCTGGATCCCAAGGACATACCCACCAGTCTGTCAAAGGTAAATTGGCTTCACTTCTCAGTGAATTCATGGGAAAGATATCTTGATCTGACACCAGATGCCATAGATATCAGAATATAAGAAAACCCGACCGGCAACTGGCAGTTATTTTTAAATGCCATCCAATAATTAGAACATGATCATATAAGTGTTTTTTAGCTACACGGAGCATCTTTTATAGCTTAACTCTAAGCAATTACCATCTGAATTAATGTAAGTGATACAGCTACAAACTACATGTATCAGACAAGACTAGGGATGGATAAATGTTTTCGCCTTATTTCGACGCGGAAATGACGCCCATAGACTTGAATGGCGTGCGTCACAAAAATTGACGCCCATAGACTTTAATTGCCATCTGCAAATTTTCTACGACTGCAAATTTTTGGCGAAGTTAAACAGATCAAATTCGCCAATACCTAAGACACAACTGTCCGATGTAAACGCCGCACAATGTGTCTTCATCCGGCACTCATGTTGTGTGTAGTTTGTAGCTGTGCTATTTCTATCACTTACATTATTTTTAGCGTCTCCGACTGTCTTAAACATTAATTAAACCCAATAGGATTATTTTGCAACCAGTAAGAATTAATGATATTTTAGTTGGGATCAAGTACAAGGTACTGTTTTATTATTACAGAGAAAAAAGTTTTTCAGTTTTTAATAAGAGAAATCAGTTTTTAAAAACTATTTGATTAAAGGGGTTGTAAACCCTGCACTGCATTGCTCAAGCAAACTCATTTGTTGTTGGACCAGAAATTCAAAAATAATGTAACATATATTGAAGGCTGCTGGGAGTTGTCCTCAGGTAGTGCGTAGACACGAAACACATCAGACCTCAGATGCTATTTATTGTAAATTGGATGTTAAAATAAAGATTGCTATTTTTTACCTGTGATCGGGAAGTGTGCGATTCTTTAAAGAGGTCCCGGAGTGCGCTGCTATAACGGTTGGTGTGCTGGTAACGTTTTTCTTAGTGACGGACTCGGGGCAGCAGCACCCGGGTCACAACGCCGATGGGGTAAAACTCACATTATACGAATTAAGATATACATCCTGTGTGGGGAGTGCGGGCAGATTACAAAGGCTTAAAGCGTAAGCGAGGGGTCCGGGACAGGAGACACCCGGACCAAGAGTTCTTAACGGTAAGAAGCACACGGCTATTAATGCTGGAGTCGGATCCTATTTATTATATGTTTAATTACGGTAAAACCGGGAATAGCTCTGAATATACATGTTTTGATGCTGGAAGTTGTAGTCCAGCAACATCCTTAAAGCAATATTGCACATTAAAACTTTTACCAAACTTTTCTCCAAATCTCCACATCGAGCGACTGCTTTAAAATGCAGAAAATCCTCCACTGAGAATCCCAGCTAACCCATAACAGTCTGCCATGTTGTTTCTTTAAGCAACTGGAGTTGGAAGCTTAAAGCCTAGTTTCCCCAGCACTGAACAAGTCTGTCCTTTATACCCATATTTGAATTCAGTGTAATATAACAAAGAAGAAAAAATATATACAGTAATAGCTCTATATGTAAAATAACCACGTTGGGAATCGGCATTCTCATTGGTCTATTCTTTCGCAATAATAATTTAGTTTTTCATCAGTAGAATTATACCTGGTGAATTTTCTTCAAAATGCAATAACTTTCATCAACTTCTATAGAAAACTAGGGGGCATTGGGGGGAATGATGTCATGACTGGTTTTACAACCCCTTTAAAATGGAATCAATGGAAGATGGCCTTTCTTGAAATTCAGAGCTTTCTGATTAATGGGTTTCTGGATAATAAATATTTACTAATGTAATAATTAATTTATTAATATCAAACCTTTACCAGTCGGATCACACACAGGGGATATATGATAAAAGCAGGTGTATTGCAGAATGTATTTTTATCTTGCAGCTGAGGAAGAGATATGGGAATATATACAGCCTGCAGCTGTTCTGGGAAAAGGCAGTGGTACTGAATGGGTTTGAAACAATAAAAGAAGCATTTATCACTAAATCAGAGGATACTGCTGACAGATGTCCAATCCCCATCTTTGAATATCTTGGCTTTCATAAGGGTAAGTACTCAAATCACTGCAAATATGTAAGAGAGTCACAATAGCTCATTTAAAACACAGCACAATTGGTTAATAATATTACCATTATGGCCATACAGCATTTTTACCCAGATTTCCACTGTTATTGTGGGCACCTGTTAAGTGGTGCCCACTGCAAATTACGTTCTTTGTAACTTGTGTTTAAGTTGTGGTGTCAAAAACAGCATTAACATCTAGTGATGAGCGAATTTGTTCGCCAGACATGAATTTGTGGCGAAATTCCACATTTTGCCATCTGCAAATTTTTTTTTACAAAAGACTGTTAATTTAGGGTTGGGTGACTTTCCTACTCAACTCCAAAAGAACTCTCTTTCTATAACGACTAGTTACACATGTTGAATGATACGTGTAATACTTGGGACATCTGAATGTTGCATACTGATTAATCTCTCTGGCCATGATATTTATCTTATCCAGCTTTCGCTTTTGCAAAGTATGGCCAGAGCTGGAAAGACCTAAGAAGATTTTCCATTTCGACTTTCAGGGACTTTGGCATGGGGAAAAAAACTATTGAAGAGCCTGTGAGGGAAGAAGCCAGCTATCTCTGTACTGCAATTCAGGCGAAGGAAGGTAAAATCCTTCAGAAATAAATTGTTCTCACCTCAAAAGGACAAACAAAAGGACAAACTCACTGTGCCTTTTTTTTAGGCTCGTACCTCTCAAATTCTGAAAAAGATGAATTATTTAGTCATAGGAAAAAAACAAAGTACTGTATTTAAAACTTAGAACATTTCCCCTTTAAATGAGTCATAGAAGTGGTAAAAATGGCTGACCACTAAACGCACAAGCAATCTATATCAATATAACCGTGAAAATAAATTTAAATTAATTATAAACAGTTTATGTGCCTCATCCCACCCCCTACCCATCCTCTAACTTGTGCGCTATTCAGTGTTAGCAAAACAAGGGATCTCATGCTCCAAAGTCAGCACTTCACAAACACTCACTATATGCCACCGTGTCAGCATACAGGTATGGGACCTGTTATCCAAAATGCTCAGGACCTGGGGTATTCCGGATAAGGGACCTTTCTGTAATTTGGATCAGCATTCCTTAAGGCTACTAAAAACTCATTTAAACATTAAATAAACCCAATAAGGTTATTTTTTACCTCCAATAAAGATTGATTATATATAAGGGTGAGGTGCAAGATGCTGTTTTCATTTTACAAAAAAAGGAAATAATATTTCAAAGTTTGAATTATTTGATGGAGTATATTGGAGACAGCCTTCCAATAATTGCGAGAGTTTAGGATAATGGGTTTCCAGTTCCATGTTCCAAGGCATTATCTGTTGTTTCAACTTAATTCTGCACTATTTATAAATAAAAATCTCCATTGTTTCTTCTTTGTTCAGCATCACCTCCCTCTAATGGTTTTAATTTAATATCTGCTTATAAATCATCGCTACTAATGCAGTATGGCCATGATGTTCTTGTCTTCTCAGGCTGCCCCTTTGACCCATTCCTCTTGTTGAATCAAGCGGTTAGCAATTTAAACTGCTCAATTATCTTTGGAGAGCGCTACGATTACAGCGACAAAGCAATCCAGAAACTTCTGTTTCTTCTTCAAGAGAGATTTCACCAGGAAACTGGAACCGTTTCTCAGGTAATATTTATATATTGTCAGCCTTCATGGTTTCAGATCCAGTTCCCTTGATTTATTTTGAATCCCTGAATATTTCAGATCTTAAACAATTTCCCTCGGCTCATAAAAATTGTTGGTCCACATCTGAACTTGTTTAAAGTCCAAAATGCATTTCTAGACTACTTGAAGGCAAAAATCAAGGAGCATAAGGATACATGGGACCCAACTGTCACACGGGACTATATTGATGCTTTTTTTGAGGAGATAGAGAAGGTAAATTTTTTTTATTCATAAAATATATTTAAACAAATCTATTTAGACAAATCTGTTTAAAAATTTCATTTTATTTTTCAATATGGAATTAACAATTTAATTTACAAAGTAATTTATTCATTTACAATGCAGTTAGGGACTAGCCAAGAGAATGTTGAAGCAGGGTGTAGATCGCACAGCCAATGTGCCAAATTCACCATCAGCATGAATTTATTGTAGATCAATTAATTTAGGTTTATTAAAATACCTGAGAGCATTATAGTCTCATGGGATTTATTATCGAAAACCCGTTATGCAGAGAGCACCAAAAGATGCCATTGCCAATAGTTTCCTACTTAAACAAAAATGTTTAGACTTTAAACAACAATTTTTGACCAGCTTTTCTCTTTCTGATCTAAGAAAGTTACAGTTGCATCTTTTGGAGCTCTCTGGATAACTGGTTTTTGATAACTATCCTATAACTGTAAAAAATAAACTATGCTTATATTTTCTTATATTTAATATATGCTAACCCACATTACTACAAAACATTTTTATCTTTCCAGTAAATAAACCAAACAGTTTGTTAACTTCCTAAATATTTTTATATCTTTAGCATTCCTTATTATCCTTTAAAATGAAATTAGATGGTTTTCCAATAATCCTGGTTCTGTGTGCCTCAGACAAAAGGTAACCCCCAGAGCAGCTTTAATGAGACTGCACTTTTGTATACTATTGCCGATCTCTTTGTTGCTGGATCAGAGACAACATCCAATACCCTAAGATGGTCCATCCTCATGATGCTCCTCAATCCTCAAATACAATGTAAGTACTGGGCCTACATATTTTCAGGAAACCAAGTGATATGCTTTTACAATACTTTTTTTTTCTACCAAAATGTCCAGTTACACAAAAATTTCCTTCAAGATTCTTGTACTCACTTACAACATGCTCACCAGTGCTGCACCCCCATCAATCACCTCTCAGTTGCCAAGTACATACTGAAAGTACAGCTTTAGTCTGTATGCAACGTCTTCACTCACTCATTACTACTTCTCAATTTTGCATCCAGGACTTGGACGCTGTACCCATCATCTGGAACTGTCTCCCCCCATCCCACTAGACATCAGGTTTACACATGATCAGTTATTTTACATTCAAGCCAGTATCGTAATTCCATTATTTGGCCACTTATCTTTTTGCATACACGCTAACTACTGTTTTCTAGTTTTTTCCCCCCTTTTTTTTTTTGCTATCAACCATTACTATACTAAAGGCACTCTACATGTATGGTACATGTAGTCAAAACCAGCAGTGCAAAGGACTGACAGAAACTGCTGTCAATTGCAAATTACCAATACATTTAAAATCAAAGAAAATGTATGCTTAATGTAGCTTAAGGTTGCTAAAAAATGTTGCTAATTAAATTTACAAAAGCTTATATTCCAGTTTCCAGTCCCTTTAAACTATTGAATGATATGCCTGTTCCAAAACTGCCCAAACTGTCAATGTTCTGTAACAAACGTGCTTCATATATTATTGTGTTCATTTCCATTCCAAACTGTTCACACTACATTAGACTGGCACCAAAAAGTTCTAGTAACAGTTATGCTAGCCCATACACTTCTGACAGGCAGAAATGCAGTGGTGAAGCACCCAAAATGCAAAAGGCCTCGGTTAATTGATACTTTGTTTTAAAAAGGACTAATGGCCTCAATGTTTGATAATTGATTCATTGATGAGGTTTAGATAAAGTTCACGAAGAAATCGATCAGGTGATTGGCCGGGATAGGAAACCCAGAATGGAAGACCAGCGGAACATGCCTTACACTAATGCAGTTATCCATGAAACTCAGCGTTATGGAAATATCCTGCCAATGGCTCTCTTTCACATGACATACAGGGACACTAATATCCAAGGCTATAACATTCCAAAGGTATGGTTATGTAAGAAATGAAGTCTTACACTGCAGAACAAGAAGGTATAGGGGTGATATATAGTATAGGAATAAAGCCTTGTTTGGATGGCACTGGAAGGCATGAGCTTTTGGCTTACTGCCTGAATAGTCTAAATTGCTCATAACTGATGTTTCAGTACAAGTTGATGTTTATAAATCGTCAGAAAATAATTTATATTTTCGAGAGAAGCAAAAGGTGGTGGGTAATTTTACTTTTCAATGATTATCCATATTTAGTGGCCCTAAAACATTGGAGTGTGATGACTATTAAATAGACTACAAAAGTGGACATTTAAAATAAAATCTGTATAATTAACAAAAGTGCACTTGGCTGTTTTGAGTTTTGCTTTGGACACTTATAATTAAATTTGTCCCTTCTGTGTGTGATGTGAAACACCTTTTTCTTTTGGCAAAACCAGATATAAATATGGGGTGGAAAAAGGAGGAGGAGGAAACTTCCAAGCAGTGGGATACTAAATGACTTATTAGCACAAACATACAGTATATTTGTGCCATTTTCACACCAGACCAATTGTGTTAGTGAGAAGAATATTTAAAATTTCTAATATATGTTAACAAAATACATGTTCTTCAGAGACACTCATTCAATACACATAATGAAAGTTGGACGCATGGATCAAGAATGTATGTGCAGTCATGCATCCAACTTGCAGCATGTGTATTGAATGTGTCCTCTTTTAAAGGACTGGGGTGGTAACCCTACTCTAAAGAACATATATTTTGTAAACATACAGTATATTGGAAATTCTCATAGCTTAGGGCTAGGGATGGGCGAATTTTTTCGCCTCGTTTCGCCGAAAAAATGACGCCCATAGACTCGTATGGCAGCGTGCGTCAAAAAAAAAAAAGACGCGCGTCAAAACAGCCTGAATGTATAGTTGGCTGCCAAGCTGGCAAGGGTTTATTTTGCTGTTATGTTTTATTTTTAACCCTTCCTTTTAGTTTTGTCCAGCTCTAAATGGTGTAAATAGGGCTGTTTAAATAAAAATCCACACGTGTGTTTCACTCAAACCCATTGTTCAACCGTGCCTGATTTAATCGGTGTACTCATCCAGGGAGTCACCGTTATCCCGTTGCTGGGCTAATCCCTACACATTCTACAGACCATGTTAATACAACAGATTCTAAATGGAAAAGCTAGGCAAAGCCTTTTTTAATTCCTTTTCTCTTTTAGGGTACAACAATCATCCCAAATTTAACATCGGTTTTAAAGGACGAGACTATTTGGGAGCATCCTTATCAGTTTTATCCAGAACATTTTTTGGATTCAGAAGGAAAGTTTGTGAAAAGAGAAGCATTTATACCATTCTCTGCAGGTAAAACAAATTAGGTAAAACGCCTATTTTGTTAAATTCCCAGTATACCCTGTCAGAGAAGACAGTAAAAAAGACACCATTGAAACAATGGTAACTAACCTGTTTCCAAACATTTAAATCAACTCACAAATTTGAAACCAGCCATTCTTAATTTGTGTGACGTGCAAAGTCATCAGTAAAACCAACAAAAATTCTTAGGGCTCTTACAGACAAGCTGCACTCCCCTGCGTTCCGTTTTTATGCGTTCAGCCGCAGGAGTAGACACATTCAGTTTTTTCATGGGGCTGTACTCACACATTTGCATGTAGGTGCTGAACGCAGGTTGAGACGCAACATGCTGCATTTTTCCTGCGTTCGGTGCCTACATGCGCCTGTGTGAGTACAGCCCCATTGAAAAAAATGGAATGCGTCTACTCCTGCGCTCCCCTGCGGCTGAACTCATAAAAACGGAACGCAGGGGAGCGCAGCTTCAAGCGCTCGTCTGTAAGAACCCTTAAGGCTGGAATTTCCAAATGTGGATTTGCTTGAGAGTTGCATAGACTCTTCCAAATGGTAAATTGCATACTCCAGAGCACTAGGGAAATACACTACTAAGCTATGTAATGCTGAACAATCCCTTTTCATTTGTAAAAACATTTATCCATTATTAGTGATATATAGAGCAAACCATTATGCTAAGTTCTATGGTGGGGACTTTTGGTAGGGGTAAAAGAAGAACTATGAAGTAAATATTTTACCTTTTATTTTCTATTCCAATAGGAAAACATATGTGTGCAGGGGAGGCGTTAGCCAAGATGGAGCTGTTCCTCTTCTTTGTTTCCCTTTTCCAACATTTTGAGTTCCAAATTCCCACTGACCAGCCTCGGCCTCGAAATGATCCGGTTTTCATATTCTCCTATACTCCTCACCCTTTTAAAGTGTGTGCTATTGTGCGCTAATCCAGTAGAGGAGAAATCCATCATTTGCCCGATTAAATGTTTTCATGGGAATATTTCCATAAAGTGACAAGCTGGTTAGAGCTGTGATAGAGCAACTTTGAATTTATATCCCCTTTATTGATGTCATACCAAGGTTTTGAACACCATAATTTGAAAATGGAACATGTGCCACAAATATATGTATCTATGTCTCCCACCGATTAAAATATTGTGTCAAGATCAATATAACAACTGTCATTTGGATGTGGGGAATGAATGAGAGAACAGATAGAATAAATTCAAACAGAATAAGCTTTAAAAGAGGGAAAGATTAGGGAAGGCATTTTATCAATGGGTCAGAATGCACAAAACTAGACAAGGCAATACCATCTCCTCCACCTTGTTTGTTGCCAGGTCTGCGGTTATGTCTTAACTGAGGACTATCATGAGAAAAGGCTGCAGGGGAAACTGTATCATTG
Organism: Xenopus laevis; assembly: GCF_017654675.1. NCBI lineage: Eukaryota > Metazoa > Chordata > Amphibia > Anura > Pipidae > Xenopus > Xenopus laevis. The sequence continues at coordinate 135,844,689 of NC_054381.1, read as the reverse complement.
GGAGTGATCCATATGTAAGTGATGCATAGAAGCACACAATATGGATTCAAGAGTGTTGTGGATGTTTGTGTCTTGGGCATTTGGAAAGTGTGTTTGTAGTTAAGGGGTAGGGTGGAATCTAGTTCTAGTGTTGTCATACAATCTATTCTTGGGCTAATTTATTAAAATAGGTGCTAAATTGCTGTGCAGTAATAACAGAGCAGTTGCCCATTTCAGCAAACAGATCTTTGACTTGATCAGCCTACTACAAGTTCGATAACAAAATCAAATTGTGCATTAAAGAGAAAAAGAAGTTTGCTCTATGATTGTGTTCATACCCACTATTGTAATAACAAATTACTCTATTAACCATGCATTGATTTGAATAAGAGACTGGAATATGAATAGGAGAGGGCCTGAACTATTTGAAGAAGTTAATAGCCTTCCTGACCTGTTTTTTTTTTTTTTTGGAGAAAAACTCGATTCGGATTGCTTTCGAATTCTATTTGACTTTTCGGATTGGTAGGATTCGTTTTTAGATGTTTGAGTTTTTTCTTAAATGAAATGCCATTCGATTTTCCGCGGCCATTCAAGGTTAAAAAAAAATGTTTGATAAATAATAGTTTGACAAATTTACAGTTTGGTGGTTTGGAGCAGAAAGATATATTAACCCATATTGGATTTTAGAAAATGTTATTTATTTTTATAGCACCGCAAATGTACACAGTGCTTTACAAGGTATATCGTTTTTCTAAGTTATTCAGTAAAAATAGATGCTTAAGTGTTTTAATACACAGTTGGGATAAGGTCCCTGCCTCAAAAAAAACGTATAATTTGTGTTCTTTCTGAAAATATTTGGCTTTCTGGTTTTAACTTTCTTTTGCAGTATATGGCTTTATCTCACATAAAACGCAGTGGATCTATTGATTATTCATGGCACATACTTTGGCAATTTTATGCATCTTGGATCATTTTCTGGAAGGCTGGAACATACAGAAATACATAGTGCAAAGGGGTCATTCTACTGGCAGTGGTTGATGGATAGTGGTGGACAGAGATGCTGGTGACTGGGAACATAATGTTTATATTTTTTATATCTGGAACGGTCTTTTTGCTATGACGGACGAATGGCTAGTGTCAGAGGGTCGATATCTATTACCCCCCTCCCTCTATGATGCCATAACGCTATAGGGCCCAAGGCAGGATGGACTATAAGGGCTAATGGTCAACTGTGGACAATGGTCACTCATATAACTTATACTAGGCCATACAAATAAATGATCTCCACTCTGTTACTTAGATTCCAGAGTGTCTGCATAGTGTCAGCATGTCTCTTGGGGCCCCTTTTGCAGAAGTGTTGCTCAATAACTGACTTTACCACAATGGCAGATGTTTTCGAGGCTGTGGACAGTTGGAACCAGAAAACTCTTATATTGCAAAACTGCACATCTTACAGGAATGTATAAATGTATATGCCAGTAAGTCTCCTCGCCAGACCATGTATGACATTTCCGTGTACCCCTTGTCACAATTACTGTAGTCCTTGGGTGACATTCTGTGTGTTACTCCAACAGCTTACCCAGACAAAACTGTTATGTTGTATTCTGTATGAATAAATTGCCTGACTATTACTAAAGGTTTTGTCTCGAGGTCAAAATGGTACTACTAAAAATACCATCAATAGGTATTTTGGTTATAACGGAGAAGGACCCACAGGGCTGGATTTGTGGGATGGTGGCACAATTTTAGGAGCGGTAAACCTCTACACTTGTTTCTGAATACCTGGACACACAGGAGATTTAGCTGCTTAAATCTCCTGCGAGCAATGTCACCAGCACTATGTCTACTCAATATGTCTACTCAAGAATCCATGATCCGGTTGCAAAAAAGTGAATCAGCAAAGATGGGTAAGTCTTCTCCAAGTTTCCAAGAAGCACAGCCTAGGAAGGTGCACATTACAGTAAAATGTGAACCTAGGTACTGTAAGCCAAACTTTTCGTCTAATCTTGTCTGCACAGCCCAGGGCAAGAGGAAGAATCTCTGGGACAGAAAATATGATGGTGGCATGACATTTACTAGAATAGTACTCCCTATCATTGGGTTTTTCTGGGAAGAGGCGCTCTGGCCTGTGGGCTGTAGTTACCAGTTATAGTCAATGAAATTGCCTTACCATACCACTACTGTGCACAAGTTGACAGTTTATCTGCTGACAGTTTATACATTTATCTCTGTGATCTTTCATGCATATTAGGTGTAAGTAAAGTACTGTACCATTTCATCGACTATAAGGGGCAGATTTATCAAGCGTTGAATTTCGAAGTAACAGTTTTTTTTGAACTCCCATAACTTCGAAATTCAAATTAAAAAAAGGCCAACTGAAATTTATCCAAAAAAAACAACTTTTTTTGTGGGTGAATAGGCCGTTTTCGATATTCTAATTTCTTTTCCAATTTGAATCGAATTTGGACTATTCCCCAAGCGAAGCACGCAAAAAATAGCTCGAAATTCACATTTTTTTAATTCTAATTTTCACTTTGACTCTTGATAAATCTACCCCTTTTAAATGTTGTTTTTGTTTAAGATGCCAAGATGTCTTCTGAAACTGTGTGCGAAAGTTATAGTTCAGACTGGAGACCCTTTACCTCTTTATTCCAGCATGAGCCCAGTTGACAAGTGACATGTAGGGGCACATTTACTTGGCTCGAGTGAAGGAATAGAATAAAAAATACTTAGAATTTCGAAGTATTTTTTTGGCTACTTCGACCATCGAATTGGCTACTTCGACCTTCGACTCCGACTTTGAATCAAACTAAGAATCATTCGATCATTCGATAGTAGAAATACTGTCTCTTTAGAAAAAAAAAAAAAAACTTCGACCACCTACTTCGCCACCTAAAACCTACCGAGCATCAATGTTAGCCTATGGGGAAGGTCCCCATAGGCTTTCCTAGCTTTTTTTGATCGAAGGAAAATCGTTCGATCGATGGATTAAAATCCTTCGATCATACGAACGAAGGGAATGCGGTAAATCCTTCGACTTCGTTATTCGAAGTCGAAGGATTTTACTTTGACGGTCGAATATCGAGGGTTAATTAACCCTCGATATTTGACCCTAAGTAAATGTGCCCCGTAATGTTAAGTCTAGTATATACATTCATAATAGAAAATCTCAAATACCTAATGAACTATAGTAATTTCTGTTGAAGCGTGTTTGCCATCTACTGGGCTCAAACATAACTGAATTTTCTGCATCATCTTTATATGGATGAATTGTGTATATATGAGCATGTCCAAAAAAAACCCAGAAAATAATTTTTTGAGGTTTTTGTGTTTTTATGTCCAAAAAATTCAATTATACCAATTTAATTTTTACCACCAAATTACACTAAAAATGAGGAACTTCAGGTATGCTAAAACTGAAATGACCACTGGGTCACTTGCAAAGGTATATGTAGTTATCATGACTTTAACTTTAACTTGGAATATAATTGGACACAAACTAAACATACATAGTAATTATAATAAATGCAGTCCCTTTCCCGAGAAAGGACTTAAACGGCACCGAAACGTTGACAATAAAACCTTTTCTTTATTTTCACAGCATTATGAAGAAACTGAGAAAAAAAGCTGAGAAACGTTAGAAATTATTATGTTATACATTTGGTTTAATTCGGTAAGATTTCTACTGCTACAAAATTTAATCGTGGGAGGCAATCACATATAGATTTCAACTGTTCAAAAAATATAATTTCTGTGTATCTCAAATTGTAGAAATATCTTTCCAACGTATAATATATTTTGTATATTCAAGTATCCATCACCAGGTTGCCTGCAAACCAAAATTGGTGAGAAAACCAGAATACGTGGTTCTGAACCCAAAAACTCTACACATTTGGGGTCACAGTAAGTCAAAATAATGGAATCAGATTATGGTAATGCTGAACAAAACATTTCATAAAACATTTCAGTTAAGGACAATAGTGCTATATTTACATTACAGTTTTCCACTTTTTGATGTTCCCTAACATATCATGCCAAGATGTACAGCATATACATCAACCCAATTCAAAATAGAAGATATGATATAATAAAAATATATACACAAAATCAAATGATTAAATACATCATGCGTTATATAAAGTGCAATTTCTCATTGTCTCAAGTGGTTTAGAAATCCCGAAAAGTGTTGATTCTTCTCTGATCTTCTGAACCTTATTTTTCCTTTTCTTTGTCATTGTCTGGATCAGTCATGCAGCAATTGCACAAGAGCTGTATATATTTTGTTAATGATGCTGAAAAATATAAAACATGAAGTTTTAATCATTATAGACTTTGTAGTATGATAAATTCTGTTTATGATGATTAAATCACACAAATAGAAGACTTTTTAAATGTTTTCGTATCAGAGAAAATTTAATTTCCCTACGGTGTCTTACAATGTTTACCTACAGAGATAATTTATTTGTAGGTTTGGCTTTAGTCAGTTATAATAGAATTAATGTAAAATAATATTTAAAAAAACATTAACAAGGAATATTATTGTGAAATAATTTGAATTGAATTATAATTCAATGTAATTTGAATTACATTATGGGGGTTATTTATCAAGCTCTGAATATCTGAACCTTGAATAATTCGTAAAAAACCTACGAATCTTTCGAGATTTATTAAAGTCCGATGGAAACCCCCGGCATCTAAAAGTTCTCCAGGTCCTGTATAAGTCAGTGAGGAAGGTCCCAGTGTCTGTGCTGATGTCCTTAATGATATCCGATGATTTTGGGGTTTCAACGCAAAAAACTCTGAAAACTCTGAAAAAATCATAGTTTTTGCTGAAAACAATTCGGAGTTTTCAGGGAAAGCTCCGAAGTTTGCTTGACCCTATTTTTTCAGGCTTTTTTCTTCATAAAAAAGGTCCATTCGGGAATTCGGAGTTGCTTGAAGTTTGATATTAGAAATACTGAGATAAATTCGGACCTTGATAAATAACCCTCTTAGTGTGAACTAGTGAAGTGAAATAGTCACATTCAGTTTTCAAAAGTTTAAAATTCATGTCACTTTGAGTTCTGCTGAGTTCTGTCAAGTCCCTCTGAATCTGAAATAGTGCTAGGATTCATGACAAATCCCAAAGTGAATCCTAGATTCAGTGCTGCATTTTAAAAGTGTGAAATTCAGCCAAATTTTTATTCTTGAAAATGATCTTTTACCATCACGTATTTAGCTGCATTCTTTGGAATTTATACTCACTGTAGATCCAAGTGAAGCATTTTGGTCGTTTCTCCTCTGGCAAGTAAACACCCAAAAAATATGCTGGAATTCCGGAAAGGGCAATCCCTATTCCAATCAGTGAATTGATTGTATCACAGTATATTGGAACAAGGACCAGAAAAAGGCTGCAAAGGCAGTAAACCACCGGAAAGAAAAGATTTACCTGAAACCAAAGACAAATTGAATTATTAAAGATTCAGTTGGATTAGACACATCTTTTACGGAAAAAAAATTCTTTGTACAACTGAATGTTCAGTCTCTGCCTTGTGCCAGGTACAAAGCACAGTATGCAACTGCCAGGGTGGCCTAGCCATTTGTAAATGAACTCTGCAGAGTTTTCCAATGGTAGAGCTCTATGAGCATTTACAGGGGTTGTTTACTTTTGAGTTAACTTTTAGGGGATTATTTATCAAAGGTCAAGTTTGTAAGGTTTGTGATGTTTTTTATACCTTGAATAACTTACAACTCTAATGTTTGCTTATTTATGAAAAACCGAGAATGTAAAGAACTTGAATCAGTGCTATCTGGGTGAAAAACTTGAGTTTTCGGCGAACAAGAAAAAACCACAGAAAAAAACCCCAAAAATCATGTAAGCTACAAACATATTCAAATGGTTCAAGGGACCTCTGCCATTGACTTCTACATGACCGTGACACGTTTTAGCTGGAGTATTTTTAGTTTCAAGCTATTTCCAGCTTCGGGGTATAATAAATCTCAGAAAAATTTAGTTTTTTTTACTGAAACTTCCCTTGAAAACTTTTTTGTGTGAAAAATACAACTCGACCTTTGATAAATAACCCCCTAAGTATAATTTAGACAGTTATAATCTGAGACAATTTGCAATTGATTTTAATATTTTTATTATTTCTGGTTTTTGAGGTGTTTATTCAGCATTTATTCAGTAGCTCTCCAGCTTGCAATTTCAGCAATCTGATTGTTAAGGTCTAAATTAACCTTGGCAACCATGCATTGATTTGAATAAGAGACTGGAAAATGGAAAGAAGAGGGCCTGAATAGAAAGATTAAGGGGCAGATTTACTAAGGGTCGAATTTCGGATTTTTAGCATATTCGATCGATCGAATAGAAATCGTTCGATCAAACGATTAAATCGTTCGAATTGATCGAAGGATTTCTATTCGACAAAAAAAAACTTAGAAAAGTGCTGTGGAAGGTTAACATTGCACTTTGGTAGCTTTAATTTGGCGAAGTATGAAGTCAAAGTTTTTTTTTAAAGAGAAAGTACTTTGATTATCGAATGGTCAAATAATCGAACAATTTTTACTTTGAATCGCTCAAATCGAAGTCGAATGGCGAATATAGCCTATTCGATGGTCGAAGTACCCAAAAATTTACTTTGAAATTCTAATTTTTTGACATTCGAACCATTCACTCGAGCTTAGTAAATCTGCCCCTAAATCTAAGAACTAAAAAGTAGCTGTAATAACGAATTTTAGCCTTACAGAGCTTTTGTTTTTTAAGATGGGGTCAGTGACCCCCATTTGAAATCTGTAAAGAGTCAGAAAAAGGTAGTAAACAATTTAAAAACTATAAATAAATAAATAATGAGGGTCAATTGAAAAGTATCTTAAAATTGCCCATTCTATAACATACTAAAAGTTAACTTAAAGGGTGGACCACCCCTTTAATCAAAACAGGAGAGATCGATGAAGAGGACAAGAAATATATAAAATAACAATAAATCATTATGTTGCCAATCAGGGATCCAAGCAGTAGTGTAGAGCCATTGTGTTTACAAGAATGTTCTTGTTGTTTATATAGTGAATGAAGTACCCCCTCTTCTAAAATATAAGGATATTATAAGTTACAGAGGAGTATAAAAACACGAGGCAGAAGACCTCATAGTCATGCGAACTCCGAGGTGACTTCTAATATCCTCATATTTTGCAACAGAGGGTACTTTATTTATTATAATACACAAGTTTCAGTGAGCTAAACATATGTTCTGATGTACTGTATGTCTATGCCATATGCAATATAATGTAAATATGAGATCATTTGAAAATTAATGGACATGTCTAGTGATGGACGAATTTCTCCCGTTTTGCTCCGCCGTAAATTTTGCGAAAAAATTGTGAAACTCGAAAATTGACTCCCGCGTCCAATTTTGGACACATGTCTGAAAAGTCGCTCACGTAAATTTTGATGCTGGCGTTAAGTCAATGGGCGTCCGGCGCACGACGTTTTTGATGCAACCTATTTTTCGGCATCCAAATTTTTTTGCGCAGAAATTCACGGTGAATTCGTGCCAGGCGAATTTATTTGCTCATCACTGGAAAATCCAGCTAGAAGGGTTGCATGGATTGCAATGAAATTCAAATACAATCAGTGTAACCCTACAACATGTATTTATTAGACATGGCCCTGAATTTTCAAATTATCTGGTAGCACCAGATTATTTATAAAATGTTCAAAATTCTGAGGGATAATATTTGCTGTAAAGTCAGCATTGAGTGCTGGAAAAAGCCTCAGTTTCAAGGGAATACCATGAATAAAAACACAAAAACATTTCTTTTTCAACAGACTGTTTTTGTGATTTTCACAGCCCTAGATAGCTATCCTATAATTTTTATTAGAAAATTTACCCCTTTTTTAAGTTTCTTCAAAATACTGTATAGCTTACCTTGACAGGACGTTGCCTTAGAGGCTGAGTAATTCGTAAAACTATTAACCCTGCGACAGAGAGTCCCACGAATAGCCAGTAACTGAAACTATAGTAGTTTATAAGCAGAAAAACATCTTCCACGAGTAAATAGAGGATGGCTATAAGCCCCTGAAATAGGAAAGTCGTGTAATACCAGTACTGTCAACAAAGTGAGAAATAGTTCTATACAAGACCAGATTATAAGAACACTCTGAGAAAAAAACATCTAATTTCAAAGTGATTTTTTTTCAATGTGTCAAGCTGCCAAAATGACGAGGAGCTCACTTACCAAAAGCCCCAGCAAGTGCCAGAATGACAGAACGGAGTCCCTACAAGCAATTACCAGCGTGACAAAGTACAGTCACTTGCGTCAATTATCTAAGGGAACAAATGCGACTATCCTGGGCAGCTGCCAACCTGAAAGAACGTGGTCGCTGTTGTCAGCTGCCTGTAAGACAGAAGGCGCTCGCTAGAATCACATTGTGAAATGAAGTCACAGCAGTAGGATGTCACAATGAGAAACAGACATTGAGGCAGCCACACTTTTTCTCATACTAGAACCTCACTACTTGCTTCTTAAGCTTTTTCTATCACAAATTCTTCACATTTGGCCTTGTTAAGATCAACACTAACTCATCTATTCACTTTTATGGGCATCCTTGCTTCTGGCATTATATGTGCGTTCAAGTAATCCATTCTGATACAACCTTCTGCTTCAAATTGCAGCCCAATCTGCTTCTTAGGGTTATTTCACATGAGGAGATTCGGGGAGATTTTGTCGCCTGGCGACTAATTGCCTCTTCTTCTGGGCGACAATCTCCGCGTGTCTTCCCATCTGCTATAATGAAAAGTCGCCTGCGCTAAAGCACACGCGGTGCTTTGTTTTCCGAAGTCGCCTTCATTATAGAGGATGGGAAGACACGCGGAGGCAGTTCGAGGAGATTGTCGTCCAGAAGAAGAGGCGATCAGTCTCCAGGCGACAAAATCTCCTCGTGTGAACTAACCCTTAGGGGCAAATTCACTATGCGCCGAAGCGCCTAACGCTAGCGTCAATTCGCTAGCATTGGTCATTTTCGTTACTTCGCAAAGTCACTAACGAACGCAGGCGTAAGTTCATTAGTGTTACTTCGCACCCTTACGCCTGGCGAATTTGCACAACGGACGTAACTACGCAAATTCACTAACGCGCGCATTGTACTGAACGCTAGCTTTTACGCTAGACTTCCCTCGCCACCTCAGACCAGGTGAAGCGCAATAGAGTAGATAGGGATTGCTTCAAAAAAAGTTAACATTTTTTCTAAGTCCCAAAAAATCTGGCGTGTTTTCTACATTATGGGTGATAGGCTGAAAAAGATCAAAAATTTTTTGGGGCTCCCCTCCTTCCCCCCTACATTTCCTAACTCATGGCAACTTAACTATACAGTGGGCACATGTGTAGGGCAAAATAAAATTTTTATTTGATGTTTTGAAGGTTTCCCAGGCATTTGTAGTGATTGTACGTATTCCTCCATTGAAATTTGAATTTGGCGCCGTATGCAAATTAACCATCGCTAGCGTAACTTCGCTTCGCTTAGCAAATCAACGCTAGCGCAACTTCGCAACCTTACGCTACCCCTGAGCACAACTTTTAGTGAATTTGTGGAGTGCTGGCGAAACTACGCCTGGCGAAGTGTGGGGAAGTTACGCCTGGCGCAACTACGAATCTTAGTGAATTTGCCCCTTAGGGTTGTGGTACACGCAGCGTTCTGGGGAGATTAGACAAATCTCGTCTTCTTTGGGCAACAAACCCCCCCCCCCTGATATGCCTTCCTGTCGGCTAGAATGTGAATCACTGGCGGGATGGCACTCAGATCACTTTGTTTTTCGAAGTTGCCTCACAAGGAAACTTCGGGCGATTTCGGAAAAGTCAAAGGGATGCGTGTACCGTCCCACCGGCGTTTTACATTCTAGCCGACAGGAAGGCTTTTTGGGGAGATTAGTCGCCCAAAGAAGAGGAGATTTGTCACTGGGCGACTAATCTCCCCGGAACACTACGTGTGCGACCACCCTTAAGTGCTTTAAATACAGCCTCCACCAAGTTATTTGGCTAACTGACTTCTAGTTGATTCTGGAAACATTGCATCTAATCTACAAATATGAGACCATTTTTTTCTAGTCCCCTGAAAAACGTAAAATGTTCTATTGTATTATATACATCGGTAATCACAGAATATCAAACTGATCATTTCTGCTTGGTGATTGGTAGAAAGGGTACATAATTATAACTATGAAGGAAAAGCTTAACCTACTTTAAGATTGATAAAATCCATTTTGGGACTAGACGTAACCAAACATAATTTGTTTGGAATAGACAAATAAATAGGTTTCAAAGCGGAATTAGAAAACTGTCTAAAATGAATCTATTCTTCATACCTACATTGAAGAGAAGAGCCGGCACTGGGGTAAAGTTCTCCATATGAATCAAGCTCAGACTTGCAGGGAGGTGACCTTGTCGTGCTCCAACATAGAACAGCCTATAAATGTTCAAATATTAGTTAAAAATCAGACTGCAGTTGTGCTGAAACATTGCTTTTTATACACCAAACATTCCATGTATGTTAAGCATTTCTGTGTGCTAGCAATGACAGGAGGTGGATCTGCATGGTGGCTGTGAATAAAGAGCATATCAGTTTGCACATATCCTATATACAGGTGTAGAGACCCTGAGATTTGGGTGTATTTATCTCAGGCATTCCTCTGTAGTATTTGGACACCTAAGGGCCCTTTAGTTAATTCAGGCAGCTATGTCCCTTTCTGGGTCCATATTAGTACATGGAGTTTGTCCACTAGATGGCACTGTTGGTTAATATAAAAGGGGTTAGCACCATGAGGTTTGGGTCTGTCCTGGGACTTTGCCTCAGTGTGAGGTACTACAGATCCAGGTCTGCCGAGAAAGTTAGTGAAGTGTAAGATAGTGTTAGTAGTACTGTAATAGTCGCTCTAGGAGTGAAAGTCAGCTCAGGGTAGCTAGTGAGCAGATGTGGCTCCAACGAGGAGGTGTAGTGGGGTTAGGACCCCGTGGTATTTGAACCACTAGTGCAGGGACTACAGTGGGTGAGTTGAGGACCAGATAGGATACCAAGACCCAAGATCCCAGGCTGAATACAGTGGGTGAGGTGAGGATCAAGTTCGGTGCCAAGATACAAGACCCCAGGCTGAGAAACCCTTGCCTTAGTGTTTCACCAGAGGGATAGTGCCTAGTGAGAGTGGTAACTATTCCCCACGTCTATTGTTGCTGTAATACTGAATACTAGCCCGTTTGCTGCACCCTGTACTCTCTAGAGGGATTATTGCTGTGTGAAGCTTTTCTATGATAACTGTGAACATCAAAGTGCCTGTGAACTACTACCTTGTTACTGTTCTCTGTAAATAAACCAGTTATAGTTTACTGCAAAGAAACTGTCTGGCTGAATATCCTGCTGTATTCATCTACACCAGGTACCGGGAGTTGCACGGGTACACTGGGGGTCTGGGCACACTACAAGCAGTTTTAGCCTGGTCACACATTGCCTTAATACACAGCGAAAGTACACTCAAGGGTGTGCTACATTTGGGGGCTCGTCCGGGATTACTTTTATTGGACTCATTGCTGTGAGAGAAAAGTGTGACAGGCGCTGTAGTGCCGGACCAGAGAGGAAAAAGGCATCTTGGCCTAGCGCAGCTTGCAGCCGGAGTTCCGACCGCCCTAAATTTACTGTTGCCTGAAGGAGAGGGCTGACTGGAAAGTTTTGTGCCCACCTTTCCAGATTGGTGGGGAGAACCAATCAGGATCGTGTGTATTGGCGCCAGAGAAAGGCGCGAAACAAGTGTGAGTGACGTGGGCCTAATTGTCTGCAGTACCACCCTGTTTAGCCCAACCTCCTCTGACACCAGGAGGTGGGGTAACAGCCAATCAGAAGTGCAGGATTCGGCGCCAAAAGGGAACAGGGAGGAGCCCCTGTTATACTGACGTCATGGCAGCCATTTTGCGACTGAGTGCGAGAGTAGCTGGTCAGAGGAGAAGACGCATGCAGCGAGCCTTGCAATTGCAAATCCAGCGAGCGTCAGAAGGGTCCAGTATGTCTGACAGTGACCAGGGTAGTTTCCGATCTACCTCAGCAGTGATGCCGTTGGGCGTGTTAAAAGACACAAGCCGCCGATACACCTGGGGTGGCGTGTTCGCCCAAAAAGTGAGCGACTCGGGAAATTCCGTGATGGTTCCCGTCTGCGGCCGATGCCGACGTGAAGCTTACCCAGCATTCCATGATGTCAGGGGTCGATGCCCCCATTGTCAGCAAAGCTGCTGGATTGGGCCGTATGTGGATGACAAGGTTCAAGGATCACCCCAGGCTGTTCTAGGACTGCTCGCCCTCATGGCCAATGAGGAGCGCTACTTCACGGAGGGTGCAAGTCAGTCCGAATCGACAGATCCGGAGGCGGTTAACCCTCACCGAGAGTTGGCAGTGCGAGCCGCCCTCCTAACGATCACCGACCGTCCAGCGGAAGAGACCCCCCTGGAGGGCAGCACCCCGCAGGGTCCAGCAGTGGCGGAGGCCTCCGTCCCACCTAAAGCGGCACCAGCGCTGCCCGCGGCTGTGGAGAGCGTCATGGTGCCTGTGGACAGTAAACTGGAGGAAGGGCCTGAGCAGGAGGTCCCCTCCAAAGGTTCCCAGGAAGCGGAGGATGCCACCCGCGAGGAACGACGCCCACCTTCCCGCCGCGCCAACCGCCCAGAGGGGGTAAGTGCCAATATCCCCAGCCGGGGCCCCCAAGAACCACCCGTGAGGGAAGGACCCCCCCATACCCTGAGGCTAGCAACAAGGAGGGATGGGCCCGTAAGGGAGCAGATCTGCCAAGCAGAGGGGTCACTCAGGGTGCGTCCAGCGGTAAGGAGGGGACAGTGGATGAGGCGGAAGATGATGGAGCCACCGATAGGCCTCTGTTTAAATTACCCCATAGCTTCTGGGCCCCCAAGAAAATTACCCGGGCTGAGGAGAAGCATTTCTGGGTAATCCCCGGTCGAGCTAATCCTGAAATCTTCTGCAGGGTTTCTCGGGTACAGCGGGTCATCAATTTCCGCGTGTACAGGAAATGGGGGTATTATATGCCCTACGCCCCGTTGTGGGTTTACGAGCAGGTGGAGGAAAATTTGGATGAGTGGGTGGTGGAAGAGATCGTGGCCAAAGAAAAAACAATTGGCAATATGCTCTCTCACCCTGACCAAGCCAGGCGTGCAGCTGCCTGGAGCTTCGTACGGTCCCTGGAGAATGAGTGGTGGTGGGGACGCACCATTTTGCGCCATGCTGTTCATAGCTGTGGGAAGAAGAACCCCACCCCACGTTATTTCAGCGTGGATGTTTCCGTTCCAGAAGGGGGCACTGTTGAGAAGCCGCACCCCAAATACTACATCAGTTACGAGGACACTAAGATGCGTTTTACATACATGATTTAAGCCAGCATCTGTGGGACTTGTTATTGCTGCCTCGTGATAGGCGCCACACCCAGGAGGGTGCTGTTTCTGTTGTGGGGGGAGAGGAAAGTAAACACCCCCAGCAAAAGTTAAAGCTGACCCCAGGAAGTCAGCCAGTGTGGAGTTTTTGTTGCTGCTTGTTGGGACTCAGGTGGATTTAATTGACGAGGACTGTCACCACCATTTTTCTTTACTTCTGTGTTTTTTTTCTTTCCCTTGCGACCAAAGGAAAAGGAGAGACTGTTGGTTAATAAAGCATATTGTTCTTGAAGTATTGTCTGCGCCTGACTTTCTCAGTACTGTAATATTTGTTAACATGTAGTGTGGGTAACTGTAGGGATTACTTCCCGAGGTAATAGGGTTTGCTCAGGTAAAATGCAGGTTGCAATGTTTCTTTGTTACAGGATCCAGTGTACCAGGGGCAGTGCTGTGGAGCGGCCATTGAAGTGTGAGGTATAAATAGTAAATGTTATTTAAAATGTGATTTATGGTGCACTGAGAGTAAATATTTAGTTGTCAACGAGGACATTGACGTTTCTAAGTGGGGGGAGAATGTAGAGACCCTGAGATTTGGGTGTATTTATCTCAGGCATTCCTCTGTAGTATTTGGACACCTAAGGGCCCTTTAGTTAATTCAGGCAGCTATGTCCCTTGCTGGGTCCATATTAGTACATGGAGTTTGTCCACTAGATGGCACTGTTGGTTAATATAAAAGGGGTTAGCACCATGAGGTCTGGGTCTGTCCTGGGACTTTGCCTCACTGAGAGGTACTACAGGTCCAGGTCTGCCGAGAAAGTTAGTGAAGTGTAAGATAGTGTTAGTAGTACTGTAATAGTCGCTCTAGGAGTGAAAGTCAGCTCAGGGTAGCTAGTGAGCAGATGTGGCTCCAACGAGGAGGTGTAGTGGGGTTAGGACCCCGTGGTATTTGAACCACTAGTGCAGGGACTACAGTGGGTGAGTTGAGGACCAGATAGGATACCAAGACCCAAGATCCCAGGCTGAATACAGTGGGTGAGGTGAGGATCAAGTTCGGTGCCAAGATACAAGACCCCAGGCTGAGAAACCCTTGCCTTAGTGTTTCACCAGAGGGATAGTGCCTAGTGAGAGTGGTAACTATTCCCCACGTCTATTGTTGCTGTAATACTGAATACTAGCCCGTTTGCTGCACCCTGTACTCTCTAGAGGGATTATTGCTGTGTGAAGCTTTTCTATGATAACTGTGAACATCAAAGTGCCTGTGAACTACTACCTTGTTACTGTTCTCTGTAAATAAACCAGTTATAGTTTACTGCAAAGAAACTGTCTGGCTGAATATCCTGCTGTATTCATCTACACCAGGTACCGGGAGTTGCACGGGTACACTGGGGGTCTGGGCACACTACAAGCAGTTTTAGCCTGGTCACACATTGCCTTAATACACAGCGAAAGTACACTCAAGGGTGTGCTACACAGGTATTTGACCTGTTATCCAGAATGGTCAGGACCTGTGCTCTTCCAGATAAAGGGTATTTCTGTAATTTGGATCTCTATACCTTAAGTCTGCTAAAAAGCATTTAAACATTAAATAAACCCAATTGCCTTCAATAAGGATTAATCATATGTTAGTGTAGCTCCAGTACAAAGTACTGTTTTATTATTACAGGAAAATCATTTTTAAAAATTAGAATTATTTGCTTATAATGAAGTTTATGAGAGATGGCCTTCCCATAAATCAGAGCTTTCTGGATAATGGGTTTCCAGATAATGGATCCCATACCTGTTCACATAAAGGCATTCTGGTAGAAATGAAACATCCAAGACAGCTATTATATTTGTTACTCCTTGTAATTTTAACTTCTAGGCTTTTAAGGAAATTAAATTGTGCTGAAAGATAGGAAATTCATTAAATGTCAAATTGGCTTTCTCCAGAATATTCAAAACTCGGTAGAAATAATATAGTGAACAATCTGTCTAGTTTACATTTTTAAGTCTGTAGTTACTATGGCCAGTTTCCGAGGAAAATTATTTAGCATTCTCTGGACCCATCTGCATTAGATCTACATTATTTAGTGGGCAAATAATCACCTTTCACCCTTACCCCCCTCCTAAATATTATAGATATTGTGCACTGAAGGAGGAAGTGGGGGTATAGTGTTCACATAGGAATATTTTAGACCCACACACTGAAAGCTGACAATACTGGGCTAATTTCCTGAGCCAAATATGTTATGTTTAGGCAACAAAGTTCTGAGCACTGTCCGTATTTGTGATGTGTGGAAGGAAGAACTTCTTTATGCAGAACGCCTGCAGCCTTCTAGTATTCAGCACTTAAAAGACAATTAATAGTTTCAAAAATAATATAAATAGAATTAATTTTCTTAAAATTGACAGCATCCTCTAGGCTAGAGAGAAAGAATTAGAGATAGATTTGATCACACATACCTGTGATGATATTAAATAATACTGTAATTTCATATGTTCCAGAGACATAGATCTATAAATAAGTTCACCCCATACCCCACACCCCTTTAAGGTCTCCTTAGTTGGATTTTGTTGATAACATACTTTGAAACCACAGGCAGTATCTATCTGCATCTACTAAAAGATTTAAGAAGAACATTGACTTGAAAGATGAAAGCTCTTTGTAAGTCCCTGGTAAGGCCCTACCTCCAATTTTGGGAGTTAAAGGGATTCTGTCTTGGGAAAACAAGATTTTTTTTAAAACACATCATTTAATAATGCTCATCCAGCAGACTTCTACTCATTTTGAAAAGAGAAGATTTTTTTAAATGTAATTTTGAAATCTAACACGGGGTTAGACATTTTGCTAGTTTCTCAGGTGCCCTCAGTCATGTGACTTGTGCTCTGATAAACTTCTGTCACTCTGTACTGCTGCGCTGCAAGTTGGAGTGATATCTCCCCTTTCCCTCTCTCACCTGCAGACTATCAACAGAACAATGGGAAGGTAACCAAATAATAGCTCCCTGACATAAGATAACAGCTACCTAGTGGATATGAGAACAACACTCAATAGTAAAAAATTCAAGCCAATGTAATGTTGCTCTGCACTGGTAAGCAAGCTGCTGTGTAGCCATGGGGGCAGCCATTCAAGTTGGAAAAAAGTTGAAAAGGCTCAGGTTACATAGCAGACAACAGATAAAGCACCATTGTATTGGACAGGGCGGATCTGTTGCTATGTGATAAGTAACCTGTGCCTTTTCTCTTTTTCTCTTGTGCTTTAGACTTGTGCTCCCTTTAGCCCACCTCGTCCTTTCCGAGTCTGTACTTTTGATATTGTACAGCCATACAGTACCCCGCATACCAGTGCTGAAGCATGCAAAAATGGATTCAGAAACTGAAGGTAATAAAATCCCAACTCAGCAACACAAAATCCAAGTTTTTGCAGAAGAAGAAATTTTAAAAGAGAAGATAGGAAAACTGGACCAATGCATAAAGCTTCTTCATGGTATTGTGGAGAAAAGGACATAAATAACCCTTTTTATCCTATTGGGGAATTGGTAGTACATAATCCATAGGGACCTAATAAGAAAGAATCGATTTGAGCCTACTAAAGAGTACAGAATACAAAACAGCCCCCCCCCCCACAGAAGTTAAAGCCACACACATGCAGTGAACCCCACCTGGAATTCAATATAGGCAATTACATTAAAGGGGATCAGTCACCCAAAAAAATTATTCAAAATCCTATTATGTCACATTAGTCAAGCAAAATGAACTTTAATTACACTATATAAATTATTGGAATTTTGTTTCCATCAGTCTGGGATTTCATAATTATAGCAAGCAGGCAGGAGCCGTTTTGTGGACACTGTTATTAAAGGACCAGTTGTAGTAATAGACGGCACCAGTCATTGGTTTGTTGTCTTAAAATGCCTTTATTGGGACATAGGCTCTGACCCCAAACACCCGGCATAAAATTTTTTTTTTGAAAAAGCAGATTCTCGATGAAGAAAGAAGACACCCTGGCTTCCGTGGGTTCGCTGCTGTGCAGGAGCAAGGAAGGGTCGCTGTTGTGCAGGAGCAAGGAAGGGTCGTGTTGTGCAGGAGCATGGCTGTCTGCTCAGGGACAGCCATACGTGGGAACAGAGTCTCACCCGTGAAGGAACATAGTTTAAATTTCTGGGGAGGCTGCGGTGCATTCCAGAGCTGCCTATTGAGCACGAGCGCATGTTTCTCTACTGGCAGCATTGTGCGCAGCTTCCCCAGCGGCGGCTCCTTGTCAGAGCTGGGGAAGAGGACAGAGGGGAGGGCTGGGGCCGGCTGGGGATTTCCCTTGTGCTTTCAGAGACTCCGTTCCCGCATATGGCTGCCCCATAGCAGACAGCCATGCTCCTGCACAACAGCGACCCTTCTTTGCTCCTGCACAACAGCGAACCCACGGAAGCCAGGGTGTCTTCTTTCTTAATCGAGAATCTGCTGGGCCCCGAATCAAGGAGGAGAAGAAGCCGCATGCTGTCACTTGAAAAGCCAGGGAGGAGAATTTGATTGCTGCAGGATGGATGGTTGCCTTTTCGCCGTTTCTGAAGAGGACAGGAAGTGGACTTTCTGTAAGTTATTTTTTAATAAAGGCTTTGCTATTTTAAAATTTAATTTGTGTTGGTGGTTTTTTTTCGTTGTATATTAACGAATTTTCAAAAAAATTTTTTCATGTTACTGGTCCTATAAGGCAAGCCTTGCATCATCTCAGAATCTTGTTTGTGCCCCAGAATGGGAGACCCGATGTCCATTCCCATGTACTGGTTACACAATTAAATGGTTAAGAGAACTGGGGGAATGTGGGGAGAGCAGTGATATCTAGGAAGTGCTGAATGGAAAGTGAAAGTAATTGTAGGCCCCGCCTCTATGCCTAAGGTATAAAGGAGGGGCAGACAATATTTGATTGCCAGCTGAGATTTTTCAATGAGTTTACGACAGCTATGAATGCTTTAATAAAAAATAGAAATTGGATTTCATATTTAATTTGAAAAGGACTTTTGTTATACAGCTTTTTGTGTCTGGGTGACAGGTCCACTTTAATGCAAGAAGAATTTCATTTTTAATACATTTTGGGGCCAGATATTATAATTCTTTCATATATGTTCATACTAAAGACTTATTTATTTGAATTTTTATAATGACAAAATAAATCAAAATTCTGTCATTTATACCTAATGAACATTATGTAATATGTGTACAGTACATATGTATGAATTTATAAAATTAAGGTTATAGGGGCAGTATACCCCTTGATCAACATGAGTCCAACAAATATAGCTTGAACTGAATATAATCTCTGCATATTGATTTAATCAGGAAAAATCCTATTATTATTTGAGTTAAGTGGAAAAACTATTGCTACTGCATGTTTAGTGTTTTCAGAATGGATCATTAGATTACCACTGCAAAGTCAAGCAGAATGCCATTATGTAGTGGGTTATATATATGCAGTAGTAATCCAATTATCTTGTTACCAAACATAAAGTATCTTAATTTTCCCTTATAGCTAAAGATATAAGAAAAACATATATTTTCATGATGAAATCAAAAAGTAAGATGTATGTTTGGCACAAGCCCTTATAATTTCACTAATGTTAAACAAGGGGGTATACTGCCCCTATAAATCATTCAAGGCATTGTTGGAGGGGACACAGAGTTATGAAGCTATGATTTATAATATGCCATTATTCTCACTGTAGCTTGTTACTCACCTGGAAGCGGCAATAATTGAAGAATTTAATCCACCATAGCATGACATTGCGACTGCTATTGGGATCAGCCACTTGGCATATCCCAGAACTTCATTGCCAAATGTCTATAGTAAAAACAGAAACAGAAGCCATGTGAAATATTTAATAGAAATACATATGTTACATCCAGCAGGTGGTGTCTTTGCTGTAAGAGACACCGTTTTGACCTTATTCCATCATTTACTGGATGACTGTTTGCTTTTTTTCATTGCTGTGTGGAGGTTCAAATGTGCCTGTAATTGCAGGTAAAGTTGCTGTACCGTGTTAGCCCTTTTAAAATAAAAAAATAACAAAAGTGGTATAAAGGTGATACCTTTATTGGCTAACTAATATAATCATAGAAAGTTTTCAGAACATTTTAGTTCCTTTTTCAAGCTGAATAACTAGAGGAACTAAAATGTTCTGAAAGCTTTCTATGAATATAATAGTTAGCCAATAAAGGAATCACCTTTATACAACTTTTTTTTACCACTTACAAAATGTGCCTTTATAGTAAATGCCAGTGTAACAGTGTTGCTGCCCAATAACAAGTAAAGATAGATATGGCATGTGTGTTTTTATCTTTCTAAATAAAAAAAACCTGACTTCTATGTTATTGGCTTATGGAATAAATTCATTTTCTGTTTCTAACTAATTAGACTGAACTACTGGGCACATAATAAGCTGAAATTTTGTCATCCACAAAGACAGCCAAATTGCATAGTTTTATTTAGGCAATTAACTTGAAGAAGCAGTTTTGAGTCAAAGTGAAGAGGATCAGAGGCACCTCTAACACCTTCATTTATTGATTTCTCATCCAATACAGGGCTTTGATGTTTTGGTCTTAGCAACCTCTTCCCTTATATATGCTAATGGCATAGGGGAGGATGAAGCCCAGTTCAACTAGTACCTCGGTCAGGAGACACATACCAAAACATGCTACTATTGAGGATGGTGCAAACCTATGAAAAATTTGACCAAAGGTAAATAGTTAGGACCACCATATGGGGTTTACCTTGACATGGTATGGTGGCTTATCAATTTTATGATCTTTTTCAATTTTATGAATCAATTTTATGAATCAGTTAATAGTGCTGCTCCAGCAGAATTCTGCACTGAAATGCATTTCTCAAAAGAGCAAACAGATTTTTTTATATTCAATTTTGAAATCTGACATGGGGCTAGACATTTTGTCAATTTCCCAGCTGCCCCTGGTCATGTGACTTGTGCCTGCACTTTAGGAGAGAAATGCTTTCTGGCAGACTGCTGTTTTTCCTTCTCAATGTAACTGAATGTGTCTCAGTGAGACATGGGTTTTCACTATTGAGTGTTGTTCTAAGATCTACCAGGCAGCTGTTATCTTGTGTTAGGGAGCTGTTATCTGGTTACCTTCCCATTGTTCTTTTGTTTGGCTACTGGGGGGGAAAGGGAGGGGGTGATATCACTCCAACTTGCAGTACAGCAGTAAAGAGTGATTGAAGTTTATCAGAGCACAAGTCACATGACTGGGGGCAGCTGGGAAATTGACAATATGTCTAGCCCCATGTAAGATTTCAAAATTGAATATAAAAAAATATGTTTGCTCTTTTGAGAAATGGATTTCAGTGCAGAATTCTGCTGGAGCAGCACTATTAACTGATTCATTTTGAAAAAAATGTTTTTTCCCATGACAGTATCCCTATAAGTACATTTCTTTTGGGCTGCATCTGAGGGTTTTGCTTTTGGACTACCTTTACACCTTCCTCCTTAGTCCACTTATCCTGGTCCTATACGCCTAGTGGCCCTAATACTGATTGGGTGCCTGAATTAAAATATCCTAGATTTCCAATCAGCAACATTGGAATGTAAAGCCAAATGCATGTTTTCCTTTTGTTACATAAGGCAAAGCTAAGTCAATCTTAATATGTCACAGAATTAGCTTGAAACCAAGCTGCTAATAACCATGTCAATTCTTACCACTGCCACTGCATCACTTGCAAGAACATCAGGCATATCCAGTACAGCATAATAGGCCACATTTGTCAACAAATATATTATAGTAACAATGGGCATTGAAATTGCAATAGCAAGAGGAAGATTCCTGAATAAAAGCCAGAGAGAAAAGGTATTACAAGGGCAAACACTAAGCAATAAAGACAGTTCCCAATTAGACTGTTACATCAAAGTTATAATTTTTATATCTGTCCTTGCTTGATTTTAAATTGAATTCCAAATGTCTAAATTAGCATATTTATCTGAATGTCTAGATAATATCGAAACCAGATTACTGTCTGCCGTCATTTGCCACCGGCCCTATGTTTTCTGTCCTCAGTACATTGTTCTTATTGTCAATGAAACTTCCTTTTTGCCATTCCACTTCTTGATTCTTTTTATAAAGTTCCCAGTTTACAGGAAATCATATTTAAATAAACATACAATCAAACAACTGTCATCTTCTCTAAAACCTCTCTCTGTTCTACCATCAATAATATGTCCTTTTGCTAGAGTGACTGTCCCCAATGGACTTAGTAAGGTAGTCTACGGTCTATAGTTGTGTCAATAAAGTTGAAATGGAAATAAGTTAAGTTGGAGAGATCTTCAATTAGACTTTTTCTAGAAGATGTGCACACAATTTTTTTTTATTGAACTACTATTTAGCTGTGTTGGTATTATATCATTATTGTATTCTGTCACTCTACCAGTGGTCACCAACCAGTGGCTCATGAGCAACATGTTGCTCACCAACCCCTTAGATGTTGCTCCCAGTGGCCTCAAAACAGGTGCTTATTTTTTAATTCTTGGTTTGGAGGCAATTTTTGGTTGCATAAACCAGGTTTATGGCCAGGCAGAGCCTCCTGTCTTCTGCCAATCCACACAGGGCAACATAATAGCCCATCATTTTCTTTATTTGGCACCCCTAGATATTTTCATGCTTGTGTTTTGCTTTCCAACTCTTTTTACATTTGAATGTGACTCAAGGGTAAAAGAGGTTGGGGACCCCTGTTCTAAACTATCACTTTTTATTGGCCTGTAACACTGTTGTTGACTACAAAGTTAGATGCCAATTTAGGTCATATGGAAGACCTTTCATTCAAAATAGATGTTTATATCCATAGAAAAATATATGAGCATAATCTAACCTTTTTGGACGTTTCATTTCTTCTGTAACAAAATTCAAAGTATCCCACCCAGAATAGGAATACAAGGCAGAATAGAGGGCGAGAGCCATAGAGCCTATGTTTGAAGTTGATCCCTGAAATGGACTCTTTAGATTATCACTTTCACCTACAATATAATAATGATAACACAATCACTTTTTTTGATCTACTTGTTTTTCTTTCTTTCATTTTAAAGTGATTTTTTCTTTTTAAATAGATTAATCTGTTATATCAACATGTCAGTTTTATTGAGTCCTAAACATAAAATAATGTGAGAGTTCTATATAAGAAATTAGCATGACTAAATAACTGTTTTCCCAATAATAAAAAACAGATGAACGTTTTTACTTTTTAAAAAAAACAAGAATTTGTGCAAAGTGCAAGTCGAAGAGGTTCTTTGGCACTTATAGTTATTTCTCAGAAAGGTAATATATGACTGTATTCAACAAGTTTACGCATGGTATGCTCCCTCATTGCGACTTCAAAGCAGCCATGAAAAAAGAAAAAGTTATCTAGCTTCTATAAATAAATCCCTCTGTATAATGAAATTCCGTCTTATATACTATAATAATATAGAACTCATTCGGGGGATTGTGATAAAAGTCGGTAACGGAAAAACTATTGGCAATGCGAAAAGTTATGCCTTTGCACGAACAAATTTTGTTTTGCGCGTATTTAATATAGCTTTTGCGAACCCGGAAACTGTTTAGCCAACACTTCCGACAGTGGAAGACCATTTGCAAATTTTATAGTTTGCGAAAATGTGCAGTAAATGTAATAAAACTTCTTACTGAAAACGTTATGTTTGTTCCAAAAGATTACGACACCTTCAAGCACTTTTTACGAGTGCAAAATTAAAATTCACAATGCGCAATTAATATTCGCAGTGCAATAACAGTTTAAGGAACAATATTACGTTGCGAGATGTGGATTATTGGTGCGAATTGTTTTTCTCTTTGCGACTTTAATTACATTCCCCCCAAAATTACATCCCCCCTCAAACTAGGTGGCCATATAAAGAGGGTTTAAGCTGCTGATTTCACAGTTGCTTATGTATGGGACCCGTATACTGTGCAGCCTTCCCAAAAATCAGGTAGATATGAGTTTAGTAAATTTATAAAACCAGATGGATAGTGATGAGCAAATTTTTTTGCCGTTTCGCTGATTTGGGGCAAAAAATTTGTGAAAAAAATTGAAGTCAATGGCCATAAAAATGTTTTCATGGCGACATTTTTGGCTAAATGCATTAAAGTCAATGGGCGTATTTTCTTATGGTCACTTTTTGGTGTCTTGGCCACTTTTTTGTCGCAACAAGTTTTTCCGTGGATAATTTTTGCAGCAGTTTTGCGAAAAAAAAATTCAGAATTCCACAGCAAATTCATGGTTGGTGAAAAATTCGCTCCTCACTACTAATGAATGAGTAAAGCATGGACATGTTCCTGCAGTCCTCATCCAACAACTTCCCATAAGCCCCAATAGATGATCCAATATTTGGTCCTAGGGCAAACTTTTGGATCAGCCTGATTTAGCCCAGCATTTGGGTAGTTAACTTGAGCCCCGAGCTGCATGTCTAACAATTTTGATTGGTAAACGAATATGGCTGTGTATGGTTTTATTTATTTAACTTACGATGAATATAGGTGTATACTGTATTACTCTTTTAAAAATAAAATACTGTATGGCTTCCAGTATGGCTTAATAAAAAGGCACAGCCATGTCTGTTTCAGGTCCAATAATTATTGTAAGGGAATATATATATATATATATATATATATATATATATATATATATATATATATATATATATATATATATATATATTCATAGAGAGAGAGATTCATAGAGAGAGAGAGAGAGAGAGAGAGAGAGAGAAAGAATGCAGTTATTATAAAGTGATAAAAGATGCTTATCTTGTACAATTTTAGCTAGACCCACTGATATAATCATAAGGAGCGCCATTATCTTGGCATAGGTGAACACATCTTGCACTCTTGTTCCCCATTTCACATGGACACAGTTAATAAAGGTCAATGTGCCTAATGATTACAGGAAGCAGAACGATACAGAAAACATACTGGTATTAAAAACATTCATAGAAACATCATACTAAACACTGGGTGGTTTATTTATACATTTTCTTCAAGAAGAATTCAAATGACATTTGAGAATGTTTTTTTTCTGCAATATTCTCAAATAGTGTTAAAAATATGATTTTGAACCTTAATAAAGAGGCCCTGTAAGTTTAGCAGCAATTTCAGTAACCTACACGTGGGACAGGTTGTTTTATAGAACATTTGGGACAGTTACTTATATTAGTAGGCTGATAACTCTGCACTTTATAATCACTGAAATCTCATCTGCTACCAGTGGCGTAACCAGATATTACTGAGCCCCACAGCAAATTATTTTTCATGACCCCAAAATGCCTAGAGGTTAACCTGTTTTACCAATATTTATTGAAATTGTATATGAATTAGGGTCTCATGAGGGCCCTAAACCTCCTGCAGCCACAGGGTCTGCTTCCTCTGTAGTTACACCCTTGTCTGCTACACTTAAAACCATACTTACAAATGCAGGCCGCTGCAATCAATCGAACAGCTTCATAAGGTGGTTGACAAGATGGAAAAATTGGCTGCACAATATAATTTGCAAATGTAATGGCGATAATAGCCTGTGTTGTGGGTTCTATTATTAACAGTGAAGACCAGAGTCTGATGAAGGCAATGAAACCACCAAAAGCTTCGAGTATGTATGCATAGCTTGCCCCTGATTTTAGAATTGATGTGCCCAGCTCCGCATAACACAAGGCTCCAAACATGGAAAACATTCCTCCCAGAGCCCAGATAATGAGAGAGAGTCCGAATGAAGCGCTGTACATCAGAACTCCTTTGGGGGATACAAATATCCCAGAGCCAATCATATTCCCGACAATTAAAGAAACACCATTA
This sequence comes from Xenopus laevis, assembly GCF_017654675.1. Classification (NCBI taxonomy): domain Eukaryota; kingdom Metazoa; phylum Chordata; class Amphibia; order Anura; family Pipidae; genus Xenopus; species Xenopus laevis. Next base: position 135,819,504 of record NC_054381.1, on the reverse strand, counting down.
AACAGTGTGATTTCCTGCTTCATCTGCATTTTTTCCGGTTCATTTTCCATTGGTCCTGTATTTGCTCTCTTTTTTTTGCTTTTTTTAAGCGTTTTAATGCAGCCTAATAAACTCCACGGGGTTGACATCCTCGGAATATGTCCATTTATTGCCAATTGCCTCAATTAACCTGAAAAGATATAAAAATTGTTAGAGGAACGGAAAATATTATCCACACATTGGGGGGTTTAACTTGGCATCATATAGTTAATTCCAAAGGGGAAAAATCTGTGCAGTAGTACAACATTCTAAGGGACAGAAAGGAGATGTAATGATATTGGAAAATTCTCTTGCTACATGTAACCATCACAAAAGTCTTGTCTCACCGCCACAAACTAAAAATGTAAAAACATGTTTTTTATTGTTATTCTTGCCCAGTAATAATCTTTTTTGTTAAATTTGATATTTAATTTTGGAACATTTGCAGAAATGCAGGTAATTTATGTTACTAATTATATAATGAGGCATACAAAGTAATCGTAGACGAAATATCACACTTTCTTGATATTTAGGATTTCAGAGAGTACAAAAAGTTCTTGAAACTGGTATAGTTTTGCTATGTCTTATACATCAATATAATTATTTGTAATGCCAAAATTGCAATAATGCGGGGCAAACGGGACATAGGGCCACAGCAAAACTGATATTGTGAACCTGTACAGGTATTGGATCCATGCTTTGGAAACCCATTATCCAAACCGCTCCGAATTACGGAAGGGCCATCTCCCATAGACTCCTTTTTATCCAAAGAATCCAAATTTTTAAAAATGATTTAATTTTTCTTTGTAACAAAGAAACAGTACCTTGTACTTGATCCAAACTAAGATACAATTACTATTTATTGGAAGCAAAATCAGCCTATTGGGTTTATTTAATGTTTATATGATTTTCTAGTAGATTTAAGTTATGAAGATACATATAACAGAAAGATCCATTATCCGGAAAACCTCCTTGTAGTATAAAAACCCACATTCTATCTAAAATCTGGGGAGGTCATGTAGAAGTCAATGGGCGCTGTCCTTGCAATTTTAAAAACTTTCTTTGCTTTCAGCTTTTTGAGGTTTTCCGGGTTTTTTAAAATTTTTCAGCACACGAAACGAAGATTTCGGGGCTTTCTTCATATTTGTTCTGCGTTTTCATTTGTTTACCCTTTTTATATTTGGATCTTTAAAAATTACAGTTTATTCATGGTAGAGAAAACCTCTAAAAACCTCAGGAATTCAAATTTTGATAAATAGGTCCCCTGAGTGTCTATTTCTGTATTTGTTAATTGAGTGTGCTACTGGCTGCACGTTTAACTTAAGCTTCTTCCAATAAAACTGCCCTGAGGTTCCTGGAATACACATTGAACAAACCAGACCTTGATATCCCAGTTCTATAATTATATGTGCAGGGTTCTTAAATAACTGTGGTACGGTATGTACATGCTGGGCCACAGGCTGAATAAAAGAAATGTGATTTAATTAGAATTTGACAAAAGTTTGTAGGTTTCTGGGGAATGTTATGGGGCGATTCTACTTGCTTTCTCTTTAAAAACAACACTCCTTCCAGCCTATGATTTATCTTTAAAGCAGAGCATGAATCACAGATGTAGCAAACCCTTCGCAGATGTCACTATCTGAAATACAGGGCTTACAGTACTTAAGCCTTTAGAGAACAGGATTGATTTCACAACTGTTGACTTAAAGAGGCTGGATAAAAATAACATGCTAGTTTGCTGCACAAGAATAAGGGGTGCATACAAAATAAACTGGAAGGAAAAACATACATATTTTGTGCATCAGGGGGGATGTTTTACAATATATAGCACAGGTAAGGGATCCGTTATCTGAAAACCCATTATCCAGAAAGCTCTGAATTATGCGAAGGCCATCTCACATACTGTACACTCCGGGGCAGATGTATCAAGGGTCAAATTTCGAGGGGTTATATCCCTCGAAATTCGACTGGGGAATAGAATCGAATAGGGAATTCGGACGAATTTACGCGCTGGCGAATAGTCGAATGGGCGAATGATCGATCGAATGCCTTTTTATTAGATCAAAAACTTAGAAAACAAGCCTATGGGACTTTCCCATAGGCTTTTAAAGCAATTTAGGTTTAATTTAGGTTTAATCTGGCGAAGTAGGGAGTCGAATGATTTTTAAAAGAGACAGTACTTCAACTATCGAATGGGTGAATATTCGCAGCATTTTTGTGCTCGATCTATACGAATCATTCTACTCAGGCGAATTCACGCCAATTCGATAGTCGAGGAACCCAAAAAACTACTCGAAATTCGAGCTTTTTTCCCTCTATTCATTCACCCGTGCTTTGTGAATAGGCCCCTCCATGTTATCCAAATAATCAAAATGTCCTTTTCTCTGTAATAATAAAACAGTAGCTTGTACTTGATCCTAATTAAGATGTAATTAGCCCTTATTGGAAGCAAAAGCAACCTATTGGGTTTGTTTAATGTTTACATGATTTTCTAGTAGACTAAAGGTATGAAGATCCAAATTACAGAAAGATACCTTATCCAGGTCCCAAGCATTCTGGATAACAGGTCCCATACCTGTACTAGAAGCAGAGACAGGTGGACAAAAGTCATTGGACCTTTGTTTTCAGACATAGTAGAGATGGGCAAAACCCCCATAAGGTTAATTAAAGTGGTTGGGCAACCACAGAGCTAATGGGTGAATATTATAAGGACCAGGATCTTTGTATAATTACACATGTTCTAATCTCTTCTGAACCTCCTGAGTCTACCAGTCACCTAAAATTAATTGAATCTATAAGGCATCATTAAATGGCCTCTCTATGATGTAAACAAAAAAAAAAAAAAGATAGCATATAGAAGAAATGATGCTATAGCATTGACCCAATTCATGAACATCTAGTCATGTTCTAAGATGCTAGAGTCTCCAACAAACAATTACTGAATCAGGTGGAAAACTGTTCCATTTCCGAAAACTCATAGCAACCAGAGATCTGTTGCTTTCATTGTTATAACTTGCACCAGATTGAGCAAAGGTTGCTATAATTTGCAAATGAGTGAATAAATCCTTTTGGCTGTTAAGACCTTTATAATTACAGTCACGTTCTACCCAATAACATGCCATGTCATATTTTAATTATGCCTTACGTAGATTTTGTTTTGACAGCTGAACTTATTCTATGATCCAAAGGCATTTTGACAGAGCTTCCCATAGCATACATACTTTGGTGAGTATTTGTAATACACTATTTATTTATTTTTTGGTTTGATAAAAGCCATTGTTCCGAGACCCAATTAAATTAAAACACAGAACAGGCATTGTGATACATGTTTTCCCTTCTAGTGAGTGCTGTTCCTCTCCAGAATTCAAAGGTATAATGCAAGCCTCATTCCTCTGTCCCATGCATATATATGACTTCCACACTAACAAGTTAGGCCAAAGTAGGTAGATCTCTAACACCTTCAATACATAGAGGCCTATTGAGACTCCAGAATAACCTTAAGATGGGGCAATAAGCACATTCAAATCTTTATGTGCTTAAAACTACAAGCAAAATAAACTTTAAAAGCATACGGTATACTTACCTTTTAATTATTTTTGTAAAGGAATGGCTTATTTGTCTGTATTGTACACAAGTTCTTCTCTTTTTTCTCTAGTTTTTAATCTGCTCGGCAACACTTGCTGTCTGTTCTGATATAATGCGACATGTAGTGAAACTAGCAGCTGATATACTTGATATGGTTATCACTTTCTTGTCAGGGTGCCATAAGGACAGAATGATTCAGCAGCTGTCTCTGTCATTCAGGGAGTACACGGCCAAACAAACCCCCATGCCATTATAATTTACTGCGTACAAAGATTTATCTAATAAACCTAAAAAATAATAATAAATAATAATAATACATAAAAATAAATAATATTACATAAATAAATAAAAATAATAATAAATAAATAATAATAAACCTAAATAAACCTAGGTGCTGGCAGCAAGAGGATATTTATTGAAATTTGGTAAAGGGAACTAGGAGAAATAATAATAAGAGTCCCATATAAATGCAAGGGCCAGTGACAAATAAATAGGCAAGGGATAGATGATTATTGGTTTTGATCCTTTTCTCAATGCTTAGGGGCTGATTCACTATGGGTCGAATATCGAGGGTTAATTAACCCTCGATATTCGACTAGGAATTGAAATCCTTCGACTTCGAATATCGAAGTCGAAGGATTTAGTGCAGAAAATTCGATCGAACGATCGAAGGATTATTCCTTCGATCGAACGATTAAATCCTTCGAATCGAACGATTCGAAGGATTTTAATCCAACGATCGAAGGAATATCCTTCGATCAAAAAAACTTAGGCAAGCTTATGGGGACCTTCCCCATAGGCTAACATTGACTTCGGTAGCTTTTATCTGCCGAACTAGGCGGTCGAAGTTTTTTTTAAAGAGACAGTACTTCGACTATCGAATGTTCGAATAGTCGAACGATTTTTAGTTCAAATCCTTCAATTCGAAGTCGTAGTCGAAGTAGCCCATTCGATGGTCGAAGTAGCCCAAAAAAACCTTCGAAATTCGAAGTTTTTTTACTTCGAATCCTTCACTCGAAGCCCCTTAATTCTATCAATCATGTAACAATTAGGGGGGTTATTTATTAAAGTTGAAATGCCAAAAACTCGAAACTCGTTTTTTTTACTATAAATCTTAATTTTTAGTGGAAAAAAAACTCAAATGTTTTGAAATTAATTATACACCAAGGATGCAAAAAATCTGAAAATACTCCATCTTCAACCTGTCGGGGTCCTGTAGAAGTCAGTGGCAGAGGTCCTATTTGCAATTTGAAGATATTATGGTCTGCGCTGGGTTTTGTACCATGATCCAAACATTTCTGTCTTTTCCACCAATTCCTCCGATTTCATGAAAAAAAAAACGGATTTTTCATTTGACAATCCGAAAATGTCTTGGTTTTCGTGCGACAATCCAAAAAAGTCACATTCTTTCCAGATCCGTTTTTTGGTGTGTTTTTTTTAATGATAAATAAGAGTAAATCGTGGATTCTAGTGGATTCTAGTTTTTTATCAGATTTTGATAAATAACCCCCTTAATGTTTGCAGAAGATGTAGCTGTAGTTTAGGCATGCCTTTTTCTACCTTTGTTTACTGTCTGTTTTACTTGCTTTGAAAACATAATACAGGTATTATTATAAAAAATATATAACAAAATCAAAAATGCATAAAAGGTTCCTTTACCGTGGGCATTACCCTTAACTGTAGTGCAATTACGCCCAAGCCCCTTATCGCTTGTATCATTTGTGCCCCACAATACCCCAGAGTGCAAGCTCACAGACAGGGCACAGTAGCTTCTTGTCTTAGCTTGTTTAAATTTGTAGAACTGCTTGTATCCCGCCCCAGGCTACTGTACAGCACTGCAACATATTATAGGATTTATAAATAAATAACTTACAATAATGACACTTGAGATATAATAACAAGTTTACTGACAAGTTTAAAGAAACACAAAAGGAGATTCATAATGCTTGTTTGTATAGGAGTCTACAGAGAGGTCTCCTCAAGCAGGGTTTAGAAGGCTCCCACAATAGCATTTCAACATTTGAAAGACTGAAACCATTGCTGAAGCTCTGCCTCTCACATAATAACCTTGACTGTCTTGGCTGGGCAGCAAGCGGCCCAATGCAGTACTCTGAAAGGGGGGGGGATCACCTTTAAATTAACTTTTAGTATGTTATAGAATAGCTAATTCTAAGAAACTTTTCAGTTGGCCTTTATTTTTTATTATTTTTATAGTTTTTTAATTATTTGCCTTCTTCTTCTGTCTCTTTCCAGCCTTCAAATTGGGGTCACTGGACCAATATAAAAAGGAAATGCTCTGTAAGGCCACAAATGTATTGTTATTGCTACTTTTAATACTCCTCTTTTCTCTACTAGTCAAGTCTCTTATTCAAATCAAGCCATGGTTGCTCGGGTAATTTGGACCCTAGTAACCAGATTTCTGAAACTGCAAACTGGAGAGCTGCTGAATAAAAATCTAAATAACTCAAAAAGCACAAATAATAAAAAAAATTATGTCTCATAATGTCACTCTAAGGGGCCCATTCATTAATTTCGAGTGAAGGAATAGAAGAAAAAATACTTCAAATTTCGAAGTGTTTTTTTGGCTACTTCGACCATCGAATGGGCTACTTCAACCTTCAAACTAAAAATCGTTCGACTATTCGACCATTCGATAGTCAAAGTACTGTCTCTTTAAGAAAAAACTTTGACCCCCTAGTTCGCCACCTAAAAGCTACCGAAGTCAATGTTAGCCTATGGGGAAGGTCCCCATAGGCTTGGCTAACATTTTTTGGTCGAAGGATAATCCTTCGATCGTTGGATTAAAATCCTTCGAATCGTTCGATATGAATAGGACAGGGCCAGAATAGAAAGTTGAGTAATAAGTAGCAATATCAATACATTTGTTGCCTTACATAAAGCTGGAAAGAGTCAAAGAAGGCAAATAATTCAAAACCTATAACAAATAAAAATGAAGGCCATTTGAAAAGTTGCTTAGGATTAGCCATTCTATAACATACTAAAAGTTAACTTAAAGGTAAAAAATGCCTTTAAGAGACTGTGATTCGTTTTCAAAATTTGCTTCAGTGCAGTAACACATGGCAACCAATCAGCAATGAGTTTTAATTTGTGTACTTCAGGAGGAAATATAGAAGGAAACCTCTGATTGGTTGCTATATGTTTCTAGGTGACTGAGTGAGTCTGCTTACATATATGTATTATTGTGTAGTTAGTGGGGATACATTCCTGTGGCTGGAACATACCAAATCAAAGCCTCTGCCCCTCTATATATATTTGATTAGCTGATGGTATGTTTTATTTTTAAACATAATTTAATTCTGTGGTGTATTGAAGTTGAATTGCTAGTACTAGCTAGTACTACCCATTGTGCTAGTTTCATAGATCTAGTTTCATAGTTTGAGCGGCAGCTTCTTATCCCTCTGGACCCATTCAGCATGGTTCCATAAAAATGATAGATATTTACCAATCTCTAGCTATCTGCTAGGTACTGGCCTTGCTTTTCACTGCCAGTGATCCCTCTGTAAGCTTCTCCAATCAAGAGTGCAGTTCACTCCCATAAAAGAAATGTACCCTCAAGTGTCCATGCATTGAGCTCCAAGAGCACCATATCAAACTCATGGGGGAAAACCAAACTGTACAGTAGGAAAGGAAGATATGTGAGGTGTTGTCTGGCAGTACAATATAGAGTAGAGAGGAAGTAAAATATTTTGCATAACAGACAATTTTATGCTAAGCATTTTATATGCCTTCATTGGAAATTTGTATTGATTTCAGTTATTTGTAAATGTAATTGCTATTGGAAGCAGTATATGACTGCCACTTGCTATTATCTTCACTGTAGGTTCTGACTACATGTAGCATTAAAATAACGTCAGCTCTTCTCAAGCCATGACTTCATTTACTTCCATGCCTTGATTTTTCGTAAGTAACAGACCAGTATAGATGGAGAACCAGAGACATGATTTTTACACTCCTATAATTCTGCAAGACATTGTTTGAAGAAGTAATTGAAGGACTGGAATGTTTTTCTCTAGATATTGTTGGATGATGACTCCTATCGGTGCATATGAGCTAACAGAAAACAGAAGGAGCTGAATGCTCTCTCTCAGAACCACATGCACTCTATCATTTGGCTGGTGCACAAAAATGATCAGTGACATAAGCCATACAAGTATTGAGAGATTGTTCAATTGTTGAGGTCAGATTGTCCTCTCAGTAGAAGTCTAAGACCAGTTTAGATCGCTCGTGCTCACAAGAGTCAGAATGGGAACGTACAATGTGTCCATGGCCAGGGCCATATTTATGTATAGGCCTAGGGCGGGACAGATTTGGGGGCGGCCCTCGGGGTGCCTATTTTTACGTGTTTTCAAAACCCTCCCCATCCTTCGCCACGGATTTCCATAGGAAATCTGGTGACGGAACTGAGGGTTTAAGAGGGGACGAGGAAGAATGCGTAAGTGACATCATGCACACGGCGCGCTGATGGCACTTCCAATGAATATGTCACGTGACGTCATTATGCACGGCGTGTCACATCAGCGGGCACGGCATGTGACATCGGCCCACGTCGTAGGGGCGTGTTTAGGTCCAATGCCTAGGGCAGCATCCGACCTAAATACAGCCCTGTCCGCGGCTACGCTGAACATTCTGGTTAATCTAAATGGCAAATGTAGTTTTGGGGGAGAGGCTACAGCTGAGCTAGGGACATGAAATACATTTGCATTATGAAGGATTGTGAAGGCCACAAATTGAAGGATAACAATTGCTGTGGAATAATAAAGCTTGCGTCCCAATGTAGATCCCCCCAGTCCAACAGCGAAAGAACCAGTGCAAACAATCGATGGGAATTATCAGTTAGCAAGTGATCCAGTACCCGAACAGGGGTTTAGGGCCACTAACAGGCCTGCTCAGAGTATTTAGAGTTTGTGTTTACTGAATCAAATTTTCTCTTTCCATATTACTGTATTTTGAAGGAACCTAATATAACAGCATATTGTACACTATAACTGGAGATTTAAAATATAACTGCCATTGCTCCAGCACCAGAAGGTCGGTTACAAAAAACATTCTTTGGACTTAAAACTAAATGCCACACTTCATTATGACAAATTTGACCTTTTGCAGTTAGCAGAAAGGAGAACAATACCTCTGGGTTAGTAATGATTTGCTGCCGGCTCTTAATCTTTTTTAATATGTCTGTGGCCAAATCCAGACAGCTACGTATAAAAGATATCAAGTCAGATTCAATTCAGGAATGGTTTGGTGGTTTGTTTGGTGAAGCCTGCAGTTTTTGAGAAAATAAAGCATGTTATATGATTTCTCCTCAGATGAACTCTAGCCTACCATTATAGTAAAATGTCATCTATATTGTCTATTGAGATGATAGTTAGAAGGAGAGGGAAACAGCACCACACTGAAAGGAGTTCAGTGATAAAAGTGAGAAATATACTTTTGTAGTCAGTACATTACTGCATAACTAATGGTATCCAATCACATTCACAAGCATGCCCTTAAAGGGGTAGTTTTCATCCATTAAAGTCATCTAGACTACCTTGCATCTGGCTTTTATTTTGTGTTCTATTTTACTTTCTATTAAGCTCCTCCCCAACCCGAAAATCCATTCTGGTTGCCAGTGACAGAGAATGTCAGAAAGTTGTTATTACTCATTTTCATTTTACTCTATTTTCTTTTTTATTAAAGGAAAACTTTAAAAAATAAATACTTAAAGGGATACTGTCATGGGAAAATTTTTTTTTTTCAAAATGAATCAGTTAATAGTGCTGCTCCAGCAGAATTCTGCACTGAAATCCATTTCTCAAAAGAGCAAACAGATTTTTTAATATTCAATTTTGAAATCTGACATGGGGCTAGACATATTGTCAATTTCCCAGCTGCCCCAAGTCATGTGACTTGTGCTCTGATAAACTTCAATCACTCTTTACTGCTGTAAATCCCCCCTCCCTTTTCTCCCCCAGCAGCCAAACAAAAGAACAATGGGAAGATAACTAGATAACAGCTCCCTAACACAAGATAACAGCTGCCTGGTAGATCTAAGAACAGCACTCAATAATAAAAACCCATGTCTCACTTAGACACATTCAGTTACATTGAGAAGGAAAAACAGCAGCCTGCCAGAAAGCATTTCTCTCCTAAAGTGCAGGCACAAGTCACATGACCAGGGGCAGCTGGGAATTACTTAGTTGAGGGGTGAAAAATGCACCCCTCAACTAAGTACTGTGGAGGCCCAGAGTGTTTCCTACTGTTGGTGTGGGCGGCCATGCTGGGGCACACACATGTGTAAGACGCTGGATCAATATGTGACTTTATGTGACATGGAATCTAGTGACATGCATAATGAGTGTCACCCAGATTTTATGTCACTTATAAGCACATGTCCTGGGCTTTCAGACACTCGCTCTATTATATTAGAATACAACTATATAACACAGAAGTGAAAATGTAAAGTTCATTTACATTTTAGTTTACACAAACTAGTTATATTTCACTCAAAGATTAAAAAAAGATAAGTATGACATTTGGTACTGATAAAAAGCTTTATTTTTTCCACATGTACAATTAAAAAACTAGAACAAAATGGTGTTTGTTAACAAAGATTAAATATGAGTGAAAATATTATGAAACCTTTACTGAACATACTGTGTTAACATTGTCGATCATGTAATTTAATCATCAAAAAGCTTTGGGAATAATGGGGTGCTTTATACAATGTATTTCCGACATATTACTTAAAAAGATGGGCTATATTTTAGGTATTTAGGGGATTTTCGCCAAAAAACTGCGAAAATGGTCTCTGGGACTTAAATTATTTACATATTTGTAATTAATGTTTAATAATTGTCAAAAATACTACAGAGGTATTTTAAAGAATAAATAATGTAACAGGAAAAATCACAAAAGGGCATTTTTTTATAGGGATGCACCGGAACCAGGATTCAGTTGGAGATTCGGCCAGGATTCGGCCTTTTTCAGCAGGATTCAGATTTGGCCGAATCCTTCTGCTAGGCCGAACTGAATCCGAATCCTAATTTGCATGTGCAAATTAGGGGCGGGGAGGGAAATTGCGTGACTTTTTGTCACAAAACAAGGAAGTAAAAATGTTTTCCCTTCCCACCCATAATTTGCATATGCAAATTAGGATTTGGTTCAGTATTTGGCCGAATCTTTCGTGAAGGATTCGGGGGTCGGCCGAATCCAAAATAGTGGATTTGGTGCATCCCTAATTTTTTATATTACTTTCTCTCTTTCATCTACACATATACTTTTTTATTCCAGTATGATATGACATTAACTTACACATTAACATATAATATACAAATACAAAATTCCTTGTAAAATTCACAAGGATGTATTTCCATTGGAAATAATAAGACTGCAGTTTCTGTTTGTATAAAAAAAAGGTGACCTCTCTACGTGTCCCCTTATTTATCAGAGCATTAACAAAATAATTTGTTGAAATGACAGGGCCAATATGCTTTTATATTTTACTGCTTTGTTGTTTTTAGTACAGAGAAATGCCTGCATTTCTATAGATTTGTTTCTGCTCTTTGTTCAGGTTCATAGAAACCCATTTATGGAGGCCAACAGATCATGTTCTATTCTGCACAGTGGATATTTTCTAATTTGATTTAATGATTTATAATAAATATAGGTGATTTATAGTCAATCAAACCTTAAGTTTGAGTAAGTATAACTCAGCAGATTTTGGGATAGTTATTTGAGTCCGATGTCCCTGATATATAGCTGGGCAAAGGTTCTATAGCAAACATTAGGCATTGTTGCCCAGCAAACATGCTTAAGAATGAATAAACAGACAGCAGACAGACAAGACTCAGACTGAGTAACTACCTGAGTCTTGGTGAGATACAAAGTTCTTGCTGATCTTTTAGAATTGCATTGGACAGCATTTTGGGCTGAAGACCTTCTTAAGCTTGCTTAGATCAGCATTCGGGGTTAAAAGTCTCTTTAGCTGTTGATTATAAAGCACACCTTCATTTTTGAATGAGTAGCTTCAGCTCGGACCCATGAGTGGGTGCCAAGGTTTCGATAATCGCTTAATTATGGGGAACCTGAAGGTTGTTGAACCAAAGGTTGTGGGGCTCCCCAATTGTGCTGAATTGATACAGAACTGGCTATTCTTGTAATTACCATCATATGAAGCGAAGTAAACATTTTTAAATTTTACCTTTACTTGTGCGTGTGGAAGTTATTACTCACAAGCAGTATATTAAAGGAGAAGGAAAGGTTAAAACTAAGTAAGCCTTAACAGAAAGGTCCATCTAAATATACCAGTAAACCCCCAAAGTAATGTTGCTCTGAGTCCCCTGTCAAAAGAAACTCTGCATTTCTTACCTTCTATTGTGTATACATGGGCTTCTGTATCAGACTTCCTGCCTTCAACTTAAACCTCCAGGGCTAGGGCTTGAGCATGCTCAGTTTGCTCCTCTTCCACCCCCCTCCCTTCTCTACTGTAATCTGAGCCCAGAGCAGAGAGAGACTCAGGCAGGAAGTGATGTCACACCATGTTAATACTGCAGCTCCTATTCTAAACAAACAGAGAGTTTCTAGAGCTTTTTACTCAGGTATGGTAAAACATTCTACAGAATAAATATAGCATTCTAGCTTGCACTATTGCAGCTAATCTATTGACAATAAAATGCATCCGTAGCTTTCCTTCTCCTTTAAAAGCTTTAATCATTGATTATGTATATTTGTATTAATATTTCTATTAATATTAATCAATATTAAATTATTAATATTGATAACGGTTCACCCCTTTATTACATGCTTCTAAGTAGGTTATGCCTCCTTTAGCGTCTAAAGCATAGAAAGAGGGCTATAGAAGACATTATGGAAGGCTATGTCCAGTCAGTTTGAGACAAAAGCAGCTTTTAACGGAATTACTTAGTATAAAAATTGGGTAAATAGATGTGAAAAATAAAAAAAAACAATATAGTTAGTTAGCCAAAAATATAATCTATAAAGACTGAAGTCACTGGATGTCTAACATAATAGCCAGAACACTAGTTCCTGCTTTGCAGCTCTCTTGGTTTCCACTGGTTGCCAGGCGGTAACCAATCAGTGACTTGAGGGAGGAGCCACATGGGTCATAACCATTTGCTTTTGAATCTGAGCTGCATGCTAAAGCTGGCCATACAAGGGCCGATAAAAACTGCTGACAAACCGAGTCGGCAGCTTATGTGTGGGGCCCTAACATGGGCTTCCCCGACTGATGTCGATCGGGCAGGGCTAAGAAATCCCGTCGGATTGCAGCAGCATCTGTTCGTTGATCTGATCCCCTGATCCGACCACCCATTATGATCAGATCGTTAGGCCCTAGGGGCATATCAGGAAGAGATCCGCTTGTTTGGCGAAATCGTCAGAAGAGTGGATCTCTACATGTATGGCCACCTTAAGGATCAAAAGCAAACTCACTGAACTGAGTTAGAGAGCTGAAATGCAGGAAGTAGTGTTCTGTTTTTCTATTTACCCACTTTTTATTTTTACACTGAACTGTTCCTTTAAGGAAGATTGAAATTGCAAGATGAACCAGTAACATCTTAATAGAAGCAATGGGGTTAAACCCAAAATCCATTATCCCGTTTACTAGAAAGCTTAGATTTATGGAAAGGCCGTCTCCCATAGACTCGATTTTATACAAATAATCCAATTTATTTCTCTGTAATAATAACATTGTACTTGATCCAAACTAAGATATAATTCATCCTTATTAGAAGCAAAAACATAATTTTCTAAAAGACTTAAGGTATGAAGATCCAAATTACGTAAAGATCCATTATCTGTAAATCCCCAGGTCCAAAGCATTCTGGATAACTAGTCCCAAATAAAAACTGGGTAAATAGATAGGCTGTGCAAAATAGAAAATGTTTCTAATATAGTTAGTTAGCCAAAAATGTAATGTATAAAGGCTGGAGTAACTGGATGTCTAACATAAAAGAATAGAACCCAACTTCCTCCTTTGCAGCTCTCTAACCCATATGGACCCCTCTCATGTCACTGATTGGTTACTAATTGGTAACAGTTTAGAGAGCTGCAAAGGAGGAAGTTGGGTTCTATTCTTTTATGTTAGACTTCCAATTACCCCAGCCTTTATACGTTACATCTTTAACTACCCATCTATTTAACCAGTTTCATTCTTAAACTGAACAGTTCCTTTAGTTGAATTCAAAAACTGGAATTCGCCATAAAGACTTCAAGAAATTAAATTAGAAAACAAAAACAAAATCTACCATCTGGTTTTTCAATTGTTGAAGAAAATATGGCAGTGGCTAATATACATAAGATTGTCTGCATGAAAATGTCTCTTACTACTCAGACCCTTATATGAACCAGAGTAAGGTTTTTGTCTTTCAGTCCAATTGTATGAAAGGTTTTACCCAGTTTATAATAATGCATCTAGACACTTATGGCATTCGACACCTATTACCCATCGAAACACAATCTATATTTCTGGAAAAGGCTGTAGATCATTCTGCCGGTTATCTCTCAACTTTTGCAGTATAACTCTGGCAAATATCTCTCCTTGAGAATCACAAGTGTCAATCAGTTGCCTAACTTTTGAACTCCGTGTCTGCTTGGATTTAATCAGTTCATAATCTTCCTTCAGGATCACCATTCTTGAGATTAAGGCATCCAGGCACTGATTGAGGCATGCCTCTGTCATTTGATTAATAATCGCATGCCTTTTGAGCATTATCCACTGAAGAGCAGAGGATGGGGTCTCCTGAACTGGATCTGTTAAAAGCATAAGTAGATACACTAACTGAAATGAATTATTCTGGAAGACATGCATTCATTTAGAGGGACCATATCTAACTACTTATCTAATTATACTCTGTTTTTTTTATTTTCTGCAGTAAACAGTGTGGGTAGTGAAAATTAAATCAGTTGCATTGTACACTTCAGACCTCCTCCTATATTTAAACCCCCTTGAATAATGCAATTTTTCTGATTTATTATAAATGTATAACTATATGCCCCTACTGTTAATATATATATATAACCATTAGGCTGGGGTGCAATGAGGCTGTGACCACAAAATACATATAGACAAATACAAGAGTCCTCTGCACTCAACCCATTATCAATATATATAAGACAGAGACATTTTGTGCATACTGCTACTGAAAAATGCCTTACCCTTTAAACAAAACAGTTTAAGTTTTGGTAAGTAGTATTAGCTTGCATTTTTTGAGTGATGACCTTCATCATGATAATAATAGCATAATAATAATAATTATAGCCTACAAATATGATTGTGTTTTCTTCAGATTAGAGGAATCAGTTGTCTTTTGAAGACCTCTTTATGTTTAGTGTACACTGGAAAGGTTTTCAAACCATAACCGGCACATGGTCCGTCCACATCATAACTTAACAGGGTGGTTCACCTTTAAGTTAACTTTTAGGGGGTTATTTACTAAACTCCGAATGCAAAAATTATGAAAAATTCATGATTTTTTTTATAAAATCGGATTTTTAAAATATCACGAATTTTTTGGAATTTATTAAACCCCGTGGATGGAAAAGTTAGAATTAAAAAATCCGGCATCTCAAACCTGTCGAGGTTGCATATGAGAAGTCCCAATGATTTTTTGATGTGCACTGGGTTTCGTGCAATACCCAGCAGTTTTCGAGCGAAAAATCCAAAAAAATTATGAATACAGGATGAAAAATCCCCAAAAAATCGTGAAAATCTGATTTTTCCCATCATACAAATTTTCAGGAAAATGTCATAATAAATAAGCATAAAAAACCTGAGCGGATTTGATGTGAGTTTGTAGCAGAAAATATTGAGATAAATTCGGACTTTGATAAATAACCCCCTTAGCA
Organism: Xenopus laevis; assembly: GCF_017654675.1. NCBI lineage: Eukaryota > Metazoa > Chordata > Amphibia > Anura > Pipidae > Xenopus > Xenopus laevis. Next base: position 135,804,033 of record NC_054381.1, on the reverse strand, counting down.
TGTTATAGATTGGCTAATTCTAAGCAACTTTTCAATTGGCTTTCATTTTTTCTTTTTTTTATAGTTTTTGAATTATTTTGAAGTCACTGACCTCATCTGAAAAACAAATGCTCTGTAAGGCTACAAATGTGTTGCTATTGCTACTTTTTATTACTCATCTTTTTTCAGGCCCTCTTCTATTCGTATTCCAATCTCTTATTCAATCAAATGCATGGCTGCTAGAGACATTTGGTCCCTAGCAACCAGACTTTGTTGACATTGCAAACTGGAGAACTGCTGAATAAAACGCTAAATAACTAAAAAACCACAAATAATAAAAGATGAAAACCAATTCCAAATTGTTTCAGGTAAACAATCCCTTTAAGGCAAAGTGCTGGAATACCATGATACCTTCTTTAGACAGGTGTCTTTATACCTCTTCACCTTTTGTCTTGCAAAAATATTCTTACATTTTAAATTTAAAGACATTTGGCCACAATGGACATTTGTTTATTGTATATGATGTTAGTTACTCGGTGCTTCAGGGAACACATCTTGGAGACTATTGATGATCTATTCATACCTGACATGTCCCATGTGGGTCTTGCAGTTTGCCTTTTAGAAATGTCTATAAAACTCATACATCTGGGGGGAATGACAGATGTTAGACATCTTGTTGGACTTGTGACTACGGAAGAAGAAAGACATTAATATTTAATTATATATTTTAAAAAAAGTGTGTACACAAATATATCAAAAGCTTAATACTGCCTTTCTTTGCCCTGTAAACAATATTGACCAGAAACTGAGGCTGAGGGGCAAATGCCAATCCAAATTGTGAGTAATAATGGGGAAAAGAGGTTATAGAGAAGTTGTATTGTTTTATACTGCCATCAACAAATGTATCTAATTTACTGCCTAAACATGAGCCTTCATCAGTGCTGAGCTGAGTTGTTGACATAGTCTTGTTACTAGTGCTTCTTCAGGTATAAGTTCATGGGTTAGAACCCATGAACTCATACCCATAGGTCCATCAGTCCCAATCTTTTCTGTCTGACATACAGGGAAAAAGTGTCTATAGTAATTCTAATAAAAGAGGTAATTTTCTCTCAGTAGCCCTATATGATGTTCTAGGTCTGTTGAGAGAAAACCAGAAGCACCATACATAAACCTTCCACTAAAAACCACTGACTTGCATTTCAACTGCCCACTATTGGGTTTTGCCAATCAGTATGGCAGAAGGGTTACCTAGACATAGTTTTTATGAACTGTGTTTTTAATTGTCTGTGTGTTTTTACTTTAAACTGTTTTAATCACACATAATATAGATTTAGTTAAAAAACCACTGTCATGGAATTGGAAATATTAAGTGCAGTGCAGTGTTTTATTTAAGTGGACAGCTCTGTCCTCATCTTATCCTATGTATTCAATCCATAGCCACCCTATAATAATCCCACATCTGTCATTATTAATACGACAATCAGTGGCACATTGTATTACAAAGAAAACAGAATTTTAGGTCAAGTTGTGACCACTGATACAAGTAAAACTTCAATACTGACCTGGAAGAGGAAAGTACTGCATACACTTCATGCTTTTTGGTGTTCAAGCTGGATTCAAACCACTAGTCTTAGGGGGTTATTTTCTAAACTCCGAATGCAAAAATCACGAAAAGTTTGTGATTTTTTTTTAAAATCGGACTTTTAAAAAATCACGAATTTTTTAGAATTTATAAAACCCTGAGGATGGAAAATCAGAATCTGAAAATCCGGCATCTCAGACCTGTCAAGGTTGCATATAAGTCAATGGGAGAAGTCCCTATGATTTTTTGATGTGCACTGGGTTTTGTGCAATACTCTGGAGTTTTCAGAGTTTTCAGGTGAAAAATCCAGAAAATTTGTGAAAATCGGATGAAAAATCAGAAAAATTCGTGAAAATCCGATAAAATATCAGAAAAAAACGTGAAAATCAGTTTTTTTCCGGCAAAGCAAATTTTTGGGAAAATTTAATAATATATAAGTGGAAAAAACCCGAGTGGGTTTGATGAAAGTTTGTAGCAGAAAATATTTAGATACATTTGGACTTTGATAAATAACCCCTTTAGTGTGGGATCAAAGTGACCCAATTTCATTATCAAAGTTCTTTTTTTGATGATTTTTTTTTTATTCAGCTTGTTGGACAATATGTTTGGCTGGTAACAACTGAATATGATCAGCCTTTTATAACCACACAGTGATCCTTGTGCAAATTGTCACCCATGGGCACAAAATTCTTCTATGCTTAAAAAAAGCAGAAATCCTTTGCAGCTAGGGCTACATTTCAGACCAGCTGGCTGGTTTAAAGAAATAGTATCTGAAGCACAAAATGTCTCTAGTAGCTGCAACATCACTCCCGAAAACATTAGAAACACCATAAGTAAATTACATTACTTACAGCAGTTTGGCTAAATTGAGGGAACATGTTATTAAGCGGAATCACCACTATGTTATTTGCTTGCTCCGAGTCTAAGGTTAGCAAAGGGAATGGCATTTTAGGCAGATTTGTCTTCCATGGTGCCACATTTTTACCGTGAGCAACAAATCTCTCCCCATGTGCCATTGCGGTTAAGGGACTGTAAAGATCAAGCTTTCCCTGCACAGTAAATTGATTAAAGACAGATGCTATCTGAGGCACAGGGTAAAGAGGTTCTGGTAAACAACATGCTGATCACTTTGCAAGCCAGTTTGTTTGATAACTGAAAATATAAAAAAAAAAGTTCCAACTCTTATACGAAATAGTCTACTCACAGAGCATTTCTTCATTTTCTACTTTGGGCATCTGCTCATTCTTGGGAAATAAGTTCCACTCTCTGTTTAAAACTGAAAAGAAGGCATTACGATTAAAACTGAAAAAAGGAAAATGTTTAGTCAATTGAATAACCTAAGGTTCTAAGAGAAGAACATTCTCCAAGGCAATTTAAGCAGAGAGATTCCTTCCTGAAGTCAAAGTTGCATTATAGGTATGGGACCTGTTATCCAGAATGCTCGAGACCTGGGGTTTTCCAGATGCAGGATGTTTCCATAATTCGGATTTCCATACCTTAAGGGCAGACACACGAAGATTCGGGGAGATTTAGTTGCCCAGCGACAAATCGCCTCTTCTTCGGGTGACTAATCTCCCGGAAAAGCCTGAAGTTTCCTCGTGAGGCCATCTAAATCGCCATCTAAATCTCCGGCGTGAAGGCTTTTCGGAGATATTAGTCACCCGAAGAAGATGCGATTTGTCACTCCCCGAATCTTCGCATGTGTCTCTGCCCTAAGTCTACTAGAAAATCATTTAAACATTAAAGGAGAACATTAAGGAAAGGCTAAAATTAAGTAAGCTTTATCAGAAAGCTCTATATAAATACACCAGTAAACCCTTAAAGGAGAAGGAAACCTAGTCGGCGCAAAAACCCTCCCCCCCTCCCGTGTGTTGCCCACCCTCCCTCCTCCCCCCTGGCCTACCCGTCCCGCTGGGCAAATGCCCCTAACTTGTTACTTACCCTTCTGCGCAGGTCCAGTCCACGGAGTTCACAGACGAAATCTTCTTCCACGCGATCTTCTTCCTGCTTTGAACAGCGTTTTGGCCGGTACGGATCTACTGCTCACGTGACTTTTGGCGCATGCGCAGTAGATCATACCGGCGAAATGCTCCTACTGCGCATGCGCCGGTCAAAGCAGGAAGAAGATCGCTTGGAAGAAGATGGTGTCGGTGAACTCCGTAGACTGGACCTGCGCAGAAGGGTAAGTAACAAGTTAGGGGCATTTGCCCAGCGGGACGGGTAGGCCAGGGGGGAGGAGGGAGGGTGGACAACACACGGGGGGGGGGAGGGTTTTTGCGCTGACTAGGTTTCCTTCTCCTTTAAAGTAATGCTGCTCTGAGTCCTCTGTCAAAACAAAAACACAGCATTTCTTTCCTTTTATTGTGTACACAGGGGCTTCTGTATCAGACTTCCTGTTTTCATCTTAAACCTCCAGGGCAGGGCTTGAGCATGCTCAGTGCGCTCCTCTCCCCTTCCCTCCTCCGATCCCTGCTGTAATCTGAGCTCAGAGCTGTATGTGAGCAGGGAGAGACTCAGGCAGGAAGTGATGTCACACCAAGCTTATATGGCAGCTGCTATCCTAAATAAACAGAGACAGTGTCTAGAGCTGTTTACTCAGGAATGGTAAAGCATTCTGCAGAATAAATATCGTTTTCTAGCTTACACTATTGTGGCTAATCTGTTGGCAATAAACTGTCTTGGAGCTTTCCTTCTCCTTTAAATAAACTAATTATTATAGAGAAAAAAAAAATGTTTAAAAAAATCTGAATTATTTGCTTAAAACTGCCAATAAGAGATATGACCTTCCTGAAGAGGCATCCTATACCTTTACCTATACAATTCCTTTGTACAGTGGTGTAACTAGATGTTACTGGGCCCCATAGCAAATTAATTTTAGGGCCCCCAACATATCCAGAGGTTGTCCTGTTTTAACAACATATGTTGAAATTGCTGATTTATTAGGGTCAATGGAGCCCCCTATACCTCCTATGCCCCCCTGCAGCCGCAGGGTCTGCTTCCTCTGTAGTTACGCCCATGCCTTTGTATCAATGTTGGCTGTCATTCAAGGTTTATAGACCACTTTACAAAACATTGTAAGCCATCTAGCCAGACATGCCAACATTTTAAATGAGGGATAGAACTAGCAACACTGTCCAGCACTGTCACTGTCAGTTTTTATATTCCCAGTTCTTTCTCAATATGCTGTTAGGGAATTGGATAGGTTTTCCCTTGGAATTTTCCCTTCTGAATCTGGATGGATAACATGGTTTTAAAAATGTAAGTTTATGTTCAAATGAATTTGTCTGTTTGAATTGTGACTTTACCACCAAAGATTACTGTTACCCTATATCAACATCACTTGAAAGCCTTTAAGTTAACTTTCTGTATGTTATAGAATGGTCAATTATAAGCAACTGTTCAATTTATTTGTTATAGTTTTTGAATTACTCGTCCCAGTTTAAAATAGAGGTCGCTGTGTAAAGCACTAGGGATCCCCCCCATGTGCAACTGCCCTTACTTAAAATGTTTTCTATCAAGAAATGTTTTATTTGCAGTTAAATAGAAATATAACTTGAATGTGTTCTATCTTTCTAGAGAGGGTCCTTGATGTGTGCAGTGAGCATGTCCACTGAGTGTTTCAGATACCTTTAGCTTTATCTCTTTCTTTTCTGGGGGATGGTGCTAAAATATTGCCTTTTTACTTCTTATCCATCAGGAAAATAAATTAAGATACACTATATAGCCACAACTATTTATTCTTGTTAATTGATTTCCTTATCTTTTGCTATAGAAGAACAGAACAAGATTTATTAAGATACAAAGGAAGCTAATAATAGTCTGGAATAGATTTTGTAGTATCACTTTTAGGTGCATTTAGCCTGAGGGCTCTAGTATGTCTACTACTGTTACTCACGGGGTGGTGCATGGGTGCTCCTATAATTGGGGTACTGATTCATTTACTATTCCATCAACTCTGTATTGTTAGGGAAAAGGCTCATACCTCTGGCAAAGGGTTAATTGGCAAAGTGTTAACTCATTCAAGACTCTCTCTACACCTACAAGATGTGGGTTGGGGGACTATAACTCCTCTGTGTATGTCTGTGCCCTTTATAAATTATTAGGACTGTAAACTGGATTAGGTCATAGACCGAAGAACGATAAGAGAGATACTATCAGGGACAGGTAACCTAAATTTTTTACCAGTTATCACGTATATAATGAGTACATACCTGGAGAACACTGAGAAATGCAATATCCCTCCTAAAAAAGCAAAACAAATATAAAGATACACAGGCAAATATTTTTGTAGAAGTATCAGTCATTTGCTAAGGCAGCAACATGGTAAAACCATAACCGCCATCAGCAAATATTTTTATAAGGCAGTTATAATAATCTGGTTGATATGGGTTACTGTGTATAATGTAATAACAGTTTCAAAGTTTGTGCCAATTCTAGTAACCAATCATGTCATTTACTGGTCACATGATAAAAATATGATAGATTACTATTATCTAATTCAAACTTTGCACATTTTATTACATTACCCAAGTGTACCAAACTGTTTACTGGTGTAGCTTTATTGTTTTTGGATGTTTACCAGCCCATTGTTTATATTTATTATTAAATTATATGATTTATAATTATAGAAAATGTTTAGTTGAGATTCAATCACATTTTAGTTACAGTACAACTCCAATGACAGATGTTTTAAAGAGGCGCTTATCCATCCATCTGCAGTTTACTGCACTTTTTTCAATTTCACTATATTAACATTCTTGCTTATTCTTATTGCTTATATCATCATTCTTGCTTATTGTTTATTACTTTCTCCTCTCTCCCCCTGTAATCAGGACAGTTTTTATACAGCAATAATAAGCTCTGGATATAAAACAAAAACACACTCCTTGTCTTAAGCTGCAGTCTGTTTCAGGCTTTGAGGGGAGGAGGAGCTCATTATAAATAGGGGTCTATTTATTAAACCTCAATTTTTTTCTGGTTGAGTTTTTAAACTCAAATTTTTAGAGTGAAATAAAAACTAGAATTTTTAGACATTTAGGGGCACATTTACTAAGCTCGAGTGAAGGATTAGAATAAAAAATACTTCGAATTTCGAAGTATTTTTTGGCTACTTCGACCATCAAATTGGCTACTTCGACCTTCGACTACGACTTCGACTTCTAATCGAACGGTTCGAACTAAAAATCATTCAACTATTCGACCATTCGATAGTCGAAGTACTGTCTCTTAAAAAAAAAAACTTTGACCACCTACTTCGCCACCTAAAACTTTGATATTCGAAGTCGAAGGATTTTACAACGACGGATAATTAACCCTCGATATTCGACCAATAGTAAATGTTCCCCCTTTTATACCCCAAGGCTGCTAAAAAATACTCCAACTAAAACCTGTCGAGGTCATGTGAATGGCAGATATCCCTTTTACAATATGAAGATGTCATGATCTGTGCTGGTTTTTGTATGATAATGTGGAAAAGTCAGTGTTTTCGGACGACAACTCTAAAAAATCGTACTATTTGTACAATTCGAATTGTCGCACAATTTTGTCATGACTTTTCCCGCACCAACTTTTTCGAGCATATTTTTTGATAAATGGGAGTTAGGTCGACTTTGTTTTAATTTTAAACAATTAGATAAATTAGAGTTTTAGTAAATACCCCCCTTGGGTCTATCTAAGTACTTGTAATTTTTTAAAGAACCAGGATGTTGAAAAGTGAAAGAGCTTTCAGTTCAGTCTTTTCCCTGTTAAGTACATGAAATAGTAAAAACTATTGATATTTCTTTATTAAAACTATAGGCAAAAAGTATATTCAGCACAAGCCCTTTTCATTGAACTTATTTTGTGCCATGGGGTATACTCTCACTTTAATAAATCCAGTTCAGCTGATATTCCAGTGTAATAATACATAAGCTTGTAAATAAAAAAAAGCGATAACCTTTACTCCATTAACACTCTGATTTGCAGTCCATTCATACAAAGCTATATACTATTTTTATATATTTTCAACATACGCTTGGTCTGATGTTCACATTCTCATTTGATGAATAAGCTGGTTGCTCCAAGGGACTTGTGCAAGGCATTGTTGACAAGTTTGATATAGAATTATAACTCAAATTACTTTTCATCTGAAAAAAAAATAGAAAATATAATGTCAATACAGTGTTTTGGAAAATAGCTTTAGTACATTCAGGGGAATTTATTTACAAATTAATTGCTGATGTTTAATCCTACCAATACTATTAATTCTAATACAGGTGTGGGATCTGTTATCTGGAAACCCGTTATCCAGAAAGCTCCAAATTACTGGAAGGCCATCTCCCATAGACTCTATTTTATCCAAATAATCCAGATTTTAAAAAAATATTTTTTCTCTGTAATAAAAAAACAGTACCTTGTACTTAATCCAAACTAAGATATAATTAATCCTTATTGGAAGCAAAAGCAGCCTATTGGGTTTATTAAATGTTTAAATGATTTTCTAGTAGACTTAAGGTATGAAGATCCAAATTACAGAAAGAGACGCCATTCGGTAAACCCCAGGTCACGGGCATTTTGAATAACAGGTCCCATACCTATATGCTTAGATATATCTGGATTATATATGGTTATAATACGTGATGCTAACTGAGAAGCCTAGGGATTATTTTAAAGGAAGAGTGTGGACAGGCTGAAGAGCACTCCAACCCATCCTCTGGGTTTAGTCACATATGGAGAATCCCTGCTTACAAATAATGTTGGGAATATGTATTTTTGAATTCGAGATGGGAATGGAGTACACTGGAAATAGCTGGGAAATTCTCAAACAATGGACAAACCAGTATTAACCCAATTTACCCAAGCTCTTTCCAGAAGTCTTAAAGCAAACCATCCAGTCTAGGTTTTTTGGCACTTGGAATTGAGATAAGTGCTCAGTAGTTAATCTGGCCATACACTGGCCAATAAAAGCAGCCGGCAGACCGAGTCGGCAGATTATTGGCCCGAGTGTGGGGCCCTTCAACAGGCTTCCTCAATCTATATCTGGCCTAAAATCGGGCAGATGTTGATCGGGCAGGTTTAAAGATATCGTCTGATCATGGCCGCATCTGCTCGTTGATGCGGTCCTGCCAGTATTGCATTCATTATGATTCGATTGTTGGGCCCTAGGGACCCATGATCAGATCAGCACGATATCGCCCACCTTAATGTGGGCATTTCAGGGAGAGATCCGCTCTCTGGCTCACTGGCAAAATCTCTACGTGTATGCAGGCCCGGATTTGTGGAAAGGCCACCTAGGACCGGGCCTAGGGTGGCAGGATTTTAGGGGGGCGGCATGCTGCCCAACTACACCCACATTGGTTCAAAAACACAGGTGATGTACAGTAGATACAATCTCCATGAAAATTTGCACGAATAAAGGGGAGGGGACAGGGGCGACGAACGGCAGTGGGCCTAGGGCGCCTGCAATGTAAATCCGGCCCTACGTGTATGACCTTTATTCTGTTTCTGGGAGAACAGTTTAATACAGAGGGATGATCTTAGTATATCACATGGAGCCCTGGTGAAAACAGGATCCATAACAGACAATTTTGTGTTGATTGTTTAAAGCAGAGTGTATGGAATTACAAATACAAAACTTTCTATCAGATCCTGGAATAGAACAAGATTAAATGTAATTCTAAGTTAATGTGTATGGCACTCACCAATAAGGGCAGTGTCACATGCATCTTTATTTTTTTGTTCCACTGATTTAGGACTGGTAATCTGTGGGTTCTGCTGGTTGCCAGAGCTGCTGTAGCCCCTGATGCCATAGACAGTCACTATTTATTTGGCTTTTGGGGGGCTGTTTGGGCCTCTGTGAACCTAAAATGTCAGGGCTTAATTTAATTTTCAGTCCAGACCAGGTAACATGAATCTCAAAAAAAGAACCGCAGTATGGAGAGTTCTAAATTTCCTGCTTGCTCGTAAAAGAAAATACACGGGTCTACATCTAGGGGCTCCTTCATTGCACTTGATCTGTGGTCTGTATTAGTTCTACATATTGTACAATAGGTAATCAATTACTTTAGCACATTCATTTGCTGTCCCAGACATATGCACATAATTTCTGAAAACACAAGCAATCTCCGTTTTTCTGTTTATTATTCTCATCGCCTTCACATATGAACTAGCCACTTTTTGCATACTGGTGCAGAAAACCGTAATTACCTTTTTTATCTGCAATACACCTTCAAGTATTACGATCTCATCATAGTTTCGGATCACTGGTTCAAGGTCCAACAAGCATTCTAACAGGAAAAAGACAATAGAGATGAAATTCTTTTTGGTATTTGGGAGGTAAAACCAAACTGCCCTTCTCTTGTTTGTTTTATGTTTTGTTAGTTTGTTTGTGCTTGCTTTCTCTCCTTTCTTTTTTCTTAATACTAACAATGTAAACAGCAATATATATATATATATATATATATATATATATATATATATATATATATATATATATATATATCTATCTATCTATCTATCTATCTATCTATCTATCTATATATATATATATATATATATATATATACATATATATATACAGATTCATACAACACAGATTAGATAGATTTGAAGACCCTGGCCATGCTATATGGTATAAGAACAGGGAAGGACATTTATTAAAGGATTAAAGGTTGCATTTTAGTTATATCAAAGCTTTTTAAAACCACCATTAAACTCATTTTCTTTAAAACCATGAAATGTATTAAAAAACCGGAATAAAAAAGTACAAAAAGTCCAATAGGATCAGCACAACTATTGACTTCTATAGGATCTCGACTGCTTTTAGTTGCAGAAATTTTGTATTCGAGTTTTTCGTGGTTTTTTAACGTAATAAATCTTGATTTATTAAAATTATAGATGAATAAAAACCACGAATTTAGAAATTAAAGACGAATCGGGGAAAAAAAATCCATGACAACCATTGTGAGAGGAAATGTAAACATAATAAAAAGGGAACATTTCATATTGTGTAACAACTCTTAGATATTTTGAGTACACTAATAGGATCCATTATCTGGAAACCCATTATCCAGAAAGCTCCAAATGACAGAAACGGCTGTCTCCCATTAACTCATTTTATCCAAAAAATCGAACTTTTAAAAATGGATTTCCTTTTTCTCTGTAATAATAAAACAGTACCTTGTACTTGATCCCAACTAAGATATAATTCATCCTTATTGGAAGCAAAACCAGCCTATTGGTGGTTTTTTTTATGTTTACATGATTTTCTAGTAGACTTTAGGTATGAAGTTCCAAATTATGGAAAGATCCATTATCCGGAAAACCTCAGGTCCCGAGCATTCTGGATAAGAGGTCCCATACCTTTATATACATCAGTAAAGTCCAAACTATAGCCCCCCTTGCATCCCACCAATAGATCTAACCTAATTTTGTCATTAACTACACAGCTCTACATTCAAAAATATTGGCAACTAGATAATTTACTTTACTTTAATCAGTAATGCCCAAATATCCCCCTAACAATTATGTGATATTTCAAGGTCCTGACTATATTAAAATTATTCAAACCAAATAGACCGCTCCAAGCTCACCCTCCCATTGGCTGTTCCAAGCCCCCACCGCTTAGTGTCAGTTCAAGGCCAAAAGAATGGACAGCACTCCATACTGGATAATAGATGAGATCTATTATCCAGAAAGCTCCGGATTACGGAACAGCCATCTCCCATAGACTCTTTTTTATACAAATAATGCTTTTTCTCTGTAATAATATAATAGTATCTTGTACTTGATCCAAACTAAGATATAATTACTCCTTAATGGAAGAAAAAACAGCCTACTGGGTTTATTTAATGTTTACATGATTTTCTAGTCTGGATACAGGTTCAACATCATGTCCAGTCTAGATAGCGGTGAGATTTTTGTTTTTAAACTTCAGACCATTAATCAATTCTTACTGATTGGTTGATTTGGCTAAAACTGGAACAGTCTATATAATTGATCCTACTGAAAAGAGCGGTACTATATTCTGTAATCTGAATCCCTACTTTGTAAATGAGTACAGCATTACCATTAGCTGCAGTAGGCTGGTGTTTAGTTAGTGCTCACCAGTCCTGCATGAAAAACCTACTTAGAAATGCTGGCCGGTCGTTTGGATTAGTTGCCCACCCACTTTGCATTAAAGAAATAAAGAGATCTCGATGAGGAATCTCAGAGGGCAAGCTGTCTTCACTAAGGTCTGGTCGGTTTCCTTTAGAGACACTGAACATAATCTGCATAGGGGTTGTGGCTCCTATAAAAATAAAATGTAAAACAGTAAGTTGTCAAATCACAAAAATATTTTCCAACTTATTTATAGACCTTAACAGCAAATGTAACCCATCCTTTAGTTCACTTTAATAAAGTTTGTCTTATCTGTATACAGAGCTGTTACAATAAGGAACCATACCTCCCAACTGTCTCATTTTCTGCTGGACAGTCCCAATTTTGACAGCTCAGCCCCCAGCCCTGGTTTGTTACTGAAATGTCCTGAGTCTCTGTTTGATATCCTGCACTGATGCCAGAAAAATATACGTTTCTAAAATGTAATTAAATAAGAAGTTCTTGGCAGTCCAAAATACTCAGCACCTGCACTTTGTTAGAATTGTAACTATTTAAGATATCAGGTCTCTTGGGAGAACTGAGACTTGCACCTTAGAAAAACTATAATAACACATAAAACATGGCCTGAAATTTCCAGAAATGTGTTCAAACTTTGCATTATCTGTCAAATTTTGTAAAATAGACACGGCACTTAGGCGGTGCGGCCGCTAAAACGGGCGCTTTCAAAAATTTTTACCGCTCTTCCAGCACCAGATTTCCCCCTTCTTTACATTTTTCAAATATTGGGAGGTATAGGGAACAACTCCTAGGGGCAAAGTCCGTAAGCGGCGAAAATTAGACAGCGACGGCTTCGCAGCCATCACAACACTTCGCCAGGCGTAAATTCGCTCAGACTATGCCAATTCACTAAAGTGCGAAGTTGTGTCCAGGGTGCCGAACACTGGCGAATTTTTGCTAACGTTAATTCGGCAATCAAAGCAAAGAAGCGATAGCGTTGCCTAATTTGTATACGGCGGGAAGTTATAAAGGACGTATATGTTGCAGCAAATACATTACATTACACAAAGCCAGGGAATCTTAATAAAGAAAATAGAGTTGTTATAATGCCCTACACATGAGCCCACTGTATAGTTAATGTTCCATATTTTAGAAAATGGAGGCAGGAACCCGGTTATTTTTTCCGGACCGTTGCAGGTTATCACTCTGAAAAAAGGAAAAGACGGCAGCATTTTTTGGGACTTAGAAAATTTTTGCCTTAAAAATTTTGGAAGTCCTATGCACTCCATTGCACGTCGCCTGGTCTGAGCTGGCGAAGGCAAGTCTGGCAAATGAGGTAACATTCAGTAAAATCCGCATCTTTTTGAATTTGCGGAGTTACGTCCGTTTGCCAGAGCGAAAATTCGCCTGGCGTTGGAGTGCGAAGCAACGCTAGCGTCTATCTCCTCTGCTAGCGAAGTGACGCCTGCGCCCGTTAGTCGGCGAAGAAACTAAATAACGTCACTTTGCCCTTTAATAAATGTGCCCTCTAGAAACTTGGTAAAATAAAATTAAAATAAGTTTAAGGGCATTAGCTGTTCCTCCAGGATGTTTTATCACCCGGACAATTATTACTTTAGCAGGTAGGCTATATTGATCAGAATTGTTACCAGTTGATTTGAACAGCAGTTTCCCAATTCCAGCAATTTATTTACAGTGACTGTATGCATGGCAATGGCAAATTCATGTCCCTGCTTTTACCAGCACCTTGCAGGTGGAACAACTGCATTATCTTATAGCTAGTGACCCTGGGAGCATTTTTTATTTTCCAGGAAATAGGCCACATCAGTAGAGTTAAAATCTGGTGATAGCATACACAGCGTCTAAGGCTTAAGTTGTAACCAGTCTCCAAAGGATTTTTATGACCCCCCACCCTACGCATGGGCTTCAAATACCTCTGTTTATTGCATCGCCATTTTATTACAGTCCCTCCAACTATATATACATTGGATAATGTTCCCACTAGGGAGACTTGCATCTTAGGGGCAGAGACCTCTAGCCAACACTGATTTAAGTCAGCTCTTTTGTAATTGCTCGTGTTACACATTTAGAATAGCTGCTCATTATAGTTTGCTAGACATATAATGGAATGTTATTGTGTACAATCTGAGAGGTTATAAAAGCAGTTACGTTTCTTCTCATAATAAAACATAGGTTATAAGAAACCTACATGGAAGCAAGTATGCACATTTTCAGGCAAAAACTGCTGTTCATTTGTATGTGCCAAATGTTTACCTTCATATGGCTCTTTTCTTGCCAGAACTTCCCACATAATAATGGCATAGCTAAAAACAAAAATCAAAAGAAATATATGTAAGCAGTACAGCTTAGAAAATACTAAGGAATGCAATAAAAGAGTGGAGTTAGTTTTGTGCAATATTACTTGAGCTAGATGTTGCCAAGCTTTGTTAATGATCAGTAATCAAATACTTTATCTTATGGGTTATGTTCCCGGTTCTTTTACCCACCATTATGGACCCGAACCCTGAGGGAGTTGGTTCTTGTGTGTTCTGTACTCTGGAGTGAAGGTGAATATGAATAAATACTATACACGGGAGGGGTTAGAAGCCATATAAAATATATGTCATAAAAGTTAGAGAGCTAGTAAGAAACAATCTTCTCCAAGGACTGTCTGACTCCTTCCTAGAAAAGATGGTGTTTGCATAAATATTGAAGAGCCATCATTTCATTTTCTGCAATATCAAGTCAGGCCTATACAAAGCAGCTAGTTAGAGATGCCATTTCATTTAGGAAAGGGCACTTATTAAATCATTGGAAGGCTCATATTCCATTAATGACTGTTACAGGTTCAACTCCTACCTTCACTCTGCCCCATCTTCTCTTTCCTATTTACTTTAGACATGCATAACAAATGATAACTTTGTATTTATATCACTGACCACCACAGCTTCATCATAATCTGCATGAAGAAACAAGTGTAATGAGGATTATCATTTAGCTCCACCTTTGTATCGGGGTGTTACTCATCAATAGTGACTGTGTACATGGGACAGGTATGGGACCTACTATGCACAATGCTCGAGACCTGAGATTTTCCAGATAACGGATCTTTCCATAATTTGGATTTTCATACCTAAAAAATCATTTAAAATGTAAATCAACCAGGTTGATAGGCTGGGTTTTCTTCCAATAAGGATTACTGTTTAATTATTTAAATATATTTTTTTGAAAAATAGGATTATTTGGATAAAATGGAGTCTATGGGAGATGGTATTTCTTTAATTCAGAGCTAATTCAGAGTCCAGATAATGGATCCCATACCTATACCATACTTTCAGTTGAATTCAGTTCAGTTGAATTTTACCTTTACTCCCTTCCCTCTCTATTACTCACCCCATTCACTTTCACCCATACTGCCCTGTGTGTCTTTCCATCACACTCTTGTTCTGCGATTCTTCACCCTCCTATCCTTGCCTTCCTTCCCTGTCTCTTTCATCTATGACCACAGCTCCATATTAAACATTCTATCTATTTCTTACACTTTTCTTTTAATCAGAAGAATTGTTTGTGGATGTGGTTACAAATGAATGTAGATTTTACATAGTGAGAATAAACAGACAAATTGGAGGGTGGAGAAATACCTGTACATGTCGTGTTTAACACTGCCTCGTCTGTTTTTAGCACTGCCGGGTTCATACTCCTCGGGGGGCATGTATATTATCGTTCCACCTGGAGGGCTCTGATCACTGTAAGAGTGTGAAGAAGACAACATGCGCCATTTTGAAAGTCCAAAATCTGCAATCTGGTAATAAAAGATTCCAATAGTGAGCCAAATAAAACCACAGTCAAAACCATTATCACCTCTATAAAGAATAATAGATTCATTATAGTAAATCAGACATGACAACGTTACTCTTAATCACAAAACTATGCACATTCTTTACAATCAAAACAAACTCAGTTTACCCAGCATGCCAGGAGTCATGATCATGTGGTATGTGTCCAGGTGCAATATACTATATTCATGTATCTGCCACTGGGTGTTTTCAGTCAAGTCCCCACAAACTGGATTATTATTGCTGAGGTGATGGGCGAATGTATTCGCCAGGCGCAAATTTGCGGTGAATTCCCCCGATTTGCCGCGGCCGAATAATTTTGCGAAACCGCAGAGAAGATTCGTCGGCGTCAAAAAAAATTTGCACCTGGCGAACACATTTGCGCATTTTCGCTGGCGAATTTTCACCAGCATCCAAAAAACGGACGCTGGCATCATAAACAGATGCAGGCGTCAAAAACAGAGACACCAGCGCAATTTTTCGCAGTTTCCCAAATTTCACTGGAAACGCGAAACGCCCCAAATTCTCCCATCACTACTGAGGTGCTTATTTATTATTACATTTTCCTGAAAATTTGCTTTGCCGTAAAAAAATGCAATTTTCAAGTTTTTTGGGATTTATTATCCGATTTTCAAGTTTTTTTGGATTATTTATCCGATTATTTGCCTGAAAACTTTGGGGTATTGCACGAAACCCAGCGCACATCAAAAAATCATTGGGACTTCTCCCATTGACTTATATGCAACCTCGACAGGTCTGAGATGCCGGATTTTCATATTCGGACTTTTCCATCTTCGGGGTTTAATAAATTCAGAAAAATTCATGATTTTCTTTAAAAGTCTGATTTTATAAATTACAAATTTTTCGTTATTTTTGCATTCGGAGTTTAGTAAATAACCCCCCTAGTGTGTGAGTTGAGAAACTCGCCTCAGGCAATAATGCCCCACTGGTTACCAAGAGCAGCAAAAATGTTCCTGGTAACTTTCAGAGCCGGATTTCCAGTTTTGCAAGCTGCTGTGGTGAATCTGAGGTCATGCAGCAGGCTGGATTAATAAAATGTAAAATCCAGGGACGTAAAATCTGCTACTACTGTAATTAATTGTGTTGTATGGTTGCATGGGATTCAGTGCAGTAATAATGACATATTAGAGTTGATCAGCAGTATAGAGACAGGTTGTACAGGTATGGTATCCAGAATGAGTCTTTCCATAATTTGAATACCATACCTTAAATCTGCTAAAAAGTATTTAAACGTGGAATAAACCCAATAGGATTGTTTTGCCAACAATATGGATTCATGCAGCTTAGTTACCATCAAGCACAAGTTACTGTTTTGTTATTACAGAGAAAAAGGGAATCATTTAAAAATATGACTTGTTTGCCTTAAAGGACAAGGAAACTCTGAAAATGAACACTTTTCACCCAAAAGGGTATAATAAAAACAGAGCTTAGGCACGTCCACATCTTTTCTCATGTCCAGGCATCCCCAGCAGCTCGCTATGAAACGATTCACTTTCTGCATCTTGTCCTCTTCACATCTGCTGAATCCACATTCCTGAGACAAAGACGAAGACCAGCCCCATGCACAGACACGATGATCTGAATTATGTGCATTTGTGTATGTCCACCAGCGCACCAGTCATTGGCACACAAGAGCCGGTTACAAATCAAGACAAGAAGAAGGAGCATGGACGCACAAGCACAGAAGAATAATGTGATGCCTATATGACGTTTAAGGAACAGATATGGCGGCCGCAAGCTGATTATGGGGCATTCTTCTCCACATTCATATTAACATAAATCTAAGCATTTCTTCATTTTGTAAGTTCACAAGGGGGTATTGCTTCCAACAACTGGGCAGAATTATAATCAGGGGGGTTTCCTTGTTCTTTAAATGTGAGATGGCCTTCCAGTGTTTCAAAACTTTGTTGATAAGGGGTTTCCAGATAATAGATGCCATACCTGCTGCATACATGTTTGGTTCTACATGTGATCTCATTTGAAATTCCAATTTATGGTAATGGCTAGAGCACTGAACCTTTGTTTATTTGAATTATGTCACATTTGATGAGTATTATCTCACTTAGACCCTGCTGATTCTCAGCTGCTGATAAATCTTAACCTTTCCAAGCGAGATAATAAAGAACAGGATTAAATTTATGCAAATCCCACAGATAATTCACAGTTCGACATAACAATGAGATGGGAAGCTTCAGACTGTGATGAAACATGAGTTTTACATAATGGTACTTTTCATTGATCCTGGCAGATTTAAAAGCAATTACACCTGCTTTGGGAAATCCCAGTGGAATTTCCAGTAGACATACAGTATGAAAATATTTTGGATTAAGCAAAGATTAAATGTGTGGATTCCAAAATCTTTTGGAATACTGTAGATAAATGGACCATTACACTTCCAACAAAGAACAATTCTTGACATTTACTTTTAATTTTAAATCAAAAGAATACAAGAAAACTTAAAGGGGCAGTTACATTTAATTCAACTTTTAGAAATGCACAGGTGGATCTATGTCTGGGTCGTCATCTGTCCATAGGCCCCATACCTTATTAAATTTCTCTGAGCAACCCCTTCTCATATAGGTGAGTTTGTAAAGCGGAATGTATTTTCCCACTTCTGCACTGTGGGCCCCTGACTTGACTTCCAGTTCATAGCAATCAGTTTCTTGTCATACATACATAGTATGGAGAACAGTGTACGCTGTGCCCTCCTTGGGGCCACTCCCTCTACCTGGTTCAGTAACCATACATTTGGCTCCATTGGAAGGAAGAGGTGTGTTTTGACCTTAATGAGGCGGGTGACTTCCCTCCAGAATGTGGCACTTATTGTTCATATTCCTGCCGATTCCGCATCAAGAGGGATTTATTATAATTTGATGTCCTGCTTTATAATAAGGGCAAGCTTGTTACCTGGATCTGTATTGTGGAGGTCATGAACAGTTGACTTGCTGCTTGTCCTTAATTGTATAAGTCCCACAAGTAAAATTGTGCGATTCCAGAACTTTGCTGAACAGATGAAATAACTAGACTCTTCTTGGCGACTGCCTAGGCCTCTCCTCCATCCAGTTTATGGCCTCCTCTGGCGTGGGGAAGAAATAAGCCTTCCCATTCTCTGTAACCAGAAGTCTCGACGGAAACATCATAGCGTAGGGGATTTGACGTTGTCTCAGTTGTTGTTTGGCCCCCGTAAATTTAGCTCTTTGTTTAAGTACCTCCGTGGAATAATCCAGATAAATAGAAATCTGCTGGTTTTGGAATTATAGCTCTCCCGCTCTGCGCGCCGCCGCCAGAGCTGCATCTCTGTCTCTATTGTTCAGAAGGTGGGCTATTAGTGGGCGTGGGTTTACACCCGGTGGTGGGGGTCTGCTAGGCACTCTGTGAGCTCTTTCCACCGTGAAGGCTGTGGAGAAAGTTGTTTGGTTAAACGTGTTAGTTAGCCATTGTTCCACAAATTTTTCTGTGTCTGCTCCTTCTGCCCTCTCGGGGAGAACCCAGTATCCTGATGTTGTTTCGACTTAAGCGATTGATCATCTGCCTTGTTTTCAAGCAGTGCCAGTTGTTTCTCAGTAGCCGTGATCCGATTTGGAAGTGGTGCTGTGTAGTCTTCCATATCACTGACTCTCCTCTCCACCTCTCCTGTTCTCTCTCTCAGTTTTTGCACATCATGTTTTACTATGGCAAAGTCTGTTCTTAATTCATCAATTTTTCCCACTAGAGTGGTGTGGTTTGATGTTATAGCCTTAAAATCTTTCGTTTGTAGGAAGAAAACCAGTGCTATAAGCTCAGGGATAGACAACAAAAAAATAGTAATATATAGTGTAGTATTTTTTAAATAGAGTTACACCTCTTTGTGCAATTACTAGGGAGTGTGTTCTCTTTCTTCCACCAGAGGGTTTAATTTCCCTTTAACTGTTTGTGTTTTTTTAGGAATATATGTGACCACCTCCTATGTGTAAGTGATGAATACTCACAAATGTTTAATTGCATCACTAGCATAAAAGTGCAGTTGCTCCTTCAATGTAAGGCATCACTCGGTTTCTAAAAAGGATGTGCTAAAATCGTGTAAAAACTTCTTTAATAAATACTTAATAAAATACAAATTGCACTCACGTATGTGTGCTTAAAATAAGCATGTTATCAGTCCGTCTGTAGGTTTCCCAAGTCCGCGCTGTACAATAGATGTTAGTTGCCTGGCGTTGTTTGTATGGCACACGACGTTGGTCTCACCCAGATGACGTCACTGCTAGCCGTCGCGTTTCGTCTGTGCGACTTCCTCAAGGCTGCAGAACTCTTAATGCGCAAGTGCGCCTTTTGTGGACGGGCAGTAACCATGGTAGCGCGTGCTTACCCCTTCCTACTTCTAGATCGCACGCGTCTCCATGGTAACCAGCCTAATATACGTAATCCATCCAATCTACAGATTTAACATATACACAAACGGGGCTTCTCTACTACCCCTGAAAACACATCCCACGGTGTCCCTCCAATACAATACAGAGACCGTGGGATGTGTTTGGAACCCTCTGGTGGAAGAAAGAGAACACACCCCCTAGTAATTGCACAAAGAGGTGTAACTCTATTTAAAAAATACTACACTATATATTACTATTTTTTTGTTGTCTATCCCTGAGTTTATAGCGCTGGTTTTCTTCCTACAAACAAAAGATTTTATTGCGATTTATCTGAAGGAGAACAGATTTTAATACCGGCAAAGGGAGTGAACTGCAGAGTCTCTGGACTTTATTTTGTGCAGTTGATGTTATAGCCTGCAGCACTTCTGTCAGAGTGGGTTCTGGGAGTGGTTGTGGGGACGCCATTGCTGAGGGCATCAGTCCCATCTATTGCCACTGTCAGTTGATTTGAAGGCCCTTGTAACACAGGGGACATTTCTCCTTTCTTGCGCTGAGGTAGAGGGTCTCTGACGAAGTGCGCCAACTTCCCTGCAAATTAGGGGTGGGAAGGGGAAAATTTTTTACTTCCTTGTTATATGACAAAAAGTCACGCGTTTTCCCTTACTGTCCCTAATTTGCATATGCAAATTAGGATTCGGATTTGGTTCGGCTGGGCAGAAGGATTCGGCCGAATCCGAATCCTGCTGAAAAAGGCTGAATCCTGGCTGAATCCCGAACCGAATCCTGGATTCGGTGCATCCCTAGTAACAAGATGGTGGCTCTCAGAGGAGCGGAGAAGACATACAGAAATTTATGCCAAAATGTAAAGGTCATCTCATCCTGGGTTCAACGCCCAATTGTAGGTCTTACTTGCTAAGTTCCTAGGTGCACTTTCCAGTAACTGATGTTTCAATGTATTATCTCCTGGCTTGTCTCTTACTACCTGCCCTGGCCTGCGCACAAACTATCACCAAAAGTGTCCGTAGCCGCTCTAACATCACTCCATTGGTCTCTTGCATGTTTTGCCTATTCAACAGCACCACGGATAAACAGCGGTATTATCTTGTTTTACAGTTTCCTGCCCCAAACCTATTCTTATGGTATTAAAGGTAAAACATGTTTGAAATACAAATATGAAGATAAACACTCAGGGGCAGATTTATCAAGGGTCAAATTTCAATTAATGGGAGATTTTTTGAATTCCCAAAATTCGAATAAAAAAAGACTAATAGAAATGTATTAAAAAATCAAAGTTTTTGACTTCGAGTGAATAGGTTGTATTTTAAGTTTTAACGCATTCGATCGAATTCGAATCAAAGGATTTGCCCCAAAAAAACATAGTCCACCAAATGACTCCAAATTGGTTCTAGGAGGTCCCCCATAGGCAATTCGCAGGTTTAAGATGGTGAGTGGTCGAAGTAGAAGTTTTAAAGAGACAGTACATGATAAATGAGAATCAAATTTTGGCCTATTCGATAGTCGAAGTACGCAAAAATAGCTCGAAATATAATTTTTTTTACTTTGAATTTTCACTTCGACCCTTGATAAATCTGCCCCTCAATGTCCCGAAATAGTTGATGATATGTTTACTAAAAATGTATGGAAAAATAAAGAGGCAAATAACCATATGAAGTTATATTCATCCTGAAAACATAAATACTTGTATGTCCTAATCAAGTTTGCTGTGAGTTTTTGTATTGCAGTGCTTGGGTGAGCTTACCTTTGCATGAAAATCCCTATCCAGCAAAATATTCTGTGTCTTTAAGTCATGGTGCAGCAAGGAAGGGGTTAAATTGTGAAGAAAATTCACTCCTAGAGCAATCTCATACAGTATCTGGAAAGCCAGCGGCCACACAATTTCCACACGTGGATTGTTCTAACGCAAACAACAAAGGGAAAGGTTGATAAATGACAACATTTAAGATGTTATTAAAGTCGTTTGTGTTGTTAAGTTGTTTGTGGTATTCTGCTTCTAAAACTGAAGGAGTAGCAAATGAAAATCAAGAAATGGTAAATTCTAATTAATTATTAGTAAAACTTCCCATCTACAGCATTAACATAATTAAAGTAACAGATTTAAAGGGGTTGTTCACATCTAAATTAACTTTTATTATCATATTCTGAGACAATTTGCAATTGGTTTTAATTTTTTATTATTTGTGATTTTTGAGTTATTTTGAGCTTTTTATTTAGCAGCTCTCTAGTCTGTAATTACAGCAATCTGGTTACTAGGGTTCCTAGCAACCTTGCATTGATCTGCATAAGAGACTGGAATATGAATAGGAGAGGCCTGAATAGAAAGTAATAAAAAGTAGCAAATAAAACACATTTGCAGCCTTACAGAGCATTTTTAGATGGGGTCAATGAGCCCCATTTGAAAGATGGTAAGAGTCAGAAGAAGACGGCAAATAATTAAAAAAACTATTACAAAAAAAAGAAAAAATGAAGGCCAATTGAAAAGAATTAGCCATTAAAGTTAATGTAAAGGTTGTAACCTTTGGTCATTGTTATATTCTTGCACTCCTCCAAGTGATGTCACTTAGGGGCAGATTTACTAAGGTTTGAGTGAATTTTCGAAGTCCAAGAAGTTCGAATTTCAAAGTAATTTTTTGGATACTTCTTGAAAAAAACGCGGACTTCAATACTTCGCCAAATTAAACCTGCCAAAGTGCTATGTTAGCCTATGGGGACCTTTTACAATATTTTTCTAAGTCTTTACACATCAAATAAAAATCCTTCGATCGTATGATAAAATCGTTCGATTCGAACGATTTAATCGAACGGTTTTTATTCGACCACAGGATTGCCAAATTTGCTGAAAAAACTTTGAATTTGATATTCAAAGTTTTTTTAATTCGATGGTCGAATTTCAAGGTTTTTTGTACTTCGAAATTCGACCCTTGATAAATCTGCCTCTTAGTGTCCCCCTTTACATTTTCATAGATGACAGAGAAACAACTGTACAAATAGGTTTCTGTAACTGGAATGTGTAGTCAGGGTTCCTCTCACTCTCTAAAATCACACAGACAGGTACAATAAACTGTCTCCTGGTGAAACTGCTACGAGTGTGTATGTTTATGTAATAGTGTCTCTAGATTATAAACTACTCTGGGACAAGGAACGATGTGAATGATGAACAATTAGTTGCTGTGTAAACACACTGACCCTATTCCTATAAAAGATAATCATATTGTACTGTTCCCAGCACATGCAAATATCATACCCTGAATTGAATATCTGAATCTATCATTGGCAACTACCTTTTGTTCGAGCAAGTTTTCAGAACATTTCAACAGTGCAGCGTGTTCCCCTTTCGATGTACAGTCAAAATCACAAAGGCAACCAACCACCTTTTTTATAAAGTTTGGCAGCAAGAAGCATCTATACTTGCTGAGTCATACAAATCTGGAGTCTTGACAAGTCGTCAGCATTTGCCAAAATCAGTTCCTCTAATTTTGTGTGCTTTTGTCAAGATTTCCATTCTCATTCATTACACCTGGGCTGCTTAGCTACCAATTAAAATTTAAAGTGCACTTGCATGTATTAAAGAATAATCTGTATTACCTAAAAGGTCCAGTGGTTAATGACCCTATTTACAGTCCCATATATACAAATGATTCTTTTGGAGCCCCTGGTTAAAACAGTACAGGTATAGGATCCCTTATCCGGAAACCCGATATCCAGAAAGCTCCAAATTATGGAATTGCTGTCTCCCATAGTCTCCATTTTATCCAAATAATCCAAATTTTTAAAAATGGTTTCCTTTTTCTCTGTAATAATAAAACAGTAGCTTGTACTTGATCCAAACTAAGATATAATTAATCCTTATTGAAAGCAAAACCAGCCTATTGGCTTTATTTAATGTTTAAATGAATTTCTAGTAGACTTAAGGCAGGAAGACCCAAATTACGGAAAGATCCGTTATCCGGAAAACCCCAGGTCCCGAGCATTCTGGATAACAGGTCCCATACCTGTACAAAATTCTGTAAGCAAAATCAGCAACAAAATGCAAGGGGTCAATAGAGATCAATATCCCTCGGATGAGTTTTAAGGCTGCAATGCTACGGAACAGTGAATAAACCTGCCATGAAGAATCATTATTTGTAAGTCATTGTTTATTCTTTTCTGACCGCCTGAGGGCCATCAGCTTCATTCAGTCTTTAAAGGGCATTATACCGATTATTTATACATTTTTAATACCTGTACTATAAGATTGCTATACAGGTATGAGATCTATTATTCAGAATACTCGGGACCTGGGCTTTTTCAGGCAATGGATCTTTACATAATTTGGATCTTCATGCCTTTAGTCTACTAGAAAATCATTTAAACATTAAATAACCCCAATTGACTGGTTTTGCTTCCAATAAGGATTAATTATATCTTAGTAAGAATCAAGTACAAGCTAATGTTTTATTATAGAGAAAAAGGAAATTCCTGGAATGTTGGGTAAGCCACTGATACTGCTTATGCCCCCCATTCCAAAACAATTGTTTATGGAGCTCAGATGTATGGATGGAGTCTGAGGAAGTGAAGCAACACCATCTCACTTACTTTTGGTCACCATTTATTGTGTGACTTGACCAATCAAGCCTGTAAGCCCTCAACACATTTTGGGGGTTATTTATTAAAATCTGAATTTATCTCATAATTAAAATAAAAAAGCTCGACCAAACTCCTAGGCCTGATTTTGCCTTATTTATTAATAAAATAAACTGGATTGGGAAAACCCCAATACAATGGAGAGAAAAACCTGAATTCTGACTTTTTTTCCCCAAATTGCTAAATTTTTTTGGGTTATTGCCTGAAAACCCAGAATTTATCAGACTAACAGGCCTAACCCAGCACAAACCACAATATGTTCGAAATTGGGATAGGGACATCTGCCATTGACTTACACAGGACCTCTACAGGTCTGAGATGGCGGCTTTTGAATTCAGTCTTTTTGCTGCATCGGGGTATAATAAATCTCAAAAAAAAAAAAAAAAATTCCCACGAAAAAAAAAACCTGACTAGATAAATTTGAGTCTTAATAAATAACCCCCTTAGATTATTATTTCTCTATGGTAAGGTCCTTCTATGTACTGTATATTTCTTAACAAGTCACTTCATCTTTATCACTAATTTATTTAAGTTAATTTAAGGAAATGTTTGCACCCCAACACACTATTTTTTTTTTTTGATGCATTGTAAACGTACTCAGTGCTGCATAGAAAGGTAGTACTATATAGATAAGCATTTTTATATAACTACATGCAGAAAGCTCAACGTGGATTGTTTGGCACAGTGGTCAGTCTATCTGTAAAGGGATTGGTGTGCTGCAAGGAAGTGGAAGTCATAATGGTAAGCATGAGAAAGGATATTGCATTTTATTAATGGGGAGGTTCAATTTTAAGTTAACATTTAGGGGCAGATTTATTAAGGCTCGAGTTGTGTTTCCATGAAAAATTTGAGTTTTCTGGGTTATTTTTGAGTCAGAAACGACAGTATATATAACTATATAGTTTGTGAATTATTTCCCTTCTTCTGCTAAATCTTTCCAGCTTTCAAATGGGGGTCACTGACCCCATTTAAAAAAACAAATGCTCTGTAAGGCTACAAATGTATTGTTATTGCTACTTTTTATTACTCGTCTTTCTATCAAGACCCTCTCCTATTCATATTCCAGTCTCTTATTCAACTCACTGCATGGTTGCTAGGGGAATTTGGAAACTGGACAGCTGCTGAATAAAAAGCTAAATAACTCGAAAAACCACAAATAATAAACAATTTAAGTCAATTGCAAATTATCTCAGAATAATACTCTCTACATCATAATAAAAGTTACTCTTATACAACCCCTTAAAACAATCACAGAAAGTAAGGTAGAGTAAGGATACATTGCTGTTAGTAATTAACAGGCAGACTGTTCCAAGCCACAATAAACAAATACAAATGGAACAAATGTCTCAACCCTAAATCCATATCTCAGTCACTGCAAAATGCAAATCTAAGATCAGTGGTTTTCTTTCAATATTGTGACAAACTCTAGCATTTGATTGTGACCTTATATTGGTATTTTGCAATGACAGATATGGATGTTGGGTTTACCTTTGTTTCATATGTTTCTCTGGGTTCTGGTATCTGAAGAGACTACTTAATGATTGAGACAATCAGAGGAAAAAATGTACTGGCATGCAGAAGTGAATGCCAGAGAATGGGTGCAGCTCACCAGTCTTAAAGTTGGCAATGTGATTATATCAGAGTAGAAAAGAATTTAGGAGAGTAGTAACTTTGTTAAAAGGGACAGTGTGTGGACAGGTGTAATTAATGGGAGAAGGGTTGTCATATTGGGTGTCAGAGGATGAGTGATTGGTTGGCTAAGTGCTACGTACTCATGATCGACTGGAAATGTCACTGCCTGTAGAAGGGAAAGCCAATTAACCCAGGGTTACTAATATTCAAGGTGTGATATGATGAGATAAATCATACTATTTCTGGTGACGCTACAGCTCAGAGTCAATGACTGGATATGAGTTGTGACAGAGAGAGGGCTGAATGGAGTTGGAGACTGATGGGATGGCAGCAGTAACAGTGATTTAATTTAAATAAGTTCCGTTTTCATTTACTGTGATTATGTGATTTTCATGTCTCTGCCCCTTAGACAGTAGTCACATAATCCAATCGATTGGGACTTGCTGAAGTGGTGCAATCCTTTGCCTTTTTACTGCATAAGTTCTATGATTTATTTTATTGTATAAGTTCTATAGTTTAGGGGTGAATCCCCTATCCTAGCGCTCATTCCTGTACCTACATGTTCAGATGGCAACCGATAAAACAGCAAATAAAGTACCAAGAGATGGTGACAAAGATAATTCAACAAGAGAGTATTATTTCCCCTCATCTGGAAAACATTGGTTGCCAATTCATATCTATGGTATAATTTTTAAAAATACTGGCAAGTTGGCAACACAACAAAATATTTTAAGACGTGCCTTTACAATGCAATATATAAAGCACAGGAAAAACGCATTCCTGCATTTTACACCATGTTTTTGCAGACCCTCTGATTGCAATGCATTTTAGTGGGTCATTTTCCTGGAGAGGTAATGCATATCAAAGAATAATTGTGCATGTAACCTAAGCTTAAGTTGTTTTATCGCATTTCTCTGAGCTCTATTTTCCTGAATTGTACTCCATTTTTTTACCCCGCATGTCATTAAAAGGTTTTTTTCTAACTGTATACCATTTTTAAATATTTCTAGTGCTTTATATTAGTTTTTGCATATAGAAGTATAATAATATTATCCAGTAGATGGCACCAAAGTAATGAGACCAAAAATAGACAAATACAAATAAGTAACAATCACAGAGTAAAGTGTGCTGGATTAGTACTGCTTAACCCCTCTCCAGCCATGGCTCTGTAGTATTGCTGCTCAACATGTTGCCAGAAAACGCACATCTTAGCCTAGATTTAAAAGTAAAACCTGTCCACCTATACGCAACTTATTCTTGCTTAGAAAGATTTGAAAAGATTAAAAATGTATGTGCTTTCCACTGTCTTTTTCAGCTAAGTAGAGGGAAGCAAAGAGAGACAAGTAGCATGCGAGCAGTGGGAGAGAAAAAAAAAGTTTGAGGTATTCTGCTTGTGCAAGTGCGGGCGAGCAAATACTTTCAATCTAACCCTTTTGTGCAGTGATCTTCCTGACATATTTCTGGCTAAATTATTATTCATTACTATATTATGAAGAGATTTCACTGCCAGTGATCTTACGCATGTCTAAAGAAAATGTGCTCAATATCCATTTACTGCAGTCATTTTACTGGACAATTTGGAATTAATATGCTCATTATCCAATTTTTTTTCTCGAATTCTTTATTTATAATTTTTCAGTACCGAAAAGGAAAAAACAAGGACTAGGGTCCAGATAATAACAGGTTACATGGCATATTTTTACGAGCAACCTTCAAAAGCTTATTGTTATCTTACATATTGGCACGATAATATTTATATAGCATTTTGCAATTTTGCAGTAAGTCTGACCAAATAGACAATATGCCAACAAAAAAAAAAAAGAGAAAGAAGAAGAGAAAAAGGGATAATATACACATATATGCATGTATGTATATATATATATATATATATATATATATATATATATATATATATATATATATATATATATATATATATATATATATATATATATATATATATATATACATGTGTTTCCCAACAAATCATTACTGAAAACAGTATTTGTTTGTTCTTTTCTACTTCCTGAATTGACTCAAAGCAAAGTAGCTGATGGCAGCTGAATAACAGACCCGCGCAGAAGCATGCAGGGCATTGCACAAAGGGAGTTCTGGCTGGAGGACAAATGGCTTCTGCAACCTTGTTTCAAGTGTCAGAACCAGCACTGCAGAAAATTTCAAAAACTGAACTAAAGAGGCAGTATACTGGGTACACGTAACTCCACTATATTCATTTGGTAATTTCCCTACCTCGTGTAACAGCTGGTTTAGAGAGCCATTGGTCATGTACTCAGTCACGATCCCCAGGCACTCGGGCTCATTGCAGATTCCCAAAATTGGCAGAATGTAACTAAATCGTGCTTTGTGTAAAATCTCAGCTTCTTTCAGAATCTTGTTTCTTTCACTGCAAAGAAAAAAGTTATTTCCAGATATAAAATATCGCATTGCATCTGAGCCAGGCACCTGATAAAATAATACATACAGAGAAATAACAGAGAAAACACATATTATGGCATGTGTAATAAAGTGAAATGTTCCTATTTAAATATATGGTAGTTGTCTGGACAATAAAAATAGAGAAAATGTATGTTCTGACTAGACATTGTGGAATTAGAACACATTATATCGGATATTCATGCAAAACTTCAGCAAGACATTCTGCACAGATTCTCAGGGGATTGTCGTCAGAAAGACAATGAAATTCATTATATATAAACACAGCCAAAGCTTGCACTCTGAACCAGTGTTAAATTATTGCGGGTGCTGGGTCAAATCTTGTTATGTATAGTTTAAAAGGACCCATCCCGCACTCCAAAATCAGTGAACCAACATATTTTATTGTTCATACTTGTGCATCCAATGGTTCAACCCACATTAGGGTCTATAAAGGCAAAGCAATAGATTTTTGGCTGCTGGGGTCAGTGACCCCCTTTTGAAAGTTGAAAAGAGACAGAAGAGGAAGGTAAATTGTTAATAAACTATAAAAAAACAAATAATGAAGACCAGTTGCAAAGTTATTAAGAATAGGAGATTTTATAACATAGCAAGTTTGACCACAAGTTTTTCCTGATCAAAAAAAAAATGCACCAGAACTTAGTATGCAGTTGTTAAATTAATATCAAAATAATGACCTCGTTATAAATGGAGGTACTGTCAATAAGTGCCTTTAAAACAATTAACAATTTTTATCCCAGTTATAATGCCTGATGGCAATGGGTGTAGTTATATGAGCAGAATAACAGTAGTTACCGGTACAACAGAGCTTCTGAGAGTGGGGAAACCCCCAGTTAATTTATTAAGTGAACTGAAAAGTTTCAGGGATGTGCAATTCACTTAATAAATTAACAGGGATTTCCCCACTCGCAGAAGCTCTTTTATATTGTAACCTTTATTCTGGACTTTTAGGAGGGTGCTGACCTTTTATACTGGGCACTGAGTGATTAATTGAAGAGGTGTGGAAGTGCAGGTCATTTTCATGAGTAACCTGTCCTGAAAGAAACTGCTGTGTGGCTCTCTTGCAACTGTGCTGTGTGATTCTTATTGCTGTGTATATCTGGGGACATTCCCAAAATGTCATCACTGAACTGTTCCACTAGTTCAGGCCTCACAATAGCTTACAAGCCCCAAAGCAGAGAGCCATATTATCACTGTTGCATTATCTCGTCTGTATGAAAGAGCTGAAATATAGTTGTGATGCCGATGTTTCCATCCAGTACACTTTTTTCTACTTTAGAAATTAACTCCTCTATGGAAAGAGAAAAATAGAGTGTTTGCTTTATGTAATTTGGCTAGATAAAACAGTTTCAGTTATAATGTCCCTTTAATAATGAATGTAATAAGATGCCCAGTCACAGTGTCAGACTGGCCCACCGGGATACCGGGAAAACTCCCGGTGGGCCCAGACGTCAGCGGCCTTTTTGCTTCCAACTATCTGGCCAATTTCATGGTCATTCCTTATTTCTTTATGGGAAAAAATGCTTAATAATGGAAAAATAGACTAAGGGGCAGATTTATCAAGGGTCGAAGTGAATTCAAGGGAATTTCAAAGTAAAAAAATTTGAAATCCGAAGTAATTTTTTGGATACTTTGACCATCGAGTAGGATACTACGAATTCGACTTAGATTCGAAGTAAAATAGTTTGAATATTTGACCATTCGATAATCGAAGTACTGTCTCTTTAAAAAAACTTTGATTTCAATACTTTGCCAAATTAAACCTGCCGATGGGCTATGTTAGCCTATGGGGACCTTCTAAGTTTTTTGAAGTCGAAGGAAAATTGTTCGATCGATGGATGAAATCCTTCGATCGAACGATTTTACGTCGACCACAAATGCCCAAATTCGATGTAAAAAAACTTTGACTTCGATATTTGAAGTATTCCAATGGGTGGATTTCGAAGCTTTTTCTACTTCGAAATACAACACTTGATAAATCTGCCCCTATGTAAATATAAAAGACTAGGAGCATAAAGAGGTTGAGTGAGGAGAAGATGAATAATAGTTTGGAAATTGGGCCCATGGTCTAATGCAGTGATCCCCAACCAGTAGCTCGTGAGCAACATGTTGCTCTCCATCCCCTTGGATGTTGCTTCCAGTGGCCTCACACCAAGTACTTATTTCTGAATTCCAGGCTTGGAGGCAACTTTTTGTTTCATGAAAACCAGGTGCACTGCCAAACAGAGCCTCTCGTAGGTTTACAGTCCACATAGGGGCTACCTAATGGCCAATCACAGTCCTTGTTTGGCACCCCAAGAACATTTTTCATGCTAGCGTTGCTCCCCAACTCCTTTTACTTCTGAATGTTGCTCATGGGTTCAAAAGGTTGGGGATCCCTGGTCTAATGTTTTCTGGTGGGCCCCAGGCATCCCAGTCCGACACTGCCCATTCAGCATTACCCATGAAGCTGTCTAAATTCACAGAAACATACAGATCATTTCAGCTCACTGTACATCTGAGTAAAACACAAGTTTCTGGAAGGGGCAGATATGGAGAGGGCAAGACTAACTCTGTATAATAAAAGCTATATAATGTGTTTCCTAATTTCATAACAGGAAATACTCCATAATCCATAGAAAACAGGTACCAAACCACATGATGAACAGGATGTGTCTTATTCCCGGGAAAGGGCTCACAAGTATACAAAAAATGGGCTTAAGGCCCCCCTACACAGGCTGATAAAAGCTGCTGACAGACCGAGTTGGCAGCTTATCGGCCTGTGTTTAGGGCCCTCTGACGGACTTTCCCGATCGATATCTGGCCAGATGTCAATCGCGCAGGGTAAAAAATTCCGTCAGATCTGTTCGTTAATGCTGTCCCGCGACCGCATGTATAGCCTCCATTCGTAATGTGGCCAAATCCGGGAGAGATCCGCTCGTTTTGTCGACGATCTCCCTGTGTATGGCCACCTTTACTGTTTATCTATAACATATACTGATACATACAACAACTGAATAGAGGGAGGGACTGTAATGATGGGGTGCACAAGGGTATATATAGATAATTATAAAAAGAGCAAAGAAAAAAGAAACCCTCACAACGGCCCAAATCCTCTTCTCACTTCCCTATTCAAAGCTTTGAGGTTTCTTTAATCACAGCTTAAAGAAACCTCCCACAAGAGAACAACAACACTACAACTTCAAAGGGATGTTCACCTTTTAGTTAACTCTTAATATGAGGCCTGCATAGAAAGATGAGTAATAAAAAGTAGCAATAACAATACATTTGTAGCCTTAAAGAGCTTTTGTTTTTTTAGATAGGGTCAGTGACCCCCCATTTGAAGAGCAATATGTATCCCAGGCTCTCATGATTGAAGATATGCTTAAAAATGAACATACAAATCCACAAAATTAATATGGCTTGTCACAACCCACCATTGTGTTAATATAGCTGAGGACATTTAGGAAAAAAACATACCTGCAGATGAGTTTATAATAACTTTAAAATGTGTGTAAATAAGGGACACAATTCTATTACTTGTCTTTCTGCACCATCGTTATCATCATCCACTTTAAGTAAGCTGCCCCTCTTAATATAATGACGGAAATATCATTCTAAACATCTTTCCACTGTCACCAAACTTTAAATGGTTTTACAATTATGTGTAACTGTAACTGCAGTTGAAAGCTGTGTTTGTTTATCTGGAAACCCTTTATCCTGAAAGCTCCAAATTACAAAAAGGTCCTATCCCATAGATTTCTAAAAATGAATTTCTTTTTCTCTGTAATAATAAAACAGCACCCTGTACTTGATCAAAACTAAGATATAATTAATCCTTATTGGAGGCAAAACCAGCCTATTGGGTTTATTTAATGTTTACATGATTTTCTAGTAGACTTAAGGTATGAAGATCCAAATTACAAAAAGATCTATTATGCAGAAAACCCTAGGTCCAGAGCATTCCAGATATCAGGTCCCATAATGAACCCATACTTGATCTCAGTGCCCTTATATGCAATCAGATTGCACAATCATTCCATATGCCAGAGACAGGGGTCGTTCACCTTTCAGTTAACTTTTAGTATTGTATAGAAAGTTTAATTCTTAGCAACTGGCGTTCAGTTTTTATTTTTTTTTATAGTTTTTGAATTATTTTTCTTCTTCTTCTGACTCTTTCCAGCTTTCAAATAGGGGGGTCACTGGCCCCATCTAAAAAAACTAATTCTCTGTAAGACTACACACGTATTGTTTTTGTTCACTTTTCTCTTCAGGCCCTCTCCTTTTCATATTCTAGTCTCTTATTCAAATAAATGCATGGTCGTTAGGGTAATTTGGACCCTAGCAACCAGATTGCTGAAACTGCAAACTGGAGAGCTGCTGAATAAAAAGATAAATAACTCAAAAGCCACAAATAGTAAAAAATGAGAACCAATTGCAAATTGTCTCAGAATGTCACTCTCTACGTTAATTTAAAGGAAAACAACCCTTTTTATAACAGAAGGTGAGGGAAAGGTGCAAAGATCAGTACAATTAATCATGTTTTCCCACAATGCAGCTTTTCTCCCTGAAAATAAACTTGTAGCAATCCATATACACAATTTGCGGGCCTTTAGTAAACTGTGTGGAGGTCTAGGGATCTTGAAGATGTTGTGCAGGTGGGTCATGCATAAGATTTGCCATCCAAGTATTTAATTGATACCAGGGGGAGGGCCAAAACACTTGAAATTGCTCCCTACAGATTTCAATGGCAGTTGCTCGGACCTGTGGTTGAACATGTGGGCACGACTCAGAAATGTGTCAGTCAGCGTTTCAGAAAACAAGGCTGGTGATAACCGGCCTAAAGCAATGACTTTTATGCTGAGCAATGAAGACTGACACATAAAGAGAACTGCCCGTATACAAGGACTGTTGTAACCAGTGTGGGGAAAACAAACCATCTTGCTGTCCCAGCGTCCTTTAGGCCAGAGGATGATTCAGAAAATGGTCAGAAATTGCTAAAAACATAGTGAAATAAAGTATAAAAATATTTAATGTTGCTAAATGCTGGAAAATCCCAATTCAGTTTCTAATATGTTTAGTTCTGCCAAAAGTTTACATACTTACCGTAGTCCCCCATTATTCATAATGGTATCAGTGAACGTATCTTCAAATATACAGGTATGGGATTAGTTATCTGGAAATCCATTATCCAGAAAGTTCCAAATTACGAGAAGGCCATCTCCCATGGACTCCATTATAATCAAATAATCCCTTTTTTCCCCTCTAATAATAAAACAGAAGCTTGTACTTGATCCAAACTAAGATGTAATTAATCCTTATTGAAAGCAAAGCCAGCCTGTTGGGTTTATTTAAAGTTTAAATAAAGTTTTAAGATTTGCCAGTAGACTTAAGGTACAGTATGAAGATACAAATTACAGTAAGACCCATTTTCCGGAAAACCTCAGGTCTCGAGCATTCTGGATAACAGGTCCCATACCTGTATTTATATGACATTACAGACAGTGAAACTGTGAGCTGGAAGCCTATCACAATCTCTTTATAGCCATCCCGGGCTTTGTGGCCATCGATTAGCTTCATTTTCAGATCCTTACTCTTAGAGGAGCCCATAACTTTTGGATGACCGGACAAAGTTTTGGGTGCCAGATACTATTAAGCTCTGCAGTTGTCAATAGGTGGCAACTCATAATGGCTAGTGATGGGTGAATTTGGAGCGTTTCGCCGAAAATTCGGCGTCCATTTTTTTTTCACGGTGGTTTCGTGAATTTATTCGCCAGCGGTGAATCGCGGGAATTTGCCGTGAATTGACGCCTGGCGAATAAATTCGCCGATCACTATTAATGGCTGTTAAAGGAGATAAAAGTCTCAATCCCTAGGGGTGCCAAAATGTTAGATACCCTCCCAGTGATTATAATCACTTACCTCATACCCAGGGGTATCAGCTAGGTGATTACAAGTGCCTAACATTTGGCACCCCCCAGTGGTTGAGACTTTCCCAATGATCAGGGATCTTGCAGTGTTTACCACTGGACATAGTTTTTACAAGGCCACAATTACTATTTTCTTTGTTTCTAGGTTGGTGAAATCAGGCACTTGCATCCAGGGGAAATAAGGTCGATAGTGAATTATTTGAATATTTCCACACTTTTATCAGCCGCTGTGAGTTCTGGCAATATGGACCCTTTTATAAACAGCTCTATGTTTGTCTGCTGAGGACGTTGGCGAGCTGTTAAACACACACACACATACATCCCAAGAATGACATTGGAGAGAGCAAAATTACTATATACAGGTTTGATTTCCTACATAGAAGAAGGCATGCTGACTTCCATGTAGCACTAGCAGATGAATAAAATAAATTAAAAACACTATTGGTGCCCTCAACAAGGTCCCAGTTTAAAGTCACTCACCTCTCCACCAGGTGGCGCTCTGTTGGGAAGAACTTCACAGCGACTCTGACCCTCCAATCAGAGTGACAAGCGCTGTGTACGGTCCCATAGGCTCCCTTATTAATGAACTTCAGGTCTGTGAGTTTCTGATATGGGATGCACTGCAGGGAACTGCTAATACTGGCAGGCTGAACTCTTATATCTTCTTCCAGGTTTAGAGAATAGCGACCGCCTGATGAATGAGTGGACACTGATCCATGGCTGCCATCAACGTTGCTCATTCTCGCTCTCTCTGTAGCTAACAGAATTCAGGGGGGAGTCTTGGCAAAGCAAATACAGCAAAAAAAATATAAAATACAGTTTTCTATTCCAGGAAGGAGAGGGCAGCCTCCTCCCCAGCCCGTATCTGCTGCAACTGCCTTTCCAATGGGTGAAAGTGAAAGAAAACAAAAGCAGAAGTTCCACTTCTTCCACCCACAGACTTTCCAGAAAAAGAAGAGTCTGGCATTAAAAGAAGATTGAGAAATAAGCGGAACATCGCACGGAATGAGTTGCAGTGTGAGAGTCACTCATTTCTGAGCCGCACACCTTTGTACTGCAGGAGCCTGGAACTGCCTCAGCTGCTCTGTCTTCCTGGTAGTGACAGGCCCTGGGGGAGGGAAAGGGAGGACGTGAGAAAAGGAACAGCACAATGGGTGCACTAGATCATACCTCCCAACATTTTGGAAGTAAAAAGAGGGACAAAAAATTTTTTTCCGCACGTAGCGCAGCATTTTTTGACCACACCCTTTCTGTGGCCACACCCCCTAATTACCATGTTTGTTTTACAAAATTTGCCAGGTTATGAACGTTTGAAAATATTTCTCCTTATCTAAACTGTGTTTTTGTGTCTCAAAATTGTCACAAAGTATCTTATTTGCACCTGTTA
The DNA here is from genome assembly GCF_017654675.1 of Xenopus laevis. Classification (NCBI taxonomy): domain Eukaryota; kingdom Metazoa; phylum Chordata; class Amphibia; order Anura; family Pipidae; genus Xenopus; species Xenopus laevis. The sequence continues at coordinate 135,768,169 of NC_054381.1, read as the reverse complement.
CCTGTTCTGGGCTCTCTGCTAAAAGCCAATTAAGTGAGAAACTTTGTTTCTTTCTCTGGCTGTTCAGTGCATAGAAATGAGGGACTTTCCAGTACAAATGAGGGACTGCGGGTTGAGCTGTCAAAAGAGGGACTGTCCCTCCGAAAAAGGGACAGTTGGGAGGTATGCTAGATTACTGCTTAAAGGGATACTGTCATGGGAAAAAAACTATTTTCAAAATTAACCAGTTAATAGTGCTGCTCCAGCAGAATTCTGCGCTTCAATCTATTTCTCAAAAGAGCAAACAGATTTTTTTACATTCAATTTTGAAATCTGACATGGGGCTAGACATATTGTTAATTTCCCAGCTGCCCCAAGTCATGTGACTTTTGCGAAAGGGGGAACGCCCCGCAGTAGTCGCTGTCGCTATTGAACAATATTAGAGACATTTATGGCTTAAGTGAGTAACAAGCCAAGAGAAAATTGCCCTGTGGAAAGCATAAGTCAATTAAACACACCACAATAGCAGCTCATACTATTAAAATATGAACTTAATCTGGATTGGCAACAAACTAACCTCCTGAATACTATCTGAATGGATTGGTGAACTACTGTATCACAATATCCGGGAGAAGTTTTAACCCCTATTTATGAAATATAGATCACTATGAACTGTGATTGAAGGTGTATGAAAACCTCAGTGATTTGTTTTTTAAAGTCTTTTTAAGCTTTTTAAGGATATATGAACTGCAGCGAGTTAAAAAAAAATTCGATTTTTATTTTTAATTTGAAATTGGTGAAGTAAATAAGATAGGCCGGCCGGCCAGCTCTACGTGGAACTTACAATTGATATAAATATGTGTTTTTTGGTACTTTTATCTAAACTTTCTCTTCAAGGGGCCTTTGTGTTATTCTGGGGGCCCTGGACAAATGCTCTGTCTGCCCTACCCAGCTCGGAATGCATACATGAGTCTGAAAATATTAACATCCATATAAGTGAGTTATTTATTATGCATAACGAGTAAGGTGGGGCCATGGGTCAAACTACCTGTTGCAGGAGGTGTGCAAGAATAAAAGAGGCACTTGTAAGATATTTTTTAACCATCTAACCACAAGGAATCCTAGGTGTGCCTATTACCTTGCAATTACATATAAGAGATAAAACCATTACAGCAGTTTTTAATCACCTGGACACTGAAATGTGAAGATTCTAATGCTCTAACATTTGAGTCCATCTCTATGAATATGCAAATGTCCTGCACTGGATGGGGTCTATCCCAGCCAATAAAATATTATAGCCTGAAAAGGTAAAAAATAAAAGCAGTTACAATTGACTAATACCATTTCTCCCAATGTAGAAAAACAAATCCGGAGTATAATAACACTTAGGTTATTTAACAGCATATGTGCTGAACCCTGTAATTATATATCGTAACTTTATCTCCAGCTTTGTCAATATTGATTCTTTAAGTCTCAGGATCATTGACATACTTCATAGGAGGCCTGAGAAATTAGTAGCAAGGACTACACAAACAGGTTTTGCCTGGTTCAGAGTTCACATACCTCATTAGAAGTCATCACTTACTAGGAAATTGCAATGCAACATTCTAAAAAAAAACATTTTGGAAAACATACCTAAAATACAAGTTTAGCATATCCCAGCTTCAGTGAACTTGTTACTACTACAGAATAGTAGTAGTAAAGATGGCTTTATATAAAGAAATAAACTATAAATATATACAGTATAAATATAGATCTATCATCTGGAATGCTAGGGATCTGAGCTTTCCTAAGATAAGGGATCTCTCCGAAATTTGGATCATAAAATAAACCTAATAGGATTCTTTTGCCACCAATATAACTTGATGCAGCTAAGTTACCATCACGTACAAGCTACTGTTTTATTATTACAGAGACAAAGGAAACTGTTTTTAAACATCAATTAATTAATTATTAATTGCTAATAATGCGCTCTATGGGAGATGGTGTTTCAGTAATTTGGAGCTTCCTGAATAAGGGGTTTCTGTATATGAAAACATTAACTTCAGGTGACTTGATGGGTGGGTGCTTGAATAATGAGCATTAGTTAAAGGAAAACTATACCCCCAAAATGAATACTTAAGCAACAGATAGTTTATATCAAATTGAATGACATATTAAAGAATCTTACCAAACTGGAATATATATTTACATAAATATTGCCCTTTTACATCTCTTGCCTTGAACCACCATTTAATGACTCTATCTGTGCTGCCTCAGAGATCACCTGACCAGAAATACTACAACACTAACTGTAACAGGAAGAAGTGTGGAAGCAAAAGGCAGAACTCTGTCTGTTAATTGGCTCATGTGACCTTACATGTGGTTTGTATGTGTGCACAGTGAATCTTACGATCTCAGGGGGCGGCCTTATTTTTTAAAATGGCGATTTTCTATTTATGATTACCCAATGGCACATACTATTAAAAAAGTATATTATTATGATAATGGTTCATTTACATGAAGCAGGGTTTTACACATGAGCTGTTTTACTTAGTATCTTTTAATAGAGACCTACATTGCTTGGGGGGTATAGTTTTCCTTTAATTTGACCTGCTGTGGGAAGACCGCATAGACAGGTTGTTTTTTAATAGATGTCTAGCCAAGAGCCAGGTTCTTGCTGAGTTGTGCTCCGCCGGAAAGTACAGAGGAAATCTTGCATTGCTGCCATAAATTCATGGTGTTTCTCTGTAAATCTGTACAGGCTATAAGCATCATATTGAATCTGCAGTGGTGTAAGCTCAATCCTCACTATCTATACAAAATTTGTCCTTGGGGTGCCTCTACTGTTCATTTTGTGGCCTGCCATAACCAAAACTTCCGCTTTCCGCTAGAAATGGACAACAAAGCAGTTGTTCCTTATAACAAGTGTCAGTTCCTTGCACAGCTGTAGAAATTCCTTGGATTTGCTGGGCTGCCTTCTCTGGAATACATGGTGAGGGAGAGAGAAATATAGCTTGTACGGATCTCTCTGAGAAATGCAAGCTAAAAAGAAGCACAGAAGATATCTTCTGCAACTGCCCAAGAGTTGGCTCAGTATCTTCGATAGATAGATGATAGATAGATAGATAGATAGATAGATAGATAGATAGATAGATGATATAGATAATGGATAGATGATAGATAGAAAGACAGATTTAGATAGACATATGATAGATAGATAAATGATTGGTAAATATATAGATGATAGATAGATGCTAGACTGATAGATAATAGATAGATGATAGATCAGTGATAGATAGATAGATAGATTATAGATATATATAATAGATATATATATATAGATAGATATGCATATTATTTTAAAGGCACAAAAATGAACAGAAAGTTGTGCTTGTATTGGTGCCTTTTATAAAAAAAATACTTGTACCCAAATTTCTTAAACTTGTCTAGTTGCGCTGAGCACCATTGCGCCCAAACAGTCTGCACGGATCTCTCTGAGAAATGCAAGCTAAAAAGAAGCACAGAAGATATCTTCTGCAACTGCCCAAGCGTTGGCTCAGTATCTTCTGTTGATAGACAGATGATAGATAGATAGATAATTACATAGTTAAATTTGGTTGAAAAAAGACAACGTCCATCAAGTTCAACCCCTCCAAATACACACCCCTCCCTACTTTTAATTAAATTCTATATACCCATACCTATATTAACTATAGAGTTTAGTATCACAATAGCCTTTAATATTATGTCTGTCCAATAAATCATCCAAGCCATTCTTAAAGGCATTAACTGAATCAGCATCACAACATCACCCGGCAGTGCATTCCACAACCTCACTGTCCTGACTGTGAAGAACCCCCTACGTTGCTTCACATGAAAGTTCTTTTCTTCTAGTCTAAAGGGGTGGCCTCTGGTACGGTGATCCACTTTATGGGTAAAAAGGTCCCCTGCTATTTGTCTATAATGTCCTCTAATGTACTTGTAAAGTGTAATCATGTCCCCTCGCAAGCGCCTTTTTTCCAGAGAAAACAATCCAAACAAAGTTTAGTTGCACTTAGTCTCTGCACTCTCTCCAGCTCATTTATATCCCTCTTAAGGACTGGAGTCCAAAACTGCACTGCATACTCCAGATGAGGCCTCACCAGGGACCTATAAAGAGGCAGAATTATGTTTTCATCCCTTGAGTTAATGCCCTTTTTTATGCAAGACAGAACTTTATTTGCTTTAGTAGCCACAGAATGACACTGCCCAGAATTAGACAACTTGTTATCTACAAAAACCCCTAGATCCTTTTCATTTAAGGAAACTCCCAACACACTGCCATTTAGTGTATAACTTGCATTTATATTATTTTTGCCAAAGTGCATAACCTGCATTTATCAACATTGAACCTCATTTTCCAGTTTGCTGCCCAGTTTTCCAACAGACAAATCACTCTGCAAAGTGGCAGCATCCTGCATGGAACCTATAGTTCTGCACAATTTAGTATCATCTGCAAAAATAGAAACAGTACTTTCAATGCCCACCTCCAGGTCATTAATAAACAAGTTGAAGAGCAAGGGACCTAGTACAGAGCCCTGCGGTACTCCACTAACAACACTGGTCCAATTAGAAAATGTTCCATTTACCACCACTCTTTGTAGTCTATCTTTTAGCCAGTTCTCTATCCAGGTACAAATACTATGTTCCAGGCCAACATTCCTTAATTTAACCAGTAACCTTCTGTGTGGCACTGTATCAAATGCTTTAGCAAAGATAGATGATAGATAGATAAATAGATAGATTGTTAGATAAATGATAGATATATAGATATATAGATAGATAGGCAGATAGATAGATTATAGATATATAATCCTCTGAGCCTTCCTCTCACTCCTAGAGCGACTGTAGCAAATCTGACTATCACTATCTGGCCTAATCTAAACTTAAACAACTGGACCCTGAGCCTGTACCAACCTCCCAGAGAGGTAAGGTCCCAGGAAAGACGTTGAGCATATGGGGCTATACCCCTTTATATGTTTAAATGCTGCCACCTAGTGGGCAAACCTTGAACTAAAATGGACCCAAGAAAAGGGACACAGCTGCCTGGGTGAATTAGAGAACCACCAGGACCACTTTAGGTGGTCAAATACAAGAGTGACTGCCTGAGCAGACCAAACCTAAATCTAAGGGTCCCTACAGCAAGTTTACTACCACTTCAATTTGCCTCTGGATACTTTTGTGCCTATATCAATGTGTTTGCCTTGGGTGGGCATGTTGTGATAATGTGTATTGTCTCCAGGGATTTGTATAACGCTGCATTTTAATGTACAAAGATTTTAATGCGAGCTTTAAATTACCTAATCATGCATTGTGGAACTGAGTCACAATCATTAGCTTCCTGAATTGGGACACAGAAGTGACCGTTATAAACATGAAATAAATGTTCTGCTTGAAATTACCATTCTAAAAACAGAATAATATATTTACTATGTGCTAATTACAATGCCCGTGCTCAGCATATTTAATTCCTACCATAAAATGAATTGACATGATAGCTATTTGTATACAATATTATCTTGTTTCCTGCAAATGTGCCATTATCTGCCATACAGTCCAGTTCTGGGGGAGCAATTACAGAACAGTCAGTAAAAGAGAAGGTTCTTTCTGTGTTTCTGTGAAACATTTTGAAAGGTGCCATAACTAATCAGAATACAAACTTGTATCTTATCATTTCACATATTTTAACAGGTACTTATTCCCCTCTGTACTGCTTGCCATGGTAAATATATAATTCCAGCTATCCCTGGTTATCACTCTTATTTCCTGGGGGAATTTTTTTTTTATAGTTGACCAACAACTGTCTAGAAGAAATCCAATTATCTTATGACCACAATCAATTTTCAGTGTTCAGGCTCAATGTATAATCTGTATTGATTGAAAAGAGGTGACTAAAAGACTATTGTATTGTTATACCCATCAGCAGTACAATGAGACTGTCTCATTTCTTTGTAATACTTTGTAATACAGGTATGGGACCTGTTATCCCAAATGTTCAGGAACTGGATTTTTTTTCTGTAATTTGGATCTACATACCTTAAAGGAGAAACAAACCCTTAATAATAACAGAAAGTTGCTCCAACTGCGCATGCACCTCTTCGCTGGTCTCATTCCGAAGATTACCGAAGAGAAGAAGATGGCGTCCGTGAACTCCGCTGGACAGAATCTGCACAGAGGGGTAAGTAAAGAATTAGGGGCATTTGTCCGGGGGACAGCTAGGCTGGGGGGAGGAGGAGGGAGGGGGTCTATGTAGGGTGTAGGGTTTTTTTTTATTAAGGGTTTGTTTCTCCTTTAAGTCTACTAGAAAATCATGTAAAGCATGTAAAATCATGAATTTAATCTCATGGAAAAAAGGAACCTGGAGTAGCTTTAATGTCTCTGTGTGCCCGAATTTGCTCAAGAAATAATATAGTGATTAATAATATATAATTAAAGCTCATGTACTATTCACTGAACTTGTGTTGAACAAGGGAATTTATGTCAGTTCATAAAGATTAATGTAATAAGGGTCTGGTATATAATATGATGTATACAGGAGTCTATAGAAGATGGAAGTCACATGATATACCCAATTTTCAAACTGCACACACTAGATAGCAAACTGTAACCAAGTAAACAAAGTTTAATAATGGATAGCTCTAGTTCAGCTTGTTATACAGGTATTTGCACATCTTACCCTAAATCAGGATCTCCTGTTCGTTTGCTTAAAGGACCAGTAACGTCAACATTTTTTTTTACAAAATTCGTTAGTATACATTGAAATATAAACACCAACACACTTTAAACTTTTAAATTGCAATGCCTTTATTAAAAAATAAGTTACTGAAACTCCACTTCTGCTCCTCTTCAGAAACGGCGACAGGGTGACCATCCATCCTGCAGCAGTTGATTTCTTATCCCTGGCTATCTCTCCTGGCCACCCTATGTCTGCCGCGCTGTGCTCTGCCAGCAAGATTGACAGCCAGCTTCTTCTTCTCCTCCAGCCACTTCTTGATGCAGCCGTACTGGTACTGATCCTGGTGGTGATAATCTATGGGGCAGTTGCGGTTGGCACGAAACCGGCGTGCGCTGGCCTTGTCCCTGCACACTCAGTGTGCTGCTGCTGCTTACTCGGAGCCCTGCTGCCCCTTGTCTCCACTGCACCCTGTGTGATGGAGGTCCCAGCTGACTGGGGGTCTGTGGCGTGTGGGGGGCGGCGGAGAGCACTTATTGTTGCTCCCACCGCCCCGGCCTGTCACTCCTGATCGCTGCTCCCATTGATCCTATCGATAGTAGCGCCATGGATCTGACAAGTTACTGAAACTACACTTCCGCTCCTCTTCAGAAACGGCGACAGGGCGACCATCCATCCTGCAGCAGTTGATTTCTTCTCCCTGGCAATCTCTCCTGGCCACCCTATGTCTGCCGCACTGTGCTCTGCCAGTAAGATTGACAGCCAGCTTCTTCTTCTCCTCCAGTCACTTCTTGATACAGCTCCTGGTCTGGTCCTTTAAATAAGATGGGAAGTTATGCAATAAGTGGTAGCACCTTACCTAGAGAAAATTACCTCCAGAAATGTCCAATAGCACATCATTAGATATAGGCATCAACGATGTACCTGCTTCTAATATCTAGGTATGTGGTTCATGAAGGAAGAGGATCATTTTAGATTACATGGTGCTCCGATGGAGAGCGATTTCTGAGAAATAAATAAAGTACTAGAAAACTCTTATAGTATGTCACAGTATGGATACATTGTATGATCACTCAGACATGAGAACTGGAGAGTATTACAGTAGGGGCTTAGGCAGAAGGTGTATTCTCTAGCTATAATAACGTGATAATGTGATAGTTATCATAGAATTTTCACAGGACACCTTTAGAGAGAGAGACGTTGATGTTGCTTTAAGATAAAGCGAAATCTCCAACAGACCGCAGCACACTGACACGCTGTTTTAGTAAATTTTCTTTGTGATTTATTGGCTCATTTGCAGTAGACAAAATAATGCGACGTTTCGAGTCACACAGGACTCTTTATCAAGCATGTGGTTACACTCATTACTCTGTGTTAAATAGTGATCAGTGAGGGCGGGGAAGGTCAGGGGAGTGATGGGCGGGGACATCAATTACAATACAACATACATTGGATACAAAAAGATACAAATTCATTAAAAGATACAAATTCATTAAAATGTTTAAAAATTGTTAAAAAGTGTTATATTCCCTGGACATATGTCCATATATACTATGCAGTGTATCAATCTAGTGATAATTACAACAAATCATGTTTTTATATTTTTATATTGGCAAATCATGTTTTTATATATTAGTAAGATAAAGCAGCATTACGGATGGTCATTGAACTTAGTGGCCCAGATAGCAGAAAGGGAAACGTTGGACTGGAGGAAGTGAAACAGTTAAGGTAATAAGCTTAACCAGTTGACGGCTGATGAGTCACAGACTCCAGTCTTCCTTTTACCTTTAAGCGCAGCTAGCCTAAGTCTTCCTTCAATCCCAGGTTTCATCACCAAATTGTCTTTCACTGTACCCTTTGAGAGACAAATATATTGAGGTTGCTTTAAAGTGGACCTGTCATCCAGACATTTCAAATTAAACATGAAATCCAAATTCTTTTTTTTTATTACAGCATTCATAGTGGTTGTAAACACAATTAAAAGTCTTAGCTGCCAATCAACTATTGCCTGCCCCTCCTCTATGCCTTAGGCATAGAGGCGGGGCAAACAATTACTTTCACTTTCCATTCAGCACTTACTAGATATCTCTGCACTCCCCACATTCCCCCTCTCTCTTTACCATTTAATTGTGTAACTAGTGCGTGGGGATGGACATCAAGTCCCCCATTCTGGTGCAAAAATTAGATTTTGAGACGATGTAAGGCTTGCCTTAATAACAAAATGGCTCCTGCCTGCTTGTTATAATTATGAATTCCCAGACCAAAGGAAACAAGATTCTAATAATTTATACAGAGTTATTAAAGTTCATTTTGCTTGACTAACATGATAAAATAGGATCTGGAATATTTTTTTCAGGGTGACAGGTCCCCTTTAAGAGAAAAGTTTATTGATAACATGTACGTGGAGGAGTGATCATGGACAGTCACTTCCAACCTGACCTTGGGGGGGGGGGGCTTATATAGGTTTCCTGGTGTGACAAATGGAAAAAAAACATCACAACCTTTAAAAACAGAACAAAATAGAGATGTTATTGCCTGTGCAGGATTGACGGCTCCACTTGTAATAACACAGGGGTCCCCTAGCTCTTACAAGGTCAGTTTAAAAAAAGTAAAAGGCACAGTAGTTGTACATCAAATGGACTATTTATGCAATATATGATTACACAAAGAAATGTCTGGAAAACCCTTATCATAGTGAAAGAGGTGGACTGCCTTGTTGTTACTGCCTGCTCTGTTAACTGCCCTAATCTTATCTCACTCCAAGAGGAATATGTATTATGCTGTGTAAAATGCAATTTGCAGAAAAATGATGTAAAAAGCCATGCAGAAGTGTGTGTAATTTCACACCATGTGAACACCAGATTTTACATTACTTCCAGTGGAAGTCACTCGAAGAAAAAACTCGTAAAATTTTTACACTGTTTTTTTTTTGCGCCGTTATTTTACACAGTGAAGCCTGGCGATGTGTGATGTATTATCTTGCCGTTTTCACAGCATAATAAAACTGCCCCCTAATGTAAACTAAAAGTCTTATGCTTCACATCTTCTTCTAGGCCTCCTACTTCAGGTTCTTCAGCACTATCTGCATACTCCAGCAAATGGGTTCAAAAGAGGCTGAACCTTGGAATCATCCCCTCTCTTTGAGGGGAACACCCCTTACTAATAAGACACTCTCAGCTTCTCACAGGGCATGTCTTACAAGGAAATCCCAGCCCATTGCTGTAGACCCATCCCTACTCCTTATAGAGACTTCAGTTGCCCTCTAATCTCCTGTTTTATAAGAATAATTAAAGGATAATGCAGTGGCATTACTAGATGTTACTGGGCCCCACAGCAATTATTTTTAGGGCCCCCAACATAACCAGAGGTTGTCTTTTTTACCAATATACTGAAATCGCTCTTTATTTTGGCCTTTTGGGGCCCCCTATACCTCCTGGGCCCCCTGCAGCCGCAAGGTCTGCTACCACTGTAGTTACTCCCCTGGCATAATGGTTTAAAGGAGTTATGTAGGAATTAAATATGGGGGTAAGTGTTTTTTTAAAAGATGGCTAATTGTGGCAAAAAAGTCCCCTTTTGGAAATGCACCTTGAGCTGGATTAAAAAAAAGTGAAACAAAATGCAGATCGCAACTCTGAGTGTACAAGAGAGCCCTGTAAATAATACCTGCCATAGAGAAATGGTTTGTACAGGCTTACTAATACCTTGGGTCGCACAAAAGCTAGGGGTGTGCCAAAGGGATGCCCATATGATGCCCACATCCCACCCCTTCTTTATATTGAACACAGCCAGCAATGCCTAAGGAAAGATACCCAATGCATTTCACTCTATTCTGCGGAGCAAAAAGTTGTACGTTTGGGTGCCTAAAGCAAATTACATTGTAGTAGGTTACAAAGTACAAAACATAAGGGTGATATGTGCAGGTATGTTGTATTGTGCCCCCTTACTTCCTTTTTTTGGTCAATAAACTCTATTTTCTTGGATAACTATAGCAACATATTAATGTAATTAAGGTTATGTCAGAGACAAACCAGTGCCTGTCGTCTGCCTGCTACAAACTTACTTTAACTCTGTTTGAAGGTGTTAAATTTGCTGTTTACCATCCCCACCACATCTGCAAAAAGGTTCTTTCATAAACACACTGCTAAAAAGAGACTGCTATATATTCATATACAATTCAAATACAAGTTCACCAGTGGAAAGAATTTATGAGTAGTCTACCCAAACACAATGTCACTCTCCCTGCCCCTTAGACATACTTCCCAACTGTCCCTTTTTCGGAGGGACAGTCCCTCTTTTGACAGCTCAACCCGCAGTCCCACATTTGTACTGGAAAGTCCCTCTTTTCTCTGCACTGAACAGCCAGAAAAAGAATCAAAGTTTCTCACTTAATTGGCTTTTAGCAGAGAGCCCAGAACAGCTAACAGGTGCAAATAAGATACTTTGTAACAATTTTGAGACACAAAAACACAGTTTAGATAAGGAGAAATATTTTCAAACTTTCATAACCTGCCAAATTTTGTAAAACAAACATGGTAATTAGGGGGTGTGGCCACAGAAAGGGGTGTGGTCAAAAAATTGCTGCGCTACATGCTGAAAAAAGTTTTTTGTCCCTCTTTTTACTTCCAAAATGTTGGGAGGTATGCCTTAGACATATTAAAGGGGACCCGTCACCCAAAACAATTATTCTAAATCCTATTTTATCATGTTAGTCGAGCAAAATGAACATAAATTACACTGTATAAATTGTTTGAATCTTGTTTCCTTCAGTCTGGGAATTCATAATTATAGCCAGGAGGCAGCAGCCATTTTGTGGACACTGTTATTAAGACAAGCCTTGTATCATCTCAGAATCTTGTTTGTGCACTAGAATAGGGGACCTGATGTCCATTCCCATGCCCTGGTTACACAATTAAATGTGTAACTTTGCAAGACTAAGACTGTGCACATGCTCAGTGTGGTCTGGGCTGCTTAGGGATCGTCATAAACAAAGCTGCTTGAGTTCTGCATGGCTGGGAAGTAAGGTGGGGGCTCCCCCTGCTGTTCATAAGTATGATTGTTTCCATGCTCAGCAGTTAGGGACCATCTGACAATTCCTATCCACAGCAGTAAATGAAGGGAGAATTTCACTGCATACAGTCAGGTTTCTTGTAAAAACGGTACACATTTTTTAATAAAAGTATATTGGAGATAGGTTTCTTTTTCATTATAGAAAGTAAAAATGGGATTTTATTTTTTTGCCTTTACATGCCCTTTAATTGTTTATTACTGTGATAATAGCCTCTATTTGTCTGGGTACTATGGTTGCTAAAAGCATATTTTTTGTCCACTAGAAAAAAAGTCCAAAAGCGTATCTGTATCATCAAGACAACCTATAAGATTAAAACTCCACAAGATATAATAGTTGCATACCTGCACTACTCTGGCTCCTTGACGACTTGGCATGTCAAACGCAGAGCCTTTTAACTGTATTAAAAAAAACCTACATTCTGCTTCAACAAAGTATCTATTTCAAACGAATACCCACTAAAAGTTTTATAGCTTTGAGGAGAGTCAATATTTCAAGTAAATTGCTATAAACCAGATGTAAATTTCTGCTTTATGGCCACTTGATGGCGCTTGATATACAGTTAATAGAGTATTTTAGTTTACCGTACTTTTGTAAACTTCCTAACTAATCTATCATGAAAACTCATTACATAAAATAATTTCTGGGTTATATTTTTAAAAGCAAACATCTGATTAGCTGCTAGGGGCAATTGCATTGGCCCATTTTACTTTGAACATTTAGATTTTGTATCTGTCTATCCAAAGCACCCATAAATAAACTCTTTTTTGGCAAACAAATTTTCAATGTGGAGCAATGTATGACATTGGGCCCCCTGTTTATCCACGAGTGCAGTACTAAATGTGTGTCTATTGCTCTCTTTCAAGATGAATGGCTGTTCCTATGACTCCATATATTCCACATATCACTCAATACTCAATTTGTTTGTGGATTTAACATATACAGGTGTGGAATTCATCATCCAGAAACCACCCATTATCCAGAATGCTCCGAATTAGGGGAAGGCCATCTCTCATAGACTCTATTTTAATTAAATAGTTCAATCTTTTAAACATTATTTCCTTTTTTTTCTTTTTCTCTGTAAGATAAAACATTACCTTATACTTGATCCCAACTAACATTTAATATACATATATATATATATATACAGTAAGTAAAACCAGATCCCAACTAAGATATAATATACAGTATATAAGCAAAACCAGCCTTTTTGGGTTTATTTATTGTTTAAATAATTTTACAGTAGACGTAAGGTATGGAGATAAAAATTATTGAAAAATCCCTTAAACGGAAAACCCCAGGTCCCGAGCATTTTGGATAACAGGTCCCAGGTGCACCAAATATACATTTGCATCAATAGATAGTTCACCTTAAAATACAGGAGCCCAATGACAAATGCTGTTGCTGACCGCTTGTAAAAAAAAGAAAAACTTGCAATTTGTAGTAAGAATATTATTTCTAGATATTCAGCAAGTCCAAAACAACAACAATGAAGTGACTCCACTTAAAACCTCGTGTGCTATAAACTGAAGTAGCTAGTGTCTTCTGGTACCAGTGCAAAAATGTGTGCTGTGGTTAACCTGTCCTCCTTACCTCCTGGTGGGCCCCATTAGGGGAGGAGTCCTGGTGGAGCCACTGCACGCCAGTACTTATGCCACTACTTATGCCTCTACTTTAGGTGTAACTAAACCCCAGGCTCAACATGTACTTCCAATAGACAAATTAGTAACAGAGTTAAAAATAAGCTCACTTGTACATTTCCATAACTCAGATACATAAAACCCTCAGGTCTCGCTTTATCCAAGCCAAGTTTATACCGGGTCAAAACAAAACTTGGATAATGCCAGCATGCAATAACTCACTGGATAAGTTGATTCAAGTGTAACCAACTGTAATAAAAACGTCTTGTCCTGATGGTCCAGTGGTGCGGCAGTGACGCCCGCCAGGCCGTTCTTCTTCCTCCTCCATTTTGGGTTCCTAGGGCACGCGCCTGCTTCTTGTTCTATTTATGGACGCGCGGGCATGATGACACAGACGCGCAAAGGCACGTTTTGGTGCGAAATTCAAACCCCTATATAAGGCTCATTCTGGCTTCAGTAATTTGCCCGTTATAGGTTTATCCTTGTGGTGTTTTGAGCGTAAACTATTTAATTCTGATCCTGTTTGATATCTGTGCCTGGCTTTGACTATTCTATCTTCTGAAACCTGACCCTTGCCTGATTACCAACTCCGATTCTGCTTAACCCTCTGATTGACTACCTGGTTTGACCCTTGCCTGCCTGACTACGATTATTCTCCGCCTGCCCTGACCCGGCCTAATCTGACTATGATTCTGCCTAACGCCTTGTATTGTGACCTTCAGCCCAAAGACTTTGCCAACAGTTGTGCCCCTCAGCCTGTTTACAACCCCTTGCCTTTCACCTCTCGTTTTAAGACCTGGCGGCATCTGAGTAGCTGAGGGCTCCTCCCAAGGCCAAAGGTGGCTGCTACAGGCAGAAGCATGAGCCAAGACCAGGGTGCTTGGCATCGGTTCTAGATTTAGGGTGCCAACCTTTACACCAACCCCAAACCCCTTGCCACTGCCTTCCTATGATTGGGCGAGAGGCGACAGTGGATCGCCCACACTGCAGTGAAGTGTCCTGCTGGCCCAGTCCAACTCTGCGTTCCCTTCAATGTCCAATGTTCGAATCTATAACTGAACTGTTAAGGGATGAACCTGATGTCTGCTTTGTTCCACAAGTGGTTAGGAAAGTAGTATAGTAGTAGTACTGTACTATAATTAGCCATTAGTAATTCACTTTACAATCATCATTGATGAACCTCGACTGCAGTATATTGATCTCATACTTCTCTGTACTTTGAGTATTTAGATATAGAATTGTAGTGCGTTATGTACCAGTTCTAAAGAGAGAGAGAGCAAGAGAGCAGCAATGAACTTTTTCTCTTTAATATATGTAAATGCACTTTGAGTTTCATTTGGTAACTAAGCAGCCCAAGTGTAATGAATGAGAATGGAAATGTTACTGAATCTTGGCAAAAAGCACACAAAATGTTTGTTTAATTAGGTGAATGACAACTAATTTTGGAAAATGCTGAAGACTTGTACTTTATACGATTCATGGCAACCAATGGACTATAATGTTATTTGTGCTTTAATTCCCCTCTTACTAATCACCGTGAAAATGAACTGTTTTATTGACTGTGCTCTCAGCTCTTCCAAAATGCCTTTTCGACAACACGGCGCGTGCACGTCAGATGTGTTTACACAGGAGGACACACTCCAATTCCTTCAACTGTTTGTTGGGTTTTCATTGGAAGGTGGCACTCTCAGAGACAATGATCCTTCTTCATCTGTAGCATTTTCTATTGAAGTGAAAACTCCATCACTATTTTTAACTATTTTCCTAAATAGATAACCAATAACATGCTATGCAGGAGATAAAATATTCCTAATTGCTCAGGAGTATCCTTTGCACTATGCCCCAAGAAGAAGAAGATGGACGGTGCTTAAAAGCCTGAGGCAAAATGCCTCATTAAAGGTCTGGGCCCTAAGGTATGTAGTTAGGGAAAGGGAGGGGTTGTACTTAGTGCCAGGGTAGCTCCTGTTCTAGTATACTCCAGGAGTGTGCTCCACTGAGAAGGTTGTAGTGTGGGTTTTCCCTAAGACACTCTAGTGTTTAGGACTCAAAGTAATGTGCGAAATCCCTTTGAGACAACACTGAAAGATTCTGCAAGGCTGGGAACAAATACCCATGTGAAACTACTGTGATGATACCATCTTCCACACAAAAATGGTGTAGGACCTGTTATCCAGAATGCTTGGGACCAGGGGTTTTCCGGAAAACAGATTTTTCCATAATCTGGATCTTCATACTTTAAGGGGCAGATTTACTTAGCTCGAGTGAATGGTTCGAATTTCAAAAAGTTCGAATTTCGAAGTAAATTTTTGGGTACTTTGAATATCGAATAGGCTATATTCGACCATTCGACTTCGATTCAAATGATTCGAAGTAAAAATCATTTGACTATTCGACCATTCAATAATCAAAGTACTGTACAAAGTACTTCAATACTTTGCCAAGTTAAACCTGCAGAAGTGCTATGTTAGCTTAGTGGGGACCTTCCAGAGCATATTTCTAAGTTTTTTGTATTCAAAGGAAAATCGTTCGATCGTACGATAAAATCGTTCGAATCTTACAATTTGAAGTGCGATCAGAATTGAATTTCGTAGTATTCAATTCGATGGTTGAATTTCAAAGTATTTTCCACTTCGAAATTCGACCCTTGATAAATCTGCCCCTTAGTCTACTAGAAAATCATGTAAATATTAATTAAACCCAATAGGCTGGGTTTGCTTCCAATAAGGATTAATTATATCTTAGTTTAGTTTGGCTTTGTTATTACAGAGAAAAGAAAAAAAAATTTAATTATTTGAATTTATTTGGAAGGGTGTAAGGAAGAGCCTCCATGTAGTCCAAGAAGGAAAATCTTTATTTCAAAAGAACTGTAATAAAATACAGGTATGGGATCCACTATCTGGAAACCTGTTATCCCGAAACCTCTGATTTATGGAAAGGCTTTCTCCCACTTTATCCAAATAATCCAAATTTTTAAAAATGATCAAATCAAAAATAATGACAGAAAAAAACATCTTCAAATGGTTAAAGGGACCTCTGCCATTGACCTCTGCCACATGATCTCGACAGGTTTTAGCTGGTGTATTTTTGGGTTAAGGCTGTTGGCAGCTTCGGGGCATAACAAATCTCGAAATATTCAAGTTTTTCTATCCCCAAAAAAGAGTTTTTTAGTGAAACTACCCTAGAAAAGTTCTAATATTTTGAGAAAGCATAATTCGACCTTTGATAAATTATTCCCTTAATGTTTACATGGATTTTCTAGCAGACGTAAGGTGTGAAGATGCAAATTATGGAAAGATTCATTATCCGGAAAAAACTCAGGTCCCGAGCATTTTGGATAACAGATCCCATACCTGTACTCATTTTTCATCATGAGACATAAATGAAAATAAATGAGACATAAATGAAAATAAATGAGACATAAATGAAAATATTTTAATAAACAACTGTCTGGAGTTTTGTGCCACGTATCCCCACATGCAGATAAATTCTTATTACAATGTTTCTGAATCACACTTGTGTAATTGTGTGCCCTGAATTGTAAAGATTGTTACTCAGTTTCCCCATTATCTAACAACATGGGGCATTTATATAATAAAACACTGGAGGTGGTAAATGTCTTCCAAATAAGTTAGTTCTTATTAAAATGACTAATCTCAAGGTTGTACTATTCAACAGTGAGAGGACTCCGTGCTCCCGGAGAATAGAGCCTGATTCAAACACAACTGGCATTAAGGAGAATGTCATGCTACATTTCATGCATAATGCAATGATGTATTTATATAATAAAAATTTGAATTATACACACACTGTAGAGTATAAGAGCTATTCTAGAGAAAAAACAACTATTCTTCAAATGTACTTATAGAAAAAATGTATGCAGGCATGGGATCCGTTATGGGAAGGCCATCTCCCATAGACTCTATTTTAATTGAATGATTCTAATTTTTAAAAACAGTTTACCTTTTCTCTGTAATAATAAAACAGTACCTTGTACTTGGTCCCGGCTGAGATATAATTAATCCTTATTGGAGGCAGATCAATCATATTGAGTTTAATTTATTTTTATATGATTTTTTCTAGGGGTGGTTCACTTTTAAAGGGGTGGTTCACCTTTAAATTAACTTTTAGAATGTTATAGAATGACCAATTCTAAGCAACTTTTTAATTGGTTTTCATTATTTATTTTTCATAGTTTTATAGTTATTTGTCTTTTTCTTCTGATTCTTTGCAGCTTTCAAACGGGCGTCGCCGCCCCCTTCTAAAAAAACAAATGCTCTGTACGGCTACAAATGTATTGTTATTGCTACTTTTTATTACTGATCCTTCTATTTAGACTCTCTCCTATTCATATTACAGTCTCTTATTAAAATCAATGCATGGTTGCTAGGGTAACTTGGGCCCTAGTTACCAGATTGCTTAAAATGCAAATTGAAGAGCTGTTGAATAAAAAGCTAAATAACTCAAAAAACCTTCAATAATAAAAAATGAAAACCAATTGTAAATTATCTCAGAATATCACTCTCTACATCATACTAAAATTTATCTGAAAGGTGAACAACCCCTTTAAGTTAATTTTTAGTCTGTTATATAATGGCTAATTCTAAGCAGCTTTTCAATTGGCCTTTTTATTCAGACCTCTCCTATTCATATTCCAGTCTCTTATTCAACTCAATGCATGGTTGCTGGAATTTGAACTTCCAGTTATCAATACAATATCAATACAATATCTGAGTTCTCTTTCTCTTTGTTGCTATGTTATTAAATCTTGTTTACGTGAAACCTATGACACTCACAGCTTATTCTCTGCCACAGAAAGGGAAGTGCAGTTGTTCCTCCCTGACACGTATGACGGAGTCTACAGCAGAACTTAATTGTCTCTTATACAAAATTTTATCTTTTTGAAATCTCAGTTTAGTTAAGGAATTTCCTATAGTCTTGTGGTCACAATAATGCTTGGTGAAACTATGTCTGTAACATGGGACTTCTTACATAATAATCAGGTTTATTTTAATCGACAGGATTGCTATACAAGTTATTTAATGCACACGGAGGCCCATTTATTGAAGGTTGAATATTAGTGGTATTAGAGCTTTTTGAAACCACAATTAAACTCATTTTCTCTAAAACCACTAATGCCATAAAAGTTATTAAAAGCTCTGACTTTAAAAAGAATGAAAGGAAAAATGCAATGTGCTAAAAAAATTAAAAGATTATAATAATTGGGCAATTATTAGCAAAAAATATCTGAAAACCTCTAAAAATCTGAATGAGTAAAAAAAGGTCCAATAGGATCAGTGCTACATTTCAAATTTTTAGACTTATAGAGAAATAAAAAAACACAAATTTTTAGAAAAAAAATACAATTCATGAAATAAAAGGAAATCGGCCCCATGGTGTGATGCTTGTAAGATACCATTAAACAATTGATCCTTAAATTTCTACCATCTATTTTAACCAGCAGGATTGCTATACAAGTTGTATTTAATACACACAGAGGCCCATTTATTAAAGGTCGAATTTTAGTGGTACAGGTATGGGACCTGTTATCCAGAATTCTCGGGAGCTGGGGTTTTCCAGATAACGGATCTTTCTGTAATTTAGGTCTTCATGCCTTAAGTCTACTAGAAATTCATTTAAACATTAAATAAACCCATTAGGCTGATTTTGCTGCCAATAAGGATTAATTATATCTTAGTTGGGATCAAGTACAAGCTGCTGTTTTATTATTACAGAGAAAAAGGAAATCATAAAAATTTGGATTATTTGGATAAAATGGAGTCTATGGGAGACAGCCATTCCGTAATTCGGAGCTTTCTGGATATCGGGTTTCCGGATAAGGGATCCTCTACCTGTATTAAAGTTTTTTGAAATCACAATTAAACTCATTTTCTCTAAAACCACGAATGCCATGAAAGTTATTAAAAGATCTGAATATAAAAATTATGAAACGGAAAAAAATGCTGAATGATGTGCTAAAAAATATAAAAAATCTAAAACTTTGAGGTTTTCCGGCAAATATTAGTGAAAAAAACCTCCAAATTCCAATAGGATCAGTGCAGCTCCCATTGACATCTATGAAACCGCAACTGCTTTTCTAGTTTTCTACTAGAGTTTTTTGTGGTTTTTACACTTAATAAATGAAAAAATATTAGACTTTTAGAGAAATAAAAAAAACACAAATTGTTCGAGAAAAAATATGATTCATGCAAAATAAGGAAATCTGCTCCATGGTGTGATGCTTGCAAGATACCATTAAACAATTAATCCTTCGATTTCTACCATCTATCTGGGATAAGTAAATAATGAATTTAACGTCCCATGTAATGACTTGAGAAAGGCTGGACCAGTGGTGAGCAGTAATAGCGGGGAACAAGCCAGAAGCTAAATGCAGGCCTCCCAAAATGGCTAAATGGCAAGTTGGCAATGCTAAAAGAGAGATGAACTAGAGTCTCCTAAAAATCTTTAAAAAAAAAGGTCTTTCATTTTCAAGCTCAATGAGTTGATATTGGTATTTATTACATTAGATATGCTGATAAGTTTGTTAAATAAGCACTGTACGTATTGTTTTGCAGGGTTTGCAACCTACACTACTATCCTTTTACATCTGGACACTTCGGGGCCGATTCACTAACTTCGAGTGAAGGATTCGAAGGTAAAAAACTTTGATTTTTTGGGCTACTTCGACCATTGAATGGGCTACTTCGACCTTCGACTACGACTACGACTTCGAATCGAAGGATTGGTAGTAAAAATCGTTCGACTATTCGCCAATTCGATAGTCGAAGTACTGTCTCTTTAAAAAAAACTTCGACCCCCTAGTTCGCCATCTAAAAGCTATCGAAGTCAATGTTAGCCTATGGGGAAGGTCCCCATAGGCTTGCCTAACTTTTTTTGATCGAAGGATATTCCTTCGATCGTTGGATTAAAATCCTTCGAATCGTTCGATTCGAAGGATTTTATTGTTCAATCGAAGGAGTTATCCTTCGATCGTTCGACCGAACTATCTGCGCTAAATCCTTCGACTTCGAACATCGAAGTCGAAGGATTTTAATTCCTAGTCGAATATCGAGGGTTAATTAACCCTCGATATTCAACCCTTAGTGAATCGGCCCCTTATACAAAAGAATTCCTCAACGCCTTACCATTTTGAGGGGCAAATTTATCAAGGGTCGAATTTCGAATTCATGGGAGTTTCTAAAAACTCCAATTAACTCCCATAAACTCGAAATTCTCCAAAAATTTTTTTTATAACAGCTAGATAGGATCGAGCTGCAAATTCAAATCAAATTTCAATTGAATTCAATTCGAGTTTCTTCACACGAAAAAAAAGTCAAATGACTCCTAATTGGTTGTAGGAGGTCCCCCATAGGCTAAAACACAAATTCGGCAGATTTTAGATGGCGAATAGTCGAATTCAAATTCTTAAAGAGACAGTAAATGCTAAATTTCAAAATTCAAATTTCGATTTTTTTCTAAATTCAAATCGAGTTTTGAATTATAGTTGAATTATCCTAAAATAAACTCGAAATTTGAATTTGAAAATTCAAATTTTCATTTCGACCCAAGTGTCAGACCCTATGCCTCACCCACCCCTTACTTACTTATTTACTACTGTACGTATCGAGTGAAATCGAATAGGATCGCCACATGGGCAGCATCTGTGACTGGTCTGGATTTAAAGGGATGGGTTTGCACCCTACAGTGCTGCTGTTTACATCTCATCACAACATGATTTCTACTGGTGAATACATGGCACTCCAGAAAGAAATGTTGCACTGGAAAACAATATATCCTAATATAAATATTTCATTTGGGAGTCAACATAATAGGAGCAATTAACATTTTCAGCGTGGGTTACCAAACCATTTTTTCTTAATGATCTTTCATTTTCTTTCATTGTTATCGTCTGTAAGGTTTCCTGCTTTCTGCTCATAGATGGCAAGACTTTTTTTTTTTTTTTAAATGTCAGTTTAGTAAAATGTCATAATTTATTCAACCTGCCAATAAAGGATCATTTATTCTTCATACATTTGCTTCTTTGACGTCTGATTGCTCTTGCGCTTCGGCTATACCGCTCTGTTCAGCCATTCAGTTGAGCGAAGGCTAATTTTGCATTCTTGATTATTTCGCGGCAGAAATGGTTACTATGAGTAGGAAGCTATTATGAGGTAATCAGACCATGATTGCAAGTGATTAAGTTCTGCTAAATGGACAAGCTTCCAGCATTTATCAGCCTTTTGAAATGCTTTTACCGAGGGCAAATGTGGTCATTGTATGATATATTCAGTGTCACATTTCTGTCGTCTGAGAGGATTATTAACAGTATTGGGCAATTATTATGATGACGCTATTGGTTAACTGACCACATACTAGTAGCACGCCTCCCGCTGCAACTGCCAGTGTGTACTGCAAATCCACTGAGCCAATATAGGAATAAATGTAGCAATACATATAGGAATAAATTATATCAACAGTTCTTGCATTCCATAAACAAGGGCTGAAAGAGTACCGAACGGCTCTGCTTAGAGAACCGTGATAGTCATGTTCACAAAACTGTAGAATGCTTTGGGTCCCTAAGCTCAGTAAGTGACAGCAGCACAGAGCATGTGCAGTGAATCAGCAGAAAAGAAGATGGGGAGCTACTGTGGCATCTTTGGAGGCACAGATCTTTACTGCTAAAGGGCTGTGGTTGCCTTAGGCTGGTACAGAAGCACAAAACATAATGTACATCATTTCTAACTACTTCTTTAGTTAAACTTTAGTTCTCCTTTAAAGAGATGGAACCATGTGCTCCACCCTTCCCTTTTATAAACTAGGAATCAGCAACAATCCTTCTCCCACAGCACAGGTTACACTTCATAGTAGGGATAGTTCATATCTTGTCATCCCCCAGAATTTTATTTATAACCCACCCACAATCCATACGATATAACTAACCCACCGCCTATAAAAATGCGAGCAGCACTGATACAAGATCATCGTTTCATTCACAGAAGCACTTTGTATACCCAAGCAAGACAAATGAAAAGGTTTCATTGGATCCATGAATTTTTAGAAAAGCAGACTTGGAAGCATATTTTGTGAAAAGCTTATGTAGCATGTCAAATAGAAGCAGAAACAGAATCTGAAAAGTGCAGAGCCAACGACAATTCGGGTTCATTAAACGAAAATGCTCAGACGAAAACAAAGACCTCAGAAAGCCACCGACGTCCGTGTTTTACTATTGATGAAATAGAACAATACAAGCCACCGAGTTCAAGGGAATGTAACAGAAGCAGGAACATTTAGTTGTTCCTGTGACTTGTCAGGATAATATATAAATATATATATATATAGGGGCCGATTCACAAAGGGTCGAATATCGAGGGTTAATTAACCCTCGATATTCGACTGGGAATTATAATCCTTCGACTTCGAATATCGAAGTCGAAGGATTCAGCGCAGATAGTACGATCGAACGATTGCAGGATTATTCCTTCGATCGAACGATTAAATCCTTCGAATTGTTTGATTCGAAGGATTTAAATCCAACGATCGAAGGAATATCCTTCGATCAAAAAAACTTAGGAAAGCCTATGGGGACCTTCCCCATAGGCTAACATTGAGTTCGGTAGGTTTTAGATGGCGAACTAGGGGGTCGAAGTTTTTTTTAAAGAGACAGTACTTCGATCATCATCATCATCATCATTTATTTATATAGCGCTGTCAAGATACGCAGTGCTTTACTGCAGTTATAGCAAACAGGGAATAAATGGTGGATAACAGACAAGGATTACAGAGTACAATAGGGGTTACAAACTAAAAGGTTAGGGTACAATTGAGACATTATGATTGTATAAACACTTCGATTATCGAATGGTCGTATAGTCGAACGATTTTTAGTTCGAAGTCGAAGTCGTAGTCGAAGGTCGAAGTAGCCCATTCGATGGTCGAAGTAGCCCAAAAAACACTTCGAAATTCAAAGTTTTTTTACTTTGAATCCTTCACTCGAAGTTAATGAATCGGCCCCTAAGTGTATAATGCTGCAGGAGGATTCAGCAAAACAGCTAGATCTTACACATAAAATATGACATTGCAAATGCTGTTAAACAAAATTAGCTTCGGCCATAAAAGTCATTTGTTTTCCAGAACTGTGATGCTGTATCTGCTGTCTCGACACCCCAATTACTAAAATAAGCTTTATTTGAAAGAGATGGGTGAGTTGAGGATGGAAACATTTATCCAGCTGAGATGGGCAGTGACAGAGCTACATCTGAACTAGCATTGCAGTTATTTTAACTTGTCCGCTGCCAATGCAGAATAATCAGTCTCTCCGGCATTCATGTGCCAAGCTCAGGATTGCTTTGTCAGTGGCTGCCGTCTAGGGATTTATGGACGTTGAAGGTGATTAGTAAAATATCTGACTCTGCAAAATGATTTCAAACACCATGTGCATTTATACGGTATTCATTTTCTGGTAAGTTGTAATAATTCTTATAGCAGCGATTACAGGAACATATTCCAGCCCAATTATTCTGTTGCTCTAGATCCATCAATGTACAGTATCTATCGGCGGTGTCTTTATATAGTGGTGATAATTATATTAATCACCCCAATGGAAAACAGAAAAATAAAGAGGCCTGTTTTGTTTATATTTCCATACCTAGAGTTCAACCAGATTTTCTCAATATTAAATACAGCTTGAGATCTGACAAGAGCCATGAATTATTCAAAGCAAATGGATCTGAGGGATGAGATGGAATGATTCAGGTCCGACACGACTCTGTCCTGTAGAGCTTTTAATCTAAGCTTGGTGAGAACTTGCTCAAAGAGTTGACATATCAATTAAATCCAAGCTTCCTTGAAACAGGGTAGAGTGACTTAAACATATAGCCTTCCTTTGTCTTTCTGCCTACTGAACAGGTAGCACATATTGGCATCAACAGAACCTTCAGCCTACTACTTAACCAGAAAAATATGAGCAAATAAAAGGTTCTCACTGCAGTGTATAATGTATTGTAAAAGGGAAAGGAGTGTAAGCTCAAGCCAAGCTTCCTTGAAACAGGGTAGAGTGATTTAAACATATATCTTTCCTTTGTCTTTCTGCCTATTAAACAGGTAGCCCATATTGGCACCAACAGAACCTTGAGCCTACTGCTTATCCAGTTTGCCATTTAGAGACTGACCAGTTGGAGTTGGCATGACTTCGAATATTCGGAGCTTCATAAATAACCTCCTTAGCCTTTCTTTCGCTATCTGTTCAACAAGTAGAACACTACTTAATTGGCTTACAATTTATAGAGACATACCAATATTAACTAAAGACAGGCATACATTTAGATCACTTCACGTACAGACTGAGTTCCATGAGCTGCGAATTGCGACTATGTCCATAGCAATTTACAAATACCAAGTTACAGGAATGAATAGTAAATTATGTGAAAACCCTTTATGGGGTATGCTTATAGGGTCTTGTAATTGAATTTATAAAGCTTCTACCAGTAACCCACAACAACTACTTGTAAGTGCTACCTTGATGATTGGTTACTATGGGTTATTAGATGAGGTGCAAATGTTGTGACTTTTACTGGGTAGCTCCTGAGCACTATGGTGACACCGAGGGGCACATTTACTTAGCTCGAGTGAAGGAATAGAAGAAAAAATACATTGAATTTCGAATGTTTTTTTTTGGCTACTTCGACCATCGAATTGGCTACTTCGACTACGACTTCGAATCAAACGATTCGAACTAAAAATCGTTGCGACTATTCGACCATTTCAAAGTACTGTCTCTTTAAAAAAAACTTTGACAAACTACTTTGCCACCTAAAACCTACCGAACATCAATGTTAGAAGGTCCCCATAGGCTTTCTAACAAATTTCTGATCGAAGGAAATTCGTTCGATCGATGGATTAAAATCCTTCGAATCGTTTGATCGAACGATTTTTCCTTCGATCGTAGGAAATGCGTAGGAAATACAGTCGAATATCGAGGGTTTTCGATATTCGACGCTAAGTAAATGTAGATAGATAAAGTAGATATATAAAACAGCAAACTTGTTATTCTTGTGTCTAGCATAAATAGAAATCTTCTCAAAATGTTAATGTCTACATCATAAAGACATGGGTTATTAGAAGTGGTGCAAATTTTGTGACTTTTATCGGGTAGCTCCTGAGCATTACGGTGACACCTGTTACCTTCCCCAAGTGTAAAATGCAGATCGATATATATAACCACAAACTTGTGACTCTTGGGTGTAGCAGAAATAGAAATAGTCTTAAAATGTTAATGTCTACATCATAAAGACATAATTAAGCCAATGTAGTCTATCATTCCCCAATTCAGATGGAGTGAAACAAGACGTCTCTTTTGCCCCCTTTTTTTCTTTACTTTTTAAAGAATTCTATATTGATAGAATTGACCTTCTCTGCAGGTGTTGCTGGGGTGCTTATTTTGGCAGGGGCCCCTCCTGTTGGATCAGTGTTTCTGTTAATGCTCAGGGAAAAAAACAGCAGCACACCGGATCCAATTGTAGTAATGTGCAAAATTCAAACTTTTATTAAGCCCATATGCAAAGGCAACGTTTCGAGCCCAGCCGGCCCTTTATCAAGCCCATGTGTTACATCATAAAACCACCTTTTATAATAAAATTAGGGGTTGTGGCTATACGTCCCACCTCCTAATTAGTGACATCATAGTAAGTGCTATTTTGCATATTAAAAAACATGTGTCTCATGCTGTGCTATCATGACATATTACCCATTCTCTTGTGAATCCAGCGAAAACATACCTCATTATTTAAGGAAATTACAGAAGTGAAAAAGAAAAGAAGAAAAATAAAATGTTCAATTATTCATTTCCATCAAAACTTGTAAAAAGACCATTAGTGCACTTTAATATCAATAAAAACTCGATGTGTAAGTCCGCTTGGTGTATCCATCATTTGTGTTCAATCTTGTATCAAAAGATCGTGTCCATCACATCCTTATTATACAAATTAGTAACATTCTAAAACATTTTGAAACTTCTGTTATATAAGTATATATGGAATATTAACCATTCAATAACATGAATCTTTAGTATCATTTGAAAGGTAATGATCCAGCATACCTGAGTTGCCTCAAATGGCTCACTCTGCACATCGTACTCAGTACTTTTCTGAGACATCTGTGATATGCGAGGTGTTTGTTAGCACTCAAGGTATTCTAGCGGATCTTTAATGACCTAAGAGAAAAAAGGTATAATTTAATAAAATGTAGTTTAAGAGGCATCAAAGCATGTAACATCTATGCATATATATATACACATCCAAGGACATCAATAATTACCTAGAATATAAACTGTGATGGGGTATATTCCCTATTTAATCCGCGGGGCCAAATCGTGTCAAGTTTCTGTATCCACATCATTCCAAGCTTTTTTAACATAAGGAGTCTATTGCCACCTCTCCTAGGGATTTCGACTGAGTCAATAACCTGAAATTTGAGTTGATTAATGGAGTGTCTAGCAGCATGAAAATGTGCCGGAATTGGTAACATTGTTAACTCTCTACGTATGGTAGATTTGTGTTTAGAGATACGATCTCTTATTTTTTGCGTGGTCTCCCCTACGTAGAGTAAGCCACATGGGCATTTTATGAGATAGATCACAAATGATGACTCACATGTAAAATACTTTTTTATCTCAAATTTGTTACCACGGTGCGGATGGTAGAATACATTGCCCTTCGTGACCGAATTGCACTGAACGCCATGTAGACATGGGAAAGTCCCAAATTTAGGATTCTGCAAAAACAACTGTTTGGTGGGATCCTTACCCCCTATATCTGCCTTCACCATCCGATCCTTTAAATTTCTACCTCGATTGTAAGTCAGCATTGGCATCTGTTGGAAAACTGGTATGTTCTCATGACACGATTGTAATATATGCCAATGTCGGCGAATGATGTTACCTACATGCCTACTGGCTGTGGTATACTTACTCACAAACATCAGTCTGTCTCCCTCACATGACTTTCTTTTAGCTGGATTGAGTAAGACATCTCTATTTTTGTCTAGGGCCTTATGCTGGTTCTTATTGAGTATCTCCTGTGGGTAACCCCTCTCCCTGAATCGGGAAGTCATTTCATCATTCGCTTGTTGTAACAGGCTATCGTCACTGATTATACGCTTGAGTCTTGTATATTGACTGCGAAAGCGGATACTGGAGGGGTGAGCACTCTAATTTCGTGATTGATTGTGAGTGTGTTCCTGTCAAGAGATTTGCTCCCTCTCGTTTGCAGAAATAACCCATTTGTCTCAATGTCACAACAAAGCCCTTCACTACAGGACATCTCTACTTTTGCATATTCAGAAGCGGATGCAATTAGAATTATTGGTGGAGAACATGGCAATAGTGCCTTCCTGACAAGACCAACGGGGGAAAACCTAACGCGGGAGCTAGAAAGGGAGAAGAAAAGGCTTGTGGGCCTGGAATTACATTCTATAACACTCACAGAATACTATCGTAACAAACGAATACCACGTGGACTTCGGGTCAATTTAAGACCCACCATCTTTTTGGGAGATACTGACTTCACTAAAAGGTATGAACAAATTATAAATAAATGTTCACTTGATATCTTGCTGTTAAATATAGAATTCTTGCAAGCAAAAATACCTGAAGTACAGACCCAAATTAAGGATGTTGAACGCAAGCTGAGGGAGTCGCTGAGTGAGGAGGATCTGAGGGAACTACACAGCCGCACGGAAGAGGTGATTAGCAAACACCGGAGGATAGTGGAAGACAGGAAGCGCAATAAGTTCCAGCGCGACGCGGAGGATTACAGGACGGGACGCGTCTATCTGTGGAGGAACACGGAGCGGGAACAGGCCAACCAAATCCCGCGTGGATACACTGGCGGTGACCACGAGCGGAGCAAAGGTGGATTTCCATACCAATCGCAGAGGAGTTACAGAGAGGACCGAGATAGACGCCAACAGCGCTTGGGGCCACAGCAGAGACAGAGTGTGCAATTTCTGGATGACAGCACATCAGACAACGCTCTTTCCACCTCGTCCTCATCTCCTTCTTTTTTAGGTCAAAGGGCCCTGGGGCCCATAAAACCAGACGGGGATCCAAGAGACGTGAGAGGGGACAGGAGCAACAATACCAGGGATCTGGGATACGGCCCCAGCCAGGAGAAGAGACAACTCCCATACAGATCGGCCAAACAGGACAAACACAAGAACAAGCAACGTTAGTATATAATATATCTGACATTGTACTTTCCCATGAACAGTTGTCTGTGCTACAAAAGGGTCTTTCATTTTGTCCCACATATTGCTGTGATGTATTCAATTTAGACATAGAACTACAGAGATTTTTTCGCAACCTTAGACTTAAAAGTCATTTTGCCAAAATGCCTATACTTGCAGTTACTGATAATGCCTCTGATAGCAACTGCATCACACTCCAAAGTACAGGATTGCGTAATAAGAGTAAGTTCCTACCACCCACCACTGATAATGTGGTGGAGGCTTATGTCAAATTAGTTACAAAAGACATAGAAAAATTAAAACAAAAAGCTATACGTAATCCTTGGTTTGGACATATGTCGAATCTTACCTCCCGTGAAAAGTCCTGTTTGACAGAGTTGTTACATAATAAGGAGATAATAATTAAGCCGGCTGATAAGGGAGGGGCATTAGTAATTATGAATAAGGATTATTACATCACTGAGATTGCTTCACAGTTGGCACAGACTGAAGTCTATAGGAAGATGGATGCAAATCCACTTACCTCGATTCAGCAGTGCATAATGGATAGGGTGTACAGTGCCTTTGAAGAAGGGATAATTGATGAAAATCTCAAACAGTTTTTAATTAAGGAATATCCCATCACACCAGTACTGTACACCCTTCCAAAAATACACAAGAATTTGGAGAAACCCCCGGGACGACCGATTGTAGCAGGCACTGATTCTGTTTTAAGTCCTCTTGCTGTATTTTTAGATAAGGTGTTACAACCTTTGGTAGAAGGCACCAAATCCTTCATCAAAGACACGACACATCTACTTAATATGCTTAAAACAATACAACTTTCAGAACGGGACATATGGCTCACAACTTTTGATGTAACCAGTTTGTATACGTCCATTTCACACGAATCTGGCCTTAGAGCTATAGGTTATTTTTTGGACAAAACAGATTACACCGCAGTACAAAAGATTTTCCTATTGGATTTACTCGAAATTGTGTTACATCAAAATTACTTCCTGTTTGGCGACAATTATTATATCCAACAGAGAGGTACCGCCATGGGAAGTAATGTAGCACCGACATATGCGAATCTTTATATGGCATACTTAGAGGAAACTCTTGTATACAATAATCCACATTTTCTTGATCATTGTATAATGTACGTGCGCTATATAGATGATCTGCTGGTGTTGTGGGATGGAACAGTGCATAGTTTGACTGAATTTCATGGTTTTTTGAACGATATGGAAGATTCCCTCAAATTTACTAGCGCATATGACAAAGATACTATAAATTTTCTTGATGTCCAAATAACCAGGGTCGGTATGAAATTGGAGACTGATTTATTCAGAAAACCAACTGATAAAAACAGTTTACTCCATTATACCAGTTTTCATCCGAAACCGTTACGTGACTCGTTACCCTTGAGTCAATATACAAGACTCAAGCGTATAATCAGTGACGATAGCCTGTTACAACAAGCGAATGATGAAATGACTTCCCGATTCAGGGAGAGGGGTTACCCACAGGAGATACTCAATAAGAACCAGCATAAGGCCCTAGACAAAAATAGAGATGTCTTACTCAATCCAGCTAAAAGAAAGTCATGTGAGGGAGACAGACTGATGTTTGTGAGTAAGTATACCACAGCCAGTAGGCATGTAGGTAACATCATTCGCCAACATTGGCATATATTACAATCGTGTCATGAGAACATACCAGTTTTCCAACAGATGCCAATGCTGACTTACAATCGAGGTAGAAATTTAAAGGATCGGATGGTGAAGGCAGATATAGGGGGTAAGGATCCCACCAAACAGTTGTTTTTGCAGAATCCTAAATTTGGGACTTTCCCATGTCTACATTGCGTTCAGTGCAATTCGGTCACGAAGGGCAATGTATTCTACCATCCGCACCGTGGTAACAAATTTGAGATAAAAAAGTATTTTACATGTGAGTCATCATTTGTGATCTATCTCATAAAATGCCCATGTGGCTTACTCTACGTAGGGGAGACCACGCAAAAAATAAGAGATCGTATCTCTAAACACAAATCTACCATACGTAGAGAGTTAACAATGTTACCAATTCCGGCACATTTTCATGCTGCTAGACACTCCATTAATCAACTCAAATTTCAGGTTATTGACTCAGTCGAAATCCCTAGGAGAGGTGGCAATAGACTCCTTATGTTAAAAAAGCTTGGAATGATGTGGATACAGAAACTTGACACGATTTGGCCCCGCGGATTAAATAGGGAATATACCCCATCACAGTTTATATTCTAGGTAATTATTGATGTCCTTGGATGTGTATATATATATGCATAGATGTTACATGCTTTGATGCCTCTTAAACTACATTTTATTAAATTATACCTTTTTTCTCTTAGGTCATTAAAGATCCGCTAGAATACCTTGAGTGCTAACAAACACCTCGCATATCACAGATGTCTCAGAAAAGTACTGAGTACGATGTGCAGAGTGAGCCATTTGAGGCAACTCAGGTATGCTGGATCATTACCTTTCAAATGATACTAAAGATTCATGTTATTGAATGGTTAATATTCCATATATACTTATATAACAGAAGTTTCAAAATGTTTTAGAATGTTACTAATTTGTATAATAAGGATGTGATGGACACGATCTTTTGATACAAGATTGAACACAAATGATGGATACACCAAGCGGACTTACACATCGAGTTTTTATTGATATTAAAGTGCACTAATGGTCTTTTTACAAGTTTTGATGGAAATGAATAATTGAACATTTTATTTTTCTTCTTTTCTTTTTCACTTCTGTAATTTCCTTAAATAATGAGGTATGTTTTCGCTGGATTCACAAGAGAATGGGTAATATGTCATGATAGCACAGCATGAGACACATGTTTTTTAATATGCAAAATAGCACTTACTATGATGTCACTAATTAGGAGGTGGGACGTATAGCCACAACCCCTAATTTTATTATAAAAGGTGGTTTTATGATGTAACACATGGGCTTGATAAAGGGCCGGCTGGGCTCGAAACGTTGCCTTTGCATATGGGCTTAATAAAAGTTTGAATTTTGCACATTACTACAATTGGATCCGGTGTGCTGCTGTTTTTTTCCTTGAATGATATTTTGGCCCAAGGACAGGAGTGGGTCTCACAGTTCAGCACCTGGCACTGCGAAAGCGGATACTGGAGGGGTGAGCACTCTAATTTCGTGATTGTCTGTTAATGCTCAGGGGCATAACTACAGAGGAAGGAGACCCTGCGACTGCAGGGGGCCCAAGAGGTGTAGGGGCCCTAATTCATATACAATTTCAATAAATATTGGTAAAACTGGACAACCTCTAGACATTTTGAGGGCCTGAAAAAAAATTTGCTATGGGAACCAGTAATAACTACTTACACCACTGGTAATTCTGCAGGCTCGGTGGGTGCCTCCATAGCTATACAGGTCTGCTGATTCTCATCAGATTCAGCTTCAATGTTGCAGGCTCCAATAGTCCCTGAATGGGCTGCAGGGGATCCATTTCTCTTTTTGGCATGTATCTAAGTCTCAGCTGACCTCAGTCGTCAATACTTACACTCTTTTCCCTTTTACAATTTATTATACGCTGCAGTGAGGACCTTTTATTTGCTGTATCAATAAATGTTATTGGGGCTATCGATAATGTCACTAGGTAGAATGTTCTTTTCCTTCAGGTAAGCTTCAGTGCATATCTGTCCTATATTCTTTTATCATTAGAACTGCTCCCAGCAAGACAGTCCCCGAAACAGTTTTCATTGATATAATAGCAGTTCTGGAAACAATAACATAATTGTTTCAAGTTGTTGCAAGACAAAAGAACAATAGAAGATAAGTAGTTGAGACGCTCTATTGTTTGTGGCAGTGAAACAAAAACATTAAATCTATTTATTAAATGAAATTTATTGATGTCATGAGGTAACGTTATTGCTCTGGCGGTAAATGAGCAGCCTGATCTTCCATGATACGCGTGGGTTGGTTCGATGTAGAACAGCGCAATCTAAATCTTGTTAACAAAGCAGCCAAAGTAATTACAGATCTAAAGGTGGGGACAACTAGGAATAGTACAAAAGAAATAAATACGCAATTATTTCCTGAAGAAAAGGTTAATGTGCAAAGTTAATTGCAGATTGCACCAAAAGAGATGGATAATCTCAGCCATGGGGAAAATATATTATCTATCTAACTGATAGATTACAGCTCCCGGGATCCCTCGACTTCCAGATGCAACAGTTTAGATTGGTGGGATGAAACATTTCTAAAAAGGAAATATGCAAGTGCTCTCCCTTTTTTTTGGGGATGGCAGAGAGATAAGATGTCATGAAAAATTCCTTTTCAATAATTGCTACAAGGAGTAGAAGTTCCCTCCGCTGCCTTTTTACTGCACTGAGCTGTATAAGGACAGCACCTAAACCAAACCCTGCATGTACATGACTGTACAAGTATCTCTTATTAGTCTGATGGACCTAGTACAGATGTCCGCTCCAGTTGATGGCAATTTCCTCCATTGAGAGTGATGTGTACATCCGATCACATGCAACTGTGCTGCTGAGATACACGTGCCACTGAGGGAATCCTGCAGCTACTGGTTTAGAGGAGAATAACAGTTCCCACATCAATCTGTGTCAATTAATGAGACATTGCAACTATATGGAAGTACAAAGACTGTGGGGTAAATTTATCAAAGAGTGACGTTCCACCACTAGAGTGAAATTCCGCAGCTCTCAATTCATTTCTATGGGATTTTGAAAGGTGTATTTATCAATGGGTGAAAGTGAAAGTTCACCCTTTGATAAATAAGCCTATAAAAATCCCATATAAATGAATGGAGAGTGGCGGAATTTCACTCTAGTGGCGGAACTTCACTATTAACTTCACTCTTTGATAAATATACCCCCGAATCTTGATGCAAGTGCATTTAACATATGACATGTTCAATGCAACTAATTGTGGGGAATTTTGCAGTAAATACAGGGTCAGACTGGGTTGTCAGCACCCAATGGGCCCCGATAACCCAGACCCACTCCAGATGAAACTATGGATGCTGCCCCCTGACCTCCCCTGGGCCCCAATCACCGACACAATCACAGCCGCAAAAGTGTACGCAACAAGGGAAGTGCTGGGAGGAGAGGGGGCAGAGGGGGTGCGGCACTGGATGGACCTCATGACTGGGGTGCCGGGGGGAGGTGGTGGCCCCTTAGGCGGCAGCCCCAGTGGACCCCCAGTCCAACGCTGAGTGGCAGGGTGAAAATGCAAACAACAGAAGTAAGCAACCCTGTTTCTTGCACTCATTATTCTGCCCAACAGGCAGTTCCTGTGGGTGCAGCTCTTTCCACTCCAGAGTGGAGGGTAAAAACGTGCACTTTCCCAGTGAATGCTGAGCTGCCCTAATTTTGCCACACTGTATTCACGAGAGCTAGTGGAGGCTCACCCCACCTATCCCTTTTTTGTGCATCATTCATGTTTGCAAGTTAGGGAGTGGAGGCATAGGCAGGGTACAAAAGAAGAATTGCAGGCTGCCTTATATCAGGAGTTGTCAACAAGGGCTCCTTGTGTTGTGTTTATAGGCATTTGCTGTTGCACCAGCTGAATTGTATAGAGCTGAAGGATATATGACTGTCCCTTTAATTTGTTACGGCTAAACAGAATGCACAAATTGTACTAGCCAGCTCAAATATTTGGACTTTCATTATCTCATGCAAAAGTTTGTGCTTAATTGTAGCTAGAGAAATTACATTAAAAATAACATTACATTTTGGTAAAAAAAAAAAAAGAAGCATAGTGAATTGGGCTTTTTCTCCCAACTCTTCACTCATTTAATAACGGAGCCCTTTTATCTCTTCCAGATGGCACCCAACACAGCAGCTGAATAAACTCAGACAACTTCCCTAATAATATCAGATCATTATATGCACTGCTGACAAGAAACAGAAACAGAAGAAATGATGCACCGCAAACTAATGATTCAAGCAGTATTTTTAGGGATGATGAGGGTAATCTAAAATAATTTTATATTCAGATGGCTTCTTCCGGCTCTGTCAGTAGGCTACAGTTGTAACAGAATGTGTTTTCATTAGAGCTGATTTGCAGCCAAAGAAATAAGATTTGTCTTTTTAAACAAGTTTTTGAAAAGCATTGCTACTTATCTATTAAAAAACTTTTCAATGAATCTTAATGTGATTATTAGCCATTATCTGGCTCTAGTTTGCAAAAAACCGATTGGGATCAGCTGAATCAAAGGAACACCAGTGATGGGCGAATTTGTCCCGTTTTGCTTTGCCACAAATTTCACGGATTTCCCGCAAAATTCTCAAAACTGGCGAAAAAAACCCGCAAAATGTCGATTTTGGCACCAGTGACAATTCGCCGGCGTCAAAATGGGCGCCGGCGTCAAAGTTGATGCCAGCGCCCATTAAAGTCAATGGGCGTCCGTTTATTGTCACCGGCGTCTAAATGGGCACCAGCATCAGAACCGTCGCCAACATCAGAAAAACTTAGATGAAGCGAATTTGCCAGTTTCGCCGCCGGCGATTAAATTCGTGAATTTGCCTGGCGAAATTTTGCCGGCGACTTTTTGCGGCAAATTCGCAAATTTACTGGCCGCAAATTTGTGCCTGCCGAATAAATTCAACCATCACTAGTATTCACACAAACGTGAGCGAACAGGCGCATATCAGTGTGATTTGCCGTTGGAGAGGGAAGATACGCGCCTGGTGCACCCCCTAGATATGAGTTTACTGTGCATACCATATTGGCACCCCCAGTGAATTTGGGGTTCCTTATATTAAAATTTGTGGGCAATAAACTGTTGGTGGACTATAATTCCCAGCATCCTTCAAGAGACACAAGATCTGTAGTTTAACCAGAGCCGGAGGGCTGCAGGCTGGACCTCCCTGATGTTTAAAATAACCCATTTTCTATCCATTAGACACACTACAATAAACTGCTAGGGGACTAGAGCCCTGGATATTGCTTAGTCATGGAGCCCAATCTAATTTGAAGCAGTAAATATTGATTATAAGTTAAAGCCAATTAAAATAATGGCCTTAACGGTGGGAACCAGTAGGGTTTAGTGCTGGCAGCATTTACTCTGAATTCATTTATGGTATTTTTCTACATTAGTGCTGACACATAGAAGGAAAAAAACAGATTTATAGGAAAAAAGGGATGGATATTTTACTTTAGAGACCATTTTTCCCCAAGTCCAAACCATAGATATAAATACATGTATTTAATGAATATAAAATCTGGGGCCTCATTTACTAAGTGGCAGATTTATGAATGTTCAGACAAGGTAATCTTGATGCAGTCCCAGCAGTGCAAACCTTATCATAGTTATTAAAGGGGTCGTTCACCTTTGAGATAACTTTTAGTATGATGTAGAGAGGGATATTCTGAGACTATTTGCAATTGCTTTTCATTTATTATTATTTGTGTTTTTCGAGTTATTTTGACTTTTCAAAGTTTACAATTTAAGCAATCTGGTTGATAGGGTCCAACCATGCATTGATTTGAATAAGAGACTGGAATATGAATAGGAGAGGGTCTGAATAGATAGATGAGTAATAAAAAGTAGCAAAAACACATTTGTAGCCTTATGGAGCATTAGCTTTTAGATGGGGTGAGAGACCCCCATTTGAAAGCTGGAAAGGCAAATAATTAAAAAACTATAAAAAATAAATAATGAAGACTAAATGAAAAGGTGCTAAGAATTGGCCATTCTACAACTATACTAAATGATAACTTAAAGAGATACTGACATCAGAAAATAACCCATAACATTGTCTTTGAATACTATTTATCATTTTGAGTATTCACCTGATGTTTTTACATGACCTTTCTTACTACCCTGTTCCTCTATGAGGGGGCTGCCATATTTGTGCAGCAGGAGTCCGTTAGCGTTAGACAGGTTAAGAAGGGACAGTCAGGTTGGAAAAACAGTCAGATTTAGGAACTTCAAGTGACAATGACTTACAAAAGCAGAACTGTCAGCGAAAAATGATCAACATGACCTATAGGTAACTTTTAGGGGCACATTTACTTAGCTCGAGTGAAGGATTAGATTGAAAAACACTTTGAATTTCGAAGTATTTTTTTGGCTACTTCGACCATCGAATTGGCTACTTCGACCTTCGACTACGACTTCGAATCGAACGATTCGAACTAAAAATCGTTTGACTATTCGACCATTCGATAGTCAAAGTACTGTCTCTTTAAAAAAAACTTCGACCACCTACTTCGCCATCTAAAACCTACCGAGCACCAATGTTAGCCTATGGGGAAGGTCCCCATAGGCTTTCCTAGCAATTTCTGATCGAAGGAAAATCATTCAATTCGAAGGATTTAATCGTAAGATCGAACGATTTTTCCTTCGATCGAACGAATTGCGGTAAATCCTTTGACTTCGATATGCGAAGTCGAAGGATTTAACTTCGATGGTCGAATATCGAGGGTTAATTAACCCTCGATATTCGAGCCATAGTAAATGTGCCCCTCAATGTAGATTAATATTTCAAAATATTTTCTATCCAGAAAATTTTTACTGCCAGTATCACTTTACATGATAAATTTCGATATTCGGTTTTTTTCAACTTCGAATCGAAGTTGGACTATTCGATGGTCGAAGTACCCAAAAATAACTTCGAACCTTCACTTCGACCTTTGATAAATCTGCCCCTAATTGTGAACCAAGTGAATTGTGTAATAAGCTGGCAAATGTCTCGCATACTTTATATGCCTCAAAAGGCCCACCACTGGACTCTCAGGACTGATATCTGGCTGAAAATCAGCCACGTCAATCAGTTTGAAAATTCAATCGGACGATGAGCTCCTTGTTGATGCAGTTCTTGACCAACGGGTCTCCGTAGGTCAGGTCCGGACTGAGAATTAAAATAGGCCCTGGCATTTCAGGTACACATAGGCCCAATCAGCCCATACAGGGGCCAAAATAGCCACCCTCTAGTCCACTAAATACTGACTTTCTATGGCACCTTATAGCAGCCCCTCTGGCATTTGCCAGAACCCACAGATTGCCAGTCCGGGCCTGCCGTAGGCCCCAATGGATGATTCGATTGCTGGCACTAGGGCAAACTGGCTCAGAAGAGAAAAAGGGGCAGAAAAAACAGACAGACAACAGTTTGATAAATCTACCTCTTGTTGGGTACCTGCTACATCAGTGTTCACCTACCTGTGAATGCTATCAAATTTAACATTAATAAAGTACATAATATTGATATATTATTAATAATAATATTGAATGAATAAAAGCAACATTTTTTCCAAGAAATGCTACAGCAAGCATTTGAGGCAGCAGCCCCGGGATCACCCTGCCTATGGCACGGCTTCACATTTATAACGTGGGCAGCTGCACAGAATCTAAAGATCAGTGATACATGGAAAAAGAATGGTCACTAACAATTTTATTGTGTTTAGTGTAATATTGTGTCTAGATCAATAGCACTTGAAGAATTCAAGCCCTAAATTTAATCTCATTATTTCCTTGCATCACTGGTTAAACATTTGTGTTGGCTGCCCTGAGTGCTAAGATTTTCTCTGCATAAATAAAGTGGATGTAATAGAAACATTTCTCCTTGATGAGCAATTGAAGGTTGTTACAGAAAAGAGAACAATGCACACTAACGTATATGCGCTAATGCTTTTTCATAAAGCCCTATGGTATTAAGTAAACAAAAGGATATTAATTCAGAGATCACATAATCTTGTCCTCAACATTGAAAAAGCAC
The DNA here is from genome assembly GCF_017654675.1 of Xenopus laevis. Classification (NCBI taxonomy): domain Eukaryota; kingdom Metazoa; phylum Chordata; class Amphibia; order Anura; family Pipidae; genus Xenopus; species Xenopus laevis. Next base: position 135,729,809 of record NC_054381.1, on the reverse strand, counting down.
TTTAGGGGGGTTCTGTTTCCCCAAAGCTAATCGTGACCCTTGCTATTGAGTTTAATGGTAACTAGCCACGGGGGTATTTATATTAAGACACCCTAGGGCATGTGCCTAGGAAGGCAGGTTTTGGTGAGGGGCGGGTGACCCTTTTTAAATTAAAGAAAAATCACCTAGCCTCATCCACAGATTTCCATAGGAAACCCAGTGAAGGAGCTGGTGGGGGTGAGGGGTATGGGGCCGGGCTGGTTGGCGGAAGTGACATCACACGCACGACGCACTGACCTCGCATCACATAGTGGCGCGTGTTTAGGTCCAATGCCTAGGGCAGCATCGGACCTAAATACAGTCCTGTAACTACCCATTCTCTCCAGCAGAACATACAGAGTAAAGCTGGCCACAGACGCAAAGATCCGATCGTACGAATCAATGTACGATCGGACTTTCCCATCTCCCGACCTGCCACTAACCATTCAGATCAAAGTTTTACCATTCCGACCAAATAAAGTAGTAAAAGAACAGATCAGCCAATGTTCTACCCCTGACAGCAATCGTACGATATCTATGTCCAACCAAAGCTGGTGACAGTCTCCCACTGAAAATCGTACGATCGGCAATACACGCAGAGATATTATCGGCAGCCGACAGAAATTTTCTAACCTGTCCCATCGACCAAACGACTGATCTCCGCCGGACGAAAAATGTCAGGACTCTCCACACACGTTGCGAAAATCGTACGAATCCTCGATTCGTACGATCAGATCTTTGCATCTAAGGCCAACTTAAAGGATCCGTAAAATTGTATTGAATTAGTCCCCACTGCTTATGTGAGACATGTCTAATCTTCAAGGGTACAAGCAGATCCAATGGGGCAAATTCACTAAGCGCCGAAGCGCCGAACGCTAGCGTTACTTCGCTAGCGTTACTTCGCTAGCGTTACTTCGCTAGCGTTTGGCATTTTCGTTACTGCGCAAATTCACTAACAAACGCTGGCGTAGATTCGCTAGTGTAACTTCGCACCCTTACGCCTGGCGAAGTTTCGCTACGGACGTAACTAGGCAAATTCACTAACGCGCGCAGTGTACTGAACGCTACCTTTTACGCTAGACTTCCTTCGCCACCTCAGAGCAGGCGAAGCGCAATAGAGTAGATAGGGATTGCTTCAAAAAAAGTCAAAATTTTTTCTAAGTCCCAAAAAACACTGGCGTGTTTTCTACATTATGGGTGATAGGCTGAAAAAGATTGAAATTTTTTTTGGGGCTCCCCTCCTTCCCCCCTACATTTCCTGACTCATGGCAACTTATCTATACAGTGGGCACATGTGTAGGGCAAAATAAATTTTTTATTTGATGTTTTGAAGGTTTTTTAGGCATTTGTAGTGCTGATACGTATTCCTCCATTGAAATTTGAATTTGGCACCGTATGCAAATTAGCCTTCGCTAGCGTAACTTTGCTTCACTTAGCGAATCAACGCTAGCGCAACTTCGCAACCTTACGCTACCCCTGAGCGCAACTTTGGATTTTAGTGAATTTGCGGAGCGCTGGCGAAACTACGCCTGGCAAAGTGTGGCGAAGTGTGGCGAAGTTACGCCTGGCGCAACTACGAATCTTAGTGAATTTGCCCCAATGTATAATAATATATAATATATAGGTGGGGGAAATAGGAAGTAAATTCACCAAAATGAGTCAAATTCCCTTGACAAAGGACTTGGTGTCTGAAACGTTGGGGTATTCTCCCATACACAACTTGTCTGCCTTACAAGTCTGCTGTTGTTACAAGAATGCTGTTGGTTTTTTGTTTTTTTTGGACACTCTGGTATGTACTAAACTATATGTTTTAATGACTTTGCAATCATAATTTGTGTACTTCGACTAGGGAATAGTCCAAATTCGATTCGAATTTGAAAAAAATGCAAAAATTAGAATATCGAAATTTTTCATGTACGGTCTCTTCGACCATTCGCCATCTAAAACCTGCCGAATTGCTGTTTTACCCTATGGGGGACCTCCTAGAACCTATTTGGAGTCAATTGGTGGACTTTGAATAATCAAAGTTTTTTTTGGGAAAAACTTCTAATCGAATTTGATCGAATGCCATATTCCTTCGATTCCTACGCTTCGAATTTGGCCGATCAAAAACTGACCTATTCGACCAAAAAAAAAAATCGTAGACTTAATTTCGGTTGGTCTTTTTGAACTCAATTCGAAATTCGTTCGTTCTATTTTCAGTAAATTCGCCATTTAACAGCCCATTCACTTCTTCATAAACAGTCCCCTTGAGGCACTAAATGACTTAAAGGGATTCTATCATGATTTTTATGGTGTCGTTTTTATTCCTAAATTACACTGTTTACACTGCATATAATTCACTCTACCATAAAAAATTTCATTCCAAACCCAACAAGTGTATATTTTTTTAGTTGTAATATTGGTGTGTAGGTGCATCTCAGGCCATTTTGCCTGGTCGTGTGCTTTCAGAAAGAGCCAGTGCTGCACTATGGAACTGCTTTCTGGCAGGCTGTTGTTTCTTTTACTCAATGTAACTGAATGGGGTTGCAGTGGGACATGGCTGTTATCTGGTTACCATCCTGTTGTTCTATTGATGGGCTGCTGGGGGGTAAGGGAGGAGGGTTATATCACTCCAACTTGCAGTGCCGCAGTAAAGTTTAGCAGTCACATGACTGGGGGCATCTGGGAATCTGACAATACTAGGGGGCACATTTACTAAGGGTCGAATATCGAGGATTTTAATCCATCCATCAAAGGATTTTCCGTCGATCAGAAAAAGCTTAGAAAACTTATGGGGATGGTTCCCATAGGCTAACTTTGTAGCTCGGTAGGTTTAAAGTGGCGATGTAGGTAGTCAAAGTTTTTTTTTAAAGAGACAGTACTTCGACTATCGAATAGTCAAACGATTTTTAGTTTGAATCGTTCTAATCAAAGTCGTAGTCGAAGGTCGTAGTAGCCTATTCGATGGTCGAAGTACCCCCAACAAAACTTCGAAATTCGAATCCTTCACTCGAGCTTAGTAAATGTGCCCCTATATGTATGTACTGTATGTATTAAATATAAAAAAAAATCAGTTTGCTCTTGAAAAATGGATTTCAGTGCAGAAGTCTGCTGGAGCAGTACTATTAACTGATGTGTTTTGTAAAAAAAAAAAACATGTTTTCCCATGACAGTACCCCTTTAAGATGTTTGCCCCTATTCTTCATTCATCTTGGCTGCAAAGCACATGGAATATTTAACTCTATCTATTTTGCCACTATATTATGCTGCTAGAATGCTTTCTTAAATGCCAACAAAACAGATGCACTTCACAGCAACTAGAATGATCTAAAATTATTTTATTAACTCTCATTGGTATAGAACAGCCACATTTACAAAGAGCTTTTATAGAGATCATTCACATCAGTCCCTTCCCCAGTGGGCTTACACTCTAAGGTCCATATCACTTTGACTTGCTTGCATGTTGTTGAGTGTGGGAGGAAACCTACATGGTCAAGGAGAGGACATAATAACTCCTTGCAGATAGTGACCAAGCAGGAAACAAACTCAGGACTCAGGACCTCGGAGCTGCAAGGCAGAAATGTTTTCCATTATACACACAGGTCTCATAAATGGGAGGTTTGTAAAGAAACCTGAATGAAAAACAGATGTGTATTAAGGTGTACAAGTGTTAAGAACTCCCAGGTCTAGAACCAGGGACACTATGCATACTGAGTACTGCTCTCCAAGCTGAGCCACAGAAGGCACTGTGGTTTTTGCCTGGGGGATAATATTAATGACATTTTCCATGTCTGTATTCCTTGCTAACCAAGAGCACAGACCAAAATGCAGCCGTTTTTTCCCAATAGTGCTGTACTCACACAGGTGCATCCAAGCACCAAATGCAGGTGGAACACAACATGATGCCATCAAGCCTGCCACCCTAGTAACGTGTGCTGCATCATTCTGTCAGACATTGCTGGTTTGACTGGTTCGTAAAGAACCAATTGCTGAATAACCACTTACAAATAACTGAGGTTCAGAAACAGGATTTAATAGAATACACAGAAAAGCACAAACCTCAGTATACTGTATGGATCAAACAAAAAACAAACAAATCCAAGTTCAGGCAGAGGTCTGGGCAGGCGGCAATAAAAACACAGTGCTAAATATAATAAAGCTAAATCATTCAAAAACCACAAATACTAAAAAAATTGAAGATTGTCTTAGAATATAATTCTCTACATCATACCAAAAGTTAATTTTTAGGTGAAGAACCCCTTTAAGGCACACTGTTCGTTGGATAATATAAGGGTTATAAAACTGCAAATGCAGTCATATAAATTTCCCTGCCGTACTTGAGCAATGAAATCCCATTTATTAAAGGTATTAATTAATGTGATCCTTGCGCTTGGCATGGCTTGGTCCATCTTGGCTCCTGTTCTATTGCCCTGCATTGTTCTGAACTGAAGCCCTTTAGTGGCTGGAGATAAAATTCACAATACTTGATTGCCAGTTCTTCAGTTAAGTCAACTTCATCTGTTTTTTGCTCTCATGAGCAGAATGTTTATTGTCTGTATTGTATTCTAATATATTACATGTTATAGGTTTTGCTTCTTAAACTAAATAGATGAATACTTTGAAAATCCATAAGGATCTGAATATTCTCTCTGTTGTTTTAATAAGGTTACTAGATCATGGGAAAAATCAGGGACACGTCTAGAAAACTCAGTTAGAAAAGCTGCGCTGATTGCATTCAATATTTAATGAGTTCAGCCCAGTAACTTGCATTTATTTTTAGACATGCACCGAATCCAGGATTCGGTTCGGGATTTGGCCAGGATTCGGCTTTTTTCAGCAGGATTCGGATACAGCAAGACTAATTAGTAATCAGAATATGCAGACTGCACTGGGTCCTGTGTTGTCATGTAATCTAATGTGGATTTTATAGTTTTTGTATTGTTAATACAAACTTTCTCCAACTCTGCAGAACCAGTGGCTGCAGCAAAATAATCCTCCAAAAAGAATCCCAGTTTATCTGTTTAAATCTGGCTCCATGACCTTTGTCCCTGCAGCTGGAGTTGGAAACAGTAAAGGGGATGTAAAGGCAAAAATAAAATCCAATATAAATCTCCACACAGTCGCCTACTGCTCTACAGGGAAACAAACAAAACAACAAAGCTGCTTTAGTTCTGCATAGCTGGAAAGTAAGGCGGGGGCTCCCCCTGCTGTTCATAAGGATGATTGTTTCCCTGCTCAGCAGTTAGGGACCTTCTGACAATTCCTATCCACAGCAGTAAATGAAGGGAGAATTTCACTGCATACAGTCAGGTTTCTTATAAAAACAATACACATTTTCTAATTAAAGTATATTGGAGATGGGTTTCTTTTTCATGAAAGAAAATATGGGATTTTATTTTGTTGCCTTTGCATGCCCTTTAACTGCTGTGAGCTGTAGTGCACAGTGAATTTCCAAATAACATCACTATAATTCTGGCTTCCAGGAAATATATATATATATGTATATATATATATATATATATATATATATATATATATATATATATATATATATATATATATATATATATATATACATATATACACACAAAAGAATATGGCTTGCGTCCCATGGCCTAAATATCAGAATAAAAACATCTGCCTCATTTATTCTTGCTCCTGTATCAAATAAAAATGCTGAGCTTAAAATTCATTGAAACAGGATTTACAAAAAAAACCTTGAATGGGATCTCAAGAAGTTGAATCTAATGAAGAACACTTTCAAGTCATTTTATAAAGCAATTGGAAATAAGCCCAAAGGCAACACACAGATCCTTAACAATATAGGAACCATTAGTCTGTTCTACATACTGTGCACAGTTTGTCTCTGTGTTGTCAAGTCTAATGAGCTCCCAGGGGATTCTCCGTGATGACGAAGAACAGTATCCTCATTGTAATTTTAAGAAGATTTACTTCATATTTAATAGAAAGTAATATGGCTGCCCTTACATATACCTAAAGATGCTATCCACCTTTAAATTAACTCTAAATTGCCTATTTATGCAACTTTTTATTATATATAATTTTGACTTATTTGCTTTTCTTTTTTGCCTCTTTGCAGCTTTCAAATGGGGGTCACTGACCCCGGCAGCCAAAAACCTATTGCTGTATGAGGCTACAATGTTACTGTTATGTTGTATAATTTATTTTCTTATTGATTCCTTCTCCTATTCATCTTCCAGTTGGTCAGTCAACCAACTGCCTAGTTGCTAGGGTAAATTGGACACTAGCAACCAGATAGCTGCTGAAATTCTGGAGAGCAAGAAAAGTTAAATAACTCAAAAACCACCAAAAAAATTACAAAGACCAGCAATGGACTGGGCTACCGGAGCACCTGGAGAAAACCCGGTGGGCCCCACCACCCCTGACCTGTTGCTTGGCTGCCACCTACAGAGGTACAACTTGTAGGGTAGGGAGCTGTGCTTTTGAATAGAGGGTGCAGTGTTGGGTTTCACTTTTGTATCGGGGGCCTCCATGGCTGGGGTGGAGGACACACAAGGTGGCAGCCTCAATGGGCCCAATACACTCTTGTTCGACACTGACCAATTCCCAAAGATCTCCAAAAATCACTGTTTGCATCATTCTAAAGGTTACTACATGTGAACAAAGCCTTCGACCAAAAATAAGCCTTATATGAATAAATTTAGGGAAATCAATAATACCCTATTTTAGCTAGAAAATGTCCCCACTGCAACTACCAATATATATAGATAGATAGATTCCTTTATTTGTCCCATACAAAAGTACAACCTGTAGTGAAATAAAGCCTGATCATTCCAAAACTGTGTAATTTATTAAATAACAATATACTCGTGCATAAAAAAATGCAATGCATTAAACAATACATACTAAATATATAATAAATAAAATGTAGTACAGGTATGGCATCTGTTATCTGGAAACCCGTTAGCCAGAAAGCTCCAAATTATGGAATGGCCATCCCCATAGACTCCGTTTTATCCAAATAATCCACATTTTTTAGAATTATTTCCTTTCTCTCTGTAATAATAAAACAGTGCCTTGTACTTGATCCAAACTAAGATATAATGAATCCTCATTGGAAGGATTTTCTAGTAGACTTAAGGTATGAAGATCCAAATTTTGAAAAGATCCATGCTTGGGACCCCAGGTCCCAAGCATTCTGGATAACAGGTCCTATACCTGTACCATATTTAAAAAAAAAAAAAAAAGGTAACATAACTGATGTTGACATCTTCATATGGATTATTTGAATATACATGATTAAATATATTATTTCAGTGGGTACATGACTATATGTAGAAGAGTTCACATAGCAAAATGAATGTTCTGGCAGACAAGAACTGTACAATTGCGGGGGCATGAATTTGCTTTATGTTTGCCCCATTGCATTATAAGCTCAAAGTGCCTTTTCTTTTAACTGTACCCATTTAGAATCCCAGTAACATATTGTACTATCAAGCTCTAAGCCCATATGATGCCTCTTCATTACAGTTTTAAATGTATTCCGTTAGCTTCAAAGCACATTTCATTCTTTTTTCTTATTCACGTCGATCATTGTTATCTTCCTTTATGTCTCGTATAATTGTACTACCCTTGAGGGATTGTCAGATTAAATATTGGAAGGTATTTTCTTTCAAGCAGATTGTAATACATGAATAATTAAGCATGAGAATCCCTTATAAATAGCAAGGCTCATTTACCAGGCAGTGTGTCATGCTGTTTTGTACTTTTTTGTTGCTAAACTCAAGGGCATAAACACAATTGTACTCAATCGGTTTTCATCTTCGGCTACAGGTATTTTAATTTATTTTCCTGGCCATTGTTCAGTGCTGACTTTAGGGAGTTGTCAGTAGGGCAGCCAGGGTGTAACTATAGAGGAAGCAGACCCTGTGGTTGCAGGGGGCTCATGAGTGTAGAGGGACCAGTAAGGCCCTAATTAATGAGCAATTTGAATATATCTTGGTAGAATAAGTTAACTTTGCAAAGTTTTGGGACCCTAGATTGATATTGCTGGGGGGGGGGCAGTAACATCTAATTACACCACTGAAGGGAGCCCTCCCTGGGCCTTAGTGGGACATACAGAGTAGCAGTTACAGGTAAGGTGTGTGCTTGTATATTAGGTATAGTAGATGGGAAATGGGAAACATTAGTGCAAGATGACAACATGGGCTAACAGCTGCTGACTTGGCACCTCCTGACCCATGAATATGGCCAAAATAATGGCCTCTCCAACTGATATCTACTTAGGGAAAAAAACAGATATACAGCATATTGGGCAGGTCTGAAAATCCCATGGGGTGAGGACCTCATTAGGCTTTTGTTGCAAACCTCTCCCAATATATCTTCATGGCCAGGGCAGGATTTACATAGCTGGCACCCCTAGGCCCGCTGTCGTTTGCCGTCCCTATCTCTTCCCTTTTATTTGCTCAAATTTTCATCATCGGGACCGGAGCAATGGGGATTGGTACACGGGAAATTTTAAAAAATATCATATCTCCTGTAATCTTCATATGCGTCTGAATAAAGCTGAAAAACTGATGTTAGAAATGCCAGACTCCTGAGCAATGTTTGATCAGCGCTCTGTAGCGTATTAGTTGAATAGTAGATTGACCGGTAAGGGGTGACCGGCGTATCGCGAGAGCTGCGATCGAGCAGGAGGATAGGCGGCACCGGGTGAACTCCGCCATTACCGCATCGGCAGTAGCTGTTTATCTCCTGTACATCCCCAGTGTTTATGAACCAATGTGGGTGTGTTTGGGCAGCATGCCACCCCCTACAATCCCTAGGCCCGGGCCTTGGTGGCCTTTCCACAAATCCAGGCCTGTTCATGGCTCCTGCTGTGATCTTTTCCTTAGCGAATGAGCCCACCAGTTTAGTGTCAATATTGGAGATGCACATTTGGGGACCTCAGCAAATAAGTGGATCTTTCTTTGAAGACCAGCACAGAATCTTATATTGGTGTTTCACAACCTGTGGCTCATCAGCTGTTGCTACAGGAAAACACACCCAACTACAACAATTTAATATGCCGTTCTGGAATTGGTCGTTTGGTTGAACTAGTGGCTTACTGTTACACATTACACCTAGTTATTTAATTGAAAGAAAAGTACTACTACAAGAGATAATGTAACCCCTACTGTACATATTAAGGATATTAAAAGAGACTGATGTAAATCATTATAATTGGTTACTTACGTCAGGCTGGAGGCCCACCGGGGCTTCTGACACAAGGGCCCCATCCCCCCTACAGGCCCCCTTGCCCCAGCCGCAACCCCTCTCTCCAGGCCCCCCCATATGTATTTGATCTCTTGATTGGGGCCAGAGGGGGATCAGGAGACAGTGCAAGCCTGTACGGGCAGTATCGGAGTGCAGGTCTGGGTTGGTGGGGACCACGATGGCTGGGGCCCACCAGGTTTTTACCCACAAAAATTTCTACCGACATGAATCCAATTAACTGTTTATGGGTATTTATCAGGGATATATTTGGCAGACATTAGTGATGGGCGAATTTATTCGCCAGGCGCGAATTCGCGGCGAATTTGCGCGATTCGCCGCCAGTGAATAAATTCGCAAAACGCCCGCGAAAATTCGCGGAAAAAATTAGCCGGCGTCAAAATTTTTCGCACAAATTCGCCCATCACTAGCAGACATGGATTTGCAGTGAAATTCCGAATTTGCATTTTTTTTGCCAAGAAAAACACCCATAAGAATAAATGTCCATTGACATTCTGAGGAATAAAAATTGTTGTGCACATAAAAAAGTTGTTCATAAAAACCCCCATTGACTTCAATGCGTTTTGTGAATTTTTAGTCATTTCATTAATTTTCATCAAAGCGAAACGGGACATTTTCGCTCATCACTAGCCATAGGCTTTATTGATACTGTCCACAGAGCTTCAAGGTGATTTCTAAGATCCATTTAATGTCCAATTAAATTATTAAGTCAATGTATTGCTTTGTGTTTGGTTACTATCAATAGTGTTGGATGTGGTGCCACCAATTTATATTTTACACAGACTGTAGAGATATTTGTTGTTATACTGTAGATATTATTTTAGGTAATGTTAATTAATCGTAGTTAGACTTGCTGCCAGCAACGGGTCATTTCCATGCACTATTTTGGCAAGGTAAATAGTAAAGTACCCTGCAATCACTATGGACACTATGAATTGATCATTGCTCTTCATCATTGCTGATCATTGCTCTTCTGGTCACATATTCTACTACTAATAAATTGTGCCTACAAATTTCTGAATTTCTCTTCTGTCTTTCTTCTTTCATAATCAGTTTCAAACAATGCATTCGTTACATTATTTATACATCGAGTTTTACACCTACATATCTTCCAATATGATACACCATTCAGCTAAACATTGGCTGCACAGTTCACATCCGACAGTCGTGTCGCGTTGGATGGAAATTTCTGCATGTAGTTTAAACATCCGAATTTTGTATCACTCCCATCATATTTTGACCCACGCGACAACATCCTTCTTGTTGGATGCGTTTTGTCGATCAAACACCATCCGACAAAAGCGCTCGCGTAGTCCAACCCTTAGAAGTCAATACAGCCAAGAATATGCATTACAATTAATTACAAATCCACAATACAGTATGGGGCACATTTACTAAGGGTCGAATATCGAGGGTTAATGAACCCTCGAATTCGACCCGCGAAGTAAAATCCTACATATTTGAATATCAAATTCGAAGGATTTACCGCAAATCCTAAATGAAAAATCGTTCGAACAATTTGAAGAATTTTATGAGATTGATCGAAGGATTTTTCTTCAATCAAAAAAAAGCTTAGAAAAGTGATGGGGAAGGTCCCCATAGGCTAACATTGTGCCTCGGTAGGTTTAAACTGCCGAAGTATGTAGTCAAAGTTTTCTTTAAAGAGACAGTACTTTGACTATCGAATGGTCGAATAGTCGAACGATTTTTACTTCGAATCGTTCGAATCGAAGTCAAGGGTCGTAGTAGCCTTTTCGATGGTCGAAGTACCCAAAAAAATACTTTCAACGTTTTTTTCATTCGAATCCTTCACTCGAGCTTAGTAAATGTGCCCCTATGGGTTTTATACAGGTATAGGACCTGTTATCCAGAAAGCTTTGGGCCTGGGGAATCTTGTCTACCAGAAAATAATGTAAACATTAAATAAACCCAGTATGATTGTTTTGCTTCCAATAAGGATTAATTATATCTTAGTTTGGATCAAGTTCAAGGTACTGTTTTATTATTACAGCAAAAAAGGAAACCATTTTTAAAAATTTTGATTATTTCGACAAAAGGGAATTTTTGGGTTACCAGTAGTGATGGGCGAATTTGTCTTGTTTGCTAAAAAATTGGCGTATTTTCCACGAAATTTGTGAAACAGGGAAAAATTTGCTTAACCCATTGAAGTCAATGGGCATCAAAATAATTTTGACGCGTGTCAATTTCGATGCCTGGAACAATTTTTATACACAAATAGCATGTCCAAATAGCATTCATAGATATAGTTTGGCAACAGCTTGTTTGATCAAACAGATGAAACCTTCATCTCAGGATCCACCTCATCGTTTCCCTCTTCAAAAGGCTTATAACATATACTTGCACTGTTTCAATAACGAATCATTTATAAATGGTTCATAGAAGAAATATTTTGATTTCAGGCCTGAAATACTTATTGTATGTGTTATCCTCACCTAGGAAGAAGAAAGTATCTGGTCATCAAATTTCATAGTAAATATATCACATTACAATGTATCTTTTGTATAGGAAAAGTGCCATGTTAAAACATTTACAAATTATGATGAATGATAGTGAAATGTAATATTATAAATATCAATGACATTACAACTGGTTTGTCCATAAAGCCCTTGTGTCATAATCACTTCTCAATAGTTTTGATCTATTGTTGTCAGCTTGACACAGTGATGGAATTAGAGTAAAGACAACGGACTATGATTTCTGCATTTCACCTGCGTGCAAAGATATAGAGGTGATACGCTGAGCGATGCAAGTAGGTGTGATGGGTGATGTTGGGAGAAATTGTGCATGTGGAGTGTGAAAAACACAGCTGATTTGGCTCATTTCAGCTGATGCATGTCGCTGAGAAATGACTGAAATAAAATATCACTTTTACATTTATAGAACCAGAAAAAAATGACCATGTTATATGTAACAGAGCTGAGAAAATCTAGTTCTGCCCCAGAGCTAATTTTGGGATTGTGTAACCTTATAGAAGAACATGGGGGATGAGATGGGCAATGTAACAGCATCGGGAAAATACTTTTTTGTAAACTTTTTTTTTTTCTGTTTCTGTTCTGAATTACATTCGTCTTTGTCATTAGTGCAATTGTAACTAATCAAAAGAGGAAATAAAAGAAAAAAAGTACAGAAAAAATGGAAAAGATTAATATATTGTGCTCTTTGGGTCTTAACACATTAATGGGGGAATGTAATAAAAGTCTCAAAGAGCAAAACAATTCGCACCAATAAGAATAAAAATCCACATCTTGCAATGTAACATTGTTTCTTAAACTGTAATTGCATTGCGAATTTTAATTGCGCTCTTGAAGGTGTCGTAATCTTTTGGAACAAACATAACTACTTTTTCAGTAAGAAGTTTTATTAGATTTACTGCGCATTGGAGCAAACTATAAAATTTGCAAACGTCTTCCACTGTCGGAAGTGGTTGCTAAACAGTTTCCGGGTTCGCAAAAGCTATATTAAATTCACGCAAAGTAAATATTGTTTGCACAAAGGCATAACTTTTCAAATTGCGAATAGTTTTTCCATTACCGACTTTTATTACATTCCCCCATAAACCTCCTTGTTCAATCTACTTCGGTGTACAGCTCCATTTGATTATCCAGCTGGTATATTAATAATTCGTTAGTGTGTATATTCTATCTTGTCCAAAACTTTAGTGATGGAAAGACAGTTATATTTCCTTTGAGCAGCTATATGGATCCTGGCTGCCATACTGATACTTTTATGGCAAAATTACAAATAATATTCAAAGACAAAGTCATGATATGAAAAAGGTTTATTTCTGGTGTCCGTATCTATTGAAGGTGAACCACCCCTAATGGTAAACTGAATAGTTTCACAAAACTAACTGCAAGCAGTTCCACCTATTCACCAGCTTGATCCTGACAAATCTTTACTCCACCACCATTCAGTTGGGGGAGTTCTAATCTTTTTTGGAGTATTTGGTTAAGTCCAACCCTGAGTGTTTGGCTAAACTGGATATCACATAACAACCAATTTTTTTTTTACTATTCTGCAAAATTGGGGTAAATTGTCATTTGCATATGCAAATTAGTGTTCGGATTCTGTTCAGGATTCTTCCAAATCTCTTTATTTAGTACTTGAGTTGAATCTTGAAGTAGTGGATTTGGTATATCTTAAATCTTTTTCATTCTGTATAAGCAAAAAGACCTAGGGGAAGATTTACTAAAGAGTGAAGTGTCTAACACTAGTGACAATTCGATAGCATTGACACCCGCAGGGACATCGCCAATTCACTAACAGGCGCAAGCGCCAATTCTCTAGTGAACCAGACCGTCACTTGTGCAGTTTCAGACCCTATTGCCAGGCGTATTTACACTCCAGAGAACAGACACTATTTCACAAATTTGCGGATTTTACTGAATGTTACCTCTTTCGCCAGAGTTGACTTCTCCACCTCAGACCAGATGAAGTGCTAAAAAGCAGCTAGATCTCCCTCAATCTTCTGTCACTTACATCATATCCTGTGTGACGAAAATGCATTAAAGTTCCAAAAACGCCGGTGAGTTTTTCTTTTTTGAAGGGAATTGCCTGCAAAAGTCCTGACTTGAACTTTTTTTGGGTAACCAGTTTTCTCCAGACATTTCATAATATATGGAACATTAATTTTACAGTGGGCTCATGTGTAGGGCATTATATTATCTCTCTTGTCTTTATTAAGGTTCCATGGACCTGTGTAATAAAAAGTGGTAACTTCAAGCATTTGCACCAACATTTATAATAAAGACCTCCATACAACTTTAAATTAACCGCCATATGCAAAGAGACCTAAAGTCAAGATCACTAGCGAATTTTCACTAGGCACAAACGAACGCTAGCGCATCTTCGCTATGAAATGCTCGTACTGCCAAGGTTGCAACTTAGCATATTAGTGAATTAGCATAGTGGTAGCGACTTTGCATCCGGCAAAGTGGAGCGATGTGGGCCCCCTAGTCTTTCCTTACAAGTACATCCAGTCTAGCTAGATGATGTTTAATTATTTTGCTAACAATATACAAGTGGGCAAATCAGGATGCAGGTCCATGGCTTCCTTGACAATAGCATTTGTGATGGGCGAATAAATTCGGCAGATACAAATTTGAAGTGAATTTCTGTATTTCGCCACAATTGTATTAACTGGCAAAACTGCGGCTACAATTCGCTGTCGAAAAATCCACTGCGTCAAAAAAATTGACGCGAGTCAAAATTGGTGTGCGCATAAAAATTATTTGGACATCCATTGACTTCAATGCATTTGGACCAACTAGTCACGCGTATAAAAATTGACGATTGCGTCAAGAATTCTTTAGACTTTGAGTTTTGCTAAATTTTTGCAGTTTTTTCAAAAATCGCTAATTTTTTGGCGAAGGGAAACTGCACAGATTTGCCCATCACTATAGCATACAAGATCTCAGGACACCTCCATATTGCTTTATTAGTATTTGTTCTCCTGTGAACAGCACAGAAAGCATGATTGATGTATATAGTTAAGCATTGGATACAGTTAGCGCATTATTGGCCTGTGTACTCAATAATCCTATTTTGGTTCAACTGGGCCCTGTGATAGTGAACTGTGTATTGACCAGTATTTCTTTCCTGTCGTCGTTCCCCTTCTGTGTTGAACGTTGCCGGCTAATCAAGTTAGAGGTCATTGTTAAAAGGCAAAGTCAGCTCACTTCTAATTATGTTATATTTAGGCGAACATTAATTGGTTAGCAGGAATAAACAAGCTGACATTTATCTTTCAGAACAGGAGCTTTTGTTCCGGTAAAAATGACAAATGTTTATTAAAACTTGTTCAAACTATTCATTGTTTTCTAATTGGGAAGGACTGATCCACTTGAGGGAATAGGTATCGCTGGCAACTCTTTATCACCTGAAATGCTTCTCATAATTGTAATTACTGGATTTAAGTTATATTCTTTAACTGGTTTATTTAAAAAAAATATACCAACACAAGATAGGGGCTTTTTTATGAACACTGGACACATTTGCACCTGGGCAGTAACTCATAGCAACCAATCAGTGATTAGCCAGCCAGCTGCAGGTTGAGCGCTGAAAGCAATAATCTGATTGCTTGTGATGGCTTACAGCAATTCTGAAGCTCGCGTCAATTTTGACGCCAGCGTTAAAATCAATGGATGTCCGAATAATTCTCATGACGGTTTTGACGCGAGCAACTTTTCCAATGTGTGTCCAAAATTTTTTTAATTTTCGTGGCAGTTTCGCAAATTTATTCGCTGGCGGCGAAAGCCGGAAATTTGCCACAAATTTGTGCCTGACAAATTTGTTCACCCATCACTAGCATAGAAGTTTTGTTTTCCAAATCTGAATATACCTTGTAAAGACTTGTCCTTCAACAATGGCTGTAACTAGAGGCTAATACTAAGGAGCTATTAAGGATACTCAACAACTTCAAGATTAAAGGTGAGTTCTAGTATAATCGGGTTTGCTAGATATTATTGATATTTTACACACTTTCGTGCTAACTCATTTAATGCGAGTATATTTTGTCTCTTGTGTCCTCAGTTGCTTTTGAAATTGTAAACAGTACATCATTCAAAGCAGAATATGAGCCCCAAATTAAAATCTTTAAATTCTTAAGTCTAAACTCATAGTTCAATTTATTGATGATGAGAAGGCAGAGCAGATGTTTCTTCAGAAGAAGGTTCATTCATTGAACTGGATAAAAAGTAAATTTAAGCCTTGAAAGAAAGATCCAAAAAAAAAAACACAACTTGAAACAACATTGCAAATAACCCATTAAAAAGGATTGGGGAAAGCATCATTTAAATTTCATGCCAGGCACATAATGTTGAAGAAAACAGATTTACATGAATAAAGACAACATCAGCTTTTGACAGGGATTTACTTGGCTGTGCAAAAAATGATGTTGCCAAGTAATTAAGATTTAGGAAAAATCATTAATGCACAGTGGTAAACTACAAGTTTAATCTGTCCCTAAATAATTCCAAATGAGGAAAAATTCTGGGTGGTTAATCATAGTTCTTTTTAAGCGTTTCATTTTGAGTGAAGGGTCGTTCTGAAGGTTTTTATATAAAAGAAAAACGTACCTTGTAAACTGCAAGCTATGTCTCCACTGAAAGATGCAGTTCAATAAGCATTTGAATCTAATAAAATATTGGCATACGGTATGACCTGATATTGATTGAAGGGGTCGCTGCTGTGATTCTAGTTTGTTTTGAAAATATAATTCTCTATGGGTGATGCTTGCTTGCCAATAAAATAAATCGGTTTGTTTCACTCCAGTAGCTGTTTGGCTGGAGTACTGTTCAAAACAATATTTCTTTCCGTCACCCCTCTTGAAATAAATGTTTCCAGTAATCCTGGATTAGCTGGAGTACCCTGGATTGGAAAAAAGTTGAGACCTCGTTTAACTGGCGGCTTTTTTTCCCCTACATTTTTCTCCTGACAAGTTGTGCATTTCTGATTAAAAAATTCCATTGTTAAAGGAGACTTTCTTTTTCACATCAGTGTAAAAAATAAGAATGTACCAGTGCATTATACTCATTTAGATATAGAAGAATTGTGCTTAAAAAAGTAGTGTTTCAGGCTGATTTATTGAATATTTCTGCAGAACCCTAAAAGTTCCTCCCTTCTCTTCCACTTCCTGCTCCCTGAATTCCCAGGCTGTGCAGGGGAGCCGGTGTTACTCAGCTCACTGCACTGTAGGACAGGAACCAATCAGCAGCTAGCAGGACCTGATGGGGAACTGAAGCCTGTTTTTGCTTGTGTGAATGCAGGGCTGTGATTGGCTGTCCCACTCCTACTGTGCTTCTGGCAGGGACTGTTAGGACACCCATTTCTCATTTGAAACACAGACAGGGACCAGAGAACATTATTATTATTATTATCTATAGGGAGCTCAAATAAAGGGACTATTTTTAAAGGTAATATTAATTTTTAGCACCGTGTAAAAGCAACACCAATTATCACTCATAATTGCCTACAAAATTAGGGTTTTTTCATTAATCCTATACATCTCCTTTAACGTTATATGTCAAGCAAGGTGGTAGCATCACTCTCATGGGCTTATTTATCAAAATTCTAATTTGCATAATGTTTTTTCCACTATAAATAAACTGTAATTTTATAAAAATGTGAATGTTTGCTTATTTATTAAAAAATCCAACTAAAAAAAATGTGATTGAAAAAAATGGTATACCTCAAATTTTTACTCTTAAAAAACTAGAAAGATTTAAAAAACTTGCACTGAAACAAATTCTTTACATTTGCCAAAGACAGCTCCCATTGACTTCTACATGAACAGTTTTTAGATGCCACAGTTTTAATTTTTTTTCGCTTAAAGTGCTTTAAGTTAACTTTTAGTGTATTGTAGAATGGATAATGCTAAGAAACTTTTCAATTGGTCTTTGTTAGGCTACACATTTAGAAGCAAATTTATCAAGAGTCAAATTCATGTGAGTTGCTTTTAAAAAATTTTTTTACTCGAAATTCGGAAATTTATTTAAAAAATCTAATATTTCAAACTCAAACTAATTTTAAAAACTTGAATCGAATTCGATTCGAATTCAACCAAACTCGATTCGAGTTTTAATCTGAAAAAAACTTGAATGTCAAGAAGGCTACAAGCATCTCCAAATTGATCACTGCACCTCTCCCATTGACTTATACAGTAATTAGGCAGGTTTTTAGGTGGCGAATTGTCAAATTTGAATTCTTAAAAGGGCCAGAGTATGATAAATCTCAAAAATGAAATTAAAATTTTTTAAAAAAACTCAAATCGAGTTTGGATAATTCCTTAGTTGAATTTGACAGTTTTGACCATAAAAAATTGTAAAATGTCAATTTGAATTTTTAATTCGACCCTTAATAAATCTGCCTCTAATTGTTATTGTTACTTGTTATTACTCATCTTTCTCTATTCATATTCCAGTCTCTTATTCAAGTAAATGCACGGTTATTAGGGTAATTTGGATTTGGCTGGATTTGCAATCTGGGGATCTGTTAAATAAGAAGCTAAATTACAACAAATTACAAATTGTCTCAGAATATCACTCTCTAAATCATACTAAAAGTTAACTTAAAGAGGCACAACTGCAAGAAGAATAAGAATAAGTAATTACTCTAACAACCCCCAGGATAACATACCTTCTTCCATCCATTCAGATTTATTTCCTTTCTCAATTACAACCAGTTCCCTGTCTAGTCTGAAGCACCACCCCTTCTGCTTTATGAGAACTCCTTCTCTCTCCAAATATGAAGACCTCAAAGAGGTGCCTACTGGGCATGCTCACCGCCTCTGCTCCAATGAAAATTAATCAGGCATACTCAATAGGAACCGCTTTAGGTCTTCATAATTGGAGAGAGAAGGCGTGCTCATAAAACAAAAGGGGTAGACTAGCCTGCTGGAGTCCCGTTGCATTTCTGTTCATATTTTTTCATCTAGCCTGATCTATTTCATGCTATGGCCCATGTTAATATTAGTTCTCTACCATGTCCTTCTGCACAATCCTCCTGTTATATCATGCATTTTAGAATAATTGCCCTACAGCAGAACTTTTTACTTCACCCACTCTCGTAAATTTGTTGGGCAGGCAGATTAGAAGTCAGATAAACATGCCCCCCCTGGGAGCTTTTCATCACAGAACTCTTCTTCTCTCTTTACATAATAATTTATATTTTACATCTACATTCTTTCATTCAATATAAATGTATTCAGGTTTAGTAGGAGCAACTTAAAAATTGGGTTAGGATTTTTTTTTTAGAATCCCTTTTAGGGATGTCGCGGACTGTTCTGCGGCGAACTTGTTCGCGCGAACATCGGCTGTTCGCGTCCGCCGCAAGTTCGCGAACGTCGCGCGACGTTCGCCAATAGGCGTTCGCGTCAAAATCGTTCGACCATTCGACCATTCGGTCGCTAAAATCGAACGATTTTCGTTCGATTCGAACGAAAATCGTTCGATCGAACGATTAAAATCCTTCGATTGTTCGAATCGAACGATTTTCGGATGTTCGAAGTTCGCGAACTGTTCGCGAACTGTTCGCATTTTTTGCCGGTGTTCGCGAACGGCGTTCGCGAACACATTATCGGCGGTTCGCTACATTCCTAATCCCTTTTAACAATTAAACAGGTAATTTGGAATTATTAATTTTTGGTCTTTAAGGTCTTTTTTACTGATGCCAAGAAAGCTGTAGACTGAAAGCACACGTTTATTTGATACAGTGCGTGCATTTGCTTAAACAGCATGAGCAGCCTTTATACTGGCTAGACCTTCCAGCATTGTAATTTATAGCTGAATGTAGCTTTCTGTTCCTTGAAGAGAAGAATATTACTAGCGCAAATCATCCACTCAACTTTTTTTGATGACCTTCATTTTGCTTTTAATTCCCCTTTTCATAGCTGACCTAATTACCGGCTGTAATAATAACACGCTGGAATTTAGTGTAGTATGCAGCACAATGAAATAGGTAGTTTTTGCAAATGAGAATTGGTATGTGTCCCAGAAAAGGGTCATGCTGTATTATCCTTTCTTAGCTTAGAGATGTTATGAGTGTAGAATAAATTATTAGCTTCATCAGCAAGGGAAGAAAAACAATTCCAGTTTTCAGTGGGAGGAAGGATGCAAATATGTATTTTTTTTTAATAGTGCAGCCAATGTTTAAAAGTGAAAAAAAAGACTTTGGGTGTATAATAAGAACTGTGGGATGTGTGGCCTTATGGGAAAGTTTTACAAAACATTGTTCATTTGTACATGGAATTCTGTACTTTGGCAGTCTGTTAGAGGTGATCTATCTATCTATCTATCTATCTATCTATCTATCTATCTATCTATCTATCTGTCTATAATCTATCTATCTATCTATCTATCTATCTATCTATCTATCTATCTATCTATCTATCTATCTATCTATCTATCTATCTATCTATCTATCTATCTATCTTCTATATCTATCTATCTATCTATCTATCTATCTATCTATCTATCTATCTATCTATCTATCTATCTATCTATCTATCTATCTATCTATCTATCTATCTATCATCATCATCTTTAATCTATCTATTAATCTATCTATCTTTTATCTATCTATCATCTACTATATATATATATATATATATATATATATCAATTATCTATATTTTATCTGTCTTCTATCTATCTATCTATCTATCTATCTATATAAAATAGTGGCTGGCCAGTCTTCTACATACACATTTTCATATAGTGCAGCGGATAAGTTTTGGTGGTGTAGTTTTAGAAAGAGCTGCACATTTTATTTTTTAGCAGTGTTAACTGAAAAGTGGCTGCTTACTTGTGGTATATCTGCTGTTAACATTTTAAAGAAGGAAATGAACATTCATATTATGTGGGTTTTTTTTTAAAGCATCCTTTCCTTCTAATGGGAGTTTTTGAGTGAGTTGGGGGTGGGGCTTTGAGGCACAAATTGGGGAATATAATAAAAGTTGGTAACGGAAAAAATATCCGCAATGCGAAAAGTGATGCCTCGGTCCAAACAAATTTGCCTTTGTGCGAATTTAATATAGCTTTTGCGAACCCGGAAACTGTTTAGCGACCATTTCCGACAGTGGAAGAAGGTTTGCAAATTTTAAAGTTAGCGCCAGTGCGCAGTGTATGTAATAAAAACTTCTTACTGAAAAAGTTGTTATGTTTGCTCCAAAAGATTACGACACCTTTAAACACACCTTCTTAAAAGTGGGCAATGCACAATTACAATTCGCAATGTAATAACAGTTTCAGGAAGAGTATTACATTGTGAAATAAGACTTTTTATTCTTATTTGTTCTAATTGTTCTTTGAGACTTTTATTACATTCCCCCAAAAGTAATTGTTGATTTTAGGACCCTCTGGCAGTAATGGGTACTTAGGTGGAACTGTTGGGTATAGTTGGGCTTAATTCAATATAAAGATTGTTTATTTTGCTTTCAGTGGATCTGGAAGTCCCACCTGCATCTGCCTGGAATTCAGCTCCTTCTGGGAGTTGTAGCTCAAGAAGAGGGAGGGAGGAGCTATGTACAGTATATACATTGATGCTGATTTAGGGGTCCCTCTCGCTGATCTGGCCATACAAATATTTTACCTGAGGGACACTGCATAAAATAATTAATGGATGAGATATGATTATAGCAGATATATATTTGTTTATTTACTCATAGATTTCCATAGTGGGCCATACCTGTTTTTGAGCCCCAAACCTTGTCAGATTGAAATGTGTAGAAATTGTTATTCTGCTGTTGCCATAAGTACAGTGAAGTTAGAGGAGTTTCCAAAGACTGGCTATGGGCATTGAACCTGGGCTTCCATGAATACAGGAATGGGACCTGTTTTCCAGAATGCTCGGGATTTTCTGGATAAGGGGTATTTCTGTAATTTGGATCTCCATACATTAAGGCTACTAAAAATAACTTAAATATTAATTAAACCCAGTAGGATTGGTTTGCCTCCTACAAGGATTAATTATATCTTAGCTGTGATCAAGTACAAAGTGCTGCATTAATATTAGAGAGAAAAATAGAGTCTATGGGAGATGACTTTCCTGTATTTCAGAGCATTCTAGAGAACAGGTTTCCAGATAATGGGTTCCATACTTATAACAGGTTTGTACTAGGATGGGGCCTTTTTCCAAATTATAAAATGTATCTATTTGGTAATCTGCCCGCTATTTCATCTCAATGCTTTCAATCTGGTCTGGCTGTCACTGACTTCTAATCACCTTGAATTGAGGTGACACGTTGCAAATAATAACATCATGATAATCGTACAAGTGCAATACGTCAACTGAAAACTAACTTTGTATGTCTAGTATCCCCCCAAATACCTCTTCTCTTTCCAAATAAATGACTGAATAAAAATATATTATTCCTGCTCATATCATGTGTATACTACCCAGGCACTGCATCCATTCCTATTCCGACAAGACTGTAAATTGAACTCTAAATTAATTTCCCCAAGGAAAAGACTTCTTTACCCTGCGGCAGGTTCACGTCGCACAAAACAATGATCAATTACACATTCGATATATACATTGTAACTAATGCTGCCTTATATAAGAAGGGAATAATTAAATGGTAGGAGAACAGACAAATCACCGTCCCTTGTACACAAGAATGCTCCACTTCTCTGCTTCTAAACTGTCTGTGGAATTTGATATACCGTATGCAAATCTGTTCTCAGTAGGAAGATTAGCATAATTGAATTTCATTCTATCAACCCACATTACAGCTCAATTTTAACTCTATTTCCCATTATTGCAAGAAAGAATATATCTTAATTAAACTAATCATGTAACAAAGTCTTTAAGTTAACTACTCATATTTTTTTTTCCATTTTATGCGTTCTCTGTAATTGAAGTGCAAGTTGTTTGTGGTCCAGCTCATATAGATCAAAGTATCTCGGACAATTGTACTCAGTTAAAGGGCCACTATACCCTTATTTCAATTCTATGAAAGTTTTAACAAGGCTGTCAGTAATGCCTGCACCATATCTCCTCCCATAGCCCTCCTATATTGTGATTATAAATGAAAATGCCATCCTAGATAGTTGGCCTTATGGCCTGGTGAAATGACCTCATATAATTGGGAGACAAAAATTGCCAATACGAAGAAAGAATAAAGAGATCAAAAATCTGTTACTCAGTGCAAATGACATGGAGATGACACCCAAGTTAAGGACGGGTGAGAGGGGATAAGGAGATGCCTATGTACTTCACCCCACCCACATTTTTTGTGATTTGATAATGAAAGTGTAGGACTTCTAATAAACTGACTGCCATTTGGAGGAGTCAAGAAGGCATTTTTTACCTTCACTGCAAATTGGCCCGAGCGTTGTTTTTTCCTTTTAGTCCTCCTTTTGGATCACCTGTGTTTATTAGTGATGTGTGTGTCGGGTAAAATCAGACCCGCATCCGACCCTAGCTCGCCCTCCCTCCACTCATGCCCGCTGAGCCTGACTTCCTGGTTCCTTTTATAGATCTGTGCCGACCCGCCAAGTACATTACAAGAGGCAAGGGCGAGCAGTCGCGCGGCTACAAAAGTGGAAGCCGGAAGTCGAAAGCTGACAGTGTAAGGTGGTGAAGAGCTGGACCTTGGACCCATCCACCACCCGCAAATGGGGGTGCAAGGTCGGCCCAAACTCATTTGACAAGGGGGTAAACCTGCTGGTCCCGCAGGTATTGGGCCGGCCCGCACATCACTAGTGTGTATGTGTAGTTGGGTGTGTGGGTGCTTGCTTAGGGGGGCCACTATGGTGGGCAATATGTGCCTGGGGGGTGTTGGGTGTGTGTGTAGATGCATGTGTAAAGGGTGGGTATTTGTTACATGGGTTATCGGTTACATGTGTTGGAGTGTAGTTGCACGTTTAGGGGGGAGATGGTGTGCAGGTAAAGGGATTTTGTAGGGAGCTGGGTGTGTGCATGTGTAGAGGGGTGTGTGGGTACAGGTGTAGGGTTTAGGTTGGTGCATGCATGTGTGTGTAGGGGGTAGGTACATGTGTGTAGGGGTGGAGTAGATGCTGGTATATGGGGAGATGGGTGGACGTGCACATGTTTAGAAGGGTGGGGAGATGTAGGGGGTGCTGCATGTAGTAGAGTTTGTGTAGGGTGTGAGTGATTGCGTGTGTATGTAACCCCATCTTGGCCACCCCTTGTGCCATAGGATGTACACCATTAATATCTTACCATCCACAGGTCCTGAATCCCCTTTGCTAAATGAAAGGGTACTGGGAATCTCTCTCAATGGTAGTGCCTCCACCTAGGGCCCACTAGGAAACAATAATTACACACACCATTGCAAATAATATCGAACTTTATATAATAAGGAAAAAGCGAAATGCAGCTACACAATACAAATCCTGCCCTGGGGTACCCATGTGGTCTTTCCCATGACACAGTCCCACATTCCATTTCTGGTGAACACACAGTAACAGCCTTTTGTTTTTTTAGATGGGGTCAGTGACCCCTATTTGAAAGTTGGAAAACGGAAAAAGAAAAAGGCAAATAATTAAACAACTACAAAAAGTAAATATTGAAGACCAACTAAAAAACTGCTGAGAATCACCCCTATAAGACATCAGATAAGATGTGGAGTATTGCCGGTTTACAGCACTTACGCAGTTAAGTCAATTATTCTGCTGAAAGAAGACCTGTATCGGTCAGAGCTGACTAGCTTTGGACTGCTGAGGTTGTTATGGAAACTCCCAGGTGTGAGAAACATGCATAAAATAAACTCACAAAGATGCTAAACTGAAATTTATGTTTATAAAAAGCATTTAATTGGGTATAAACATTGAGGTGGCTGAAACAAACATTTACACACAGTCGGCCCAGGACTGATCCCGTTAAAATTGCAATGCTTTGTCATGTAAGCAAATAAATTTATGTTATTAGGGTTGCCACCCGGCCGGTATATTACCGGCCTAGCCAGTAAAATACCTGCCAGGGCCGGTATTACAAATTAACCGGCAATGTAGCTGCCGATAAATTTGTAATATGATTAAAAGGAGCCCTCGGCCTGCCCCCAATCCCCTAGAACTTACCTTTTCTTTTGCCTCTTCTAGCGTCCGTTGCGCGGCCCCGCCCCTGGCCCACCCCTTTTGCCATCACACCCCACCCATTTTGACATCACAGCCCACCCCTTTGTGTCCCGCCCCCCACCAGCCGGTAAAGCAGTTTAAAAAAGGTGGCAACCCTACCTGTTATCCAGAATGCTGGGGATCTGTTATCCAGAAACCTCTGGACCTGGGGTTTTCACCATAACTTCATTCCTTAACTCTACAAGAAAATCATATAAACATGAAATAAACCCAATAGGCTGGTTTTGCCTCCAATAAGGATTAATTATATCTTAGTTGGGATCAAGTAAAATATACTGTTTTATTATTACAGAGAAAAAAGAAACTCATTTTTAAAAATGTGGCTTATTTATCCAATGGGAGACGGCCATACCATAAGTTGAAGCTTTCTGGATATTGGGTTTCTGGATAATTGATCCAAACCTGTACATTCTATATTCTAGGCTGTGTCCATCTTGAAGGCCAGAGAGTTGTGTACTTGTACCTTTGTGTATGAGCTGTGTCATTAGGTATTGGGATTGTTCAGTTTATAGACTGACGCTCAGTAGATGTTCCCTGGTATTGGCTGTAAGTGAAATGCTTATGATCTAAATAGAAAAACCTCTATGTGAAACTGCTGGCAACAGCTAAATGCTTTCAATCTCACAATCTCACGAGGGGATGATGTCTTTCTACCTCGCTACAAAAGGCTTTTCACACTTCGCAAGGCATCATCTCTCTTCTCCGAAATGCTCACTATCAGGAGAATTCTTAAGGAGACAGAGTCACTGCTCTAATGATTTGGCATTCACTATGAGCCGACACAGTGTATAAACCATTCACAGAGCATTCCAGGAGGAGAAAAAAAGGTGTTTTATATTTTTATACATGCGTCAGCAGCAAATCAAGAGCCACAAGATACAAGATTTTGGGGATGAAATCAGTTGAGCGCTCTTGCACCAGTTGTATTATTATATGGCATCTGTATGTTAGATGTATATGCCCGTTTATTGTACAGGTATAGAATCTGTTATCCAGAAACCTTTGAATTACAGGAAGACCTTTTTCTCTGTAGTAATGAAACGGTACCTTGTACTTGATCCCAACTAATATAAAATGAATACTAATTGGTTACAAAACAATCCTATTGGGTTTAATTAATATTTAAATGATTTCTTAGTAGACTAAATGTATGGAGATCCAATTTATGGAAAGATCCCTTATCCTGAAACCCACATGTCCCATACCCGTACAGGCCTGGATTTGTGGAAAGGCCACCAAGTCCCGGGCTTAGGGCGACAGGATTTTAGAGGTCGGCACGCTTCCCAACCACATTGGTTCAGAAACACTGGGGATGTGCAGGAGATACAATAGTTTTTGAAATTTTCCATGCACCAATCCCGCATTGCTCCAGTCCCGATGATAAAAATTTGCTTGAATAAAAGGGAGGGGACATGGCGACGAATGTCAGCAGGCCTAGGGGCGCCCGCTATGTAAATCCGGCCCTGTACCCGTACAGTGTTTCAGAAAATGTTGGTGCTTTAATAATACAGGAACCTGTTATCCACAACACTGTGGCCCTATGTAAGGGGTCTACCTACTAAAAAAAATCATTTAAACATTAAATAAATCAGTAGGATTGTTTTGCCTGCAATAAAGATTGGTTATATTTTAGTTGTGATTAAGTACAAGGTAGTTTCCTATTATAGCGAAAAAGGAGATGGCCTTACTGTAATTCAGAACTGGATAAATGATCTCATACCTATAATAATAATAATAATACAAATGATTATGAATATGAACAAACAATACCTGTGATTCATTCTTGCCCCTTTCACTACAACTGGGCTGCAGGGTACTGTTTGAGTTAATTTTTCAGATTTCCTTCATTTCAACAATATTATTTCCCAATAGATATCTGTTTCAAATCAATCAACCTCCAAACCCACTGAAAAGTCAAGTGTATTAAAATAAAACATTAGAAACGTCAGCAAGGAAATAGGCCAGTGGTTGTTGAACTTTTTTAGTTCTCCCCCATCTGGAAGACCAACCTTTGGTTTGGGACCTCTCTTAGCTGAAAGATGCAGATTTAGGAAAAGTTGGCATATCAGTCATTTAGCCATAGTTCCAAAAATATCTTGGAGCGTAAATAGCCATTCTCTCCCAAGTCTTACCCTAACTGACATTCAGGCTGAACCCTTTTTGCCCCTGCTCCAAACTTTGATTAGGAAGGGGAGCCACATAGTCTGGAAACCGCTGCAGAGTAATAATCTGGATGCAGTCATTAAGCCAATGCTCTAAAACAGAAATGTAAACTCCTTCCCCATGTCCTATGATATTATACACCAATAAGTAGCAGGAGAAAGGACTGCAACTGGCATTAGCAAGAAGGATAAACAAGCTCAATCACACTGGAATTATGGCAAAAGTTTTGCATTGTGTCAGCTTTGTACATTTGCCTATTTTTCTTTAATTAAATGGGTTTGTAAGCTCTGATTTAGTATAGGTATATTTTGCTACTGCTGAAACCTACATCAGATATTAGTGTGGTATTCACTTGTGGAAACTCATATATATATATATATATATATATATATATATATATATATATATATATATATATATATATATATATATATATATATATATATATAGCAGTCCAGTGAAAGCACTCACGGCAATGACCCTTCAGGGGTATATCAAAATATTTTTATTAGTGCATGATGCATCTCAGCGCGTTTTGACTCGCAGAGAGCTGTCGTCAGGATCCTGACGACAGCTCTCTGCGAGTCGAAACGCTTTGAGATGCACCACTGGACTGCTATTCATGAATTTGGTTAGCACCCGGCCATTTAACTACAGGAATGGTGAGTGCCGATTTATCCTATATATATATATATATATATATATATATATATATATATATATATATATATATATATATATATATATATATATATATATACCATCACTTGAGAAAGGCTTCAGTAATAGAAGCTGAAACGTCGTAAAGAAATAAACAGATCTTTTTTGCACCTTTATAAAGTCATGTGAGTGCGGTTTTTGTACGGTATTTGGTTTACATAATTTTTGAATACTGCACCCAGGCAGCTGTTTTTGTATGCATGAGTGCTCCAGTTTTGTGAATATATATCTATATATATATATATATATATATATATATATATATATATATATATATATATATATTATGTCGGTACAGTGAACGCACTCCTCCCGGATATATTTCTGTCGATGGTGGTGCGTTGGTCAAAGTTTAATAATACAATCCAGTAAATGAGAGCTGCGGAATTTCACTCTAGAGAGGACCGAAACGTTGGAAATGAACCTGTGGATAAAGACACATTTATTTCACTAATATGAATGAATGGTAGGGTCCATTTACTGGATTATATATATATACGTATATATATATATATATATATATATATATTTTTATATATATATATATATATAAATATATATATATAGACATGGATGCTTATGCAACAAATAAAGAATAAACTGTCCAAAATGATAGCACTCACAGGATTTACCAAAAAGTCAAAAATAAAGAAAAAGGTTATTTTGATCAAACGTTTTGGTTCCCCACAGGAACCTTTTTTCAAGGAAAAAGGTTATATATAAAGTAAAACAAGGTTTTTCTTTTTTCCCACTAAGAAATGCACCATAATGTCAAGTGAGTGTTTCTGATTAATTGTGTATAGGTAGGTAGGTTCACCTTTAAGATAACTTTTAGTATATTATAGAACAGCCAGTTCTAAGCAACTTCTCATTATTTATTTTTTTATATTTTTTTAATTATTTGCCTTTTTCTTCTGACTCTTTCCACCTTCACTGACCCAATCTACAGACAACTTCTCTTTAAGTCTTCACATTTATTGTTATTGCTAATCTTTATTACTCATCTTTCTATTCAGGCCTCTCCTATTTATATTTCAGTCTATGATTCAAATCAATGCATGGTTGCTAGGGTAATTTGGCCCTAGTAACCAGATTGCTGAAACTGCAAACCGAAGAGCTGCTGAATAAAACACCAAATAACTCAAAAATCAATGAAAACCAATTGTAAATTGTCTCAGATTATCACTCTCTACATCATACTAAAATACCCTTTAATGTTCTCTAACTATGTGTATAATCTAAGTGCAAATTTATGGGCTGCTCCCCTTCCTAAACCTACTGTACTGCCTGTCATTAACAGTTGCTCCTTCTGTGATAGGTCCAGGTCAGTCGGACAGGAGGGTTTGGGAACGTAAAAATAAGGATCATGTGTTAAAATGCATTCAATAACTTTATAGGGCAAGGCAGGATCTATAATGTATACTTATATAAGGGTCTGGCAAATTAGCCACCCCTAATAATATTGGCAGGCAAATTCGCAGTTGTATAGACGCCTAAATAGGTCCTAGCAGGGATCTATTTCATTATTATGCCTTAAGCTATGCCCCTGGTTGTTCACAATAGTGACCAGTAGATGGCACTGTGCTAAAGTATAAAACCCTTGGTATCCATGCCCTTAGGGTCCATCTTGTGCTGGCTCTAGCCTGAGCAGGCAGGCAGAGCTCGAGTGGAACCTAGACAGGTCAAGTCTAGTAAGGATTGGCTACTCACCTTAAGAGGTCACTCTAAGAGTGATAGACAGTCAGGTTATTTATCTGAGCATCTTGAGGCTTCTCCGAGGATTGTAAGAGGGATTATGACCCTGGGTGTTAATTGCCCAGAAGTAGGGACTAAGGGGTAAATTTATCAAAGAGTGAAGTTCCGCCACTAGAGTGAAATTCCGCAGCTCTCAATTCATTTCTATGAGATTTTGAAAGGTGTATTTATCAATGGGTGAAAGTTCACCCTTTGATGAATATGCCTTTAAAAATCCCATAGAAATGAATTGGTAGTGGCAGCATTTCACTCTAGTGGCGGAACTTCACTATTAACTTCACTCTTTGATAAATATACCCCTATGTGTACAGACCTAGGGATGTAGAGATTCCACTCAGGTTCCACTTAGGGAAAAGTCTGAAAGCTGGGTGTACCCTGAGTGGCTGTTGTGTACATTGTCCCCATCTCTGTTGGGGACAGCTACTGACCAAAGGTGCTGTGAGTATATGCTTATCCACTGTTGATGTATGATCCTGCTTGCTCTATAAGTACACCCCATTGAGGATTGTTATTGCTCATCCAGAGCACAGTATTGGGGGTGGAGCTCATAGATAGAGAACAGTGCACTCAATTTACTATAGCGCTACACTTATATAGAAGAAAACCAGCAATTCTATTAGTGACCCAGTATGTGCAGCATCTGAATGCCTTAACAGCTAAGAACTGCAAGCATGGATTGATTTCTCATGTTTTTAAATGACATAACAAATGAAAAAGTAACATTGCAATGTATTTTATGGAATCGCCCCCAATGCACTAGAACTAGAACTGTCTCCTACATTTAATTCAATCCCTGATGAATGAATGGCAATTCCCTTATAAACTGTGACAGATTTTGCCAATTATAAATGAATGAAAGAAACATCTGAATCTGCATATACATTATGCTGCAGATAGAAACCGACTTATAAAGAGGACTTTCATGTGTTAGAGGTTGAAACGAAGGCTTGAAGGAAATATACTGAGCCGATCGTTCCATTTTCTATATACACAAATACAGCACCAAGCTGAAGCCAAAGTACAGAGCAAAAGTGAATAAATCAAGTTTAACAAGCAGAGACTGTTTTTTGCTTATGCAGAAGAATGAACAGAGTCAAGATAGAATGTTACTTTATTTTACTCTCTACCAATTAAATAAATCTAGAACCTGAATCTTATACTCCGTTGAGAAAGTGGAACGGTGTGTCCCATTGGATAATTTGGAATTAAGTTCAGTGGTGATCATTGTGTTTTTTTGTCTTTCATATGCATTCACCTCCCATACACCCTAACCTTAAGGGTTATGTCACATAGGGGGATTTCAGTGGGTTTGGCTCACCCAAATTTTAGTAGCATTAGAGGCAAAGCCAGACAGCCCCAATATTGCTTTTGTGGAAATCACCAGAAAATACTTGTGAAATTACCCGCTTGCTTGAGTGTTTTCAGCTGCTTGCTTTGAAAATAATTGGAGGAGATTTGGGGTCATGGATTAGAGTCCTGCATCGAATATCCACGAGTATCTGCTGAATACCTGCAAAGTGGTTGGGCTTTGGCCAGAAATGTCAAATTCCCTTATTGTGCGGGTAGTCTGCAGGTAACCCACCTGGATAGTCTGCGGCTAACCCCCCTGGGTACCCGGCTAAGGTGCAGGACAGGTCCCTTCCATCCTCCAATGAGGTTAGAGAACAATTCATCAACTTACCTATCTAGGCACCAGCATCATGTCACTTCCGGTTCACAGTGATGTCACGTCCAGGCCCCGGGTTGAAAGTTAAGCTAACTATTTTTGAGCTGGGTCGGGTAGCGGGATTTAGGTAGGGGGAACATATTGGGTGGTGGGTGCAGGTAGGGTTGCTAGTCAGCAGGTCTGAATTGGCCATGGATCTGCTTGACCCAGACTCTACTATGGATAACAAATTCCTGCAGTCTCAGTATGTGCTATTGTTCCTACTTATTGTTACATACAAGATAATCATGTAGTTACTTGAACCTTTACCGCCAGGGTCCTTGCAAGTTTCCATTTATTGTGCATGGGGCATGTTATGGTGCAATAAACGTACACTTCCAAAGAAAGAAGATCTATGTTTGAGCCTGTTGTTCCTACAGAGTTTGCTCACGATGGTGATGCCTGTAGATTTCCAAGGACAGCTGAGTTTTCTTTGCTGTTCCCTCTCGTTCAATATATTCCGAATGCAGAAAACAATTATAAATATTTTATATGTATATAAAATAAATAATGCCTTAGTATTTGATTATTATATCAATAGATACAGGATTAGTGATGCACACAATGGGGTTCTGCTTCCTCTATTGTTACCCCACTGAGTCATCCCTGTCCTTACTGTCTGAATAACACACAAGTTAGTAGATGGAAGGGTGATGCCTATATGCCTCCCTTCTGCCACAATCCACCATTAAAGTGCTGACGTTTGTAGGTTTAGCCGCAGGTCTCAGAAACAGAGCACAAATACCTGTGGCAATTCAGAAAGAACAAGAGACCACCAGTGTGCATACTGTAAGATAATGGCTAATTGGGGTCTTGTTTGCACTTTTCACACTGCCTTCTATTGGAATTTGCAAGGAATAACATAGGGATAGCATTTAACACACTTACTAAAAATGTTTGTTATCTATCAGCTGAATTAGAAAAAATACGTTTTACTACTCATTCTCCAGATTCTCATTGCTTTATTCCCAAGCAAGGTGTTTCCATCATCTTGTGATAAGTATGTATATATGTATGTCTATTTTTATTTGTACAGTGCTCCTTGCGGGCAAAGCACTTTACAGCAGTAGAACAAACAGAGGGTCATTGCTATAGTAAATACAAATAAGTACAAAAATACAATAAGTAAAAAAAGTAAATTAAAAAAAGTAATTTAAAAAAAGTAAATTAAATGCATATATACATACCTGTATACTAAATACAAAGTGGTAATAGTAGCATAATCTCTTTTCAGTGAACAGGTTATATTTGATACTTTCTTATATATATACTGTATATATATATATATATATATATATATATATATATATATATATATATATATATATATATATATATATATATATATATATACACTTTTTGAAGGCGTGATATCTCTGCAGAGGAATGCTTCTGCTTTATCGGAGTGCCGTCCTTCCTTTGGTTTGGATGAATGCACTTTCTGAGGACACAACAATTTTACAGACGTGTGTAATGATAAATGAGTAATGATTTTGGAAAATTACAGCAATTGTTACGAATGGGAAACCTCAAATGTAATGCCAAGAAATGCATATGATGCTTATAGGCAGATATCCAGATGTTTAATATACGCTCATGATATAAAGACAAGTCCAGGGGTGGAAAGGATAGTAGGGTTATTTAAGGACATGACAATCCTATACATTTGAATATCTGGAATTGAAAAGTCCATGACTAATGCCATGGGAGGTTAAAAAAATATATACGTTCATCAAGTTCTACTGTTTGCTCATGTACGTCCTACTATTCTTGTAAATGATCCAGAGGAAGGTAGAAAAAACACTCAGTTTGCCTCAGAAGGGAAAATCCTTTCCTGATTCCAAAGGGCAGAGTATTAGCAATTGCTTTGTATTCCTTTACTTGCTAAAAAGGCATTGAACCATTCTTCAGATTATTGTATGCCATGTAACTTCCCAGCTCTTAATGTTATAACACCTTAAGATGAAACCTCCTCTCATCTAACCTCAAGGCATGCCCTCATATCCAAAAAGATGTGGGGAAAGCTTATTGTATTGTCCCATTATGTATTTCTCCATATGGATCATATCATGAGTACAGCACTTCTTCTCCAATGTAAACAATCTCAAAATGTCCAGCCTTTCTTCATAACGGAGGGTTTATTATCTTAACGTCTCTTCTCTGCACTCTCTATTTCAGTAATGTAATGGGCTTTTACACTTCTTTACAAGTTTGCCTGCAAGTACAAAGTCATTATCAATCAAGAATATGTATCATTTGTCTCAACCCTACAATTATTGACATTGAATATTTCCTGCCACTTAGTTTATCAAAATCACCCTCCCAGGAATAAAACTATTCTGCTTGGTCCCAAGATCTTTCCAGTGAAATGGAGAATTATTTGTTATGTGTGGAGACAAGATAGGTCCTTGTCCATTTTACATTGTAGCATTTCATTGCAGAGGGAATCTATGATTGACAAATATCCTGTACTGCTTATCTTTGTATTATCTATACCAGAATAAAATGTTTGCTTGCTGCAATGTGCAGTAGCTTGGTATCTGGTGAGCTCCCACACATACTACATATCCAGCCTGGCATCCTATGGAAAGATTGGCACATACTGTGTTAATCAAATTACAGCTTGGCTCATACCTACAAACTGTGTTGCTGCCTTCCAACATGGCATCTGATATATATTGTTTTTCACAAACCATTCATGTGCGGAATTTATCCTATGGAAGTTTCATCTATATGATAATGCTTTACTACATAATTTGGTACTGCTGGATCATACAGTAAGTAGATTTTGGTTCTAATAATTTTTCAGCTACTAAACAGACTGCCTGGCTCCCCAAAAGCACTTTATATTTCTCTCTTTTATTTTTTTTGCAACTGACGGCCAATTTCTAGCCTGGAATTACAAGCTTTCAGATCAAACCTGGCAGTTCAGCCCGTGCTGCATTCAGAGTCCAGCTTGTTCATTGCAAATGTGCTAATCACAGATTGCATTAAAATCCCTAAATGATTTAGGTTTTTATTCCAGCAATAATGGCTTTCTTTTAAAACAACTACGATGCTATATACTCAGTGCCATGCGAAATTCTCTCATGTAGTGACCTTGCCAATAAAATGGATCTACATTAGTGTGATGAGAGCAAATGCATGGCTAGTTGCATATCTTTAACGGGGTTATTTATTAAAGTCCGAATGTCAAAAAACTTGAAAAATTTCAGGTTTTTTTATATAAAGCCCAAATTTTTAGTGGAGATTAATTATACCTCGCGGATGGAAAAAGTCTGAATCTAAAAATCTGAAATCTCAGACCTGCCGAGGTTGTATATAAGTCAATGGGAGAGGTCCCTATTCTATTTGGATGTTTCTGTGGAATAAGCCCAAAAATACAGGTTGTTTTCAGTAAAAATTCGAATTTTTGGGTTAAAAAAAACTTGACGTTTTCAGGTTTTTAAAAACACTTGAATTTTTGCAGATTTATTATACTCCAAAGCTGGAAATAGCTTGAATCCGAAAATTCTCCAGCTAAAACCTATCAAGGTCATGTAGAAGTCATTGCAGAGGTCCCTTGAACCATTTGAAGATGTCTATAGCCTTCATGATTTTTGTTTTTTTTACGGTGGTTTGCGATCAAAAACTCCATTAATTCGAGCGATTCATTTTTTTTTTTTTCCAAAAATCTCAATAAATTTGTGTATTCGGGTTTTTCACCCCGATTCCAGTTGTTTTACATTTAAGTTTTTTCATAAGTAAGAAAATATTCGAGGGATAACCTCACCCCACAAACCTCACAAACTTGACCTTTGATTAATAACCCCCAAACTAAGATGGCAAAGATAAATACAGGTATTGGACCTGTTATCCAGAATGCTTGGGTTTGTGCCTTAAGTCTGCTAAAAGATATTTTAAACATTAAATTAACCCAATGGGATCATTTTGCTTCTAATTAAGTATATCTTAATTGGGATAAAGTACAAAGTACTGTTTTATTATTACAGCAAAAAAAAAGGAAATCATTTAAAAAAATTTAATTATTTGGTACAGCTTGCCAGACTTCCACGGTCTTTTAGAAAGGTCTTTTAGGAGATTTGCGAGTTCTAGCAATGTAGCATAATGCCTTGAAAATGAAATGCTTTCACCTACCTGCTATATTAAATTAGTTGTTCACCTTTGGGAAGGCAAATAATTAAAAACACTATAACAAAATAAATAAAGCAGACCAATTGAAAAGTTGCTTAGAATTTGCCATTCTATAGCATACTAAAGGTTAACTTAAAGGTGAACCACCCCTTTAACTAACTATGTTGTGAATAAAAAAAGTCATATTTATCAGTTTTACAGACCAAATTGGGAATACAATTGAAATATGTAAGTTAAAACACATCAGTTTCTAATACCTAGAAAAACAAGATCCAGCCTGACAGATGCAGGTGTTCCATAAAGGTCAAAAGATAAACATTTTTATAGCTTTAGGCCTGCTAAATGTTCTTAAATTTCCTGCTACCCTTTATTATGTATTGGGAAAATAATGTCAGACTTATAAACAAAATAATTTTATGCCTTCATGACATTTTTTACCTACATTTCAGTATTCATGAGAGCCTGTCCTACAGACCCACGTTAGAGACTGAGATCACTTAGAAACGTAATTGTGGTTTGTCTCCAGTAGGGAAAAAAACAAGTAAAGGCTTTCTGTGTACAGATCCCAGGAGTAAGTATAAGCTAAGTATATTGTTCAATTCTTATTGGCACATCCAGATGACACATGTAAATGGTATGCCAGGGGAGGCATGTTATACTGTAGATCTCTAGAGCAGGGGTCCCCAACCTTTTATATTCATAAACCACATCCAAATGTAAAAAAGAGTTGGGAAGCAACACAAGCATAAAAAAGTCTGTGACCTATGTGGCCTGGCAACCTAAAGGAGACTCTGTTTGGCAGTACACAGTTTTTATGCAACTAAAACTTGCCTCCAAGCCTGGAATTCAAAAATAAGCACCTGCTTTGAGGCCACTGGGAGCAACATCCAAGGGGTTAGTCAGCAAAATGTTGCAAAATGTTGCTCATGAGCCACTGGAGACCTTCCCCATAGGCCAACATTGGGTTCTTTAGCTTTTAGGTGGCAAACTAGGGGGTCGAAGTTTTTTCTTAAAGAGACAGTATTGCCACTATCGAATGGTCGAATAGTCGAAAGATTTTTAGTTCGAATCCTTCGATTCGAAGTCGATGGTCGAAGTAGCCAAAAAAACAGTTTGAAATTCGAAGTTTTTTTTCTTCTATTCCTTCACTCGAAGTTAATGAATTGGCCCCATAAAGAAATCGACTGGCTGTTGGCATGGGTCATATAGGCCTTTTGGTCTTTTGAAAGGAAGCTGTGTACTCAGCATCTTCACTTTTACTAATTTTGATTAGACTGCAATTATGCTCAGGCTTGTCCTGACCCATTAACTACATTGTATAAAAATGGATGAACCACAGTTATCAACTTTATTACTTGCATTGTTGCTATACATTTGATTCCAAAGAAGTGAAATTGTGTGTGTGTATATATATATATATATATATATATATATATATATATATATATATATATATATATATATATATATATAAAAATTGTAGAACGCCTCCTGCACTCACTTATCTGGGTTTGTTGCCCTGGTGCTAACAGGATATATGTATAAAAATCGAATGAAAGCTGTAGCACAACAGGGTCTTGCAAAAAAAGTAATTATTTATTATTGCACAGATCGACGTTTCGACCCTCACTGGGGCCTTTTGACAAAGGCCCCAGTGAGGGTCGAAACGTCGATCTGTACAATAATAAATAATTACTTTTTTTGCAAGACCCTGTTGTGCAACAGCTTTCATTCGATTTTTATATATATATATATATATATATATATATATATATATATGTGTGTGTTCTTAGGGGTTGAACTTAAAGCTTTTGTAGCCCTAGGCCATTCTGGAATATGGGAAGTCTCTGACTGGGATATATACTAAGAATGTCATTGACAGGTGTATTCAATTCCAACCCTAAATAATGAGCCTTGCAACAATTACAATAATTTCTGTGTCCATCTGTGCTGCTACCCTTAAATACACCCATGAATCTTCCCCCAAGAGGCCCAATTGCTGCTCAAAGTGTGTGCCCAATGCCTTATCTGCCCTACCTTGATTCTGAATATAACTTATGAATGAAACAACACACATATCATGAAGTTCACAAAGGAGTCAGGATTATATAGTGTATTTCCCATTAATATTCAGAAGGGACTTGGAGCTATTTATCAGGCTTCTTGCTACTTCCATCTCCATATCAGCGTAAAAAAAACTTGACCTTGAAACAAATACTAAATTAGTACCTGTCTTGCTACTGAAATAATTCAAAAAGCAACACACTTGCAGCATGATATAGCAAAGGCTAATTGAAAGGAAACATACATATTTCTCATGTCTTTTTCTAAATACACTAAAAGTACAGAACTAGAAAACATTGTATTATATAGTATGTGCAGAATATTTCTTCTATGCTTGAGTTGCCATTCTATATGTGATCTAAGTGTTTCTTCTGTCTTGGGTGTCAGAGCTTGCGCATAGGGAACTCTGCATAACAATTGCACTTCAGTGTAAACAATAAAGGAGTCCGAGTTTCAAGACCAATACGGTAGGAACACTGATGGCTTGGCTTAATCATGGGGTTGGTAGATGGCAAGGATATCTGAACAAGGTAAATAACACAACTGAAACAATATATCAATTTATTAAAATCCCAATTGAGCATTGGTAAATAACAACTTTGAATTATTCCAAATAATAATACCTGGCCAACCTCTGTTAACCTCAGCAGGCTGCCTTACCAATTGTATCAAAATAAGATCTGCCATATACCAGGCCAGAATTATTGAAAATGCTTTTAAACTTGAATTTTCATCCATGCCAAACCCCCTAAAAAAAATAAAGGCCCTATAAGTGGGGCTTGGTCACCTCCCATCTTAGTAATGTTCTCTCTAAGTTTGCAAACCAATATTAAATATATCAAGGCCAATTTTGGATAAATGTACACCATCTTAATGGTACAGGCTTGAACCACCTCCCTCCAGATCAATATGTCTGTGACCGACATATTTACTGACTTGGTGAATTCTGCTATGGAAAAATTAACTTTCTTTTTGCACTTCACATACTTCAACCTTCAGTTGGCAGCCCATATCCATTTTAAAACCACTTTGGACCAGATGAATACGATCTTTGGCCATAAAATGTGAAAGTAAGATAAATCCCTTCTGATCATTCTAATGATATCAATGAAAGTACTTTTCTCAATGTCATTCCCCCCAACATGAAGCCACACACAACCACTCCCAATGCATCTGATCTATAACCTCCATCACCTTAACCCACACCATGCCGGAAACTCCCTTCCATATGATCCGGACTTTGTATTATTGAAATCTAAGTGTATATGGTCTAACTCTGTCTCTCTTCTCAGCCCATAAGATATAGGAGTCTCCTCTAATACAAATGGTCTTCAACACAGAAAGAGATTAGTTAGACAACAAATTGATAAATAACAGTTGAACATATGACCAGAAATGATGTGATTACCAGCAACCCAGTTTCTTCATCTGGTCTTCACTAAAACCCAGTAAATAAGCTTGGGATAGCAGCTCTATTACAGAGACTATCCCTTCATTGTCGCAATTAAACATGATTCTTTTGTTTGCCAATTTTCCCCCTATAATTCTAGAGACAACTATAGGGAAACATTCCAGAAAGGCAAAATTGTTACCAAATCTTTCTCATGCCATCTCTCTGTGCTCCATTGACCTTGGAGAAAAGCTCCATAACCGCATGAAGCAGCAGCATCAATAAATAAATTAATGGCTTCATTGTCTGCGATTCTGTTTGCCAGAAGTATGTAGGTAACCATACCTAATAGTTAACTCCTTCTTTGTTGATTTTGTGCTTCTTAAGTGCCACTCAGGGTTCTTAACTCCTGAAGTTAAGGCAGCTAACCTTCGACTAGAAGCTCTTTCTGCAAGGATTGGATGGGGTTCATTGGGTGAATGTGGAATCCAAAAACCTTCTGTAAAACCAAAATTAATTAATGCTGCCATCTCCTGGTTTGGGAACAGTTTTAAATAGGGCTTCATGTTTGCTAGCTTCACTGGGGAAGGTTAGCTGCCTAAACATCATGCCTAGCCACAAATCGATGTCTTTTGTTCCCCATTCTAGTTCTCTATGTATTGTCATATTTTGCCTGAATTTTTCTTCATATATGAACCAACCAATTCCACCTAAACTGTTATATGCTTCAAGCACTATATCAATATGTTTAAATAATTGTGGAGCTAGATCAGGCTGTTTAGATCATAAGAAATTGCTAAAAATGCAGAAGGCCTGTGGCTACTGGTCTTCTCCTCTCCTCCTTAGAGTCTCCTTAATGCTTGATAAACTATTTAGCTGCTGGCAGCAGGGATAACATATATCAACATATTCACCCCTATAAATGTTGTCTTATAAAGCCACTGGTAAATGAAGACCTAGTGCTGTCCCTTTACAAGTGTTTATATCCCTACTTGAATGGGGTTTTAGAGTGCCAGGGGTTGTGTCTAACATTGCTTTTGCCACATTTTGGATGTAATTGTCTAGGTCTGCTTGAATGTCTGATGTACTGTCCTGTAGGATATGACCTGACTAATTAGGTACAGAAGGATAAATAAATCATTACCCTCATGTCTGTTTCCTGTCTCCCCAGCTACATCCATGGAATTCGTATTTGGAGTGCCTAGGGAGACCGGTGGCCACTGGTAAGTATCAGCAGGTCTTGTAGAGCTCTCAGGCGATATCCTCTTTATCTGTGTTGCTTTATACCCACCAAACAATTTAGGTCTCTATAAAAAGATATTGCATAAAACAGCTCATATGTAAAATCCTGCTTCATGTAAATAAACCATTTTCATAATAATATACTTTTCTGGTAGTATGTACCATTGGGTAATCATAAATAGAAAATTGCCATTTTAAAAAATAAGGGCCGCCCCCTGGGTTTGTAGGATTCACTGTACTCACAAACATACCAACAATCCATACATGTTAGGTCACATGAGCCAATTAACAGACAGAGTTGTGTCTTTTGCTTCAACACTTCTTCCTGTTACAGATAGAGTTGAAGTATTTCTGGTCAGGTGATCTCTGAGGCAGCACATCATGAAATGGTGGCTCAAGGCAAGAGATGTAAAATGGCAATATTTACTTAAATATATATTCCAGTTTGGTGAGATTCTTTAATATGCCACTTAATATGAACTATCTGTTGCTTAAGTGTTCATTTTGGGGGTATAGTTTTCCTTTAATTGCGCTAACCAAGCACTTAGTCACTGTCAATCTCTTCTTTCTTTTTCCCTTGCTATGTGCTGGGCCAGACACCTCCTCCAAAGGCATATCATAAGCTGGAGGAGCTATAAACTGCGATAACTGCATAAGCTCTTCCTGACCCACCTCCCTTTGCAGCCATTCTTGTAATTCTTTAGAGAGAGTCTCCTCCCCGTCAACATCCTGTATGACGCAGTTCTTCCTTCCAACAATCACCAAGCGCACTTCACTCTGGCTCACCAAAGGGAAAGAGGATAAGCCAGTGGTGGTGTGAGTACGCACTGGCCCACCAATTGGAATGGCCCCCGGACCCCCTCACACCTGATCCCCCTTGACCTACTCACACCAATCCCATGGGGTCACAGGGGGTATACACACCCTGCTCCTTACTAATCCGTGGTTGACACAGTATATGGTACAGTATATGGTACTTTGGTTGTTTGCTCAAAGAAACTGGCTAAAGTTGTGTTCAGAAGGTAGTTGCCAATGGTCCATTCTATACTTGGAGTTGGGTTCTGCAGGGTTCTCTATTGGGTCAACTTTTAATTAATTTGTGCATTAATGATTTGGGGGATTGGTATGGTAAGTTATTTGCATTATTATTAATATTATTATTTGTAGAAAACCCAAAACTATGCAGCCCAATTGATTCTATCCAGGAGGTGGCATTCTTGCAACAGGATCTGGACTGGCAATCTGAGTGGAAAAATATAACATTTAATGTTATGCACCTGGGATCTAAAAATATGCAGGCCACGCATACCCTTAATAAGGCTGAGTTAGGCAAATCTGTGATGTAGAAGGACCCAGGAATACTTATGGATAATAAACTTGACTGTATCAAGCAAAGCCAGTCGGCAGCTGCAAGGGCAAATGGGATTTTGATCTGTATTTAAAGAAAAAGGGTAATGCTTCCCCCTTTACAAAGCACGTTTAAGACATCATTTAGAAGGTGCAGTGCAGTTCTGGTCTATAGTGTTCAAACAGGTCAGAATTATCCGACCAGAACTACTAGTGCTGCAGAGAATTCTCCTTCCACATGTTGCAACCTGTTAAGCCATGATGCACAACTGAAGTCTCCATCTGTGTATTAATTTATGGAAATGGGGCCCGTATCTATATGCCATCTATGTGTCACATAAATCAGTTTATCATTAATATTAAAATATCTATGTATTTCCCATATCTATAGTAATTATGGATGCACCAAATCCATGATTCAGTTCGGGATTTGGCCAGGATTCGGCCTTTTCCAACAGGATTCGGATTCTGGCAAATCCTTCTGCCCGGATGAACCATATCCTTATGTAAATTAGGGCTGGGAGGGAAATTGTGTGACTTTTTGTCACAAAACAAGGAAGTAAAAAAAAATGTCCTCTTCCCACCCCTAATTTGCATATGCAGATTCGGATTTGGTTTGGTATTCGGCCAAATCTTTTCGTGAAGGATTCGGGGGTTTCAGTCGAATCCAAAATAGTGGATTCGGTGCATCCCTATTAGTAATAATCATAATGTTTATGAGAAACATTCCCATCTGTTGCAAAATTTAATTGATCTTTAAATAATTCATAAATTCAGACTGGAATTTAACTTGGTCTCTCCACAAAGAATTTTCTCTACTGCTGTTTAATGTGCTTTGTTTTAATATCCAGTATAGCAAAGTAATTATCATTCTCAGCAAAGTTAAGCAATATAGGTCATAACATAATTCACATACTAAACATAGTATCATTGTACTTCTTTATTAAATTGGGTTTTTTGTGTTTATTGCACTTTTTGCGTTGTGAGCACATGATATTACACTGCCTTGTGACACCTTCAAATATTTATTGTGTTATTAGTATAAAATGCATTTACTTATCTTTGTATTTAGGATAAAATATACATGGATACAATTAATATTAGTAAAGTAAGGGGGGATTGCTTATTGTGTTCACTGTATATCTATTTTATACACATTTGCATTTTCTAACATATATAATATATATATTATGGATGCACCGAATCCAGGATTCGGTTCCGGCCTTTTTCTGCAGGATTGGGATTCGGCTGAATCCTTCTGCCCAGCAGATTAGGGGCAGAGAGGGAAATTGTGTGACTTTTTATCACAAAACAAGGAAGTAAAGAATAAGGATGCACCGAATCCATTATTTTGGATTTAGCCGAACCCCCGAATCCTTTGCGAAAGATTCGGCTGAATACCGAACCGAATCCGAACCCCAATTTGCATATGCAAATTAGGGATGGGAAGGGGAAAACATTTTTAACTCCCTTGTTTTCTAAAAAAAAGTCACGCGATTTCCCTCCCCGCCCCTAATTTGCATATGCAAATTTGGATTTGGATTCGGTTTGGCTGGGCAGAAGGATTCGGCCGAATCCGAATCCTGCTGAAAAAGGCCAAATCCTGGCCGAATCCTGAACCGAATCCTGGATTCGGTGCATCCCTAGTAAAAAATGTTTTTCCTCTTCCCACCCCTAGTTTGCATATGCAGATTCAGATTTGGTTCAGTATTCGGCCAAATCTTTTGCAAAGGATTCGGGGGTTCAGCCGAATCAAAAATAGGAGATTCAGTGCATACCTTATATATATATATATATATATATATATATATATATATATATATATATATATATATATATATATATATATATATATTATACAGTATATATATGTAGACAAATACAAGAGTCCTCTGCACTCAACCCGTTATCAATATATTTGAGACATTTTGTGCCTTAAAGGGCATGTAAAGGCAAAAAATAAAATGCCATTTTTACTTTCTTTAATGAAAAAGAAACATATCTCCAATATACTTTAATTAAAAAATGTGTACCGTTTTTTATAAGAAACCTGACTTTATGCAGTGAAATTCTCCCTTAATTAACTGCTGTGGATAGGAATTGTCAAACAGTCCCTAACTGCTGAGCAGGGAAACAATCATACTTATGAACAGCAGGGGGAGCCCCCGCCTTACTTCCCAACCATGCAGAACTCAAGCAGCTTTGTTTATGATGATCCCTCAGCAGCCCAGACCACACTGAGCATGTGCACAGTCTTAGTCTTCTAACAAAGTTACAAGATGGCGACCCCCTGTAGCCAACTTTGAAATTGTTGAATTTGTTTGATTAGGCTTGTGGTGCAGTAAGTTCGTGTTTATATTTAGTATACAAAATACAGCATTTCTAGCCTTATTCTATTTTAGACTTTACATGCCCTTTAAGATACTAAAAATGCCTTACCCTTAAAACAAAACAGGGATTGTTTGTTCATATATTGCGATATATTTAAGCTGGCCAACTACGTCAAAGTCATGCCCGCTATGGCCAGTCCTACACTCAACTTTCATCTTTGTTCAATTATACATTTTACACAGTGGCTAAGTTTTACCTGCAACTTACTTGCTGCTTTCAAGGTTAAAACTCCCAAACATGGTTGTGCTTTTATTGGCCACCACTGGATCACCTGACTATAGCTGGAATGGCTAATGCTAAGCAACTTTTCAATTGGCCTTCATTTTTTCTTTTTAATAGTTTTTTAAACGATTTGCCTTTTCTTCTGACTCTTTGCAGCTTGCAAATGGGGGTCACTGACCCCATTAGACACAAGTACCTTTAATCAATGGTGTATATTTCTGTGTATAACAAATGCAGCCATCTTTGGAGGAGTGTTGTCTTCATACTAGTGATGCCAAAAACGACTACATTTCGCTTAACCAAGTCAGTGGTGTTTTTTCCACAGTTTTTTTTCATATGGAAATGCACTGGAGTCAATGGGCACTTTTTCTTAATTTTTTTTCTCATGCAAAAAGAAATTAAAGCCAAATGACTTTTTTACTCACGTGCAAAAAAACATGAATTTTTCCCAGCAAAACAAAACACTTGGCAAATTATAGTGAAGATTCGCTAAAAAAGTATCCCCACTTGTAAAAAAGCTAATTTAGCTGCAAATCTGTATCAGACAAAAAATTCACTCATCCCTTCTTTGTACATCTCATCCTTATTATATGGCAAAACAGACAGAACAACCCAGACACAAATCCTGGTTACCCCATTGGATATTTTTATGAAACCTGCAATAATACTTCATTTTTGGCAGTTATGAAGGGTGAGAAAACTGAACACGGTGGCAAATAGAAAAAAAAACCACAAAGACACCAGATTAATAACCCTCGAAGTATTACAACAGA
Organism: Xenopus laevis; assembly: GCF_017654675.1. Taxonomy (NCBI): domain Eukaryota; kingdom Metazoa; phylum Chordata; class Amphibia; order Anura; family Pipidae; genus Xenopus; species Xenopus laevis. Next base: position 135,685,031 of record NC_054381.1, on the reverse strand, counting down.
CATAGTTGTTTTTAACGTAACTGTGAAAGTGTGTTTTTGGATAAAAAACCCTATAATGTTTGATCACATTTTTCAAGACTCTCAGAACTGAAAGTACCCTAATGGAAAATAATACTACCGTTATGAAAATTCCCTTCCAGAACAATATTTTGTAATTATGATGTACTTCTGGGCCCATGATAGGCAATTTTAAAGAACAACTGCACAAAGACAAGGCATTTGCGGAGTTGTTATTGAATACGCTGGCGTTTTATTGATACTAAGAATAATTCATTTCAGGTTCCCGTCCTGAAATGTTAATCTGTGTTGTGCAGGGAAGAAGCAGCCATTGTTTAGCAGATCTCTGGGGCTGGACGTAATGTGCTGTAATCAGTGCAATGCATGTCCTTGAGGCAGGGAAAAGTATAAATCACTTCCAAAAAAAAAAGAATTGACCTTCCCCCTCTCTCAGGTTGAATATAAGAGATCCTTCTGTCTCCACATCTTTCTATATGCCCTGCAGCCCTCTTTCCTTCCAATACCATAAATACAATGTTCTCCCCTTATATGTTCTCCTGGAAATCCCTTTTCAAATATATTGAACATATGACTTTTCAGATGCCTTTGAGATCTCGTTATAATGCCCTACTCATGAAGTCTCTCATTACATTGTGGATCGGTAGTGCGATTGCTCTAACGGTGGCACTGAACCTCTTCTATTTGCCGAGAATTTAGACCGTAAATAATTGCAAATATCAGAAGCCCTATCAATATCCAAAGGATTTTTAACCTTCCACGAGGACATGTCTCTATTAGCAGTAATGAGTTGTTTTCGTTGCATGCTAACAAGAGTTTTAAAAATATGTGGAGAGCCAACCATAAGTGCAATTAAATCAAAGTACTGTGTGTTATGTACGTACCCTGCATGAGATTGATTGCTGTGAATGGAAATGCAATATATATAATATATGGCAAACAAACTGCTTAGGCTATGAATAATGAAAAGGCCATCTCCCATAGACACCATTTTATCCAAATAATCGACATTTTTAAAAATGATTTCCTTTTTCTCTGTAATAATAAAACAGTACCTTGTACTTGATATTAACTAAGATTTAATTAATCCTTATTGGAAGCAAAATCAGCCTATTGGGTTTATTTAATGTTTAAATGATTTTCTAGTAGACTTAAGGTATGAAGAACCAAATTACCGAAAGATCCGTTATATGGAAAATTCCAGGTCCTGAACATTCTGCATAAAAGGTCCTATGGCTGTACCAGGTTTTCTCCTATGTCTTATAATTCCCCAGGTTTATTCCATGTGTATTGGGGAACAAATAAACATAGATTGACGCACAGCACAAGGAGCTGTTCAGTGGTTTCTGGCAAAGTCTTTCCAGATAGAACATTTCACATCTGCCGTTAAATGCAAATTATTGTCAGCCCTGAACCAGGGTGTCACATCATCCCTGGGGAGACGTTGTGGAGTACAAGGAAGTTGGGAGCCTGAAGACTGGGTAACCCAGGGTGTAACCATACGCAGCATTACAGAGACCAGTGATAATGGTGAAAGAATATTTTAATAATCTTAGAGAAGTGATTACCACTCACGGTTTTCATAATGTACAAACTTGAATTAGCAGAAATCGGCAGGCAGAGACACAGTCCAGAAACAGGCCAAAGAGTCAAGGCAGGCGTTAGACAAACTAAGTTGAGGGACAGGCCAGGAGTCAAACCAGGGAATCCAAAAGCAGACAAGGAGGGACACAAGAGTTCAGGAACAAGACAGGAACTGTAACAGGACTTGGAATCAGGAACAAGGAACCAGAGGGGGTCAAGAGAACTATGAACTTGAAACAGAATCAGAAAACACAGGAACCAACGGCAAGATCATAGCAACAGCTTAATGACCAAGCACTGGGCAGGCTTATCAAGGGTCAGGATTGGATTATGAGAAAAAGATGGGGATAACAAGATGGGCGGAGAGATAGGGCAGAAGACAGGAGTATACCAAGAACCACAAAAATAAAGAACAAGACTACGGATCTCCAGTGGCACAACAGGTAAGTGCACGAAGTCCAGAGTTTAAACCCAGAAAGTCCTGACACAGGGACATACAGCTGGTATAGAGGGATAATGGGGTAGAAGGGAATGTTAGGAGATGGGACAATAGCAACATGTGGATGTTTGGGAGGTATATTACTGGACAGACCTAAAACTAGGTTGAGATGGACGACAGAGTCCAAAGAATCTAGCTCTGTCCTTTTGACTTAAAATAACAATATATGTCCTGTCCAAAATCAACTGCACCTGTGTAGTTTACTGATCATTGCATACATACTATTGCTACATAGGTATATTAGAAGTTACCATGTCCAAATACATAAATACGTTTAGAAGATCTGGTTATGAAACTTTAGGGTGACATCTAATACCTTCATACACACCAGTCCTAACTGATGGGCTTATTATGTACTGTTTGTAAAGGAACATGTCATGTTAGTTGTGGCTTTTGTGTATTAAAGGGGAACTATTGCAAAAATAAATATTTAAGATAAGTTTCTGTTTCATACTGAAACAGGGCTGGAACTAGGGGTAGGCAGAGTTGGCACGTGCCTTGGGCGCAAAGCTTTGGGGGATGCCAGGCATGCACCTTCTTTGCCTCTCCTACCCCCTAGTCCGGTCCCCAATTGCCGCTCTGGCCGGCGTCCTTTTTGCACCGCATCTCTTTTTTTCACTTGTAAGACGGTTTCTTGTGCACACGGTTTTCCACGCAAGCACCTGGCCAGGCAGGCTCGGCATTGTACTGAAATAAGAAACTTTCTAAATACAATCAATTAAATATTCTGCTTTGTTTCTGAAATAATCAAGTTTATATTCACTATCCCTCTCTCAGCATCTGGTTCTCTTCATTCTGTCTTCTTGCAGCAGTTGGGTGTCAGATATTCATTGACAACTTAGATCTAATATATCTTATAGGGGGGCTTCCTTTCCTAGTAGATGAATTAGAGCTCCCTCAAATAACTGATTTCAGCAAAATGCAACAAAATAACTGCCTTTCGCACAAATTCTGCATATAGAGAGACATGATGTCTGGTGATTTTAATAGAGTGAGCTCTAATACATCTTCTAGGCAAAGGGAGCCCCCTATAAGATATATTGGATCTAATAGTCAATGAATATCTGACACCCAACTCCTGCATGAAGAGAAAATGAAAAGAAACAGATGCTAAGAGAGAGGTTGGTGAACATAAACGTGATTATTTCAGAAACGGTAAAGAATTTTTAATTGCTTATACTTAGAAAACTTCTTATTTCAGTATGCTGACACTCATAATAAATTTAAATTTTCATGATAGTTCCCCTTTAAAGATAAATAAAAACATGAACTCTTATCATCCCTCGTCAAAGGGATTGCAATGGTTATGGCATTGAGTGCTGTTGCTTTAGCTGACAAACCAGATCAAGCACTTTTTGCTTTCCGTTACTTATTGCAACTAATCTCTATGGTTTTATTCCCTGCATTACACATCCTGTAAAAGCCAGAGTTAATGAAGTGCTCAGACCAGCAATTTAATCACGGACACTTGCCTTTGGTCAGCCTATTTGCATCCACATTTAAACAATCTCTCTACTGTAGCTGCTCTGGCATAGGTTCAAGTCATCTATATGAGAAATGGACACACTTGGACAGTTTTCATTATAATGCGAAATTTAATTTACTTGTTTAAGCGCATTAATGTAAAAAACATTAACATGCCAAAGACTCCACGAGGCACCTGTGCATAAATTTAAATCTAGCCCCTAACTCCCCATATCTAGTCTAACGTGCCTGCAGGTACATACTAGCTGGGAGCATGGACTTTCTTAAACTTGAGCCTTAGCAAATCTTTTTTTGAAATCTTTAATTTGTAATCAACTTTAAACTGGGTACTCATAAGTATTTAATAGGTATTGCTAGGGCCAGGCCAACTTGTAGCCTAACAAAGCCTTATAGTATATTCATAGTGTAATATAACTATTAAAGGAAAACTATACCCCTCAAACAATATAGATCTCTATAAAAATATATTGCATAAAACAACTCAGCACAAGCTCACACAAACTCGGCATTCCGTCACCTCTATGTTCTTAGTGTATGTCACTTCCATCTTTCGAGAAATCATGCCTCTTAACGCTCCAGTGACGACCTCGAACATTCGTTAGAGGTCTCACCTACAAGAGCTGGTAGTGAGGGCTTCTCTCTGGGACCCAACTGCCCGTGCGCTGCGTAAGAGCTGCTTATCGTGTCAGGAAAAACAAACAAAGTATCCGTCAGTATCAAGACCACAGTATCCAAATGTCAATTCAAATGTATGTTAAAAGTAACCAAAGTTTTCAGCTGCAACAATGTCACGATCAGTGTCCCACTTGAACATATGTAGAGTGACACAGTCAAATCTAGTCACTGAAACACTCATTCCAGGCCCTCAAATCCCAAATGTCTAATAGAAAATCCAACCCTTCTTAAAGGGTCTATTCAGCCACGTACCTTTCTTTTCACGGTCTCCCATCAAGTTTTTAACTACTAGAAGATCTCCCAGATTGCGACCTCTCCTATATTCAACCAAGGGCTTCTTCTTACCAAAAAAGGAGAGTTAGGGTCCGATTTGATAATCTCCCACCTGTTGGTCAAGGCCTCTTTGACCTATGGGAAGTCCAAACCGTTGTGAAGGTTATCTCTGGTTTCTCCGAGTGGCCACATCATGTTGCTGTAATAAAGTTGTTTGGGACGCCAACTTCGCTCTTTCCAATTGTTCCTGTATTAGACCCGTGAAATATCCTCTGGAAGCAAATTGTTTAGCTAGGATCAACAGTTGTCGGTCGGCAAGCCCACGGTCCGAATTGTTGTGAATCACCCACAGGAACTGGGAGTATAGAACCCCTCGGGACATATGTGTATATGTGTGGGGAGATGCGATTGGGCCTGTATCAGACTATTTCTGTCTGTGGGTTTTTTTGAATAACGTACTGCCCACCTTGTCACCTTGTATCATCAAGGTCAAGTCCAAATAATGTATCTGCTTTCTGTCAAAAGATAATGTCAGTCTAATGGGAGAGTCAAGACTATTTAAGGCCAGATGTAAATCAACCAACTCTTTTTCTGTCCCAGTCCAGATGAGTAACAAGTCATCGATATATCTCCTATAGAAACAAATATTGGTGCCACCCATTGGTAACCGATGTTTTTCATAATGCTCCATGTATAAATTCGCAAAGGAGGGGGCTACATTAGATCCCATAGCTGTCCCCGCTAATTGTAAAAAGAACTCATTTTTAAAGGAGAAGTAATTCTGGGACAGGATCAAATCCAGTAAGGTAATCAGAAATTCCCCCAAGGGGCAACCCCTGGTGTAATCTGGACAAGGCTTCCCTGCAGACTGCTATCCCACTAGCATGTGGCATCACAGTGTACAGGCTGGATACATCCATTGTGACTAGCAAACTGTTCGGGGGTATAGTCAGTGCCTTAAGAACATTAAGCAGGTCCTTGGTATCCCTTAGAAAAGAATCCATCAGTTGTACTGGGGGTTGTAAAAAGTGGTCTAAATATTTGGCCACTGGCTGGAAGAGAGACCCCATGGCTGAGATAATCGGTTGTCCTGGGGGTGTAGTGAGCAACATGTGTACCTTGGGTAAGGTGTAAATGAAAGGGGCACCGGGTAAATTGGGTGGTTAAAAATTGGCCCGTGGAAGAACTGATCCAATCAGCTGTAGTAGCCATCTGGATCAATGTATCCAATTTCTCTTTCAGGGGATAAGTAGGGTCTTTAGACAAGCGCTTATAGGTGTCAATATCAGCCAGTTGCTTACCTAATTCTTCTTCATAGTACTGTCTATCAACCAGCTCTATACTACTTTTTTAGTAGTATGTGCCATTGGGTAATCATACTGTAAATAGAAAACTGCCATTTTAAAAAATAATGGTCGCCTCTTGGGATTGTATGATTCACGGTGCACACAAACAAACCATCAAGTTAGGTCGCATGAGCCAATTACAAAATGGTGGTTCAAGGCAAGATAGGTAAAAGGTCAATATTTACTTACTATATATTCCAGTTGTTTCCAGATTCTTTAATATGCCACTTAATTTGATATAAACTATCTGTTGCTTAAGTGTTCATTTTGGGGGTATAGTTTTCCTTTAAGAGAGTTATTTATATACAGGTATGGGATCTGTTATCTGGAAAAGTGTTATGCAGAAAGCTCCAAATTACAGAATGGCCATCTCCCCTAGACTCCATTTGATCAAAATAATCCAATTTTTTTTTAAAAAAACGAATTTTTCTCTGTAATAATAAAACAATATCTTGTACTTGATCCAAACTAAGATATAATTAATCCTTATTTAAAGCAAAACCAGCCTATTGGGTTTATTTAATGTTTAAAGGATTTTATAGTAGACTTAAGGTATGAAGATCCAAATTATGGAAAGATCCATTATCCGAAAGAACCCGGGGCCCAAGCATTCTGGATAACAGGTCCCATACCTGTACAGAGTTATAGCAACAAACTATAGACTGGATTGAATAGAAACATGTAATTGTAGACAATGGTGCAAGATGCCAAAATAAATTATATACGTACTGCCAAAGTATAGTAATGCAGTAAACACAAAAAGGATTCATAAGGAGAAGAACTCATAATTCACCCCAGTCCAGATGCACATAAATATACTACACAAATCAGATGTGAGGATCCTCAAAAATTACATGTTGAATTAGTAAAAATAAAACAACATTTATTAGGACAAAAAGGACAAGGCATAATGCGTTTCATGCCTACTGGGACATTGCTCATATGAGTAAGTGCCCCAGTAGGCACAAAACTCGTTAATAAATGTTCTTTTATTTTTACTTATTCAACATGTGTAATTCTTATTTCTGGATCTGGATTCTGGATATCCAATATGCCCAAAATAACCTCAAATCAGTTCATGGTTTACCAAAGTGGTAAAATTGAATATACTGTAGCTTAGCAGTTGCAAAACCATATTGAACAACGATCAGCACGAAGAGTGAATGACATTTGAAGAAAAACTGCAAGACATTTGGATGAATTTTATTCTGAAGCCAATGCACATATATCTGCTAACAGCCTGAGATCTGATTGCATCTGGCATCAGTCTTGGATGTGTTATTCATCTAAAGCTTTTCCACTTCACAATCAATTATATCACAAAGCTGCTTCCAGCTTGGTGGCCCGACCTTCAGTTCAGCCAATCCGATAATACCGACCTTCATTGTTAATTTTCTTTTCCTTTAAATGATACAAGGGACATACATAGAAAACAAAACGCTTTTGTTTCTCTGTCTTTAAGTAAGTTAATTTTACGCTTTATACAGATTGTCATTTCATTTCCAAGAGTTCTTTCATGCCTTAGAGATAAATATTTTCTACTTGATCAGATTCCTTTGGATGAGGCTGCACGGTAGTGATGTGCGGTTCAGGGTTTCCCTGACCCGCACCCGACCCTAACCCGCCCTGCTACCGCCCACCCGCACCTGTGCTTACGGGGTCCTTTTATAGACCCGCGCCGCCGATGATGTCACAATGACGTCACAAAAGGGGTGGGGCGAGCAGATGCAAGACTATAAAACCGGAACCCGGAAGTCGGATGCCGGAATTTGAAGGTGCGAGGAGCAGTGCGAGGTCGACCCGAACCCACCCGACCCGCGGCGGGTCGGCCCGCACACCACTACTGCACGGGCTATTTTGATATTTTATTATGAATAGTATGAGCATCGCTCCAGTGTATGGCCAGAAATGAATGTTAATGGAAATGAAGTATGTAAAATGTATTTTCTGTGGGAGGAAGAACACAATATAATGGCGCGGGTGATGATGTATACAGATAAGTACATGGTTGGGTGGCCTTCAGTGCCAGGAACTAACAGTATATAGTGAATAAAGTACCCCCTCTTGTAAAATATAAGGATATTATAAGTTACCGAGGAGTTTCATGACCATATAAAAACACGAGGCCGAAGGCCGAGTGTTTTTATACAGGTCATGGAACTCCGAGGTAACTTATAATATCCTCATATTTTACAACTGGGGGTACTTTATTAATTATAATACACAAATTTTAATGAGTCATGTGACAGAAATTACATCACTACTCACCGTTTATAACTGATGACATCACTACTCACCGTTTATAAGGATATAATTTACAAGATATTCATGGCTTTTGTGTATTATAAGACTATACCATACTCAGAAAATACAGTATAGCATAACAAAAGCTAATCTAAAGGTGAATTTACCCTTAAAGGGTAAATATTCTTACACTGTTTCTTGTATAGCTATAAGTTCTGTTATCTGGAATACTGGGGACCTGAGGTTTTCCTGTTAAGGAATCTTTCTGTAATTTGGATTACCATAACTTAAATCTGCTAAAATTCATTTAATCATGAAATAAATCTAATCGGATTGTAATACCACCAATATGCGAACATGTATTCATGCAGCTTAGTTACGATCAAGTTTTTAAAAAGTAGAATTATTTGTTTAAAATGGACTCTATGGGAGACAGTCTTCCCGTAATTTGGAAATTTCTGGAGAACAGGTTTCCACATAACGGAAATGAATTTGTAGCAAATTTTGCACCTTTTATTACATAGGTCTCATTTGTGATCCAACATTTTTTTCACCCCACTCAGAGTAACAGTTTTATTAACCTGCCTAACTGCCAGTTGATCCAGAGGAAGGCAAAAAAAACCCTGAAGCCTCTCCAATTTGCCTCAGAGGGGGAAAAATTCCTTTCTGACTCCAAAATGGCAATCGGACCAGTCCCTGGATCAACTTGTACTATGAGCTATCTCCCATAACCCTGTATTCTCTCACTTGCTAAACACCATCCAACCCCTTCTTAAAGCTATCTACATCACTCCCATACTTTATTAATTCATAATACAGTATGGGAGTGCTGTAGGCCTGAACAGGTATTTAGAAAAGAAAACAATCATTGAACCTCATTACTACTATTACTAATGGAGGAGGCTTCACAATTGTAAGTTATAATTTATTATGGGTGACTTCAATTATCGAGGCATTGAATAGGGTTTCCAAGTCATAAAAAGCTAGTAGGTTTGAAAATATGCTAAATGACAACGTTTTATTTCAGGTAGTTCAAGAACCTACTAGGAATGATTCTCTTTTGGACCTGGTAATAACTAATACACGTATGGGATCCGTTATCCAGAAACCCGTTATCCAGAAAGCTCCGAATTATGGATAGGCTGTCTCCCATAGACTCTGTTTTATCCAAATACAAATTTGTAAAAAGGATTTCCTTTTTCTCTGTAAAAATAAAACAGTAGCTTGTACTTGATCCCAACTAAGATATAATTAATCCTTATTGGAAGCAAAACCAGCCTATTGGGGTTATTTAATGTTTATATGATTTTCTAGTAGACTTAAAGGGGAACTCCAGCTTCCAAACCAAAATTTGATAAAGAGGCCCACATAACACAGAAACCCCTAATATATCAATCACAGTTTCCCGTTTCTTCAAAAAGTATGAATAAATGCCATTTTCTATGCTGAAATCCAGCTGTCAGTTTTCTCTTTCTGCATCATTTGAAATCCTGGCAGGGAAGGAGGGACTAAAACACTGATGTTACAAAAAACAAAACTACTCCACATCTTACAGACAGCATGCAGGAACTACATAGCCCACAATGCATTGCACTGTGATGTTCTGTTCCTTATTGAAATCACGTGTGCATGGAATTGTGGGGTTTGGAGGATTCAGGCTAAGGATATATGGCTCTTGATACAAAGTAACAGTAGTCAGCCAGCTCAGCAAAGTAGTCAGACAAATCAGCAGGACATAAGGGGCTAGGCTTAGGGAACTGTTCCAAACCATTAAAAATAATGAAAAGTCTGCATATTTTTTAATTGATGTATATTGCAAAGTTGCTTGAAATTATGTTTACGTTTCAAAAAGCTTATGTTATGTTGGTGTGGAGTTCTCCTTTAAAGTATGAATATCTAAATTATGGAAAGATCCCTTATCCGGGAAAACCCCAGGTCCCGAGCATTCTGGATAACAGGTCCCATACCTTTAATACCAAATTTCTCTCTAGCATTTGCATGGATGAGCTTCCTTGATAACGGGTTTCTGAATACGGGATATCATACTTATATGACTGAGAGGGACCTTCAGCTATGTGTTGATGTTTATTAGTGTATATTGGACATAAATTTAGTGATGGGCGAATAAATTTGGCAGACACAAATTCGCAGCAAATTTCCACGTTTCCACGTGACAACTGCGGTGACAATCCGCCAACGAAAAATCTGCTGCATCAAAAAAAAAAATTGTCGTGCGTATAACAATTGTCACGCGTCAAAATTATTTGAACCCCCATTTGTATACAAATAATCGTGCGTATAAAAATTGTCACGTGCGTCAAAATTATTTTGACAGCCATTGACTTCAAGGTGTTTCACAATTTTTCGCAGCACAGATTCACCGATCACTACATACACGTGTGAATTTTTATTTTTTTCTACAACATACAATATTGGCATTTTATATTTTGATATCAAAGCTTTCTGTTCCTTGAAATTCATTCCATGTATCCACGTAGTTGTAGGATGAGATTGAAATGTGATTATATGCATTAATATCAGAGTGTGACTGGATGTGCTTGTGGTTTATAATAGTTTCTCTGCCTTCTGCCAGCTTGTTTCATAATGCATGGTCTCTATACAGGTTAAACATCACATCCATATCCATTAGTGATGTGCGGGCCGACCCGATACCCGCGGGTCGGGCTGGTTCGGGTCGACCTTGCAGTGCTCCTTGCGGGCGGCGGGCAGGCGTCACCTTCAAATCCCGGCATCCGACTTCCGGGTTCCGGTTTTATAGTCTCGCGTCTGATCACCCCGCCCCTTTTGTGATGTCATTGTGACGTCATCGGAGGGGCGGGTATAGAAAAGGATACCGGGAAGCGGGTGTGGGTGGTCGTGGGTCATAGTAGGGCGGGTTAGGGTCGGGTGTGGGTCAGGGAAACCCTGACCCGCACATCACTAATATCCATCTCTCTGTCAGTGTTTAATTAGCATGCTCATTTCTAGACTGACAGAACCCGAGTGAATTCTCATACAAACTGTACCAGATACACTGATGAAATCTCCAGTGCCTTCTTTGCAGAATTTATTTTCGGTTATGTAATATTCATTTGAAAGTGATAATGTACAAAATGGGGCTTGAGAAAATGTGGAAATTGTGAAAATGTGGATGTTTCATAAACTAAACTATTTTGTCCATTTGAGATTTACTTTATTTCATACTCCATGGGCTTGTGTATTGTCCCTCCCTGTTGAAAAGTGGGACAGATCTACAGTATATATTGTAAGTTCATGGAAAGGTGCTAAGTATAAAAAAAGTGTGAAATTCACCAATTTTTGTCATTTTTGCACTTTGTGCCCTGTAACTTGTAAAATGTAGCAAAGCAACCTGCATCCCTCCATGAATACAGTGCTGCCTGGGTGCGGCCCCCGACCTGTCCCCTATTATCATTTGTCCAGGAGTCATTTTCAGTGATAGGCGAATAAATTCGCCTGGCGCGAATTTGCTACGAATTTCTGCAGTTCGCACTAATAGAAGAGGGCTGCTCTTTCTTTTTCCTGACAACTTCCTTGACTACTCCGTGGTCAGACTGGTCAGAAAATGACCAGCAGGTGGAGATGTTGTAACAAAATTAATTTATGTTAACAGCACCCTTTATCCTTTAATAATTTGGAATTGAAAAAAAATAAATAACGAATATGCATTGCAAAATTGCTTAGAATAGCACCCTCATTCATTTTACATTCACTTATTTTTAAGGTTTACTTTAAGCCAAGGCAACCTATAATGTGATAATATTAAAAGGTGGTTCACCTTTCAGTTAACTTTTAGTATGTTATAGAATGGCTAATTCTAAACAACGTTTTAATTTTTTAATTTTTATAGTTTTTTTATTATTCAAAATGGGGGTCACTGACCCCATCTAAAAAACAAATGCTCTTTAAGACTTCAAATGTATTGTTTTTGTTACTTTTTGTTACTCTTCTTTCTAGTCAGACCCTCTCCTGTTCATATTCCAATATCTTATTCAAACCAGTGCATGGTTGCTAGGGTTATTTGGACCTTAGCAACCGGAGTGCGAAAATTGTAAACTGAAGAGCTGCTGAATAAAAAGCTAAATATCTCAAAAACCACAAATAATAAAAAATGAATACCAATTGCAAATTGTCTAAGAATAGCACCCTCTACATCATACCCAAAGTGCATTTAAATGGGAACAACCCCTTTAAAATAAAAGTTTGGTTCACAATTAACTCTTTCAACGCTCTTGTCCATTGCTTTGACCCCAACAAACATAAGAACATCTGACCATATGGTGATGATGGTTTAATACCTGTTTGCCATAAAAAGGACCAGAATATATCAGTGTTATTGCTTTCATTCTGTTCTTGTACACTGGCACTTTCTATTTTCTCCTTGTGAGTCCAAAATAAAGATTATTTGCAGGCTATCTCCCGAGCTAAGTGATGTATGAGCTCAAGCATATCATTAATTGCAGAAGAGACAATAAAAACAAAATAAATCAGCAAAGTTAAAGAATCCTGACTAATCAACGTAAATGATCTGAAAACAAATTGCTCTTCAAGGGGCAATAACCGGCAGATGGCCAGTCTAAAAAAAAAAAAACTTATATAGATCTAAAAATATTAAAACTAACAAAGCAAGGACGATTTCTGAAAGTGCAGCCATGCACTGCATTCATTTTCCTGGCGTTATTGAACCTTAAATAATCTTGTAACGGTTTACTGGATTTATATTGTGACTTAGCAGCACATTACTCATAATCAGGAGGAGGTTGTCAGCTTTTGCTCCGGGTAAGACTGCCCACCTGCCATGGTGACTATAGTCGAATTCAAATTCGACTATTCGCCATCTAAAACCTGCCAAATTGGTGTTTTAGCCTATGTGGGACCGCCTACAATCAATTTAGACTTTTGAAAAAAAAAATTGGGGGGTGAAAAGGCTCAAATCGAATTTGATTACAATATGATTCGAATTTGACTCGAATTTGCAGCTTGATCCTATTCACCCGTTTTTAAAAAATTTGATTTCGATTAGAATTTAAATCATTTTTTTTTTCTAATTTCAAGTTTATGGGAGTTAATGGGAGTTTTTAGAAACTCCCATATACTTGAAATTCGACCCTTGATAAATCTGCGCCTTAATGTTCAGATGCTTTTCTAGTAGACAAGGTATGAAGAGCCAAATTATGGAAAGATCCGTTATCTGGAAAACCCCAGGTCCCGAGCATTCTGTATAACAGGTCCCATTCCTGGAGTTGTCTGGATGTGAGTAGCACTGGCCTTATTAAACTATAGTTATTTATTGAAAGTATTCAATACTCATCATGTTTTGATCAGCAGTGTGCAGATTATTATTGGCTGTCTAGAGACTTGATAATGAACTGTATAACTTATAACTGGCTGTACAATGAGCACCCTCGAGCAACTTCAATCTACCGCCATAACTTTTTCAGTTCAGTTTCAGTGAATGTTAACTGTTCACCTGTCATATTGGTGGTTTTTGTGGTCCTTTTGTGTAGAGTGATGATGAACGTTTGCATAGAATGACTGTAGCCTGTTAGTAAGATGTTTTTTCTAAGGCAGGACTAGTGTGACATGCATGCTAGGGTTTGAATCAAGACAGATCCTGACAGTGTCTTATTCATAGTGGGGTTTTCCACTATGATAATTATTAAAAAAATAATGGAAAATTATGAGTTCCCAGAGTGAAGGAAACAAGATTCAAATAATTTATATAGTGTAATTAAAGTTCATTTTGCTTGACTTATGTGATAAAATAGGATTTTGAATAATTTTTTTGGGTGACGGGTCCCCTTTAAATCTCTTATTTATGCAATTTCAATGAAAACATGTATCATCCATATCTCAATCTTATAGTAATAGTTTCTGAGTTTAAGATGACCACTTGCGTAACAACATTAACAGCAGTGAGACAAAGTCAGATTTGGGGAGATTAGTCGTCCGGCGACAAATTTCCGCTTCGGCGGGATAGCATTTGGGGCGATATGTCGTCCGAAGTTTCCTCGTGAGGCAACTTCGGGCGACTTCGGAAAATGAAGTGCTCCGGGTGCCATTCCGCCTGCGATTTTCATTGTAGCCTGTGGGAAGGCAGTTCGGGGAGATTAGTTGCGCCAAAGAAGAGGAGATTTGTCACTGGGCAACTAATCTCCCCGAATCTGACAGTGTGTCTCTGCCCTATAAATTGGGGGAAGGGGAACATTAGTATAGGGGGAACAATGTAAAGAAGAAACACTACCGGTACATATTTCTTATTTTATGGAGCCTTCAACATTTATGATTTGGATTTGCAATAACTGTGCCATGCGGACCATAGTTACATATGTTTATCCATTTGTTCCGTAAATAAAGCATTTAAATACAATAGGTTTTGTGTTGTGTTTATTTACTCTTCTAGCTTGTGGGTCAAAATGCTGTTTTGCAACCATTGTTTTGCTGAATTGATCCTAGCTGCTGCCAAGATTTGAGACAGAAGTTTATTCTGTGATTTATTTAGATAATTCTGTTGTTTTTTTTAAACCAGAACAGACTGGTCCATTCATAAACTTTCTATATAGTAAACCTGCTCTTGGACACAGCCAATATTAAACGAGCTGCTCACTTTTTAATTAACTTTTAGTGTGATGTAGAGAGTGATAATCTGAGACAATTTGCAATTAGTTTTCATTTTTTATTATTTGTGGTTTTTGAGTTATTTAGCTTTTTTTAAGCAGCTCTCCAGTTTGCAATGTCAGCTATCTGGTTGCTAGGATCCAAATTACCAACCATGAATTGATTTGAATAAGAGAATGTAATATGACTAGGAGAGGACCTGCATAGAAAGATGAGTAATAATAACAATACAGGTTTAGCCATACAGAGCATTTGTATTTTAAAAGGGGTCACGGACAGTAATTCACATTCTTTTATCTTTTGTCCTCAGTTCTCTGCTGCACACCCTCAATTCCTGGTTCCTGCCACCTGGACAGAGAATTAACACACAGCCCCTCCATTTTCCCACAGGCGATGATTCATCTATCCCAAGACCTGGCTTTTCAATAGGGATGTAGCGAACGTCGGAAAAAATGTTCGCGAACATATTCGCGAACTTGCGTCAAAAATGCGAACGGTTCGCGAACGTCGCGAACCCCATAGACTTCAATGGGAAGGCGAATTTTAAAAGCTAGAAAAGACATTTCTGGCCAGAAAAATGATTTTAAAGTTGTTTAAAGGGTGCAACGACCTGGACAGTGCCATGCCAGAGGGGGATCAAGGGCAAAAATGTATCTGAAAAATACATTGTTGACACAGCGCTGCGTTTTGTGCTGTAAAGGGCAGAAATCACACTACATTTCTAAACTTGTGTAATAAACTGCTTTAAAACGTCCGGCGTCTACATGCCAATCAAGTCGTGTAAAGGTTACAGCCTGTTCACACGCAAAGACAAAACGCGGCGCTTACTGCAACGCAAAAAAACGCAAAGAGCTTTCATGAATGATACCGTCAAGTGAGCAAATAATAGTTTTTAATTACTAGTTGCTTGTCACCTCCAGGATGTTCGTCCTGTTGGTGGCAATATTTCTGTAGTGGTGTGTTTAGCAGTCACCGTGCTTGTGCGCACGTGCACGGTCAGGCAGAGGTAATTCAATGTACAGTGAAGTGAACCAAAAAACACTGATTCTGCAGTTTTGGTCTACTTTATTGATCACCTGCGGTGACCATAAAAGATGCGATTTTGCCACTGTTGCAGAACCCTGAAAAATTAGGCATGTGTACTTTCCTGAAAAATTATGTTTTTTTTGTCGCAGCCACTGAAGCACAGAGGCCAGAAAAAATATGACATATGAATGCTAAAAATATTAAAAAAATTTGTCGCAGCCACTGAAGCACAGAGGCCAGAAAAAATATGCCATATAAATGCTGAAAATATGAATTTTTTTTGTCGCAGCCACTGAAGCACAGAGGCCAGAAAAAATATGCCATATAAATGCTGAAAATATGAATTTTTTTGGTTGCAGCCACTGAAGCACAGAGGCCAGAAAAACTCAGGATTTACCTGTCCAAAAAGTTTTGATTAAAATGAAACCAGTAGGGTTTGCACCCTAGTTTGTAACGGTGGCGGAGGGAGGAGGACGCTAAAGGACAGCTGTGTGTGGAGTCATGCGGCGTGCAGAGAAGGACAGCTGCATGGGGAGTCAGAACAAGTCTTCCGGCGTGCAGTAACCCTCCGAGATCCATGCCTCGTTCATTTTAATAAAGGTCAGGTAATCCACACTTTTGTGACCTAGGCGAGTTCTCTTCTCAGTTACAATCCCTCCTGCTGCACTGAAGGTCCTTTCTGAGAGGACACTTGAGGCGGGGCAAAACAAGAGGTTCATGGCAAATTGTGGCTCTGGCCACAGATCAAGCCTGCGCACCCAGTAGTCCAGGGGTTCATCGCTCCTCAGAGTGTCGATATCTGCAGTTTATGCCAGGCAGTCCGCTACCTGCCGGTCGAGGCGTTCTTTGAGGGTGGATCCCGAAGGGTTCTGGCGCTGCCTTGGACTGAAAAACCTTTGCATGTCTGACGTTACAGAGTGGCCAAAGTGCATTGTCCTTGCAAGTGTGCTCATGGCAGGATTACTGGCACCTCTGCCCCTGGAATGTTGATGAGTTCCTGAAGTGACATCACCCTTAAAAGCATTGTACAACATGTTTTGCAGGCTGGTTTGTAAATGCAGCATCCTTTCGGACTTGTGGTACGTTGGTAACATTTCTGCCACTTTATGCTTGTACCGAGGGTCTAGTAGCGTTGCGACCCAGTACAGGTCCTTCTCCTTAAGCCTCTTGATACGGGGGTCCTTCAACAGGCATGACAGCATGAAAGACCCCATTCTCACAAGGTTGGATGCAGAGGTATCCATCTCTGCTTCCTCGTTATCAAGGACTATATCATCCACGGTCTCCTCCCCCCAGCCACGTACAAGACCAGGGGTCCCCAAAAGGTCACCACAAGCCCCCTGGGAAGCCTGCTCCTGTTGGTCCTCCTCCTCCACAAAGCCACCTTCCTCCTCTGACTCCACTTCTGACACCTCTCCCTGCGTTGCAGCAGGTGCCTGGGCTCGTTCTGGTGATTCCGACCAGAAATCGTGCGCTTCCTGCTCCTCGTCACGCTGGTCTACAGCCTCATCTGTCACTCGTCGCATGGCACGCTCCAGGAAGAAAGCAAAGGGTATTAGGTCGCTGATGGTGCCTTCGGTGCGACTGACCATGTTTGTAACCTCTTCAAAAGGGCGCATGAGCCTGCAGGCATCGCGCATAAGCACCCAGTAACGGGGGAAAAAAATCCCCAGCTCTGCAGATCCAGTCCTACCACCCAGTTCAAACAGGTATTCATTGACGGCTCTTTGTTGTTGCAGCAGACGTTCCAACATGAGGAGCGTTGAATTCCAGCGAGTCTGGCTGTCGCAAATTAAACGCCTGACTGGCATGTTGTACCGCTGCTGAATGTCAGCAAGGCGTGCCATGGCTGTGTAGGAACGTCTGAAATGGGCCGACACCTTCCTGGACTGCCTGAGAATGTCCTGGAATCCTGGGTACTTCGAGACAAAACGTTGGACTATTAAATTCAGAACGTGCCATGCAGGAACATGTGTTAAATTGCCCAGTCTCAGTGCTGCCAACAGATTGCTTCCGTTGTCACACACCACTTTTCCGATCTTCAGTTGGTGTGGGTTCAGCCACCGATCGGCCTGTGACTGCAGAGATTACAGGAGTACAGATCCGGTATGGTTTCTGCTTTCCAGGCACGTCATCCCCAAGACAGCATGACAATGGCGTACCTGGCACGTCGAATAGCCTAGGGGGAGCTGGGGGTGCACAGGTGTGGAGGAGGAGGACCCAGCAGCAGAGGAGGAGGAAGCAGAGGAAGAAGACGAGGTAGAGAGCGAAGGAGGAGTAGAGGTGGTGGCAGAACCGCGTGCAATCCGTGGCGGTGACACCAACTCCACTGTTGTTGTTGAGCCACGCATTCCCTGCTTCCCAGCCATAAGCAAGTTCACCCAGTGGGCAGTGTAGGTGACATACCTGCCCTGACCATGCTTGGAGGACCATGCGTCAGTAGTCATATGGACCTTTGCCCCAACACTAAGTGACAGAGATGCGGTGACTTGGCTATGCACATGGTGGTACAGGTGTGGTATTCCCTTCTTGGAGAAAAAATTGCGGCTGGGTACCTTCCACTGCGGTGTCCCAATTGCTACAAATTTGCGGAAGGCCTCAGAGTCCACCAGCTGCTATGGTAAAAGCTGGCGGGCTAAGAGTGCAGACAAGCCAGCTGTCAGACGCCGGGCAAGGGGGTGACTCGCAGACATTAGCTTCTTACGCTCAAACATGGCCCTCACAGAAACTTGGCTGGGGCAGATGACTGGGAACTGGTGGTCAAGGTGGAAGGCGGAGTGGAGGGTGGTTCAGACGGGTCAAGGACAGCAGAGGTAGAGCAGTAAGATGCTGGACCAGAAGGAGGGTGGCTTTTAGTTTGTCTGCTGCCTTTGAGGTGTTGCTCCCATAGTGCTTTGTGCTTGCCGTTCATGTGCCTTCGCATAGAAGTTGTACCTATGTGGGTGTTGGGCTTCCCAAGACTCAGTTTCTGACTGCACTCATTGCAAATTACAACGCTTTTGTCAGAGGCACACACATTAAAAAAATCCCACACTGCTGAGCTTTTTGAAGCTGGCAATCTGGCGGTAACAGTAGAAGTTGGCGGCAATGGCGGGTGCGTTGGCCGGCTGACCACAGGTGCCGATACATGTTGTTGCCCTACTGTTCCCTGCGAGCTGTCCTCCCTGCTTCTTCTAAGTCTTATTC
This sequence comes from Xenopus laevis, assembly GCF_017654675.1. NCBI lineage: Eukaryota > Metazoa > Chordata > Amphibia > Anura > Pipidae > Xenopus > Xenopus laevis. Next base: position 135,666,062 of record NC_054381.1, on the reverse strand, counting down.
TCCTCCTGCCTCTCTGACTCTCCGACTCTCCATCTGAACTATCCTCCTCTTGCTCTCTTCTACTGGGCACCCACAAAACATCAATCTCCTCATCATCATTCTCCTCAGATGCATCAATTTCTTCTAACAGCTCACAGAAGGAAGCAGCAGCGGGGACCTCCTCATCACTCATTATGTCCATGTCTGTTGTGTTGTCTGCCAGAATTATATCTGGTGTAACGTCCTCATCTCCTTCATCTTCTTCTGCCAATAATGGTTGCGCATCACTCAGTTCAAGAAACTCATGTGTAAATAACTCCTCTGACTCCAGTGAAGAAGGGGCGCCAGTGGTGGAGGAAGTGTTACGTGGGGTGCCCATAGCAGAGGAGGATGAGGATGTTGTGGCAAAGTTAGAAACGGTAGAGGATGGGGTGTGCTGTGTAAGCCAGTCAACTACCTCTTCAGCATTTTGGGAGTTCAGGGTAATTGCCTTTGTAAAACTGGGCAATTTCCTAGGGCCACAGGATAGCATAGCAGCACGGTCCCTAGTGCCTCTGCGTGGCGGCCTGCCTTTGCCTGGCATTTTTTTTAAAACAACAACAACAACAACTCAGGTGGTGTTTCTGGAGACGGTATTATTATTGATATTTAGACAGAATGTGAACAAGCTCACACAGCTAGGTGGCAGTTGTTTGAAGAACACACTGGGCAAACAATGTCTGCAAGGTCAACGTATACACTACAGCAGTGGATACGGAATATATTATTGCTGCTTGGAAAACGTCACTCAGGTGGTGTTTCTGGAGACGGTATTATTATTGATATTTAGACAGAATGTGAACAAGCTCACACAGCTAGGTGGCAGTTGTTTGAAGAACACCCTGGGCAAACAATGTCTGCAAGGTCAACGTATACACTACAGCAGTGGATACGGAATATATTATTGCTGCTTGGAAAACGTCACTCAGGTGGTGTTTCTGGAGACGGTATTATTATTGATATTTCGACAGAATGTGAAAAAGCTCACACAGCTAGGTGGCAGTTGTTTGAAGAACACACTGGGCAAACAATGTCTGCAAGGTCAACGTATACACTACAGCAGTGGATACGGAATATATTATTGCTGCTTGGAAAACGTCACTCAGGTGGTGTTTCTGGAGACGGTATTATTATTGATATTTAGACAGAATGTGAACAAGCTCACACAGCTAGGTGGAAGTTGTTTGAAGAACACACTGGGCAAACAATGCCTGCAAGTGCACTACTATTGGTGCACTACTATGAAGAACAGCAAACAGCACTGGACACGTTAAAGAACAGTAAGATAAGTAAAATAAAAAAATATATATATGTATATTAAAAAAAAAAAAAAATTACTCTGGTTGGTGCTGAACTACTAGGAGCAGCACACCAGTCCCACTCCCCAACACAGCTAGACTAATAGCACTGGGCTCTTATAGTAGCAAAGTAAAAAAACAAAAAGAAAATAAAAGCAGTCCTTACAAGGACTATTGGGTTATTACAGCAGTCAGCAGATGAGATCAGAAGCAGTGCCCACAGCAGCTACATACAGAGCACTGCAGTAGAAGGTAGATTACTAGCCAGCAAAGCTACCTAACCTAAAATGTCCCTCAAATCCCTGCAGAGTACTGTCCCTACAATACAGAGCAGTATCAAGTAGATTACTAGCCAGCAAAGTTACTATCAACTGTCCCTCAAATCACTCAACAGCTCTCTCCCTACACTAGCTCTTCCAAGCACACACAGGCAGAATGAAAAAACGCTGCAGGGCTTCAGTTTATGTATGGAAGGGGAGTGGTCCAGGGGGTGTGGGGGTGGTCCAGGAGGGAGAGCTTCCTGATTGGCTGCCATGTATCTGCTGGTCTGGGGTGAGAGGTCAAAAATAAGCGCCAGCTATGGCGAACCCAAATTGGCGAACGTCGCGCGACGTTCGCGAACATTCGGCGGACGCGAACAGTCGATGTTTGCGCGAATTAGTTCGCGGGCGAACAGTCGGCGACATCCCTACTTTTGAAGCCTCAGTGAACCCAGCCCTCTCAACATTTGTGTTGTTGTATGAATAGTGATGGGCAAATTTATTCGCCAGGCGCGAATTCGCAGTGAATTCCCGTGATTCGCCGCCAGTGAATAAATTGGCGAAACCGGCATCAAAAAAATGGACACTGGCGTAAAAGAAACGGATGCCGGTGTCAAAAAACGGACGCCGGTATCAAAAACGGATGCCAGCGTCAAAAACAAGGCTTTTTCGACATTTTGTCGGCAATTCATGAATTTTTCAGCAAAGCGAAACGCCCCAAATGCCACTTCTGCCTACCCCTAGTTCTAGCCCTGATTGTATATTTTTGCTATTATATAACACTAGAGTAAATGATGGATGCTAATTATAGTAAAAGTAAATGCTTCCCATAATTGTGGTTCATTTACCAATTATCATCACCTAATGCTTAGAGTTATGTGTACATGAGAATTATAGATGGAAAAATCCCTATAATTGTCTTGTATAATGGACTTTCTGGACTCTGTGTGGCAAGGGAACTAAATAGGGATGGGCGAATTTGACCCGTTTTGGTTCGCAAAAAATTCGCCGCCGGCGAAATGTCGCCGACGCCCATTAAAGTCTATGGGCGTCAAAAAAATGTTGTTGCGCGGCGAAATTTTTTTGACGCGCGTCTTTTTATTTTGACGCACGACACCATAAAAGTCTATGGGCTACATTTTTTCGGCAAAACAAGGCGAAAATTTCGCCCATCCCTAGAACTAAACCCTAAATATGAATATGGCTAAAAATGCCATGTTTTATATACTGAACTTATAGCACCAGCCTAAAGTTTCAGCTTGTCAATAGCAGCAATGATCCAGGACTTCAAACTTGTCACAGGGGGTCACCATCTTGGAAAGTGTCTGTGACACTCACATGCTCACTGGGCTCTGAGCAGCTGTTGAGAAGCTAAGGGGTTATTGCAAATTATCAAAAAAGAAAATGAGGTTCGCCTTTAATACAAGCTGATGCGACAGGGCTGATTATTAAATTCTGATGCTAGTTGCACTGGTTTCTGTGCTGCCATGTAGTAATTATCTGTATTAATTACTAATCAGCCTTTTATTGTGACATTATATTCTATGGGTACTGTATATTGTGAGTGGGTCCCTAAGCTCAGTAAGTGACAGCAGCACAGAGCATGTGCAGTGAATCAACAGAAAAGAAGATTGGGAGCTACTGGGGCATCTTTGGAGACACAGATCTGTACTGCTAAAGGGTTGTGGTTGCCTTGGGCTGGTACAGAAGTACAAAACATAAAACATTTCTAGCTACTTCTTTTTTAGGCTTTAGTTCTCCTTTAAGCAGGGTGCATAGAGTCAGTTTAGGCAAGGGATCATTCAGTACACCTATCTTTGCAGTTCATTAGGGTTAATGCTTAATTTAATCCTCAAAAGGACAATGGTGATCAGCCCTTACCAACAGCCAAACCTATTTTGTACCCCATTACACGCAACTGCATTTTCCTTTCTTATTCCTTCTCATAGAACCAGAACTTCTATTTTGCAGCCAGAGAATGTATATATTATTCATCTATCTAATGCAGAATTACACTGTGTGCCTATGGGGAATTCTAGATGTTCAGTTTGAAACTGCTGAAATTAGATCCCATTTACATTACATTATAATATAAAGTGGCAATTCACTTTACTGCAGAAACTCTTAGGGGGGTATCAAAGGTCGAATTGTTTTTTCCACCAAAAAAAATGGAGTTTTCTCAGGTATTTTTCAGTCTAAATTAGATTTTTCGGGTTAAAAAATAAAAGGAAAAATTTGAGTATAATATTTATTATACCCCGTAGCGGGAAATAAGTTGTATCCGAAAATACACATCTAAAACCTGTCAAGGTCATGTAGAAGTCAATGGCAGAGGTCCCTTGAACCATTTGAAGATGTTAATAGCCTTTATGATGTTCGAGTTGTCGAGCAAAACCCACTGAAAAAAACTCAATCAATTCAAACAATTCAAGGTTTTTTTCACCGAAAACTCAATCAATTTGAGTTTTCAAGTTTTTCACCCTGACTACACCGATTCGAGTTTTTTACATTCAAGTTTTTTCTTAAATTAGGAACCAGTAGAGTTGTGAGTTCATTCAAAGTCTAAAAAAAGTTCACAAAGCTATAAAATCCAACCTTTGATAAATAGCCCCATTAGTATCTGTGGTGGTTGTGCTTCTTCATCTTCAAGTGATGTAAAGTTACAGTGGGCAATGCGAAGGGATAAATTATCACATTAAAATGTAGACGGTATGACAAGGACCCACTGAGCTTCACAAATACAGTAAAATCCAAGACATTCATGGTTCATTAACAGGGAAAGCCAGAATGAAAGCTAGTATCCTGGCAAGGCCATACATTTCAAACTCTTGTAATTGCCACCATGAGGAAGACCACATACCCTAGGGCGAGGCATCTGGTAGTAGTTATAAAATATCCAGTAGTTTGCACTCTGCCTGAAGCATATGGTGAAAACATGTCTGTAGTCTGGAAAACAGCAGATAGCTGAAGGTATTTATATTATACGCAAACAGTTAACATAAAACTCTGCTTACATTCTTATAAGCTTGTATACATGTATCAGCAAACTGGATTATTGATTAATAGCTACACATGTGTTGCTTTTGTGCTCAAAGTAACAGACATTACTAAACGTGATGGAGTTATGTCATTCTTTCAACCACTTGGGGTTGTTTTCTCTGGAAAAAAAGACGCTTGTGAGGAGACATGATTACACTTTACAAGTACATTAGAGGACATTATAGACAAATAGCAGGGGACATTTTTACCCATAAAGTGGATCACCGTACCAGAGGCCACCCCTTTAGACTAGAAGAAAAGAACTTTTATTTGAAGTAACGTAGGGGGTTCTTCACAGTCAGGACAGTGAGGTTGTGGAATGCACTGCCGGGTGATGTTGTGATGGCTGATTTAATGCCTTTAAGAATGACTTGGATGATTTATTGGACAGACATAATATCAAAGGCTATTGTGATACTAAACTCTATAGTTAGTATAGGTTTGGATATATAGAATTTAATTAAAAGTAGGGAGGGGTGTGTGTATGGATGCTGGGTTTTCATTTGGAGGGGTTGACCTTGATGGACTTTGTCTTTTTTTCAACCCAATTTAACTATGTAACTATGTAACTTAAACCAAGTACAGGAATGGAACTTGTTATCCAGAATGCTCAGGACCTGGGGTTTTATGAATAAGGGATCATTTCATAATCTGGATCTCTATACTTTAAGCCTACTTAAGTATAATGAAAACAGGGACGAGGATTGGTTCAAAAGAGGAGTCAAAGAAGCCATATACGTGAAAATGGAAAGACAAAGGGGAATATTCATCAAAGAGGGAAGTTAGAGATCGTCACATTCCGCCACTCTCCATTCATTTCTGTGGGATTTTTAAAGAGTATTTCTCAATGGGTGAAAGTGAAAGCTCAACCTTTGATAAATACGCCTTTCAAAATCCCATAGAAGTGTCGATCTCTAACTTCACTCTTTGATAAAAAATACCCCTAATTTTGAACAGAGGTGGGGGGGGGGGGTGAGGTGCAACACCTAGGGGCACATTCACTAAGCTCAAGTGAAGGATTAGAATGAAAAATACTTCTAATTTCGAAGTGTTTTTTTGGCTACTTCGACCATTGAATTGGCTACTTCGACCTTCGGCTACGACTTTGATTCAAACGATTCGAACTAAAAATCATTCGACTATTCGACCATTCGATAGTCGAAGTACTGTCTCGTTAAAAAAAACTTTGACTACCTACTTTGCCACCTAAAACCTTCTGAGCACCAATGTTAGCCTATGGGGACCTTCCCCATACGCTTTCTAAGCTTTTTTTGATCGATGGAAAATCGTTCGAATGATGGATTAAAATCCTTCGACTTCGATATTCGAAGTCGGAGGATTTTACTTCGACCAATAGTAAATGTGCCCCCTATTGTTTGCCACATACAATGCTGTTTTAGCGCCTCTACCTGGACGGTTTAATAACCTCATAGCTCTAATCATTGACAGAAACCAGTGCAATTAGCATCAGAATTTAATCAGCCCTGTAGCATCAGCTTATATTACAGACCAACCTCATTTTCTGCTTGATAATTAGTGACGACCCCTAAGCTTAGCTTCTCAACAGCTGCTCAGAGCCCACTGAGCATGTGAGTGTCACAGACACTTTCCAAGATGGTGACTCCCTGTGACAAGTTTGAATTCCTGGATCATTGCTGCTATTGACAAGCTGAAACTTTAGGCTTGTGAAATACGTGCAGTATATAAAATATATCATTTTTAGCCATATTAATTTTTAGGGTTTAATTCTCCTTTAAAACCCAATAGGATTTTTGTTACAATACCTGGTGGTCCAGCAGTGCAGCAGGGACCCCAACCCAATGTAGGTTATGTTTTCCAAGTTCCTGTGTGTGATTTCTGTGTTGATTCCTGTGTCTGACCTCTGCTTGATCTTGGCCGCTGCTTGTCCTGACCCTGTCGTCTGTTATTGACTACATTTTTGGATTCCAATTTGGTACTTCGCTGCTTTCCTGTTTATTGACCTTGGCTCGTCCTCTGACAATTCTCTGCTTCTTCCCCGTTTCTTCTGTATAAGCTCTGGTTTCCTTGCCTGCCCAAAACCTGTGCCCTGGTTCTCTCACTTTAAGACCTGGTCGGCATCCGAGTAGCAGACAGCTCCTCCTGAAGCGAAAGGCGACTGTTATAGGCTGAAGCGTGAGCTGTGACCAGAACCTTGGCCCTTGTTCTGGGTTTTGGGAGACTGTGCGTGATAATTGCCTTTAAAGGGATCCTGTCATCGTAAAACATGTTTTTTCAAAACGCATCAGTTAATAGTGCTACTCCAGCAGAATTCTGCACTGAAATCCATTTCTCAAAAGAGCAAACAGATTTTTTATATTAAATTTTGAAATCTTACATGGGGCTAGACATTTTGTCAATTTCCCAGCTGCCCCTGGTCATGTGACTTGTGCCTGCAATTTAGGAGAGAAATGCTTTCTGGCAGGCTGCTGTTTTTCCTTCTCAATGTAACTGAATGTGTCTCAGTGGGACATGGGTTTTTACTATTGAGTGTTGTTCTTAGATCTACCAGGCAGCTGTTATCTTGTGTTAGGGAACTGCTATCTGGTTACCTTCCCATTGTTCTTTTGTTTGGCTGCTGGGGGGGAAAAGGGAGGGGGTGATATCACTCCAACTTGCAGTACAGCAGTAAAGAGTGATTGAAGTTTATCAGAGCACAAGTCACATGACTTGGGGCAGCTGGGAAATTGACAATATGTCTAGCCCCATATCAGATTTCAAAATTCAATATAAAAAAATCTGTTTGCTCTTTTGAGAAATGGATTTCAGTGCAGAATTCTGCTGGAGCAGCACTATTAACTGATTCATTTTGAAAAATGTATTTTCCCATGACAGTATCCCTTTAATAATGACTAATTATATCTGAGTTGGGGTCAAGTATAAGGTACTGTTTTATTATTGTAGCGCACCCGTAGGTGTAGCTGTGTTAGATGGGTCCTGCTCTCGTCCACCTCTGGTGACACCCACAACCCCCAGTGATACACATAAACCAGCAGTGTAATAACAAGCACTTTTATCAGATCCGAAGACCCAGTAATAAGGATAAATTGAACAATCTCTCTCTTAGCAATATGTTTCAACAAATAAGTCAAAGCATCTGAACACACAGTTATAGCACTAATGCAATATCAAACGTTAGAAAATGACAATGAATAATAAACAGACTGATCTAGTCAACTCAGATAATGTTTAAGTCAAATTCCCTGAACACTGGCCAGTGTTAATAATAGCAGTAAGGCCGGCAGTTGGAGCTCATATATAAACCAGTATTTGTAATCCACAAGGCAAATAAACGGTAGTTGTGATCCACCAGGCTGTAGTGGGAGGCTTCACTCAGGAGAGCACACGCAGAAAATGACACAAGCTGAATTATTGGTGATATATGAATAATCCTCTCCAAATAGGCCTTTGCCCTTCAGAATGGATTGCAGGCAGGCAGATATAAAAGTCCTGTCTCTAGTCCTAACTGTTATTGGGTTGTATAAAGCTCTGCAATGCCTGATTAAGTGAGAGTCAAAATCAACATGTAGCACTGACTGAAAACTGCTTACAGTTTCTCCAGATATTGAGCAGACTAAGCAGTCACCATGTGGTGTGATCTGTAACACTCCTCTTCAGATAGCAGACAGTCACTGGTCTCTGTGAAGAGAGGATTCCTTCTCACATGCAGCACAGCTCTGGGTATAACTCTATCTCCCCCAGATCTCTCTGCCTTCCTGGAAGTTCTCCCTCTTCCTTTTCCTTCTTTCAGAAGTCAGTCTTTCTCTCATTGGCTGCAACTCCTCAGTCTGAAAGCTGCTCTCCTATTGGTGGCAGGAATCTTTCTTCTTCCTGTGGGAGGTAAACTGCAAGCCCAGCAAGGACTTCAGCAATTAACTGTTTCAGTGCTGAAGATTAATAGAACTACAAGTCCAGCAATATGATTTTACACAGAATATACTTTGCACAATTTAAATAATAGCCATGTTAGCAGGATGGCTACACTCTCCCCCCACTGAAAATACTTGGGTCCTCCCAAGTCAAAAAGTAATTTAACATCAAATACAATTATAACATTAATGTACCATTAACTCAACCGCTGTTTTATAATATGGTATCACAACTGTAGAAATCAGCTGAGGTGTAGTGTCACCAACTGAGTAGAAAGTGGAGGGAACATGGGCGTAGATTCTACGATGAGCAGTGACCACAGGCTCTTGAGTATTATTCCCCAAAGTATCATATGTGAGTCTCTGTGGGGGTTTCACCAATCTCTGAGGCCTTGGTTCAAAGATATTGACAGGAGAACTTAGTTCTGGGGGTTGATCCATGTCTAAGCTTTCAGCTGTTATGTTGTCTTCTTCTAAAATTTCTTCTTGAACATCCTCACTCTGTTTCTCCAACACTGTACAGTTGCCATCAGGATTACTGTCAAGACTTCCAGTGACATTGAGTCCTGCCTGAGGCATGGAAACATTTGTCAGTCTATTGCTAGAAACTGGTTGTTCAGTTTGACATGGGATGAATTCTGATGCATCTGCATTGAGATTACTGTTAATGGAATCTTGAATGTTACCATCAAAAAGTCCATCCAAGCCCCATTCATCCTCACTGTCTTCTTCCTCTTCTGGGGAAGTACCTGAGTGTTGAATAGCAGGAAGAGTATCTTGTCTCCGTCTTAATCTTCTAGATCGTCTCAAGATAGGTTTGCACTGAGGCATTGTAGGTTCAGAATTTATAAATCTCACTGACTCTGCCAAAGGCATTAAATTATTGCGGTGCCAGGTTTTTATAGGCCCTTCTTTACCTTCGGGGCGGACTTGATAGACTGGAATGTTAGGTAGCTGAGAGCAAATAATGTAGATCTCAGAGCCCCATCGATTAGCTAGTTTGTGCTTACCAGGCAAGCCCAAATTTCTCAACAGAACTCTATCACCAGGCTGCAAATCATGACATTTCACCTTCTTGTCATAGTGAGCTTTGTTCCGCTGATGTCTCTGTCCACTTGCATGTTCAGCTAGATCATAAGCTTCTTTAAGGTTCTTCTTGAGTCTTTCTACATAACTGGCATGAGATCGTAAAGGAGTATCATCAGCTGTAACTCCAAAAGTCAAATCAACAGGAAGACGAGCTTCCCTTCCAAACATTAGGAAGTAGGGTGAAAATCCCGTAGCATCATTCTTAGTGCTATTATAAGCATGCACTACTGTAGCCACATGTCTACTCCATTGGCTCTTCTTCTCAGCAGACAATGTTCCTAACATATCTAGCAAAGTTCTATTGAAACGCTCTGGCTGAGGATCACCTTGAGGGTGATAAGGAGATGTACGACTCTTTTGAACTCCCAGAAGCGTAAGTAGTTCGTAAATGAGTTTGCTTTCAAAGTCACGCCCTTGATCAGAGTGTATTCTTTTTGGCAGGCCATAATGTACAAAGAACTTTTCAACCAGTAGCTTGGCCACTGTAACAGCTTTTTGGTCACGAGCTGGGAATGCCTGAGCATATCTGGTGTAGTGATCCGTCACTACCAGCACATTGCTGATTCCACCTTCATCGGGTTCAATGCACAGAAAGTCTATACAGACAAGTTCCATAGGTCCACTACTCTCCATTTTACCTAATGGGGCAGCTCTAGTGGGCAGAGTCTTTCTCTGGATGCAGCGAAGACATGAACGACAATAATCCTCAACATCCTGTTTCATACATGGCCAGTAGAATCTGTCTCTTACAAGTCCAGAGTTTTGTCATAGCCAAGATGGCCATGTTCATCATGTAATGACTGAAGTACCACTTCTTGATACTTTCGAGGAAGCCAGCAATTGCCACTTTTCATTGTCAAGAACACTAGGGGACCTTCTATACACTAGTCCATTTCGTATCTGTAGTCTGTGCCATTCTTTTGCTAGGAGTCTTGCTAGTGGATGAGAATCTGTATGAAGTATCTCAACCCTTTTATTCTCCAAAGCAGCAACAACTAACTGTCCGAGGGGGTCTTCTCTCTGGTCTCTCCTGAGATTATTGTTGCTCAAAGCTGGTAAAGAGTAACATTGCAATGTAACAAGATTACAGTAGGCTTGGGGTATGCTTGGACCTGGCAAACCCAGCTTCTGGGCCCAACATTCAGTTTGCTGACAGTAAGCTACCATCTGGCACATAGCTCTCACTCCTGGTGCTGGAATTTCCACCCATTCATCCTCAGGGTGTGAGTCTGCATGTGGCCTTCTTGACAAACCATCAGCATCCCCATTCTGATGTCCTGGACGATATTTTAAACTGAAGTTGTAGTTGGATAAAGCAGCCATCCATCTATGTCCAGTAGCATCTAACTTTGCAGTGGTCTGGATATATGTTAAAGGGTTGTTATCAGTCTGAACTTCGAAATCAGCTCCATAAAGGTAGTCATGTAGCTTGTCAACCACAGCCCACTTCAGAGCTAGGAATTCCAATTTGTGTGCAGGGTAGTTTCTCTCTGTTGGAGATAAACTTCGGCTGATAAAGGCTACAGGTCTCAGTTTCTTGTCATGCTCCTGGTAAAGGACTCCTCCCAAACCTTCTCTGCTAGCATCAACATGTAAAGTATATGGCTTTCTTGAATCAGCATAAGCCAGTACTGGGGCATGTGTGAGACAATACTTAAGCTGTTCAAATGCCTCTTCACACTCAGGAGTCCAACGGTTCTCTATGAACTCTTTAGAATTCCTTGGTCCCTTTGGCTTCTTCAACAGAAAGTCTTCATCAGTTTCATCAACTATATCATTTTGCAGCAGTTGGTTGAGTGGTCTAGCTGCTTTTGAGAACCCTTCCACAAACCTCCTATAATAACCACAAAACCCAAGAAAAGACCGCAGTTCTGTGATGGTTCTGGGTCTGGGCCAAGATGTCACAGCTTCAATTTTGCTGGGATCAGTTGATATTCCCTCTGCAGATACCACATGTCCCACATAGGTCACTGAAGATTGGAAAAACTTACATTTATCCAGGGACAACTTCAGCCCTTCCTTCTCAAGTCTGTCTAGTACTTTCATCAGCCTCTGTTCATGCTCCTCTAGTGTCTTCCCAAAGACAATAAGGTCATCGAGGTAGACTAGGACTTCCAGGAGGTGCATATCTATAACACACTCAAATCCATGTAGTAGGTACCTTTGTGCTTTTTTGTTGTTGTGGCAAAACCGGAGGAAATGGCGCCTGTATTTCTTGATCTGGTCTCTGATTTTGTCATCAAAAAGAACTTCAGATAAAACCAAAGTTCCCATTGCTTTAACATCAAGCCTTTCAGCTTCAGCCAAAATGTCCTTGTCACAGAAGTCAATTACACCCTCTTCCTTTTTTTTCTTAACAAAGTCAAATAATAGGTTTACTCTGTATTCAACAGGTTTTTCCAAGTCTTCACTAAGAGTAAGATTTTTTGCATGATCGCTTATTTCTTCCATTCTGCGTCTCTGAGCCTCTGCTGTGGTGTCTTCCCCCCAATCTTCATCATCATCTTCCTTACCTGCATTCACATGTGGAGGATTAAGCTCTGTTAGAACTGGGGACTCATTTGCTGCAGAACCATTTTCTTTCTCTTTGCCCTTTCGGTTTTTCTTGTCCTTTTCCTTTTTTCCTGCATCGCACTTGCCAATAGCAGTTCATTTACTTTTCGCAAGTTTTCAGCATTAGGACATTGTCGCTTTATATGCCCTGTTTCTCCACAGCGGAAACAAAATCCAGAAATAGCTATGGATCTGGGCTTTGCAGATTCTCCCTTAGGTCTCATTGTAAGTGCTTTTGCAGGGGTATCCTTCCCTTCCGCTAAAACTACCACAATCTTCTGCAACTCTGCAACGGATCTGGTAACTTGGGTTATTGCTTCTGTTAGTGTAGACACTTGTGCTTGGAGCTGTGACACCTCGGTACTCACAACACTTGGGACCATGCCTCCTGTTTGGGTGGTATGTACTGTTGCAAGCTCCGGCTTACTTCTGCTTGCGGCTTGAGTTGAAGTCTGAGATTTGGCTTCCAGCAGTGCTTCCTCTTCCCTCACTTCTTTGACCAACTGTGAATAGGTGAGAGTTTCTCTTCTGTCTTTCATCCTCAGTTTCCACATGATGGGATCCAGAGCTTGAGCTCCTTGCAAAATCTGACCAATCCGCACCTGATCTGCTACTTTTGGGTCCACTCCCTTCTTTAGGATGATCTGGTGGAGTATTTTGTCTAAGCGATTAATATAATCAGATAGCTTTTCACCAACCTCTTGGTATGTATGCTCAAACTGGTACAGAAGGTCAGAAGCCTTCTCTGTTCTCCCAAACACATCATGCAGCACTTCTAAATAGTCTTTAGCTGTACAATCATACTTGCTCATCTTTAAGTTTCGTATGGTGTCAGCAGCTAATCCTTTTAAACTTTCAGCAATTCTTTGTTTTTTTTGAGGTTCTGGAATGTCCCATTCTTCTATGGCCTGTGAAGCCTGATCCATCCAGGATTCAAAATCTTCCTCTCCCTGAGGGGTGGGTTGCTTGCCGGAAAAGAAACGTAATTTGCGGTACCCAAATCCAGTAAATGGCTGTGTGGGCTTCAGGCATTTTTCTACAAGACTCCCCAAAGCATTCAGAACTTCTGGTCCTATGGCATTACTGGGTAGTAAAAATTCAACCTCTGTTGTAGAAGGCGGTACTGTTTCCACTGGTATTCCTTCTACTAGTGAAGTAGTGCCCCTTTTAGGGAATATCACATGGACTACATTCTCTCCTGGACCTGACACACTCGGAGGTATTTGTTCATGCACCAAGGGATTTCTCCATTCTAATAAAGCTAGAGTCTTGTGTTCAGCAGTATCCATGATGCTGTCTAATATGAATCCACGGCCAACCACTGGTAAGGACTCAGCTACTTGACGTATTTGTATTTCAGTCCATTCAGTGTCTGGCAACATGAAAACTAAGCAGTGTTCTGGCTGAGCATTGTGCTGTTTACACCACTTTGCAGCGGTTTCTGGGTTCATTTTGCCTTCCATATCACTTTAACACTTGGTCTAGGGAAATAGGGGCGGAGTTCTGGGCGGAGCAAGGATCCCGGACGAGCCCCCAAATGTAGCGCACCCGTAGGTGTAGCTGTGTTAGATGGGTCCTGCTCTCGTCCACCTCTGGTGACACCCACAACCCCCAGTGATACACATAAACCAGCAGTGTAATAACAAGCACTTTTATCAGATCCGAAGACCCAGTAATAAGGATAAATTGAACAATCTCTCTCTTAGCAATATGTTTCAACAAATAAGTCAAAGCATCTGAACACACAGTTATAGCACTAATGCAATATCAAACGTTAGAAAATGACAATGAATAATAAACAGACTGATCTAGTCAACTCAGATAATGTTTAAGTCAAATTCCCTGAACACTGGCCAGTGTTAATAATAGCAGTAAGGCCGGCAGTTGGAGCTCATATATAAACCAGTATTTGTAATCCACAAGGCAAATAAACGGTAGTTGTGATCCACCAGGCTGTAGTGGGAGGCTTCACTCAGGAGAGCACACGCAGAAAATGACACAAGCTGAATTATTGGTGATATATGAATAATCCTCTCCAAATAGGCCTTTGCCCTTCAGAATGGATTGCAGGCAGGCAGATATAAAAGTCCTGTCTCTAGTCCTAACTGTTATTGGGTTGTATAAAGCTCTGCAATGCCTGATTAAGTGAGAGTCAAAATCAACATGTAGCACTGACTGAAAACTGCTTACAGTTTCTCCAGATATTGAGCAGACTAAGCAGTCACCATGTGGTGTGATCTGTAACACTCCTCTTCAGATAGCAGATAGTCACTGGTCTCTGTGAAGAGAGGATTCCTTCTCACATGCAGCACAGCTCTGGGTATAACTCTATCTCCCCCAGATCTCTCTGCCTTCCTGGAAGTTCTCCCTCTTCCTTTTCCTTCTTTCAGAAGTCAGTCTTTCTCTCATTGGCTGCAACTCCTCAGTCTGAAAGCTGCTCTCCTATTGGTGGCAGGAATCTTTCTTCTTCCTGTGGGAGGTAAACTGCAAGCCCAGCAAGGACTTCAGCAATTAACTGTTTCAGTGCTGAAGATTAATAGAACTACAAGTCCAGCAATATGATTTTACACAGAATATACTTTGCACAATTTAAATAATAGCCATGTTAGCAGGATGGCTACACTATTACAGAGAAATAATGACTATACCAACCAATGTTCTACAATGGTAAATATTATAACAGGAAAATACTGTAGCTATGCCAGAATGCTGATAATGCAAAGCATGAACACCTTTGAAACTTCTTACTTTGTAGATTAAATACATTCTTGTAGGGCATCTCTGCAGTTTGAGCTTTAAGTATGAGAGTGAAGGGCAGACCTTGAAGTGATGAGCAATGTGCGTCCCAAGTACATCTGCTTTCAGGTGAAAAGACGATTTTAAGCTGCTTAAAAAACGGTTTCAGTCACCGAGGCAATTAGTGAGAATATCACTTCCCTAGATAATTTCCTAAATGATGAATCCCAAAGGAAATATATTTTCCTGTGAAAGTTAAGAAAATAGCCGGACCTTAAGTATGATTTCACACATCACAAGATTATATACATCTAATGAGAAATGTACATTTACATGAAACGCTTGCTCTTTATTCCAAGAAAAAATGGTATGCTATAATGCAGCTGGCAAGAAAAATAAAAATAGTTGTCTAAAGAACTACAAGTTTAAAGGGGAACTATCGCGAAAATGAAAATTTTATATAAGCTTCATCATACTGAAATAGGAAACTTTCTAAATACAATCAATTAAAAATTCTGTGATGTTTCTGAAACAATCAAGTTTATGTTCACTATCCCTCTCTCAGCGTCTGTTTGTCTTCATTCTCTCTTCTTGCACTAGTTGGGTGTCAGATATTCATTGACAGTTAGATACAATAGATCTTATAGGGGGGAGGGGTTCCCTTTCCTAACAGACGAATTAGAGCTCACTCAAATAACTGATTCCAGTATAAACAAAATATAACAAATTCTAGAGAGACAGGATAACTGGAGATTTTAATAGAATGAGCTCTAATACATCTTCTAGGAAATGTATGCTTCATCATAAAGGGTTTATATATTTTTGCAATGAGAAAATTTCTGGAATGATGTAATATTATGAATACACACTTGGCTATGCAGATCTATGGACTGGTCGGACTGATACAGTAGAAATTAGAGGGTTATTTTAAACCTTCTGAGTCAAACTGAAGAACTTTGGGCAGGTTTTTCCCCTGTTTTTAAGTAAATGCTTAAAAGTTCAAAGTGTTGCTTGCACTTGTAGTTATTTTCATCCTCAATTGCTATCTTGCTATGGTTTATGTCTGTGCATTTTTCTTTTTTGCTATGTTATTTTATAGGCTGTAATTAAAGAACCAAATCCTAAAATGTATATTCTAAAGCAGAACGTTACTTCTGGTAATAAAGCAGAATGTTTTAGCTACGTTTCAATGTAGGCTGCCAGTTCTGTATTCCCGAAAGAATTTTATTGAATTTTCAGTACAATATTACGATATGACAGTAAAGATGGATGCTGGTTTGAAGTCATGACTCAAAAGCAGTACGTCTGTCCTCAACAAACCAAGAGGACAGCGAAAGGCAACTAAAGAATTAAACCACACCCAGTGAAATAATTAAAAAAAGAATAAAAATGATCCAAAAGAATACCATGTTAATATTAGAACAAGAATGATTCTAGAATGAGATCCTTTTATCACAAATAGATAGACCATGCCTCTTTAAATAAAAGCCTGAATTTGGCATCTTTTGTTTTGACTCTGATGGCTTTCATGCTAGCTCGGTTATTTAGGGTAAGATAAAGGGGGTTATTTCTTAAGGTTTGAGTTGCGCTTTCCATGAAAATTTTAGTTTTCGAGGTTTTTTTGGTCAAAACTTGGGTTAAAAAAAAGAAACTTGACCCTGAAAATAGCTCAAATCCGAAAACCTGTCAAGGTCATGTAGATGTCAATGGCAGAGGTCCCTTGAACCATTTGAAGATGTTAATAGCCTGTATGATGTTCGAGTTTTTTTGTGGAGGGTTTTGCCTGAAAACTCGATCAATTTGAGAGATTCAAGTTCTTTTTTCACTGAAAACTTGATTCATTCACAGAATCAATTTTTTTCCATTTGAGTTTTTTCCTAAATAAGATACCATTCACGTTGTGAGTTCATTTGAGTTCATTTGAGGTATATAAAAACATTCGACCTTTGATAAATAACCCCCACAATTTCCATTAAATATAGAGAAAACTTTTTTGGTGGCAACCATAAATAAAATTTCTTCCATAATTTGGATCCCCATACCACAAGTCTACTAAAAAGTAACTAAAATATTAAAGGGGTTGGTTCACTTTTAAGTTAACTTTTAAGTATGTTCTAGAATGGCCAATTCTAGGCACCTTTTCAATTGACACTCATTTGTTCTTTTTTTATGGTTTTGAATTATTTACCTTCTTCTTCTTCTGTTTCCAACTTTCGAATGGGGGTCACTGACCCCATGATCTCTAAGCTACAAATGGATTGTAATTTCTACTTTTTATTACTCATCTTGCTATTCATGGCCACTCCTATTTACTGTATATTCCAGACCTTTATTGATATCAATTCATGGTTGTCAGGATAATGTGGACCCTAATAACCAGATTGCTGAAATTGCAGACTGGAAAGTTGCTTAATAAGAAGTTAAATAACATAAAAAACACACAAAATAAAAAAACCAACTGCAAATTGTCTCAGAATATTACTCTCTACATCAGTGATCCCCAACCAGTAGCACGTGAGCAACATGTTGCTCTCCAACCCCTTGGATGTTGCTCCCAGTGGCCTCAAAGCAGGTGCTTATTTTTGAATTCCAGGCTTGGAGGCAAGTTTTGGTTGTATAAAAACCATGTACACTGCCAAATAGAGCCTCAATGTAGGTTGACAATCCACATAGGGGCTACCAAATGGCCAATCACAGCACTTATTTGGCACCCCAAGAAAAATTTTCATGCTTGTGTTGCTCCCAAACTCTTTTTTCTTCTGAATTTTGTTCTGGGGTTCAGAAGGTTGGGGATCCCTGCTCTACATAATCCTAAGAGATAATTTAAAGTGAACAACCCCTTTAAATTTAACCAAATAGATTCTTCTGCCTCCAGTAGGATTCATTATATCTTAGTTGGGATCAAGTAAAAGGTATTGTGTTATTATTACAGAGAAAAGGGAAATCATTTTAAAACATTTGAATTACTTGATTATAATGGAGTCTATGGGAGACGGTCTTCCCTTAATTCAGACCTGGATAACAGGTTTCTGGATCCCATATTACCTTATTTTTATTACAATGTAAAAAAGGCAAAACTAGGGGAAAGATTAACCAACATCTCAGCTTGTGATACAAAAATCTCCCCACTTTATACCAAACATTTCTTGGCCATAAATCCTAGATTATCCAGATTACTATATAGGATGGGATTTATAGTATACTACTAGCACTCACTGGCTAAATGGGCCCTTTATATCACAGTGTTACACTGCCGAAACAGCTGCTCCCTATGCTGACTTGCCCCTGTTACTTAATGCCTTATGACTTGGTAACAGGTATGTCATTTGTATGGTGTTTGTTTTATGTATAATTTATTTGTATTATATGCAGGCCAAACAGTCTTATATCTGAACAGTTTGTTCCCGCACACAATTGAGTGTTGGCCTTTGCAGTTCTGGGGAGCATGATGTTCTTGTACATTTTGATTCAAGTTACAGTATTTGTCAGGCCAGCTTTACATTTGGTACTTTTGTGCATATTCTAAATAGTCAATCTTTATATAAATGAGTGTGTATAAGGAAAGCACAGAATATTTACTGGCAAAAAGAAAGAACATGGAAATGTGACTCGGTTAATGATAAAAACTGCCAATCTGTTTCATCATGGGTCATTTCTAGTCTGTTACATCAGTTCTTCATTACCAGATTTCAGTGAGCTTTAACATGGTTTTATTTATTTTTAATAGCATCTTGCATTAGTTCTGCATCAAACAACAAATGCCCCATTATGAGGAGATGTGGGAAATTATCCAAACACACGCTATGACTTGTTGGAACCAGGCTCATGCCATGACTCAGTGTGTGCATGTAGGAAGGGAAACAGATCATCAGAGCCGGAAGCATCTCAGGCAGCTCGCTCTTCCCTCAGCATTTTATCTCATTCAGTGGAATTATTCCAGCTTGTCTATCAAAAATGGAAATAATGTCAGCATTGTTTCCGGAAAGATGTGACTCTTCCAACCCAATCAACTTTTCTGCTGTTTCCTACATTCAACTAGGAGACATATTGCACTCTTTAAAGGCACGTCTATCTAAATCCGATCCTGCACATCCATATAGTTGTGCCCAATGGTGCTTATTTCATCCTGAAATCTTTGCAAATTGTGCGCAGTAGGCTGCCTCATAGTGGTTATAATTATAGTGGCTAATGCTTAGTGCCTGCACACTTTGGGCCCTGCAGAGCAACAGTTAAATGTAGAAAAAATGGGTGATATTGGGTATAGTAGGGAAAGCTGGGTACAGTATAGAATATAGCACCAGTAACAGTCCTGGGGAATCACTGCTGTCCAACTAGTTAATTACAAATTCTATCAGCTAAGCCAAAGGCTGTCAGTGGATGCTGGGAGTTGTATCTGAGGCTACAGTTGAGGTATGCTTCCATTAGTGACCAAGGGTGTTCCCTGAAAATTAAGCGGGGGTTGCCTGCTAAGGTTCAAATTAACTGGGTGGGGAACAAAG
Source organism: Xenopus laevis (assembly GCF_017654675.1). Classification (NCBI taxonomy): domain Eukaryota; kingdom Metazoa; phylum Chordata; class Amphibia; order Anura; family Pipidae; genus Xenopus; species Xenopus laevis. The sequence continues at coordinate 135,646,683 of NC_054381.1, read as the reverse complement.
GATGAAGTTAATCTGGTTTTAAAATTGGAGAAAAGTGGGAGTCAAACACTAAGAAGGGGAAACAAGGTCCATTAAAAAGTTAGATGAACTGGACAAGGGTTTATGAAATGATCTTTTCAGTAACTGGTATAAATTTGAGTAAGATACCAGACTAAGCCTTACTAGGTAACATAGTTCTGAATATAAAAAAATACGTGAGAATCCTTCTTACCCAAATATTCATTGCAGCTAAGTTGACTATCACCAAGGCTTGGAAATCACCACTATTGACGATACAGCAACTCGAAGAAAAAATTAGACTGGATCCTAGTAAACAAAAAACAGACTAGCATCTTAAACAATAGACAAGCACGATTTCAAAAGGATTGGGCCCCATGGGTACACTGCATCATCCCATCTGGTATGAGCCATGCTCTCCTCCCCAATTGAATAATTGAGCAAGGACGGATCCTATCCGTATACAGGGACAAAAGGAACTCAACGAAAAAACTATTTCCAGTCCTAAATCAAAACATTTAGTCTATATGTATTTTATCTTAATGATACTGTAGGTGATTTAATGGGTGTAAGTACAACAATGATAATGTAACTGAAACTGTATTTGCTATGATCCCTGAGACCTGGAGAGGAGCTTAAGGAGGCAACACCCTGACCTTTCCGTTAGTGTCGATCACTTAGATCGATTTTATCTGTAAATGTTACGTTGAATTATTTTGGACTTCTACTACATTACAATTACTTGACTCTGTTGTATTGAATGTTATTAAATACCATGTTTAAAAGGGAAAAAAAGTTGAATGAACCAATGAGGAGGGACAACAAATAGCTGAAGGTTTTAGAGGAGAAAAATTACATGGGATAAATAAGAAAATAGAAAATACAACATAAGGGAGATAGAAGAAAAGGAAGTGGGTCAGAATAAGAATTTTGAGGAGACAAATGGGTGATACGGCCCCCAAAAACTAAGACTAGGCAGGCAATGCTGAGGGTAATGCAAGGTTACCCTATAGGGATAGTGAGCATAATTTATGGCAAATCAATTAAATAAATAGGAGATGGGTTAGTTAAAGTGGGGGTGGGTGCCAAAATTGAACAGTACTTCACCAGTCCAGTCCTTTTTTCATTATAAAATCCAGCTGTTGCCTTTAACGTTCCAGCTAAAACCATGGCTGGATAAGTATCAGGGAGTTATTAACTAGGAAGGCACAGCACATTTATGTTTTAGCCTTGAATTAATGTATTGTTATTTATCATCTTAATGATTTGGCACCAACACATTATAAAGCACATTGAAGAGATTGTTATTATTCATATTACACCCTGCCTCAGTGGAACAGTCCTCATATTCTGTCACATACACACAACATACTAGGGTCAATTTTCATCAGGAACCAATTAACTTGAATGTTCTTGTTCTATAGCAGAAGACTATACCAATAGTAAACCTACACCGACAAAGGGCAGAATTGAACTAGAACCCAGGGTAGAATCAAACTTTATTGTAAATGAAGATCAGTGATGGCCGAATCTGTCCCATTTCGCTTTGCCAAAAAATTCGCTAAACTAATTTTGACGCACAACAATTTTTATGTGCTCGACAATTTTTACACGAGCGTAATTTTTTGTCCAAATGCATTAAAGTCAATGGGCTTCAAAATTATTTTGACTCGCGACAATTTTTACATGTTTTTTCGCCAGCGAATTTTCGCAGCAGTTTCACAAAACAATTCGCAGGTGGTGAAATGTGGAAATTCGCCGCAAATCCAGGCCTGGCGAATAAATTTGCCCATCATTAATGATGATATAATTGTAAGGCAAACTGTTTTAAATATGAAACGATAGAAATAGTACATATTGTAGTCAACTGGATTCCACCCTCTACCATTCATTTTATTCAAATACATCTTAATTTAACAAAGAGAGAATGTGTTATAAAGACAGTTGTGCACATCTAACTCAGCTGAGATTTCTCTCCATTAAGTTATAGTTCAAGGAGACATCAGCTTTAGCTTTTCTCCTCTGTTTCATTTCTTACTGATTGTACATTCCCATCAATGTATACAGATCTTTCTCTTACTCAAATTGACTCTCTCTTTTCTTATCTCATTTGGCAGAATTCCTCAGCTCTTTCTGTACAAGATGTTTGTTTCTGCAAAAGAACATAGCATCATTTATTACATTTTCTTTGCTTGCTGAACAAGGACATTTATATCCAGTGGCAAATGGCTTTGGCACTTTAGACCAATTAGTTGCAAGGTTTTCATGCAAGAATATATGTATTCAGTGTATTTGGTACAGCTAATCCAGCAAAGGACACATATAGGCGATCATTTATAAGCGCAAGTGCATTTTTGGATACAAATCATCATGTTTTTACCCATAATGGGTGCATATTTTTGTGGATTTGTGTCACACCCAGAGTCTACATTAAAAACAATGTTTGCATCCAATTCAATAGGCACAGGTCTGGTGAATCAACTCACCGTGGGAACACTGGAGCTACCCCTGGGTCTAGGGTGGAGGTAGCTCCAAGGTTCCCCAACATCAGTAGGAACAGTTGTGCACTATTCATCCATCAGTATGCACTCTCCTTTGTATCAATTTCAGAAATAAAATATTGAGGGTGCAGTCGTAAACTAACCCTTTTGGACTTTATGGGGCCGATTCATCAAGGGTCGAATATCGAGGGTTAATTAACCCTCGATATTCGACTAGGAATTGAAATCCTTCGACTTCGAATATCGAAGTCGAAGGATTTAGCGCAAATTCTGCGATCGTACGATCGAAGGATTATTCCTTCGATCGAACGATTAAATCCTACGATCGAAGGAATATCCTTCGATCAAAAAAACTTAGGCAAGCCTATCGGGACCTTCCCCATAGGCTAACATTGACTTCGGTAGCTTTTATCTGCCGAACTAGGGGGTCGAAGTTTTTTTTAAAAAGACAGTACTTCGAATGGTCGAATAGTCGAGCGATTTTTTAATCGAATAGTTCGATTCGAAGTCGTAGTCGAAGGTCGAAGTAGCCCATTCGATGGTCGAAGTAGCCCAAAAAATACTTCGAAATTCGAAGTTTTTTTACTCAAAAAATTGTGCCCCCAAAAAACTTTGGAAACTATCAATTTTGCATTGCAGGATGCCAGCGAAACCCCATCTGGTCAGTAGGTAGTCAGGACCTGATAGTAAACCGCAGTGAATATTTTTCAGAGTGAAAAATAGTTGTGATTGTCAACACACAGGTATGGGATCCATTATCTGGAAACCCATTATCCAGAAAGCTCTAATAAGGGGTTTCCTTTTTCTCTGTAATAATAAAACATCCCAACTAGGATATAATTAATCCTTATTGGAGCCAAAATAAGTCTATTGTTTTTTTTTTAATATTTACATGATTTTCTAGTAAACTTAAGGTATGAAGATCCAAATTATGGAAAGATCCGCTACCCAGAAAACCCCAGGTCCCGAGCAATATGGATAACAGGTCCCATACCTGTTATCCATATTGATAAATACTACAACTTCTTGGTATGCACTACTATTGACCTGTGTATTCAACCTTTGAAAGGTGAAAATGGCCTTTACAGGCGTTGCCAAGACAGGAGTATAAGGACTACCCAGACTGCACTCTGCAGTTACATCTAGTAAACCCTGCACTCAGTATTTCATAATAAGCAACTACAGGTAAAGTATCCTATAAAGTTCTTGTGAAACTAATACATATAGTAATATAGTGCCACCCTAACCTTTGTGTTTGGGGTGGATGAGCGTATCATGGTTGGTCTTTTTTTTTTGGAAACTAAAATACACTAAGAGGCACAGTTATGAAGGGTCAATTTTCGAATTCATTCTCCAAAAAAAACTTGAATGTCAGGGAGGCTGAAAACATCTTCAAATTGATCCCTGGACGTCTCCCATTGACTTAAACAGTAATTCGGCAGGTTTTAGGTGGTGGTGGTGGTAGTATGAAATCTCAAAAATCTAATTCAAATTTTTTTAAAAAAAAAACTCGGATCAAGTTTGGATAATTTCCTAGTTTATTTCGAGAGTTTTCACCATTAGAAGATATTATAAAATTCTCATTTTCAATTCAACCCTTAATAGTAGATCAATTTATGGACCCTGAGACTAGGGCATAGTAAGGTCTCCGTACCTCTTAAGCTATTAGAAGCCACATGGGCTCTATAGAAAAGTGTAACTAGAACAATTAAAATACAATATTTGATCTTATACTCCCAATTCTTGCTAATCATCTTGAGTCATATGCCTTTTTATTTCAGTAGGCTAGAAAGATGCCATTTATGTAAAGAAGTCCTCAGTAGCCTCATAGCTATGGGGTTATGTGATAGAAGCAGTTTGCCCCAGGTTGTGTAACCTAAATCAGAAAAACAGTTGGCTACCTGCTAAATGGTTGCTTTGGCTTATTAGAGGTGGAGTTAACTTTCCATATATTACTACACATACTCATTAATCATGTAAAGTGCAACTGATGTGTTCCTTGTCAGTATCACTCGTAGAGAAGGCATTCAATTTTCCTTCTTTAACCACCTCCAGCTGTACTTACAGGTCAATAAATGGCTTTTCTTGCATGGAGAGTCGGTTCTGTACTGTAAGTCATTCTGGTTGGCATATGCTTCTAAAGGCTGGAGAAATGTTTATTTTTGGACTTTTGGTCTATAGTCTATAGGATCAACAGTAATTCTCTGTTTTCAATGCCTCGGGCTGTGTTATACTGTTATTATTCAACCAATACTTCAAGTTATTCATTAAAGTTCCATTCCTCCAATTTCAAGCAGCTATCTGTCTCAGTAGACTTGGAAGTTGACTGTTGTAATTTATTCTTACAATGGGACCACAATCTCGTTATTTTCTCTTGCAATGGGAGCCCCAAATGGTATCAGATGTCCTTGCACCATACATACATTTTCTTAACTGGATTTGTTGTTCCTTTCTTTAAAATCTTCTTCATTTTTAGTTGTATATACACAGTATTTACTGAGCTCAGTGTTATGTTTCAGCTATTTTTTTTTATGATTTGTTTAAAGAGCTTTGTACTTTATTCTTTGAGGATAATATACCTTATACCTTATATGTATACCATATTTTACTAATGCAAGTACTAGTGCAAAGGATGAAATTAAATCTAAATTGCACTTACAAAAATACAATTCATCAAGGTACTTGCATCTAGTACTATACGGCTTGTTAGCCTGGTTAAATTGCATGCAAAGTACAGTGGGCACCAATAAAAGGGAGTCCTGTAACTAATAAATGAATTGTTGCTTCCAGTGTCCCCGTTGTGTGTGTCAAATGCTAAAGGTATTTTTGCCAACATGAATATCAGCATTGTCATTTGCACATGCTTTTCCTTAGAAAAAATTACTTGTGCGGGATATTTCAAAAAAGACACTGTGGAGCAAAAAAAAAGAGTAAAACTGGGCAATGTTACTGGGCAAATCAATTTAGGGCACCAAAATATTGATGTCTGCCTATTCTACAAAGATATTTTAAAATTGCTTATTAATTAGGGCCTCATTGAGACCCCAACACTTCTGTACCCCCCTGCAACCACAGTTTCTGCTTCATCTGTAGTTACACCCTTGATTATACTTTTTTATTCATTTTGATGGGATTTTTAAAGATGTATTTATCAAGGGTCAACCTATCACTTTCCCCATAGATACATATGCTCCCAAAAGGGAGCAGTGAAAGTTCACTTATGAACTAAGGGAAGCTCTAGTTTCATTCATGGATAATTATATCCTTTTGTGCCTAAGGCCTGCAAAAGTGGTATTTTGTGGTGTTCCTTGTGGCTTTTATTGTACATGACTTAACCAGCATGAATGGCATAGTTTCAGGTTTCAGATAATGTCATTGTCACATTTGTCATGCAGAATTTCATTGTCATGTGCCAACATTTTTAGTTGACACATAACAATGAAGCCAAAGCAGAATGGAATAATGGGTGTGTCATATAATTCATATAAAACATGGGGATCTTAACAATTCCAATTAGACAAAAGGACATGGTGGGATCACTGAAATGGGCTGCTAAACTGTGAGGTAGATTTATCAAGTTTCAAATGGGGGAGATTTAAGTTAACTAATTTAGACAATCTATAGCCACACTAAAGGTCGGCATTGCTGAATACACAACAAAGTGGTAACAATCTATAATTAGACAGAGAAACTTCAAGGTGGGTCCCTGTAGGATTCCCAAAAAAACGGTGCAATATATACATGTAGCATACATGGCTGAATGTTCAACCTCTGTCCTTACCAACATTCAAGAGAACTTTATATCTGTGTTTAATTAAAATTATATAAAACAACATGTAAAGTCTATTCTAATGTGGGGTGCCAAACGTTAGGTACCCCCTAGTAAAATAGATTGCTATGTTTTTTCCAGGCTGGTGCTCCTGCTAGGAGAGAACCCCACAGACCTGTGGAAAAAACTGACAAAGAGTTGCGTTGGCATTTTACTTACCTTTAGGGATGTCGCGGACTGTTCGCCCGCGAACTAATTCGCGCGAACATCGACCGTTCGCGTCCGCCGAATGTTCGCGAACGTTGAGCAACGTTCGCCAATTTGGGTTCGCCTTAGCTGGCGCTTTTTTTTGCCATTTCTCCCCCAGACCAGCAGATACATGGCAGCCAATCAGGAAGCTCTCCCTCCTGGACCACCCCCACACCCCCTGGACCACTCCCCTTCCATATATAAACTGAAGCCCTGCAGAGTTTTTTCATTCTGCCTGTGTGTGCTTGGAAGAGCTAGTGTAGGGAGAGAGCTGTTAGTGATTTGAGGGACAGTTGATAGTAACTTTGCTGGCTAGTAATCTACTTGATACTGCTCTGTATTGTAGGGACAGAAGTCTGCAGGGATTTGAGGGACATTTTAGGTTAGGTAGCTTTGCTGGCTAGTAATGCCACCTAGCTGTGTGAGCTTGTTCACATTCTGTCTAAATAATAACAATAATAATTCCGTGTCCGTAAACACCACCTGAGTGACGTTTTTCAAGCAGCAATAATATATTCCGTATCCACTACTGTATACGTTGACCTTGCAGGCATTGTTTGCCCAGTCTTTAACCAAGTGCCACCTAGCTGTGTGAGCTTTTTCACATTCCATGTCCAGAAACACCACCTGAGTGACGTAGTGTGATTTCTGCCCTTTACAGCACAAAACGCAGCGCTGTGTCAACAATGGATTTTTCAGATACATTTTTGCCCTTGATCCCCCTCTGGCATGCCACTGTCCAGGTCGTTGCACCCTTTAAACAACTTTAAAATCATTTTTCTGGCCAGAAATGTCTTTTCTAGCTTTTAAAATTCGCCTTCCCATTGAAGTCTATGGGGTTCGCGACGTTCGCGAACCGTTCGCATTTTTGTCCGGACGTTCGCGAACATGTTCGCGAACATTTTTTCCGACGTTCGCTACATCCCTACTTACCTTTATACTGGTGTCCCAGGCATCCATTGCACCATTAAATACCATGCAGTTAAAAGGCATGTAAATTCATCTTTATATCACACCCACATGATGCCGCTTATATCAGAGCCACAAGTAGCACCTTTTAGTGCACAATTTACTACAATTCAAATAGGTAGGTGGCATTAAGGGAAGGAGCTGGTCTAAAGCTATTAGAAATCTTCTGATCTGAATCACAAGATAGAGACCCTGCACCAAATGCCTGTAGCAACTATCTGTGACCTTGGCTAAACCACGCAAAAATTATCCAAAGGCACACAGGCTGCTGCAAGCCAGGAACACCTTGCACGTTTATTGCAGAAGTGAGCAACGTTTCGGGGTCATGTTCAATACCTGTCCCTGTCATATATTGAGGAATATTATAAAAGAGATAAAAGGTTTCTTCTCTTTTTTTCTCCTTTATCTCACCTTCCCTCTTAAAGGAGAAAAAAGAGAAGCAAGAAATGCTTTTAAGAAGACACTTCTTTGCCCACGGCCACCGGGTGGCACAATTGCGCTGGCAGATACTAGAGAGGGTGGTTACCAGACAGGGGCAAGACATTAAAAAGCTATTGCACCACAGAGAATGTAATTTGATTTGGCTCTTGCAGTCCAGGCAGCCTAAGGGTTTGAATGAGGAGTACAACTTGGTTTGTTTCTTATAATTAAACCTTTTATCTCTTTTTTACAGATAATATTCCTCAATATATGACAGGGACAGGTATTGAATACCCTTTTCCCATCATCTTGTAGGGTAAGATTTGCTAACCGCAGAATTTTTTCTTTTTTTTCTTTTACACTCTTTGTATTTTTTGGTTTATTATGTATTATTTTGGTGAATATATGGACTTTGGTTAGTATGGTATCACTTTAACAAAGGACTTAGATTTTTTTGGACTGAACAATGAACATTGTTAAATTGCACCAATCATTGTAAATGTATGACTTTATATTTGCACCAATCATTGCAAGTGTATGGCTTTATATGCTTGTTCTCACTAATTACCGTAGGCTTGACAAAGAGCGTGACCCCGAAACGTTGCTCCCTTCCACAATAAACGTGCAAGTTGTTCCTGGCTTGCAGCAGTCTGTGTGCCTTTGGATAATTTTTGTGTGATTTAGCCAAGGTCACAGATAGTTGCTACAGGCATTTGGTGCAGGGTCTCTATCTTGTGATTCAGATCAGAAGATTTTTATTGATGTGAGGTGGCCCAGCCTCTACCATAGAGCACCAGACATCGCTTATGATATTTAGGGTGTGCGAGAGCCAGCTGTATTATCTTGGCTAAATCACCTAATCTCCTGGTGTCCCAGCACATTTCGGGCTCCTATCGTAACTGTGTTAATTGTTGTAAACCATGTACTGGAATCTTATAGAAGAAAACCACTGTAAAAATGATTTTCTGGGTCTTTAGTTTATAGATTAGGATTATATAATTTCATTATTTTAATATTAAAATAGCAGATGTGACTTGAAAGCTGGTCCAGTCTCAGTAGAAACTTCTACATTAACCTTGTGCATTATATAAAAAAAAACAAGCTGAATGAATGTCTTTTGATGTGTTGCCAGCATCTTTTCTACATTACCTTGGGGTACCCTTGCTTTATGAAGAACGCTCCGGAAATTGATTGTCTGAAGGACACTGGTCCATTCATATCAAATCTTTCATTAATATAACAAGGCAATATTTCAAGACAAATATAAGGATAAAGACTTATAAAAATGGCACATAGGGGTAGATTCACTAACATGCAAATTTTCGCCAGCGTCAGCTTCACACAGCTCGCACCAGTTCGCCATTCACTAATGCGCTACAATTATGCAAATTCAAGGAGTTTTGTCCTGGACTGCGAACACTGGCGACTTTTCGTTTTCATTTGTGCCAAGCGAAAAATCACTAGTGATCTTGCACTTAGGTCAATTTGCATACGGCGAGTAATTTAAAGTTGTATGGACGTCTTTATTATACATGTTGGTGCAAATGCTTGAAGTTACCACTTTTTATCACACATGTCCAGGGAACCTTAATAAAGACAAGAGAGTTAATATAATGCCCTGCACATGAGCCCACTGTAAAATGAATGTTCCATATGTTATTAAATGTCTGGAGAAAACCAAAAAAAGTTCAAGTTAGGACTTTTGCAATCAATTCCGCTTCAAAAAAGGAACAGTCGCCAGCACGCAGGATATGATGTAAGTAAGGAAGATCTTGCTTCTTTTTAAGACTTCACCTGGTCTGAGGAGGCAAAGTCAACTCTGGCGAAAGAGGTAATGCTCAGTAAAATCCGCACTTTATTGAATTTGCGGAGTAACGACCTTTCACCAGAGCAAAAAGTTGCCTGGCGATATCGACGATCTCTTTCGCTAGCGAATTGGCGCCTGCGCCTGTTAGTGAATTGGTGATATCCCTCCAGGTGGCAACGCTGGCGAATTATCGCTAGCGTTAGCCTCATTGTCCTTTACTGAATCTACCCCATAGACTTTTTTTTATATGCCAGACCTCTGTAATCAGCAACAAAGAGAAGGGTCTACCAAAATCCCATAGGAATTCTGATGGTGGAGACAGTAGGAAGATTATGATCATGGTGTCATCTAGATATATCCTTTCTAAAATATTCCCCAAAGGGCAGATTTAATATTTACTAGCTATTGAATTAAAAGGAACAGAACACATTTATCAAGCAGATCATCGTGTCAGTATGTCAAATTTGAATTGAGTGATTTAACAGTCACATTTATTTATTTCCAGAAGCACTGAACTCTAACACCCTTCATAATTTTCTGGATCAATTTATTATCATCAATAAGGATTACTTTCAGAAATCTGACGGAATATGAATCTAGTCCCTTGTTTACTTTCAAACATATATTTTGCACCTGAGAAAGGGAAACCCAACTCTCCGGATGCTTCCCAGTAACATAAGTAGAACAAATAATCTTTGCATTCAGAACACGTCTTTGAGTGGTCCCATGTGTGGGGTCATTTAACAGAACGGGAAGATTAAAGAAGAAAATATCAGAAACATGACCTGATAACTTTCTACACCATATACTTTTTTTTCCAGCAGAAGTTTTAAGTTCCATTCCAAGGACTCATCTAGCTTTTAAAAATTATAATTAGTTTTAAATTATACATTGAGTGTGCCTACTTTCAACATATTTGACAAGGCTAAATAAGCATTTTTTGTCTTTCTCTGTGTTCGCAGGCTATAATTTTGGTTGCAAGCTGATTTAAGGAACAACAGGATGTCAGATCAGTGTATTGTAGAGTTATATTTCAGCTGCAGTGCAGAGTACAATGCGGAGCTAAATGGTCTCTAGATATTTCCAGTGGGTAAAGTAAGGAACTATCACCGCCTAGAACTTCTTACAGTTGTTATTCTTAGAATAGAATAATCAAAATGTATATATGTGAATATAACTATTTATATAGAGAGATTAGTTTATGGTTTGGGATGTGCTCTAGATTTATTAAGAAGTACAGACAGATTTATACCTCCAACTCCCTACTTTTTTCCACCCTCATTGTGCTCCTATTTAAAGGGCCAAATTACCACACTGGCAATAGAGCTGCTGCATTGGGCCTCTGGCTTAAATAAAAACCATAAACATGCAACAATAAATGTAATTTATTAAGTTGGCACCAGACCTTGAAGCCTATAGCAAACAATCAGATATTATGATATTACTCCATTAGTGAGCATGATTAAAATGGTCAGCCCAGAGCGTGAGATCACATTCCATCCTAACATGGCTACTTACTCACATCCGGAGAAGTAGAGTCACTCTTTAACTGGCAGATGTGGAGATTGCCAGAGAAGAAAGAGATCCATTTAACTCAGATGTTATGAGCTTGTGCCATTGGCAGTCATAAAGAACTCAATGCAGCAGACATCATTGTTCAGTGGAGGCAGACATAAGCAATCAACTAGCTCCTGATTCCAACAGAAGAGAGGACATGCACAATGATCTGCTCACAAAGGCAAAAGGAAAGATGATGTTGGTGGTGAGGCACATTGTGACGCTAAAGAGGAGAACATGCTTCTTTATCAACAATGCATGATGAGTCAATCAGCCATTCCTTACATCTTGCAAATTCCATACCTGTTCCCTTGGTTGCATATAATTTATGTACAATGACTTGTTTGTGCATGCATGTTATTCTATATCCGCCCTATCATTTACAGTGATATGTTTTTACCATTGTTGTCCTGGAGAATAGGTCCAAAGTGTTTCAGCTCCTGTCCCAAAACAATCTTAATCCAACCCTGCTTGTTTCATCCAATTAAAAAATAAATGAAACCTATAGTAAATAATGCACAAGGAAAACAGTTTTAAAAGGTGACAAATCCCCACCCTGATTACTCTGGTAATTTTTAAGCTTATTTTGGAAATAGTAACTCATAATAAGCTGCATGTTTGCAAATCTCCAAATGAATCACAAAAGTGAAACCTTATCGCTAATCTGAAATCTCTGTATCTTACATTAGTTAGCTCTGCATTTACACTGAATATGGACCAAAATGAATATGAATGGTAAAATGCCTACTCTGTGCAGCTCTTAAAATGCAAACTTTCTTATACTCATTGTTTATTAATCTTGTAAACAAACAGAAACCGATACAAACTTTACCATAATATTTCTATGATTGATAAACTCCCCAATACAGTATGTATAAAATCAACTCTATATCCCTTTTCAGATACATATGGCCAAAAGTTGACAATGTCATTCTTGACAATTCTATGCTTCCTACTTGGTGGCAACAGGTTCAGGAATGACCATTCTTGTTTTGGCAGGAAAATATTCCTGTGCACAAAGTAAGGTCCATACAAACTTGACTGGTCTGTACAGAGCCCCAACATTGAGCCAACTGAACACCTATAAGCTTAATTGGAACAAATTAGGCCTACATTCAACACCCTATGCCCAACATTGATGCTCAACATGAATGGAAGTAAATCCCATTAACAATATTCCAACATCCAGAAGAAATAATTCCCAGAAGAGCATAGGGTAAAAGTAAAGGCAAAGAGAGGAACTTTGATACCCTTTGTTTTGGAATGAGATGTTGGACAGGCAGGTGTCCACATACTGTTTAAGGGAGAAACAAACCCTTGCTACTGAAATCCCCTACCCCCCTACCCTACATAGACCAACCTCCCTGCCCCCAGCCTAAGTGGTACCTTTGCTAAATGCCTCTAACTCTTTGCTTACCCCTCGGTGCAGATTCTGTCCAGAGTTCACGGGCGCCATCTTCAGCCGATTCGGTAATCTTCGGGTCTTCTTCCAACACTTCAGCTATTTCTGTGACTTTTGGTGCATGCACAGTTGTCGCGAGACAAAAAATTGCTCCAACTGCGCATGCGCCAATACGCCACTTACATTACAAAGATTACCGAAGAGAAGAAGATGGATGCTGTGAACTCCGATGCCCTGAATCTGCACCGAGGGGTAAGTAAAGAGTTAGGGGCATTTAGCAAAGGTAGCACCTAGGCTGGGGAGGGAGCAGGGAGGGGGTCTATGTAGGGTAGGGGATTTTAGTAGCAAGGGTTTACTTCTCCTCTAACTGTAACACATCTTTGACAGCTTTATTCAGCTTATTTGCCTGAAGAAAATCTAGAAAAATTACAACTGAAAATACTCAAATGTTACCTGTGCAGAGAACCAATGTGTGCACAGGTATGGGCCCTGTTATCCAGAATGCTTGGGACCTTGGGTTTTCCAGATAATGGATCTTTCCATAATTTGGCTCTTCATAACTTAATCATTAATTAACCCCTATAGGCTGGCTTTGCTCCAATAAGGATTCATTTCATCTTAGTTTGGATCACGCATTAGGTTTTGTTTTATTATTACAGAGAAAAGGAACTCATTTTTAAAAATTTGGATTATTTGGATAAAATGGAGTCTATGGGTGATGGCCTGTCCATAAATCCAAACTTTCTGAATAACAGATTTCCAGAAAATGGATCCCATACCTGCACTATGAAATAAAGCTTTCTCGACATATATCTGACAAAATAAGGAGACTAAAATCCCTCTAAAGGGCTACTGAAATTCAATGCATGCTAGAAAGTTTGAACACTCCTAATGTTTTCTATTTTAGCATCACAGAATATATTGTATACAATTAAATCTTAGGGCTACAAGACATTATACAGGTAGGTACAGTTACTCCATTCTATCAAATGATACATCTACTTAATCTAATGATCTATTTAATCGTTAACAAACAAGGTTGAAATGTATTTCTAAATTCATTAACCATAATTCAGTATTTAAGAATCCAAAACTAACCTAAAGTAATGCTGTAAATCCTAATTGTAGTGTATACACAACGCTCTGCCATCAAGCATCCATATTACCTTTTTTATAAGCCATCGTACTGTTGTTTAGTAAGGTGTAGATCTTAGAGGCACAAAGAGATGACCTTCACAGTGCACACTTTGTATTTTTTTTACCTACATCCATAAAGTTATCTACTCTCTTAACCCTAAAACATCCCATATTTTTTCTGTTCTTTTATGTCAAAACAATCTGACAGTTTTCTAAATTCTAGGAATTATTTATGTATTCATCTTATCGTGACTGTCCAGCAGAAGAATGCCTTACTCAAACATTCCCAAAAATGAACATATTTGCAAGTGACATCACATAAACAGTTGATGATTTAAAGCTTCCATGCGAGGAAGTGTCTGTGCTGCTTGTTAAATGCCGGCCTTGGCAGATAGAACAAAGAAGGTGTTTTGATTCAACTATTGGTGAAAAAAAATTGTTTGATGATGACTTTTCGGTATGAAAAAAAAAAACATGTAGTTAAAAGTAGGTACAGGTATGGGATCCATTATCTGGAAACCTATTATCCAGAAAGCTTAAAAATTATTTCCTTTTTCTCTGTAATAATAAAACAGTACCTTGTTATTGATCCCAACTAAGATATAATTAATCCTTATTGGACACAAAACCAGCCTATTGGGTTTATTCAATGTTCACTTGATAGAGCACACAACTCCTTGGGCCCCAAACTGCCAGTCTCTAAACTCCCATATGGTATTATAGTGTGGTTTCACTACTATAAAGGCAAAGAGGCTAGAACATCTGCTATACGCAAATCCACTACGGTGGAATTCCACAACCAGAAAATACAAATCTTCACAGATCTCTCCCCTGTAACTTTAGCAAAATTACATGACCTCAGGCCCATTACACAACAACTGCAGGAACATAATATCCAGTATCACTGGGGATTTCCTTTCAACAAACACATATCCTACAAAATACAGACAGCAGCGGTAAATTTTTGCCTGCCCTAGGTATAAAACCAAAAGGAGTGACATTGCCATCACAGTTATCTCAGCCCAGACCGGCACATAGCCCAAACTTGACCAAAGTTCCCAGCCCATCCAAAGGAACCTGGCTATTTTTGATTCCATCACCGGCAAGGACCTCCTGAGAACTATTACACATGATCTCTGTCCTATAGGCATATTACTTTCTCCTGTCCATTGGCAATAAGATGAAGGCTGATCTCTCAAATGAAGTGGACCCTCCATCGCCTTCCCCCACCTCAAGAGTCTGTTTACTCCATAAGGCTCCCACGCTGAGCCTACAATAGCCTTATATAGTTTTTTTCTCAGTTTTAACTTTCCATTCTACAGCACCCCCCACTTTATTATATCCAGTTAAGGACCCAAACTCTACCATAGACTTTTTTATGGGTCCTGTCATCTCAGTTTTTATGGCAAGCCACATCAAAAATATTCTGCACATACCTTACTGTAGGATGTAGTCCTGTGAAACTAGCCAAATTAAGGCAGAAGCCAACAAACTCCACAACCGTACATCAGCATTTCTCTCTTAAACCAACCAAATGTAAGTGTAACCAAGTGTAACCAAATGCTATCTAGCTCTAAAAGTGATCGAAACCCCCCAAGGGGAAATCACCTCCGTACAGGAAATGCACTTTGAACAAACATACTACCTCAAAACTCTGCCTCAAAACTCTCCACTCTGTACCTGATAGGTTACTACGCCTCCTACACTAAAAAGAAAGCTGGAGTCGCAACAATAATACATAAGGATTGCCCTCTCATGGTAGAAGTAGTCCACTGAGATCCATCAGACCACTATTTGGTATTATAAGGAAAATATTTGGACATCCCTAAATATAATCAATATTTATGCTACTAACAACATGAATCAAGTTAAATTCCTATCAAAGGTTGTGGATAAATTCCATTTACAACCCATTGTCTATACTATCGTTGGAGGAGATTTCAACCTCACTTTTTCTTAACGGATGGACAAATCACAGTCAGCAGACCAAAATTCCAACTCTCTCTTTCCCGAGAATTTCCGACTACTCAGGAACTCATTACTGTTTGGTTCATGGTGAATTAATTATCCTAATGCACATCAATATACCTTTGAGTACACACTTGCATTGACTACATCCCTGCTTAAATGTGGACTTCTCAACAATCTATTGCATCTCTTGGTCAGACCATTCTCCAATAAGCCTCTAATTAACACTGAGCACACCTCCTCCACGAGAAATTCAATGGAAGCTGAAATGTTATTACATGATAGAGAAGCATGAAAACATATGGAATTTTAAGAAATATTTTCAATAATGATGGGTGAATTTGTGGTGTTTAGTTTCGCCGAAAAATTGTCTGAATTTCCAGCGAAATTCGCGAAACATCGAAAAATTCACAAAACGGCACTGGCGACTCGTTTTTGACACTGGCGTCCATTTTTTTCACGCCGTCTAATTTTTGCTGCGGTTTCGCAAATTTTTCCGCCACCGGCGATTCGCGGGAATTCAACGCAAATTCTCACCTGCCGAATAAATTCGGCCATCACTAATTTTCAACTCAATGAACCTTCAACTACCTCCCCTCTCTGTGGGAAGCTCACAAAGCTACTTTTAGTGATCACATTATCTCCTTAACCTCATTCCCCAAAAAACAATACAACCTAGCCCAGCATAAGATCCAAACTCAACTAAAGGTGGCCATACACGGGCCGATAAAAGCTGCAGACAGACCGAGTCGGCAGCTTATTGGCCCGTGTATGGGGCCCCCCAACGGGCTTCCCAGATGGAGATCTGGCCGAAAGTCGGCCAGATCTTGATCGGAAGGGACTAAAAATCCAGTCGGATCGCGGCCCTAGGGCCCACGATCGGATCAGCCTGATATTGCCCACCTCAAGATGGGCATATCGGGGGGAGATCCGCTAGTTTGGCGACATCGTAACAATAACAATACATTTGTAGCCTTACAGAGCATTTGTTTTAGAAGGGAGTCAGCGACGCCCATTTGAAAGCTGCAAAGAGTAAGAAAAAAAAGCCAAATAGCTATAAAACTATAAAAAAATAAATAATGAAAACCAATTGAAAAGCTGCTTAGAATTGGATGTTCTATAACAAAATAAAAGTTACCTTAAAGGTGAACCACCCCTTTAAATATCACCCACATATACTCGAAATGCTCCAAACCAAATTCAAGTATAAAAGGAAAACAAACTCTGTGACCTATCTCAGCATCCCTCTCACTCCTCTGTACAAGTCCCTGTATTCCACTAACGTCTCCCCCCTGGTCCCCTATTTTCTTTTACCCTCTTTCTTCTCTGTCCTTCCCCGCTGTTGCCCCTCCTGTCTTCCCACCTTGTTCCTCTCTTCTTATGCTTCCTTTTCATTTCCTCCCTATCCTTTTTCTGGATTATCTTCCTCTCACGATACATCATAACCTTGCAGTCAAAGTGTAAACATTGTATTATTGTGATTTTATGTCATCCTTAACATTTTGGATACTTTGAATACTTTAAAGGGCATGAAAAGGCAAAAAAATCTCATTTTTACTTTCTTTAATGAAAAAGAAACCTATCTCCAATATACTTTAATTAAAAAATGTGTACCGTTTTTATAAGAAACCTGACTGTATGCAGTGAAATTCTCACTTCATTTATTGCTGTGGATAGGAATTGTCAGACGGTCCCTAACTGCTGAGCAGGGAAACAATCATACTTATGAACAGCAGGGGGAGCCCCCGCCTTACTTCCCAGCCATGCAGAACTCAAGCAGCATTGCTTATGACAATCCCTAAGCAGCCCAGACCACACTGAGCATGTGCACAGTCTTGGTCTTGCAAAGATGTTTAACAAAGTTACAAGATGGTGACTCCCTGTAGCCAACTTTGAAAGCATAAATAATTTGTTTGATTAGGCTTGTGGTGCAGAAAGTTCATGTTTATATTTAGTATACAAAATACAGCATTTCTAGCCTTATTCTATTTTAGACTTTACATGCCCTTTAATATCATATTCTTTTTGTCAATTCTATAATAAAATATAAGCTACAACAAAAAAAAATCTACAATTCAATTTGGCAGTGCCTGCACAAATCTTATTTTCTAATTGTGTTTCCACTCAGGATTCAGCCCGTGCATACTAGTCTTGAGAGCCATTGCTTTTAATGTCAGTCTGTGCCTCGGGCAGCATCGGCTTCTTCTTGCACGGCTGCATTGGCACGGGACAGCGTAAATGGATTTCGTAGAAACAAATCATGCCCCTAGTATTTTACCATAGTTGTAAATTTAAAAGTGAAAAGGTAAAGAAAAAAAAAATCCTTCCAGCAAATTAGGATCTGATAAATTAGTAATTATAAGACACAGAGATAAGGCTTGCATGTGAATTTGCCCACATATCAAATATTGGGTTGTTCTATTGAATTACTAGTGATATACAAGTCAGCAATCCAATCTAATCCAGTAGTTCAATAATTGTATTAATTTTGTAATGAATCATGCCAGACAAGCAAGAGTTCACATGACCTGCACTACACTTTATATGCATGAAATAGTTCATGTTACACTTTACCTTAACAATTGTAAATTAGTGATGTGCGGGTCGACAGGGAGTCAACCTTCTCCCAACTCTAACTTGTCTGCTCCTGACCCGCTTCCAACCTGAGCCGGCAATCCTCCTCTATTTATAGATGGGTCGACCCGCACATCACTATTATAAGCATTGCAGTGGAAAAGCTTCTGCACATGGAGATGAACTAGCCTGCAAGAAATAAAGAGGAGATCAAAACGGTACAGGACCTGTTATCCAGAAACCTGTTATCCAGAAAGCTCTTAATTACAGGAAGGCCATCTCTCATTTTAATCAAAAAGTAAACATTTTTAAAAGTGATTTGCTTTTTCTCTGTAATAATACAATTTTTTAATTCAAGGAATGAAAACGTTTGCCTTTTTATAGGTCCCTGGTAAGGTCATACCTGGAGTATGCAGTGCAGGGGCTTTGGTACTTAAAAAGGATATTACTGAGCTGGAGAGAGTGCAGAGACATGCAAATAAACTGGTTAACTGGGTGAAAGATTTAAACTGTGAGGGTAGATTGTCAAGGTTGGGGTTGTTTTCTCTGGAGTAAAGACGCTTGAGAGGGGACATGATTACTCTTTATAAGTACATTAGAGGGCCACATAGACTGCTAGCTGGAGATCTATTTTTCCACCCCTGTAGACTATAGGAAAATAACTTTTGAAGCAGTGTAGGTGGTTCTTTACAGTGGGGACAGTGAGGTTGTGGAATGCACTGCTGGGTGATGTTGTGATGCTGATTCTGCTAATGCCTTTAAAGGGGTGGTTCATCTTTAAGGTAACTTTTTTATTATAACAAAGGGAAAGTTGTACTCACCACTAATTTTTAAAACCATTAGGTGGGGCCGCAATGAGGCTGTGACCACAAAATTCACATAGACAAATACAAGAGGTCCTCTGCACTCAACCCATTATCAATATATTAAAAATGCCTTACCCTTTAAACAAAACAGGGATTGTTTGTCCATATATTGCAATATATTTAAGCTGGCCAACTACGTCAAAGTCATCCCATATCTGGCCAGTCCTGCGCTCAGTTTTCATCTGATTCATTAAGAATTCTATTACTTCATTATACATTTTACAAAGGGACTAAGTTTTACTCACTGCTTTCAAAGTAAAACTCCCAAAATCGGTTGCCCTTTTATTAGCCACCTGTGGGATCAGAACGGCCAATTCTAAGCAACTTTTCAATTGGTTTTCATTATTTATTTTTTATAGTTTTATAGTTATTTGCCTTATTCTTCAGCTTTCAAATGGGCGTCGCTGACTCTCTAAAAAACAAATGCTCTGTAAGGCTATTGTTATTGTTACTTTTTATTATTTTTGAATTGCTGTTTTAGCCTAAGGGGGACATATTTGGAGTAATTTGGTGGACTTAAAAAGTTTTTTGGGGCAAATCCTTTGATTCGAATTCAATTGAATACGATAAAACTTTGATTTGAACGATTCGAATAGAGCCTATTCATTAATAAATTTAGATTTTTTTATTAGAATTTCGAAGTTATGGGAGTTCAAAAAAACTCAAAATACTTTGAAATTCGACCCTTGATAAATCTGCCCCTAAATAAACCCAATAGGCTGGTTTTGCTTCCAATAAGGATTAATTATATTTTAGTTTGGATCAAGTACATGGTACTGTTTTATTATTATGGACAATTTAAATTTTTGGATTATTTGGATAAAATGGAGTCTATGGCAGACTGAATTTCTGTAATTTTCTGGATAACGGGTTTCCGGATAACGGATCCCATACCGGTACTAAAAGCTACAATTACTAGATATTGGCATATATATAGTTTCAGTGGGTCTGTGAAGGTATGTGCACGGGGATTCATTTGGAGGGGTTGAACTTGATGGACAAATACGTTAACAAACAAAATACATTCAGTAATGCCACCTTGTACAGCGCCTTGTGTAATTCTGAGATATTTCATTGCACTTGAATCACCTTTTTCTAATTTTTTTCTTTGTATTTGTTTCACCTTTTATTTCCCTTTGTTTTTCCCTTTTGTTATGATTATTATTTGTGACAAAACCAACGAAATAAAGAGTTTAAAAAAAAAAAAGAAAGAAGGATAATAAATAAATAGCAACAATAACCATAAAATTGTAGCCTCGCAGCAACCGTTTTTTGGCTGCTGGGGTCAGCGACCCACATTTGAAAGCTGTAAAGTATAAGAAGAAGAAGAAGGGGAATCATTCAAAAACTGAAGATGAAGAGCAATGGAAATGTTGTTAAGAAATGGCCATTCTACAACATACTAGAAGTTAACTTAAAGGTGAACCTTTAAAAGGAGAAGAGGGCAACTTGTCTGCTATGTTTTACTTATTTTATATTATCATATTTTGCAAATTTTTCATAAACCATTATCCAAATCTGTTTATTTTTGAAGTAAGAAATAGCTAGTATTATTTGCCTGTGTATTTAAAGCATTTAGTCCTTTTCTTTGACCTCGCCTGTTGCATATAGGCTCTCCCTCTAAATACATATACTGTATTTTTAGCTGTGTTACCCATCAATACTGGAAAGTCCTTTAGCAAAGAAAACATTCCTTGCAGGTGCATAAAAACTTGCATTTACGATGAAGTGCTCAAAAGGTTCCTTAGTCAGAAATCCCCATTAAAACATAAGCTGCACTCCGCAATTTGTTTTACTAATGTCTGGTTGGAAAGGCTCATTTTGTTTACACTCTCAGCTGTTTCCTATTAACTGCCCCTCCCTTTCTATAAGAGCAGAAACAATGTTTTTTCCTTGACTCTATGGCTAATACAACAGCCATTTATTGCCTCTTACATTTTGCGCTACTATTTCTGCCAAAATGAACAGTGGCTGTTTGTTCATGAGATCACAGTTGGAAAACGAAAGCACATAAAACCCAGTCAGAAACTGCCCTTTAAATTTAAATGTTCCATTTTCTAATGAACTTTCTTTTTTTGAGTTTAGGTAAAAAAAATGGCATATTTAAATTATTAATTCGTAAAACTTTTACTATAGCTTGGCAGTATGAATGGGCACTTTGATATGTTATGGAACACACCATTAACGGTACTTATATTGAAAGGGCCACTGGTACAATTAAGGCACAAACTTTACTGATGTAACCGGTGTATGTATTTTATCTAATATCTACACTTGGGGGCAGATTTATCAAGAGTCAAAGTGAAAATTAGAATTTTCTAACCCAAACTTCGAATTTTTGAGTTTTTTCAAGTGGAATTCGACTAGGGAATAGTTAAAATTCGATTCAAGTTTTTAAAAAAACTTTTGAAATGTACTGTAATGTACTGGCCCTTTAAGAATTCAAATTCAACTATTTGCCACTTTAAACCTGCTAATTGCTGTTTTAGCCAATGGCGGACATCCTGGGATCAATTTGGAGTTGTTTGCAGCCTTCCTGAAAATCTAGTTTTTTTCAGAGAAAAAGCTTGAATCTAATTCGAATTCAAATTTGATTCGAGTTTGTGGGTTGATCCCATTCACCAGAGTTTGAAAAATTTGAATTTTTTGATACATTTTGATTGGTTGTTTTTACAAACTCCCATGAATTCTAAATTCAATTCTTGAGAAATCTGCCTCTTGATCTTTAAAAATTAGACTCGGAAGGGCCTATTTATCCAAATTTAAATGTGTGCAATGTTAGATGCTTTTTCCAATAATAAGCTCTATTTTTTTTAAAGAAAATTCAAATATTTGCTTATTTACGAAAAAAAATCAGAATATAAAAAATTTGATTGAATAAAATCATGAAAAATTACTCAAATACCTTAAATGTGTACTTGCATTGGGGAAAAAAGACTTTAAGTGGGTTATTTACTAAAACGCTAATTTATGTCATATTTTTATTAAACCCAGCTCGACCCAAATCCCATCCCATGTCCGAAAACCCCGGATTTCACAGGTTATCGGACAAAAGACAGCGCAGATCACGAAATCTTCAAATAGTAAAAGTGACACCTGCTATTGACTTCTACATGACCTCAGCAGGTTTGAGATGGCAGATTTTAGAATTTTTAGCAGCTTTGGGGTATGATAAATCTATAAAATTTTACGTTTTTTTTCCACGAAAATTTAAGTTTTCCCCTAAAAACCTTGACCAGAAAAAAATAAGGTTTAATAAATAACCCCGTAAATTTGCCATAGACCGTTCCCATAGACTTTTACATAAACTCAGCAGCTTTAGATGCCAAAGTTTTACATTAAAATGTTTTAATTTTTTGCCCTTAAAAAATAATGTACATTCAACTTTTTGAAAGTATAATTTGAATCATTTTGCAAAAATGACCACTGCTACATTTCAAAGGCACATTAACAGTATTTTTTTTCTTATTTGGGGTGCAGTGACATAACAAGAGTGCCCCCCGGCCCCCCTGCAAAAAAACCTTCAGAGGGGCCCTGCGCACTCCGATTCCCATCCTCCCACACACTTCCTGCCTCGTCCACACCCCGCCTCCACCCTGACCACGTCCCGTCCTGACTTGAGTTCCCCCTCGGTAAGAGAGCGGCTGGGGAGGAGGTGGTTTTCATATTAGCTATTCAGGAAGCAGAACCCACATTTCTAATCATATTCCTTTATAGTTTGCCAGGGACGACTCCTGAAGACACATTGCAGAACAAATGCAGGACCAGTTCAATAAATAATGCCCTCAGGACACATGGGACAATTTAATTAATAACAACCCCAGAACACATATTGGATAAATGTTAAGCTAAAGCTCTGCACAATGATCAGAAACGTTTTTCTATCAACAAAAGGCGAAACAATATTGGTTCTTTAAAATTTTAATATGGCATTTAGGCTGATGTTCAGTATTCAGCAGTTTGCTATTTCGATGAATAAAAAATAATGGATTTGTCCCTAGTACTTGCACAGATACAGTGTACACAGTGATCCACGATGAACTGTACTGCTCACACAGAACTACTGTTCCCATTCTGCCATGCAATTCGTTCTTTCACTATTAATATCATTACAGCTTTAAGACTGTGCCTGAGCAGTCTGCTTACATGTTCAAAAGGGTTAGTTGTATGACTTTGCTTCCTGGTAGCTTAAACCCATTTTGTATGATTTATGGGTTTTCCATGTGCACATTTACAGTTGCAGACTGCCAGTGATTTGCAGAAAGTCAGCAGGCAGCGTGGTGTTAACAACTTGACCTCTTTAACCATGGTATATATAAATATGCTATTAAATCTGTGGATAACAGGGGGGGAAATATGTCACATGTTTCAATAAGACAATCAGCAATACATTGTAATAAGTTAGTATTTTATGGCTGTATTATATATGATGTTAATATTTGTCAGTCACCTGTGCCATATTATGTGAAAATCCCTAGTAAATGTGCTCAGGACCTTTATAAGACGATTCAACCCAATTGCTTTATTGTACTTTATGAGGATTGAATGGATCCACTGTGCCACAATGTGCTAATCTGGCATTCTTTGTTAAAGTACTTTCACAAATATTCCAAATGAAATTGTATTTCTGTCTAGGTGCTGTGAGACAGGAGTGCAGAGAATGTTGCCGCTGCTGCACTTGATGAGAATAGGATATGAATTGCCTGGTACACATCATACACATCACACCTTTTCCTATTTCTGCCTATGGATGTATTGATTCTCCAGCAGACACTTCCTCATTAGATTGGCGGAAATGTTTTTGCTTAAAATTTGGCTTTAGGTAACACATTTTTATGACTATGAATATTTATTTGGCAATGAACATTTGTAAAATAAGACAACACGTTTAGGGCCCCTGACGAAACATAGTATACTAGCTTTGGAGGCTTACTTGTACTTGGGAGTATATTTGTCCTAAAAGGACAAAGAAGACTAGCCTTGAATCGACAGAAGAGACCAACCCTGGAGGACTGATTCAGACTCCCCCCCCCCCCCCCCGGTGAAGCACAATACCCTAGTTTAGAGGGACAATTTACACTTGTCTTAAAAGGACAAAGAAGACTAGCCATGGACAACAGAAGAAACTAATCCTGAAGCAATGGTGCACACTACCTCTTTGTGGAACACAGTAAACCATCTTTGGAGGGATTAAGTCTACTCGTCTTAAAAGGGCAAAGAAGACTAGCCTTGGAGAGAAGAAACTAACCCTAAAGGAATGGTGCACACTACCCCTTTGTGGAACACAGTAAACCAGCTTTGGAGGGAATAAGTCTTCTCCTCTTAAAAGGGCAAAGAAGGCTAGCCTTGGATGGACAGAAGAAACTAATCGTAAAAGGAATGGTGCACACAACCCTTTGTAGAACACAGTAAACCAGTTTTAGAGAGAATAAGTCTACTCGTCTTAAAAGGGCAAAGAAGACTAGCCTTGGATGGAGAGAAGAAACTAATCCTAAAGGTATGGTGTAAACTACCCCTTTGTGGAACATAGTAAACCAGGTTTGGAGGGAATAAGTCTACTTGTCTTAAAAGGACAAAGAAGACTGGCCATGGATAGCCAGAAGAAACTAATCCTAAAGCAATGGTGCACACAACCCCTTGTAGAAAACAGTAAACCAGTTATGGAGGGAAAAAGTCTACTCGTCTTAAAAGGGCAAAGAAGACTATACTTCTATGGACAGAAGAAACTAACCCTAAAGGAATGGTGCACACAACACCTTGTGGAACACAGAACAAAGAAGGCTGGCCTTGGATGGACAGAAGAGACCAACCTTGGAGGACTGATTCAGTCCACCCCCCAGTGAAGCACACTACCCTAGTTTGAAGGGACAAAATACACTTGCCAAGGAAGAACGAGAAAGACTAATCGTGCAGGATAGAAGAAACAAATCCTGCAGGAATGATGCACACAACCCCTTGGTGGAACACAGTAAACCAGCTTTGGAGGGAATAAGTCTACTCATCTTAAAAGGGCAAAGAAGACTATCCTTCTTACGGACAGAAGAAACTAACCCTAAAGAAATGGTGCACACAACCCTTGTGGAACATAGGACAAAGAAGACTGGTTTTGGATGGACAGAAGAGACCAACCCTGGAGGACTGATTCAGATTTCCCCCCCCCCCCAGTGAAGCACAATACCCTAGTTTGGAGGGACGAAATACAATTGACAAGGAAGACTAATCTTGGAGGACAGAATAAACAAATCCTGCAGGAATGGTGCACACAACCCCTTGGTGGAACACAGTAAGCCAGCTTTGGAGGGATAAAGTTTACTTGTCTTTGTAAAAAAGACTAGCCTTGGATGGACAGAGGAGACTAACTCTAGAGGAAAGATGCTCAACACCCCTGCTAGAGCACATTATACTAGCACTAGATGGATGGTATAGACTAGGCCTAAAGTAAAAGAAGAGACTGACTTTGGATGAGTAGAAGGGACTTACCCTTGACGAGCATAAAGACAAGTGTCCAGTCCCTAAGGTATACAGAAGACTTACTGTTCAGTAATAGAGGATACTGGTAGTGGTCTCACACATATAACTGTCCGCCAAGACATTTGTCGAAGTATTTGTTCGTTCCTATTTCTCAGGGTAATATACGTACATGTTTATCTCCCCATTTCACACAATTTTGTGTAATAAATGTATTTAAACTATAGCTTCGATCCATCTGGTCTTACTTCTCTCAGCATGTGTAAGTACATTTACATTATTTCCATTTACCATGCAATAGTTTATGTATCTAGCTATTCGTTTCCATCTAACAGTATATTTTGTGTCTAGATTAAACCATGTCTCCATGCTTGTACCCAGCGTGTCTAGAGTGCACGACTTTTGCTTTCCATATTTCTGTGACCATTATGTCCTTCACATTCCTCTGAATGCTCAGTGCATAAAATATATTACTCAGTTGGTTGCACCATTATCCTAATGCATTATGCAGTTTCACTTTATGATATATGAGCGACAGAGGTTATTTCTTACTCATCCCTGACCCAAATACTTATGCAGTTTAATCAGTACTTTATAATTCAGACCTAACTGTAAAATATTGTTTTCAGATTAGGAAAATTATAGTTAGTATATATATACTTATGTATATATATATGCAGTATATTGTGAATGGGTCCCTACGCTCAGTAAGTGACAGCAGCACAGAGCATGTGCAGTGAATAAGCAGAAAAGAAGATGGGGAGCTACTGGGGCTTCTTTGGAGACACAGATCTTTACTGCTTAAGGGCAATGGTTGCCTTGGGTTGTACAGAATCCCAAAACAACAACATGTACAACATTTCTAGCCCACTTCTTAGGTTTTAGGGCTAGTCCACACGGGGAGATAGCGACGCGTTTGCGGTCGCTGCGACAAAGCGCCGCGACAGTCGTCGCGACCGGCGCAGGCGACAGTTTTGTATGGGCGCCTATGTAAAAACGCCTGTGCTAACCACACGAGGCGATGCGCTTTTCAACAGTCGCCTGAAAATGCCTCGCCAGGCTTTTTCAGGCGACTGTTGAAAAGCGCATCGCCTCGTGTGGTTAGCACAGGCATTTTTACATAGGCGCCCATACAAAACTGTCGCCTGCGCCGGTCGCGGCGACTGTCGCGGCGCTTTGTCGCCGCGACCACAAACGCGTCGCTATCTCCCCGTGTGGACTAGCCCTTAGCTCTCCTTTAAATGTGTTTATTGCCAGAGATAAGTATTGTCTGATAAGAGAAAGGAATGTTATTTCCATCATACAGCATTAGATTGTGGGGCCGGGGCCCAACTGGGCTGCAATCTCAGGCCCCCAGCACACACCAGCCAGGTTCCCTGCTAGTGATATGCAGGTTGGCCCGATACCTGTGGGACCCAACCTCGCTCCTTTCCAGGTTGGCGCAGGTCTATATGAAACCCGGAAGTGACGCGGGTGGTGGGATGGTGGGTGTCGGCGGTTGCGGTCGGTAAAAGCCTGACTCGCACATCAGTACACCCTGCCCCACTCAGATACTCATCACGCCAACACCCAAACCTCCCTGCCCTCCTTTACTTTTCCTTTGCTTTCATGATTGAGGGAGGCAAGGGGAGTGCCTTTATTCTCAGGCTGGTGAGGTTTGGGTCTGGGCCTGCGGGGTCCATGAGGGCCAGGGCCCACTGAGTTTTTTTCTGGTATCCAGCTGGCCCAATACGACCCTGTACTTTGTATATTTAACATTTAATACTGTCAAAGTGCCATTTGCTTTAGTGTGACTGCAATGGCAATTTTAGACTACAGCTGCATGCATGTTTAGATTACTTCCTAAAAGAGCACTGTCTGCATTATTATTATTTTTTTTTTATATTTCGATTTCCTCCAAAGAATGCACACTGCTAATTTCAGCATCCCTTTATAGCAGCTGGAGCCTTATCAGAAAGGAAAAGGAACAGTACAAGAGCAGGGTAATGGGAACAATCATTTAAGATTGTACTTGTGATTCGTGATTGATTTTATCTTTTGCAGTATTGTTCTTGTTTGTTTGGCTCAGAGCTGCTCTCCGGGCTATGACCAAGCTTCCAACCACCATTAAGCGCCTCGCTTATTCTCAGAACATACCCTGCGCATTTTGATGAACTGTGCTGATGGTACAATTCAAAAACAAATAGATCTAAGAGCAGAATATTTGTATTAGGGCACAGTCATTAGTCCCAACAAAAAATACTGTCCATTAAGTTAAACTATTGACTGCCAATTCATTTTATGCTGATCTAGAATAAAAGGGGAAACAATCCTCATTAAAGACATTTGAATATGACAGTGCTGATGAGAAAATATTCTTCCAGACTCAACTCGGGGGAAACTTTCTTTCAAAACATCTAATTAGGAAATGACTTTTAACTTTGTCCAGCATTCTAAAGAATGATATGAATTCATCTGGATAATATGATTACATTTATTCACGTTTAGATGCATATGATTATTTATTACTTGACTGGTTAATCCATTATTATAACCATTATAATACACAAGAGCCATGAATATCCTGTAAATTATATCCTTATAAACTGTGCTTAGTGATGTAATCGGTTATAAGCGGAGCTTAGTGATGTCATTTCTGTTACATGACTCACTGAAACATGTGTATTATAATAAAGTACCCCCTGTTGCAAAATATGAGGATATTAGAAGTCATCTTGGAGTTCCATGACCTATATAAAAACACTCGGCCTTCGGCCTCATGCTTTTATATGGTCATGGGACTCCTCGGTGACTTATAATATCCTTATATTTTACAACAGGGGGTACTTTACTCATTATACTGTATAGACAAGGCTTAGTGATGTCATCAGTTATAATTGGTGCTTAGTAAATTAATTTCTTTCATGTGACTTACTTACTTGTGTATTATAAAAAATAAAGTACCCACTGTTGTAAAATGAGGGTATTAGATGCTACCCCTGAGTTCCATGACTTCCGTCTTGTGCTTTTATATGGTTGTAGAACTCCTCAGTGACTTATATTTTACAATATGGGTACTTTATTCACTACATTGTTGCCATATCAGCTCTTTAAACTTTCTAAACATTCGCTGCAACCTCCTTTAGAGATGATTCTATGATATGCAAGTGCAGTTGCGGTTGGGCACCCATCACAATAAATAGATAATCAATAAAAGTACATAAAAACAATTGTCACGTTATTTCAGGTGGGTGATCACTCATTTAAATCTAAATAATACAATATAAGCTCCTTGGTTGTGATAGGTGCTTGCCACAATTATGAAAGAGCAAGGAAGACTGTGAGTTAAAGTTCTTCAACTTAGAAAAGTTATTTTGTGTGAGTTATAGTTCTCCAATATGGTAAATCGGTATGGGGTACAAGGTACTTCTCTCAGTGGATTATCAAGCTAATTTGTATAAGGCTGTAGATGAAAAAATGGTTTCCAAAAGGGATTTGTTGGGGCGTCCCCCACTGCCTCTTTTTTCAGCTGTGAATGCCCCCCAAAATAATTGGATTGATCTCACCAGATCCTGTGTGCTGGTCTTTCCTCGAAGGTACAGCCAGGCATAGACTTTTAGTGATAACCAGCCTGTTCATGATTTCTCCACTTTGCAGGTACAGTACCTTTTTCCCGAAGATCCAAGATGGCACCTGGTTCACTTCAGCGCATGCGTTCCACTGCGGAGCGCAATTCTCAGAATCTCTTCACGATTTCCACTGTTTTACGAAGTGCCGTCAAACTGCCGATTTTCACGATTTTTTTGGGATATTGGGGTAAAAACACACAAATTGTTAGTCCAACCTAGGGAGTGACCCCACCTGGGTATTGCAACGTGTTTCGCCTCTATAGGGCTTTATCAAGCACTTAGAAACCGGAAGTGGTGTCTTACCTCACTTTAAATACCCTAATCCTAAAGGGACCACATCCATAATAAACTTCAAAAGTATATTACATCAAAAAAATGTCCCATTCAGCTTAGAACAAACACATTATCCTACAGAAAGGTGCTAACTCAAACCTACTATTCAACCCCTTTGAATGAAGAGTATTAAAGTTAAATATCCATTTCTGTTCTTTACATCTCAAAGCTTTATCCCTATCTCCTCCTCTTTTCAAAGTGGGGACTCCATCTATAGCCATAAACTTAAGATCTTTTAGGTTCCCCCCATGGACAGAAATACAATGTTCATAAAAGTAGGCGGACTC
Organism: Xenopus laevis; assembly: GCF_017654675.1. Taxonomy (NCBI): domain Eukaryota; kingdom Metazoa; phylum Chordata; class Amphibia; order Anura; family Pipidae; genus Xenopus; species Xenopus laevis. The sequence continues at coordinate 135,616,771 of NC_054381.1, read as the reverse complement.
TCCTTTTTCCCCAACCCAACCTTCGGGGAGATTAGGTGCCTGAAGAAGAGGAGATTTGTCACTAGGCGACTAATCTCCCCAAAATGCTACGTGTGCCACTACCCTAAAGCTAGGCATACACATACTGATAAAAAAACATAATTTTGTCAGGTACTTTGGGTATTGTTTGCAGGGGCAAGTATCCCAATCAATATCTCTGTTCCATGGATAGGCTTTGGGCTGTAGACACATGGCTGTATCTGCGAGCACCCACTTGTAGTATAGATAGCAAATTGTATTACAAGGGCATGGTCAGTAACTCTGGGAGAGACAAAGAAAATGATTTTCCAGCAGCTCTATTTTGCAAAATAAAAAATCTCCAGCTGAGCAAGAAAGAGCATTTTAAAAGGAGTAGAAAACTACCCAAAAAGAATATCAATATAAAGCATATCCATTGTTTAATATTTCACTTACACAAATCTAAAGCTTAGTGGCCCTTAAAAGCAGGCAGGCCATTACTATTACGGTCCTTTCTAAAGTACCCAATCATTGTTCCGTTGCTACAATTCCCTTAAGCAGGTGAAAGAACTTAATGCATTTCCTATTAGGAGTGCCTTTATCCCTCTAAACATATTGTGCTGTATTAAAGCAATTGGTAAGGACAGGTTGGTGTGTTACCTTCACTTACCATATTACTTTTACTTGGAAAAGATCCAGTGCTGGAATCTATGGAAGAGCTTTCTGAAATGTAATTACGGAAACAAAAAAAAAGCTGTGATTTGAGAATGATGATACAAAAGGTAGAGGTTTAAGTGTATCAGGTTCACAGAGCAAGTGATATCTATGTTTTGTCTCTACACTTTCTATTAGTCTTCAACCCCCATTGGTGCCAAAAAGCTTTTCTTGTACCTGTACATGTATGCTCAATATGATAGTTATTAGTAAAATCCTTATCCAGAAGGCTCTGAATTATGGAAAGATCATCTCCCATATACTGTGTAACATACTCGTCAACCTTTCAGAAGACGGTGGGTACACCCAGACGCACTAGGGTTTCTGGTGTTCACCGACGCTCTTTTGGGGCCCCAGGCTTTCTGCTGCGGAACCACAGAGGAAACATACGTTTTATGCAACACAAGTCCGAAGTGAGGTACGGGCAAGGATACAGCAAAAAACATAGTCGAAGTTCAGACAAAGGGATCAAGGCAGGTGGCAGGAATCAAAGTCAAAAAGTCAGGCAGGATCAAAAACCAGGAATTCAAACAGACTAATAATGCTTTGGCAGGATCAGTAAACTGAAGCCAGCTTGGGCACAGTTAAAATTGCATTTTGCCTTTTACAAGGAATCTTTGGCACCAAAAATGCAACTTGTGCCGAATAATGATGTCATGATGCTCAGCGTCATAAGGCATGCATCCCAATACTGGCGAAGTGACGCCAGCGTCACTTCAAGGACTCAGCGCCGGATCCGCTCCCTCAGACAGGAAGAGACGCGCCAAGAGGTAAGAACTTTATAAAATCTCCCAGCACATCTTACAGATTCCATTTTAATCAAATGCCATTTGTGGACCTTGGGGGATTCCCTCACGGATGAAAGCCTGCTAGCAGTATAAAACTGTTTAAATTGCTCATATCACAGAAACCACTAAAAATATAAAATAAATGTAAATTTCAGTTTGGATCTCCTTTAAGCGAAAAGCCTGCCTTCTAATATCTCAAAAACCACAAAAAATAGCAACAATTGTAAACGTGATCAGAGGAACACTGAGTAGGTTTACACCAATTCATTTTTAAAGGTTAGATCCCCTGTAAGACTATAAGTTGTAGCCAACTGTAACCAGGGCCATTTTTAAATATAGGCACCTGAGGGCCTGTGCCTAGGGCAGCAGCTTTAAATGAGAACTAAACCTTCCAAAGTATAAAAGTCCCTGTCAACTTCCCTCCATCGGACCCCTCATCAGATCTCATCAGTGTCATGGACCCTGATGTGGATTCCTGACTAGCTCCAATTGCACCTGCACCTGCACCTTAGTGAGACACTAAGGGGTTATTTACTGAACCTCAATTTTTTCTGGTCGAGGTTTTTTTGGGCAAAAACTTGAATTTTTAGAGCTAAAAAATCCTAAAACTTTTGTGGGAAAAAAATGAAATTTTTAGAGATTTATTATACTTTTTTGCTAAAAGTCCGAATCCAAAAATCTGCCGTCTCAAACCTGCAGTGGTCTTGTAGAAGTCAATGGCAGATATCCCTTTTACAATTTGAAGATATCATCATCTGCGCTGGGTTTCATTCAAAACATCCAAATCCATCAAATCTGAAAAAATATGTACGATTCAAGTTTCTGCTCGATTTTATGCTTGGGTCTTATCCCGACCCAAATTTTTCAAGTTATTTTATTGATAAATAAGCTTGGAGGCAGGTTTTGGTTTAATAAAATCCAGATGTACTGTCAAACAGAGCCTCCTGTAGGCTGCCAGTCCACATAGGGGCTAACAATAGCCAATCACAGGCCTTATTTGGCACCACCCAGGAACATTTTCCATGTTTGTATTTCTCCCCAACTCTTTTTATTTTTACATCTGAATGTGGCTCACAGGTGAAAAAGGTTGGGGACCTCTGTAATAGACTGTGCGGGAAGGGAGAGATGAGGGGGGCCGATGGAGGGCAGTTGAGGGGGCTATTGTACCTAAGGGGGTTTAGGCTTGGGTGCCTGGATAAAAAAAATAAAAAACTTTAATGATAAAATAAAATATGTAAAAAAACCTTGCTATCTAAATCCGATGGACGAGCTGGGGGTGGTGAGGGATACCTGGATTTTCGGGAGGCATCCCATGGCCAAAGTTACGTCATGCCCAAATCACAGCCTTGAATATAACCTTTTCTTACCAGAATGATGTGTTTTCAGCAATACGTAAATCCCTAATGTGTATAGAAATGTTATCTGTGCAGCTCATGTTAAATGTACATAGTTAATGAGCGAAAGTGACTATATGCAGAGTAGGAGAGAGGGGGTTGAAGGTCACTGGTTATACTCATTCAGCAGCCCAGCTGCATCTGTACATAAACTTATATGAATGTTCCTATGGCTCCACATTCCTACCTGTGTAAGCAGAAACAGATTAAATGCCTATTTTGCTTAGAAATGTATCGATATTAAATTATCAACATCATACGGAAAACAAATATAAGCAATGAAATGACGTCCGATAAAAATGTCGCTTTCTCATGAAATGGTAGCATTAGCGAGCGTGCATTGCTTTCCGACAACTATTACCCAAATGTCGCAGGTTTATAGTTCGAATTAAGCATCTCCCAATCTGTCATTCATCTGAGCATTCATTTGCACACTTACAACCCTAATGCTTGCCTGAAAGGCTGAGCAGCTGCCAATCGGGTCTGCTTATCTTTGCCTCCAAATGCAGACGATAAATCAAAGACGGATGCAGGAAATTGTATTTGCTTCAGGAATTCTGTATGAATTATCCTTCAATCCTACTTGGGGTTTTAAAAGAGAGGTGTGAGTGTCAGTTCTGTGCATATGTGTAAGTGTGATCTGTAATATGCGACCTGTTATCCAAAATACTTGGGACCTGGGGTTTTCCAGATAATGGATCTTTCTGTAATTTGGATCTTACCTTAAGTCTACTAGAAAATCATTTAAACATTAAATAAACCCGATAGGCTGGTTTTGCTTCCAATAAGCATTAATTATATCTTAGTTTGGATCAAGTACAAGCTACTGTTTTATTATTACAGAGAAAAAAGAAACAATATTAAAAAATTTGGATTATTTGAATAAAATGGAGTCTATGGAGATGGCCTTTCTGTAATTTGGAACTTTCTGGATAACAGATTCCAGATAATGGATCTCATACCTGTACAGTCATTCTTTTCTCCAAAATGTATTTCTTCCACCCATCATCAGGCAAACAGACTGTCATCAGTTACTGCTAATTATCTATGTCATTAAACCTTTCTATTTTGATTCCTGGATTCCGAGAGCTCTTTTTATGCACCAATAATAGTAAGACATTATTCTCTCATTTATCGCTCCTGTCATTCTCTTTAGATGCCATATGAGGCTTCACTCCTTACATGTTGTTTTCCAATCAATACAGAGGCTTAGAGATCTCATAGATAATGCATTGTGTGTCAGGAGAAAAAAGAGATTTTTCCCCTTAGTAACCAAACAATTCAGTTTTGCACGTAAAACAGACAATGATAGAGTAGAATTTCCCTGCAATTTACTTAATAAAAATACAGGTATGGGACCTGTTATTTAAAATGCGCAGGACCTGAGGTCTTTCAGATAACGGATCTTTCCATAATTTGGATCTTCATACCTTAAGTCTGCTAGAAAGTCATGGAAATATTAATAAACCCAAAAAAACTGGTTTTGCTTCCAATAAGGATTTATTATATCCTAGTTTGGATCAAGTACAAACTACTGTTTTAAGTACTGTTTCATTATCACAGAGAAAAAGAAAATAATTTTTAAAAATTAGGATTATTTGAATAAAATGGAGTCTATGGGAGACGGCCTTTCCATTCGGGGCTTTCTGGATAATAGGTTTCTGGATAATGGATTCTAAAATAATTAGAATGATGACATAATTGGAAATATTACTGCTCTCAAAACATAGGAGCAAATTCACTAAATGCCAAAGCGCTTAACGCTAGCGTGAATGCACCAGCATAGCGCATTTTCGTTAATTCGCCGATTCACTAATGGACGCTGGCGTAAATTGGCTAGTGTTACTTCACACCCTTACGCCTGCCGAATTTGCGCAACGGACTTAATTACGCAAATTCACTGAGGCGCCAATTATTCTGAACGCTACCTTTTACACCAGACTTCCTTCGCCACCTCAGACCAGTCAAAGTGCAATAGAGTAGATAGGGATTGCTTCAAAAAAAGTTAAAAAAATTTCTAAGTCCCAAAAAATGCTGGCGTTTTTTCATTTTTTATGGGTGATAGGCTGAAAAAGATCAAAAAATTTTTTGGGGCTCCCCTCCTTCCTCCCTACATTTCCTAACTCATGGCACCTTAACTATACAGTGGGCACATGTGTAGGGCAAAATAAAAATTTTATTTGCTGTTTTGAAGGTTTCCCAGGCTTGTGTAGTGCTGCTACATATACCTCCATTGTAACTTGAATTTGGTGCTGTGTGCAAATTAACCGTAGCGCAACTTCGCGACCTTACGCTTCCCCTGAGCGCAACTTCAGATTTTAGTGAATTTGTGTAGAGCTGGCAAAAATACGCCTGGCGAAGCACGGAGAAGCACGGCGAAGCGCAGAGAGACGTACGCTGGCGCAACAACGATTCTTAGTAAATGTCCTACATAGTGTCCAGAAATGTATTGTGTAAATGGGAATGCACTTTAATTGCAAAATGTTTTTTGTGTAGTTGGACTGACATCTTTTTTTCATTACTGAAAAGAATACGCAGATTGGATTAAAGGGTAGGTATTTGTCTTTGGCACAGGTGGAACTGACACAAGGGTTCGGTGCTGCAGTAAATCTCTGTGGCAAATAGAAGCTTTACAAGACCCTTGAGAATCAGTGGAAGACTTTCATGGAGAACCAGGCTTTAAATACAGTTCCTGCTGAGTCGCTTAATAGGGGAAACATCCATCACCCTGAATCTCAGAAGGCAAGAACTGCTGGAAGTCAGGCTTTATCTTGGAACATCATATCACATAAATCCAAAACTATTCCTTAAATCTGTGATAAATGTATTGGTCAAACAACAGGCTTGTTTAATGTTAAAATTAATAAAAATAATTTTAAAAAGAAAATAATAAATCCAAAGCTATCCTGGAATCCTCCCTCCCTTTCCTTACCATCCATAATTATTAGTTTATTTTGGGTTGATGTTATTTCTTCTTCTATAATAATATCATACCCAGTGCCAAAATTTTAGCCTGTGCTTTTTAGTACTTCCAAGTGATCAGATTTGCAGTTTGAGTCGTTTTACCAAGTATTATTGAATCGCCCACAAAGGTGGAGTGTTTGGATATTATGGGAAGCAGCACTGGCAATGCCAATGAATCCATCATCCGGAAACCTGTTATCCGGAAAGTTTAGAATTACAGAAAGGAACCCATTAGTGCATATATGTAATGGGGAGAAAACTAATCTCACAATGGTATTCACTTCTCAATGAAAAAAACTTCACCATTGCCCCCCCACACATATATGAACAAGTGGGAAGAAGCTCTGGGCCATCCTATAGATTTAGAAGTATGGTACAACATTTGGGAAAATACAACTAAAAAACAATTTGCATTACTCTAAAAGAGAACATATACAAGATTCTGGTGGGATGGTACCATACCCCCTTCTTGCTACATAAGGGGGCACATTTACCTAGGGTCGAATATCGAGGGTTAATTAACCCTCGATATTCGACCGTCGAAGTAAAATCCTTCGACTTTGAATACCGCTTCGACTTTCGACTTCGAATACCGCTATTCCTACGAATCGAACGATTCAAAGGATTTTAATCCATCGATCGAATAATATTCCTTCGATCAGGAAATTGTTAGGAAGCCTATGGTTACCTTTCCCCATAGGCTAACATTGGCCTGGGTAGGTTTTAGGTGGCGAAGTATGGGGTCGAATACATTTTTAAAGAGACAGTACTTCAACTATCTAATGGTCGAATAGTCGAACGATTTTTAGTTTGAATCATTCGATTCGAAGGTCGAAGTAGCCCATTCGATGGTCGAAGTAGCCATATTCGACCATTCGAAATTCAAACTTTTTTTCCTCTATTCCTTCACTCGAACTAATAAATGGGCCCCAAGGTGTGCACACAGACAACCTCCTCAAATTGTTGGAGGGGACATTGATACACGTGTTTTGGACTTGTCCAGGCATCCAAATATATTGGACAATGGTGAGACACTGGTTACAAAGGGTTTTGTTCCTTGAAGTGCAGCCTGATCCTATGATTTTTATACAATGCAAAATAATCCCCAATCTTAAAAACCCAATACAAAAACTGGTGAAGACTTTATTTACTGCAGCCAGATGTGCAATAGCGAGGAAATGGAAAAGCATCCACCCTCCATCAGAAACAGACTTTTTGGAAAGAGTCCACTTCATAAGGAGAATGGAATATTTAACAGCACTCAGAAATGTAACCGTGGACAGAGTATGGACCAATTGGGACTCTATTCAGGAACTTTAAGGGCTTCACTGGAACGATCTTGATCTAGATCAACCTCTTTGGCATCCTGAAATACAAATCAAACGGAGCAAGACTTAAGCCTGAAAGGGATAACTAAGGGTGGAGCCACAGCCACCAATACTTAAATCCCCATACCAAAGCAATGCAGCAGTGCTTGGAACTTGCCCAAAGAAAAACCTTTGTCTTCTTTTCCTTGTTTTATCTATTGGTTTCTTTTATGTATTTTTTATAATTAGTTATCTTCTTTTATTTGGTTATGGAAGGTTCACGCACAGTTTCCCTTTTCCTTCATAAGTGGTTGTTTTGGTTGTGACATAAACTCCATGAACATGTAACCCATGTGAATATATAAGCTCACTGGAAGTAAAAAATAAATAAAAAACAATAAAGAATTACAGAAAGGCTATCTCCCATATACTCCATTTTATCCAAATAATCCAAATTTTTTAAAATGATTTCCTTTTTCTCTGTAATTATAAAACAGTACTTGTACTTGATCCCAACTAAGATATCATTAATCCTTATTGGAAGCAAAACCAGCCTATTGGGTGGTTTACATGATTTTTTAGTAGACTTAAGGTATGAAGAGCCAAATTACAGAAAGATCCATTATCCGGAAAACACCAGGTCCCGAGAATTTTGGATCCCATACCTGTAGCATCACATGGGCAGGACGCATATGGTTCCTGGCATACCCTTTCCTTGTCTGTCATCCATGATATACAAAGAAGAAGCACCAAGGGATGCAAGGTTCTCCCAAACCTATCCCTGAGCTCTGCACCTTGCATCAGATAAGTCAATAAAGGTGTAGGTGAACAAGGACGCAGAATGCACTAACTATGTGGTAATGGGTGCATTTTGTAACATTTATAACCAAAGTGCTGAAATCCTGAAGGAAAGCTGCTGTTTATAGTCAACATTTGGGCTAAACAAACTTACATTTTGTTTGAGACCTATTAAAAAGTAAAAACAAAACAAAACAAAAAACTTTATAAAATGATGAATAATTCATTTAAAATATTAAAAAAGAAATTTTATTGCAGGAAAAGTATTGGCATATGCATCTATCTATCCAAGGTCTATCCAAGTATTTTGAAACAATTAGGTGATACTGTATGGTTAGTACATTATAGAAGGGTCATTGACAGTACATATTGGAATAAAGTCAATTTGTGTTAAAGTCTATGTAATATGTGATATATAAATACGTACTGTACATATTAAAATGCAAAATAATAGTGGAATATACGTAAAAAAATGTTTTCCTCTGATGAAGCACTCATTGCACTCATATGCATTCCCATGGCACATGGCTACCTATATGGTTTTTACACCTTAGCAGTAGAGATAATGGATTTTCTAATTCCATCCTGAAGCCTGAAGAGAGGGCAGTTATCACGCTGACAATGAATGACTCATTGGTAACAGGTTCCACTAACAAGGTATATCCTCCTCTTACTTAAGCAGCGGAACTATTAAGACTAGTGCTGAAGAAACTAATTAAGCAGTGAGTTTTGACAAAACTCGATTAATTTGAGTTTTTGTGTTTTTGACCCCAAAGTCACCGTTCAAGTTGTGAGTTTATTCAAGGTATAAAAAAAAGCACACAAACCTCTAAAACTCAACCCTAGATAAATAACCCCCTAAGTGTAAGCTATCATATCAATAATTTCTTCAGAATTTTGAGCAGTCTCTAGACAACATCATGGATTCTAGCCCTTTGCCGAATGCTGTGATAAGTCGGCACAACACATATTTTCTTTCAGTTATATCAACGGCTGTTCTACCATCATCCCTCATTATGATGACTAATACGGGGAACCATGCAACACCCGCCAACTGAATTTGGCTGAACACTCTATAAAGGCACAGTTACTTTAAAGTCATACATGTCTCAGAATTGTTCTTTTATGGGGTCCATAATGGGCCCCCTGATGCTAATTAGTATATAAAATTGCTTTCAGGTAAACACAAATATCATAAAGTATTTAATCAATTTACACTAACGTACTGTAAACCAAAATGCGCCCAAAATAAATGCATATATACGCAATACAATTCTTTTTCTGTGCCAGTAATTTTCCCATTGATTATACAGGTATGGAACCTGTTAAAGGAGAATTGAACCCTAAAGCTAAAATATGAATAGGAGGTTGGCGGAATAGAAAGGAATACATAGTAATAGTAACAATAGAATTTGAACCTCACAAAGCAATAGTTTTTTGGCTGCTGGGGTCAGTGACCCCCATTTAAAAGCTAGAAAGATGTAGAAGAGGAAGGCAAATATTTAAAAAAAAAACTATAAAAAGGATCAGGACATTATATTGCATACTAAAAGTAAATTTAAAAGTGAACCACCCCTTTAAACCTTGCAATGAAATAAACGGTTTGATTAATTATTTTGGAGTGCAAATTTTTATTTTTAAGTATTGTATTAAATCCCACTCTTACTAAACTTATGCAACCGCAGGTGAAAATCCTTCTTTTACATAATTCTATTTCTGTAATTCATAGCTTTGTACTAATTTGAGAGCTACATGATTAGCTGGACTTCCAGGTGACAAGAATCAAGGCAATGCTATAAATGAAGGGGAATTTGCTAATAGATAGGCAGCGTATGGTTGGCTCAAGTGTTAGAAAATGCACTTAAGCTGTTTTTTTTACTGCTGCAATGAATTATGAGCAGTGATTTTTCCAGGTTTTACATTAATTTGGAGAGATAAAAGCTTAAAGCTGATTGCTGAACATTTGAGTAGATTGGAAAATTTTTAGTCTCCATAGTAACAAAACACCGAAGTGAGGACGCAAAGCCCTATGCAAAAGGAAAAATGAAACTGGAAACAGACTTTTAGGATTAGGTTACATATAACATCCTATCCCTTGTAAGCAGAGCCATTTCAAAATATGAAACACAGATGCGGGAACGATTCTGCAGTTGAATTAAATATGAATTTCGAAAACATGCATAATAGAAAAGAAGAAGAAGACGAGCTATTTGGAAATAATTACTTGCAATCACTGGTAACAACCAGATTTAAAATAGCAGCAATGGAAAAGGGTTGGATAATTCATTTTAAGCACAAGTTCACTTTCCATTAGCTCTGCTTTACAATCCCATGCCAGTCGCTTTTTCATATTAGAGATAAGATTGTTCTGTTAGAATCCACTTACAATGGTTAGCAGCAATATCTCACAACACTGAAGTCTTGAGTTTGATTCTGACAAGTGCACATTAAAGGAGAAGGAAATCTCCAATCCAAGGGGGGTGCCAAATGTAAGGGCACCCCAAGGATTGTAATGACCTGATAACTGCACTGGCGCGGAGCACTTGCAAGTTAACGATCCTCTTTCTTTAAAAACCAGCGGCCAACACATGTGCAGTTAAAGTCTGGCTTTTAACTGGTAAGGTTACCTGGTGGTCTAGCAGTGATTAGGTCATGGAGGGGAAGCCCGCAGCCCTAGTCCTTCTCTCTCCATCTCTGGGTACTCCTATGGCGTGCGCAGCGTGCACTTCCTGGTTTTACATCAGGTGCATGTGACCTTATCACGTTTCAGCGAGAAAATTCAAATATTTAAAGTGGCCTTGGGCCAAAACTCATTGCCTGTTGTTAGGTCTATTTAATTAGTTCCTGGGTGCGATTTGTCTGTGTATTCTCTGGTTTTTGATCCTTGCCTGTCTGACTCTGCTGAACTCTGCCAATCCCAACCTTTGCCTGTCTATCTTTCTTTGACCTTTCTTTGAACCAAACCTTTAATTAAAAAAAAACCTACCCCTCAACCATACATAGACCCCCACCCTGTTCCCCCCCCAGCCAGGCCCGGACTGGCAATCTGTGGGTTCTGGCAAATGCCAGAGGGGCTGCTGTAAGTTGCCATAGACACTCACTATTAATTGGGCTGGTGGATGACTATTTGGGCCTCTGAGTACTTGGAATGACAGGGCCTATTGTGAATGCCAGTCCGGACCTGCCCCCAGCCTAGGTGTTACCCTGGGTAAATGCCCCTAACTCTTTACTTACCCCTCGGTGCAGATTCAGCGAATCAGAGTTTACAGGCGCCATATTCTTCTCTTCTGTAATCTTCGGAATGAGATCAGTGTATCAGCACATGCTCAGTCGGAGCAATTTTCTGTGTTGCGACAACTGCACATGCGCCGAAAGTCACGTAAAGTGAAGGAAGAAGACCTAAACATTACCAAAGTGACGGAAGATGGTGCCCGTGAACTCTGATGCCCTCAATCTGCGCAAAGGGGTAAGTAAAGAGTTAGCGCAATTTACTAGGGGTAGCAGCTAGGCTGGGGGGAACAGGGAGGGGGTTCTATGTAGGGTGGGGGTAGGGTTTTTTTCATTAAGGGTTAAGTTCTCCTTTAAGAAGCTAGTGTTGCCTTGCATCCTAAAATTGGTAACGAACGTGCCCCTTTGCTTGTTCAGAATGCTTGCTTGGCTCCTCTCAAGTTTAAGACCTGGCGGCATCTGAGTAGCTGAGGGCTCCTCCCGAAACCAAAGGAGGCTGCTACAGGCAGAAGATTGAGTCGTGACCAGGGAGCCTAGCACATGTTCTGAATTTAGGGAGCCGTACGTGACATAACTCTACTGCACATGTGCCGCAGCACACTTTCATAACTACCATACAGCAGACCCTGAGGCCACAGGGGACCTGGAAAAAAAGGGGTGCCTGGTCCTCAGGGTCTAATGTATGTAGTTTCCTACTTCTGGCTAGTTCTGGCTCCTAATTTTGACTGCAGCCGCCGCAAACAAGCAAGTGGTGCAAGTGGAGGCAGCCAACAGCAGGGGTGGGAGGGTGGTGCTGACACAAAATCGCCAGGCTGGGGCCCTCCGAAGCTTTTTTGTCATGGAGGCACCTGGTCCCGGGTAGTTATGTCACTGCCCCGGCTTAAAGAAGAAGAAAGAAAGAGAAGCTCTTGCCCAAAATGCCCCCAGTCAGTGATGTTTTCTGCTAACAGAAGCACCCGTCCGGGTATCCGGTAAGTCAGTACAATCCTTGGGGGGGGGGGGGTTGCTCTATCATTTGACAACCCCTTGGATTGGAGCTTCCCTACTCCTTTAAGTTTGTATGTTATCCCATTGTCTCCTACACTCCAAAAACACTGGTAGGCACTGAAGAATATAAAAGGTAAACATTTACAATAAATACATATTCTTTAAAGTGATCCTGACACTAAAAAAAGTATTATTCAAAATATTAATGGAAATCAAAAGTTACCTATAGGTCATGTTGATAATTTTTCACTGATAGTTCTGCTTTTGTAAGTAATTGTTACTTGAAGTTCCTAAACCTGACTTGACTGTCCCTTCTCAACATGTCAGTTAGCGTATCTGCTGACTGCTGACGCTCAGCACCTTCACAGAGGGACATGGGGGATCAGATGGGTAATGTAAAATTGTCTGTAAATACTTTTATGACAAAATTATAAATAGCATGCAAAGACAATACTACGATAGCTGTAAAAAAAAATGTTAAATTCCTGGTGTGAGTATCTCTCTAAGTTAATATATAAGTATGAAACAGGTGGTCTCATTTACTGATGCAATGTGCAAAATCTGACACAAATGCCCATGTTTTTGGTACTGCTCCAGGGAGTGCAAAGACTTGTACTTCCCCAATGAATACAGGCTGTGGGAATGCTGGGGTTGTTATGTGGACACCCCATAGCTTATTCATTAATGAAGCATGTAGGTGCCCCTAGACTTGTGGTCATGGCATTATTAAATGATGCCTAGGGTGCCCTAACCTTCAGCATATTTATAAAACTGTTTAAATGTACAAATTGCTTTACTGCCAGTGGTGTAACTAAAGGGGCAGCAGACCCCGTGGCTGGGGGAGGACCCAGCGGGAACCTGTGCCATTCCCCTGCAATAGAATTCCTATTTGGCTGAGTATTGAAGTGGCCTAGATATGTGAAATTATGCCCCGGTGCAGCCATAAGAACCTGTAAGTGAAGCATTGGCAATATTGCTATTTTTTCAAAACTTTGTCTATTTTTTGGCTGCAAATTGCCATGCGTTGCTGCTGCATTTATGTACAGTGTGTCAAAATGAACACAATTGTGCATGTGTGTGAGATTTGAGGTTTCATAATTTCAACCCCTCAGTGTCAAAGCTCTGTTAGCTTGTGATTCCGTTTCCGCAATTCTGGGGTGTCTATTGACCCAGACATCTTTGAGTACGCTGAAATTACCAGCATATTTGGGGTGGCGAGAGGTGCACTGCCATGATTCATCAGAGCTGCTGAATAGACAGGGAGCTTGTTTTGACACAAGCAGTGGCGTAACTACCTCTAGTTATGTCACTGGACACAAGTACCTTTAATGGAACAGGTATGGGATCCCTTATCCAGAAAGCTCCAAATTACGGAATGGCCGTCTCCCATAGACTCCATTTTATCTAAATAATCCAAATTTTAAAAAATGATTTCCTTTCTCTCTGTAATAATAAAACAGTAGCTTGTACCCGATCCAGACTAAGATTTATTTAAACCTCATTGGAAGCAAAACCAGCTTATTGAGTTTAATGTTTCAATGATTTTCTAGTAGACTTAAGGTATAAAGATCTGTTATCTGGAAAACCCCAGGTCCTGAACATTCTGGATAAAGGGTCCCATACCTGTACTTTAACTGTAAAGTAATGCAGAATATGTTGGTGCTTTATAAATATGTGTTAATAATAATGCATGGTGTCAATATGCATGACATTTGCTTCCATTTAGGATGACCACAGTCATAATTGACCCTGCTGGGTGTCCTGGCTACTTTTGACACTTGCAGGTGATTTTTAATACCAGCCGCCTTCATTTCAATAAACTTTACCAAGTGTAGGGTAAAATAATGGTGTAAAAAAAAGTGCTTGAAGTTTTGAACCTTTACAAACAGTAAAGAGGCTACTAGTCACAACCTTGAGTTATTTCCACACGTCTGCTCCAGCAATAGGGCAACTTATTTTATTATTCTGTTTTTTTAGGTGTTAACTATTTGTACAATTTTGTATATGGGCACCATTGTATATATGGGAAATGAGACCGGTAATCAGATCAGTGAGAGCAAGAGCAGTCAGGTTATGGAATTCCAAATAAACGGGATGGCTCATTAGCAAGAGTTTATACGCACATACACTCATTTTAACTCATTTAGCGCTCAATCCACAGATTCGCTTTGCTAATTTAAGGATGAGAATGGGAACTATTTTGCCCATGTTGAAGCTGAACTCACAGCTGGATTTTGGAGGAGTTTTTTTTTGCCTTCATTTGTACAACTTGATGGACATGTATTTTTTCAACCTCTTTTATGTGACCTCCTTAGTCTCAGTGGTGACAGTTTAAAGGTATTTATTCTACTGAGTCCAGTGAGAAGTCCCTAAAACATTGTGTTTCCCCACAGATATACTGCCAATAAGCAACAGTGCATGCCTCCCTAAATCTATAAATCTGGCACATAATTTACTATCCAGAAGCTCAAAATCCATTTTGGTGGCAAAACAAATCCTTTTGGTTGTTTTAGTCTTTAAAGGAGAAGTAAAGTAAGCTTTATCAGAAATGTCTATATAAATATACCAGTAAACCCTCAAAGTAAAGCTGCTCTGAGTCCTCTGTCAAAAGAAACACTGCATTTCTTTCCTTCTATTGTGTACACATGGGCTTCTGTATCAGACTTCCTGTTTTCAGCATAAACCTCCAGGGCAGGGCTTGAGCATGCTCAGTTTGCTCCTCCCCCCCGTCCCTCCTCCCCCCCTGCTGTAATCTGAGCTCAGAGCTGTATGTGAGCAGGGAGAAACTCAGGCAGGAAGTGATGTCACACCAAGCTTAAATGGCAGCTTCTATCCTAAACAAACAGAGACAGTGTCTAGAGCTGTTTACTCGGGTATGGTAAAGCATTCTGCAGAATAAAAATAGTGTTCTAACTTGCACTATTGTAGCTAATGTTGGCAATAAACTGGCTTGGACCTTTCCTTCTCCTTTAAATGTTTTTAGCACAGTGCTCCATATTAAAGAAAGATCATTATTCTGGAAATTCCCAGGCATTACAGATAACAAATCCAATTCCTCTACAATATATTATTGTCATCCATTATCCAAAATTCCATAATTTTCATCTATGTATCTTAATTCTACTAAAAACACATTTAAACCCAATAGGATTGTTTTGCCACCAGTATGGATCTTTTGCAGATTATTTACCATCATATACTATTACAGAGAAAAGGGAATGTTTGAATATTTTTACAACATAGTGCTACGCAATATGTTGGCGCTATATAAATACATGTTAATAATAATAATAATTTTTAATTATTTGCTTAAAATGGCCCTCCCCTAATTCAGAGCTATCTGGGTAACAGGTTTGCTGATAAGGGCTCCCATAAAATGTTCCCTCTAATTTCTTCTTGTATATGTTCACAATAAAATGTATTTTTGTACATTTTCACACAAAATTATTTGAACGCAGGAGAGCTATTGAATAAAGAGCTAAATAACAGAAAAACCACAAATAATAAAAAATAAAAACCAATTGCAAATTGGTACTAAATGTTAAATTTGCATAAAGAAACAGTTGTTTTTTTGGGGTTGCAAATGTTTTTCCTGTTACTCACTTTTATTGCATTCCCCAACTATTCTACAATCACCCTTCACCTGTTGCTGATGTGTGTGCAATTCAAGGTTCAATTTCCAGACTTTATTTCAATGTTGCTTACTGGAGGAAAGTCCATCCAATAAGATTGTCAGTGTCAGTATTACACTGGCCTCCCTTACTAATAGGCAAAAGGGGCATATGCCCAGGCACACGTAGAAACAGTAATGTTTTCCAATCAATGCCCGTGGGCATAGAGGAAGCCTTAGAGCACATTGCTAACTGTGGGTACACTATGGTAAGGGGTTAAAGGAAAATAATTTTAGGATAAGACAAATAAGGCATAATTACAGCTACCTAGACTTTCATGCTTTCATATATGAGTGCAGCCAAGATGTGATCTTTCTATGCAAAGCCACTATAAGTTCAGATGAACTAAACTGCAATCATTAGGCATAAACTGGCTTCAAAGTGAGAGAAAGAGATCTGAGTGTTTTCTAATTATCCACTCGTTATGGGAAACAAAGACTAAGGGTGGGATCCAGCTACTTAGCGGTGATACTCCGGCAGCCAGGATAAAACCTGTAAGCACATCCAGCATTGCACTGCTAAGCTCTTCTGATTCAGATAAAGTCCTACATTTTCAACATTTTGATTCTGATTTATGAAGCTCTGCTTTCCAGGGACTTACACAGATTACAGTAAGAAAAGGCAATATTATATTCTATTGCAGGCAATGCGATTTCATGTGTAACGGCAGTAAAGCAGGTTTCTAAAGCTCTCGGCAATTACACCGTCAGTATCAGGGGCGACTTATTGAAAGTCAGTTGGCAACAGATATCAGAGGAACCCTTTACTGTAACAATCACCCTGCTAAAGCCCCTGGAGCATCCCAGAGCATCATCTAAGCATTCACCTTTAAATCACACCCTAAATGCCCTATACTCTGCTCCCTGCTTACAACTGTATTGGGCGCATATAAGGAGGCAGACCCACTTTTAGAACCACAGATAATACACAACCTATGATTCATTTTCTCTGATTCCTTGATACCAATTTCATCTCCATAGTACAGAGTACTATAAAAAAAAAAATTAGAGGAAGCCTTCTCCACTGGGCCTTTTGTAGTCTTCCCACTAGTCTGGACCTGGCCTTGTGAACCTGTAAATTCTATGAGTTGATGATCTTTACCCTGGTTTAAATGTGACCGTGTCAGAGGTCTAAGGAATTTTGTGTGGTGAGGTGTATTCCCTTTCTACAGCTCATGTAAAGGGAGACACACCTGTATAATTCCACCTCCCTCTGCAATGTCAGTAGATGGGTCGGCCAGGTTACATAACATTTAGAAGTACAACATCAAGCTAATTTATAGGACATCATTTGGAGTGGGGTTTCTTTAGAGCCCTTTTCCTTTATACTTTATAATATTTCTTTTAATTTTACTGGTACCTTTTGTTCTTCTTCAATGAAAAATAAAATCCCAAACCATTCCACTTTCCTGCACTGCCAGCCTGTACTTCGTATTGTATGATGACAGCCAATGTCCATCTTGTGGGAGGGCAGCTGGCAGACCTGACAGGGAACTGCAGTATAGTCTTCCCTGTGATTGGTTATTTACATGCCACTTTGTCTCTGGGGAGCACCATTAGAACATGCCCACAGCTCATTTCTAACACATATGGGGACAGGGGGGTGTATAGGAAGCTCCAGTAGAGGTGGTATTTGTAAAGATAATGCTTGGTTTTCATTGCCAATATCATGAGGGCTTGATAGGGGTGATATAGGATTGCTGTTTTCACCAAGGAGCTAGTGGGTTTCATGAATAGGCAGCTACCTTTTAGCCATACGAAACGAAAAACTCACCAATATCACCGAAACAATCCTGCAAAAAAAAATTAAAATTATTCAATTTTGCAACAATGCAAAAGCAAATTTTCTACAGAAAAACCCAGAAACCCTTCATCCAGAAACCTCCAATTACAGGAAGGCCATCTGCCATAGACTCCATTTTAAAGGAAAACTTTACCCCCAAAATTAATATTTAAGCAACAGATAGTTTATATCATATTAAATGGCATATTAAAGAATCTTATCAAACTGCAATATATATTTAAGTAAATCTTGCCCTTTTACATCTCTTGCCTTGAACCACCATTTCGTGATGGTCTCTGTGCTGCCTCAGAGATCAGCTGACCAGAAATACTACAACTCTAACTGTAACAGGAAGAAGTGAGGAAGCAAAAGACAGAATTCTGTCTGTTAATTGGCTCATGTGACCTAACAAGTATGGTATGTTTGTGTG
The DNA here is from genome assembly GCF_017654675.1 of Xenopus laevis. Taxonomy (NCBI): domain Eukaryota; kingdom Metazoa; phylum Chordata; class Amphibia; order Anura; family Pipidae; genus Xenopus; species Xenopus laevis. The sequence goes on along the minus strand of NC_054381.1, from coordinate 135,598,711 downwards.
CACCGTGAGTCATAAGATCCCAGGGGGCGGCCCTTGTTTTTTAAAATGGCAATTATATATTTAGGATTAACCAATGGCACATACTACTAAAAAATTATATTATTATGAAAATAGTTTATTTACATGAAGCAGGGTTTTACATATGAGCTGTTTTGTGCAATAACTTTTTATAGAGACCTACATTGTTAGGGGGTATAGTTTTCCTTTAATCAAATAATTAGAAACATTTAAAATGATTTACTTTTTCTCTGTAATGAGAAAACAAAACCTTGTACTGGGTCCCAACTAAGATATGATTAAAGGGGTTATTCACCATTAAATTAACTTTTAGTATGATGTAGAGAGTGATATTCAGAGATAATTTGCAATTGTTTTTCATTTTTTATTGTTTGTAGCTTTTCATTTATTTAGCTTTTTATTCAGCAGCTCTCCAGTTTGCAATTTCAGCTATCTGGTTGCTAGGTTCCAAATAATCCTAGCAACCATGCACTGATTTAAATGAGAGACTGACATATGAATAGGAGAGGCCTGAATAGAAAGATGAGTAATAAAAAGTAGCAGTAACAATACATGTGTAGCATTTGTTGTTTAAATTGGGTCAGTGACCCCATTTGAAAGCTAGAGAGTGTTAGAAGAAAAAGGCAATTCATTCAGAAACTATAAAAAACAAATAATGAAGGCCAAATGAAAAGATGCTTAGAATTACTCATACTAACATACTACAATTTAACTTATAGGTTTTCCACCCCTTCAATTTTTTATTGGAGGAAAAAAAAATATGGAGATCCAAATTCCGGAAAAACACAACTTTTCTTGCACTTCAAAGAGTTTGCGGAGTTTCTTTGTTTGCCCTTTGTTCAATTCCTTGCCCTCTGTATCATTCTGGATAACATGTCCATTCCTATACTGTAAATGAGAAAAAGTGTCCAAAGTTTAGCATGCACAGCTTCTAACCAGAAACGAACTAACTAACTTCTGCCACATGTTTATAGCTGTGCAAGAGTCAGACACATCAGTGCACAGGGGAAAGTGGATATACAGCAGCATGAGCAAAGGCATTTGTGCAGACAGTATATGGTCACTAGCAGCCCGTAAGCTCTGGCAGAGCAGAGAGCAGTGAGTTACACTATTCCTGTCACACACATCTGTGAAACCAAAGCAAGGAGAAGTGAAACCTGAGCGAGCAGCTAAATAAAAGACACAAGGCACGTCAGGACAGCACACAATGGGAATCCTACAGAGCTATTTTCCTCCAACCATTTATTAAGGCTCTGGCAAGTAGATGATATTTTAGCGCTGTGTGGGAGTGATGTATATCCCCTCCATAGTCTAGACTCTGACTGAATCAGTTCAGCTCCTCTCATGTGGGAAAGAGCTAATATGGCTGGCTCATTCTATTCTCATGATCTTTTAAGGTAGCCATACATAGGATACACAGGCAGATTTAAAGGAAAACTATACCTCCAAAATGAACACTTAAGCAACAGATAGTTTATATTATATTAAGTGGCATTTTAAAGAATCTTACCAAACTGGAATATATATTTAAGTAAATATTGCCTTTTACATCTCTTGCCTTGAGCCACCATTTTGTGATGGTCTGTGTGCCGCCTCAGAGATCACCTGACCAGAAATACTACAACTCTAACTGTAACAGGAAGTGTGGAAGCAAAAGACAGAACTTTGTCTGTTAATTGGCTCATGTGACCTAAGATGTATGGTTTGTTTGGTTTGTGTGCACAGTGAATTGTACAATCCCAGGGGGCGGCCCTTATTTTTTAAAATGGCAATTTTCTATTTATGATTACCCAATGGCACATACTACTAGAAAAGTACGGTATTATGAAAATGGTTTGTTTACATGAAGCAAGATTTTACATATGTTTTATGCAATATCTTGCATTGTTTACATTGTTTGGGGGTATAGTTTTCCTTTAAGCTGCTGATTTGAGTCCTTTAAACAGAGTTGGCAGTTTATCTGTATGGGACCCTCTGATGGGGCTGCAAGAACAATATTTGGCCAAAAATCTGGTTTAATTTTCACATCAGATGGAGGACTGCATCAGCTCATTGATACGGTGCTCACTCTCACAGCCCCTATTCCAGTTGTTAGTAATAAGCCCGATATCCCCAACTTTGTGGGCATATGGGGAGGAAAGATGCGCTCATTTGGCAATGCCACCAAATGAGCACATCTGTATAATGTATGGTCTTATCTTATAATGTATGGCTGATCTTATAATTTATGGCCACCTTTACTTACACAAAGCAAACATGGTTCTCCCAAAGAATGGCACCCTAAAAGCACTGATGGGTGATATGGGTGCAAGCAAGATACTAGTGCACTTCATGTGTTTGTGAGTATGTTGGTGTGATCATCGGCATTTGTCTGTGTGCGGCTGCATAGTCATAGTGTAAAGGCAATACTGGAGCCTAAAGATATTCTAACACTGTGCAATACATTTGCAATTTTAGAGGCTCTCACAGGGTCGATTTGAGGGTAGGGTAGAAAGAGCATTTGCTTTGGGATCGTTTGGTTTAAAAGAGACTTATTAAATCTTTCGAGCTTGGTTTGCCCTCCCCTCTCCCAATCTTTCAAAGTAACTGGCGGGATTTACAAACCAGGCACCCTTAGACCCGCTGCCATTTACTGCACCCGCGTGCCAGCCACGCCACCACATCCAATAGTCATCCTGTCACCACAGCACTGTGGCAGAAAAATTTAAATATACAGGTGTGGGACCTTTTAACCAGAATGCTCAGGAGAATAACGGATGTTCATACCTTAAGTCTACTAGAAAATCATGTGAACGTTAAATAAACCCAATAAGGATATATTATATCTTAGTTTGGATCAAGTATAAGGTACTGTTTTATTATTATAGACAAAAAGGGAAATAATTCTGAAAAAATGGGATTTGGATAAAATGGAGTCTATTGTAGATGGCCTTTCCGTAATTCAGAGCTTTCTGGATAACAGGTTTCTGGATAATGGATGCCATACCTGTACACATGTCAAGGTCCTGGGTTCAATGCCTAATTCTAGGTCTTACTTTTTTCCTGTGTGCACTTTTATATTGCTATTCTGCATCCTGTCTTTATTTTCACATACTGTAAATACCAATTTATATTGCTTTTGGGTCAGATTTAATGTCACCCAAACATGAGGGAAAATAGTGTTTTTCAGCCGGCAGGATAGCATACTTGCCACCTCTGATCAACTTCATTGGAAACTGACTTACATTGCTAATACTTACCTGCTAATGTCAACCTTAAAAAAACTCTCCAGCGACTGCAATATGCTCTGTGCTACTCTGAGACAATTTGAAACTGCTTTTAATTTTTTTATTTGTGGTTTTTATTTAGCTTTTTATTCAGCAGCTCTGCAGATTGCAATTTCAGCAATGGGTCCAAATTATCATAGATATCATCAGGGTCAGACTGGGCCGGTTGGATACCGGTAGAAAACCCGGTGGGCCCGGCCCTCGGGCCCCGGCTGACCCAGACTTGCTTCCTAATCAGCTGGCCTGTCTATGTCTGACCCTGGATATCATAGATCCCACACATATTCAATATGACTAAACCGCATTTCCCTTCCATATAATGAAAGTGTCTGTATGAACAAAAAAGATAATGGTTGGGTGAGTTAGTAAAAAGGGGGTGCCTATAAATTCAGGAAGTCTGTCTCCCCAGTTGGGGGATGAATCACTTTTGCCTATGGGGGGAGGGTGCTCGCTGGGAAGTGTAGTCAGCAGCAACAGCTTTAGAAACACCCCTGAAATATATAGTGAGAATATCTAGCACAGTATAGTTCCTTATAGTTCTGCCCTAGTCTACAAGTGCCTGGGGTTAAAGTGGCAGTGAGATTGCTGATCAGAAGGGAAGGGCCACACGTTATCCCGGGCTCTCAGCAGCAATTGAATTCCTCCCTAGGCTGCTGCTGCTGCTGCTCCACCTCCCGCACTGAGCTTTCTAGGGTGAGAGCTGTGCTGATGAAGGCAAGAGTGGGCGGAGTTATCCAAGCAGAAGAAGGATGGACATTCCCTTAGAGAAGGCAGGGGAGGGAGGCAGACTGGGCACACACGGCCTGTGTAAGGGCAGGGAACAAGGCACAGAGACCTGGGGAACGTGTTTCACTTGGCCGCTGGTTATGAATGAGATCTCCCCCGTGTGTGTGCCACCGGAGCTCTCCATCGCTCACCTTGTATCGCAGCAGCGCAGCATCTCCTATGCTCAGATAATCCCGCACGGCTGCTCTCCTCCAGCACCGGGGACTTTGTGAAGGAAGCAGCCGCCAGTCTCCCGGAGCAGATAGATCAGCTCACCATGGTCTGGCTCCCCTCAGGCACTGGCAGCCCGTTACATTTGTGCCGCTCCGTGGGGCTTGTTGTGCTCACCTTGCTGGGGATCATTGTATGTTGCGTGTGCGCAGGGGAGCAGCGATTCAGCGCAGAGGTAAGATGAGCACATCTCCCGTTATCCTACTGCGAGCGGCCCCCCATCATCTCTGGGGCCCCATTGTGTCATGCTTGTAACATTATATGTGCCCTATATAAATACCCTGCAGCCTTCCAACTATTGCTGCACTGCAACTTCCACAAGCGGCTGTCACAGGGTGCTGGGAGTTGTAGTGTAACAACTGGAAGTTCTGCAGGTTGGACAGCCTTGCTCACTCCTGTGCGGGGGCTCCTGCCTCTTGCATTGTTAGGGGCTTCTCAAACTCTTGGTCCTTTTACATTGTTATGGGGCCCCTCAAACTCTGGGTCCTTATGCATTGTTAGGGGCCCCTCAAACTCTGGGTCCTTATGCATTGTTAGGGGCCCCTCAAACTCTGGGTAATTTTGCATTGGCAGGCCCCCCTCAAACTCTGGGGCATTTTGCATTGTTAGGGGCCCCTCAAACTCTGGGTCATTTTTCATTGTTAGGGACCCCTCAAACTCTGGGTCCTTTTGCATTGATTGTTAGGGACCCCTCAAACTCTGGCTCCTTTTTATTAAAGGGCTGTTTAGTGATACACAGATTTACTGCCCCTACATTCTGTCTACTGTACCCATTCATTGTGCCTATTCCGCCTGCCATACACGTGAGTGGGGGTGTCGCAGCCCATGTGTACTGTACCCAGAAAAATGAAATGCTCAGTTCTTGTCGTGTATCTAAATGCACACCTGGGCACAGATAGGCAATGCACATTAATGAGGGTAAAAACATAGGATTTATCCTTGAGATATGTGTATCGTATCCTACAGCAAGTGAGTAAATGAGCCCAATTTTTGCCAATGTCATGTCAGTATCATATACACGCCAAAAGTAACTTCATTTAGACAACGGCTGCATCTATATAATAATTTTCAATATGCAAGTACGGATATGGGATCTGTTATCCAGAAGCCCGTTATCCAGGAAGCTCTGAATTTCGAGAAGGCCGTCTCCCATAGACTCCATTATAAACAAATACTTGAAATGTTTAAAAATGATTTCCTTTTTTCTTTGTAATTCTAAAACAGTCATTTGTGTACCCAACTAAAATATAATTAATCCTTATTGGTTGCACAACAATCATATTTCATGTTTAAATTATTTTTTAGTAGAGTTAAGGTATGGAGATGCAAATTACAGAACAATCCCTTAGCCGGAAAACCCCAGCTCCCGAGAATTTTGGATAACAGGTCCCATACCTGTATATTGTATTGTTTTTACTCTGCTATAAACAGCCTACGGAAATGGCCTATTGAATATAGCAGGTGAATATAACAGCGCTGTCTGCTGGTTCAGCGTGGTATTACAACATGCAATGTTTTTTCTATGCGTGCACAGCCCGAACTTTGTTTCTGTATTTTCTGGATAGGAGAGTTTCCATGAATGTGTGGGCATGGAGAGGCAGCCGGTGTTATTGGGGTGCTGGAGAGAAGGCATAGTGCCCAGCATGGCAGTGAACCCAGTTACCTGTTCCCAGTGACTTGTTCTGGGAGGATGGGATGGACTGGAGCAGTGGAACAGACAAGGTTAATCAAGATATTTAAAGGGGCTGTTCACCTTTAAATTAACTTTAAGTATAATGTAGAGAGTGATATTCTGAGACAATTTGCAATTGGTTTTCATTTTTTATTATTTGGGGTTTTTGAGTTATTTAGCCTTTTATTCAGCAGCTCTCCAGTTTTCAGTTTCATGGGCCCCGGCTGACCCAGACTTGCTTCCTTATCAGCTGGCCTCTCTATGTCCGACCCTGGATTTCATCGATTCCACACCTGTAATTCAATATGACTAAACCGCATTTCCCTTCCATATAATGAAAGTGTCTGTAGGAATTAAAGAGGATAATGGTTGGGTGAGTTAGAAAAAAGGGGGTTCCTGGCAATTCAGGAAGTCAGAGTCCCCAGTTGGGGGATGGACCACTTTCGCCTATGGAGGGGGGTGCTCGCTGGGAAGTGTACTCAGCAGCAGCAGCTGGAGAAACTCCCCTGAAATATATAGTGAGAATATCTAGAACAGTATAATTCCTTATAGTTCTGCCCTACCCTACAAGTGCCTGACAATATGCAACTGGTTTTTGTTTTTTTTGTTATTTGTGGTTTTTATTTAGCTTTTTATTCAGCAGCTCTCCAGATTGCAATTTCAGCAATGGAGTTGCTAGGGAACAAATTACCCTAGCAACCGTATCATAAATCCCATATCTGTGATACAATATGACTAAACCGCATTTTCCTTCCATATAATGAAAGTGTCTGTGTAAATGAAAGAGGATAATGGTTGGGTGAGTTAGTAAAAAGGGGGTGCCTATAAATTCAGGAAGTCAGAGTCCCCAGTTGGGGATGGAGCACTTTTGCGCATGAGGGGGATGCTCGCTGGGAAGTGTAGTCATTAGCAACAGCTGGAGAAACACCCCTGAAATATATAGTGAGAATATCTAGCACAGTATAGTTCCTTATAGTTCTGCCCTAGTCAGGGGCGTAACTATAGAGGAAGCAGACCCTGCGGTTGCAGGGGGGCCCAGGAGTGTAGGGGGCCCAGTGAGACCCTAATTAATTAGCAATTTTAATATATCTTGGTAAAATAGGCCAACTTATAAATATTTTGGGGCCCTAAATTGAATTTGCTATGGGGCCCAGTAACAACTAGTTACACACTGGCCCTAGTCTACAGGTGCCTGAGGTTGAAGTGGCAGTGATATTGCTGATCAGAAGGGAAGGGCCACACGTTATCCCGGGCTCTCAGCAGCAATTGAATTCCTCCCTAGGCTGCTGCTGCTGCTGCTCCACCTCCCGCACTGAGCTTTCTAGGGTGAGAGCTGTGCTGATGAAGGCAAGAGTGGGCGGAGTTATCCAAGCTGAAGAAGGATGGACATTCCCTTAGAGAAGGCAGGGGAGGGAGGAAGACTGGGCACACACGGCCTGTGTAAGGGCAGGGAACAAGGCACAGAGACCTGGGGAACGTGTTTTCACTTGGCCGCTGGTTATGAATGAGATCTCCCCCGTGTGCGTGCCACCGGAGCTCTCCATCGCTCACCTCGTATCGCAGCAGCGCAGCATCTCCTATGCTCAGATAATCCCGCACGGCTGCTCTCCTCCAGCACCGGGGACTTTGTGAAGGAAGCAGCCGCCAGTCTCCCGGAGCAGATAGATCAGCTCACCATGGTCTGGCTCCCCTCAGGCACTGGCAGCCCGTTACATTTGTGCCGCTCTGTGGGGCTTGTTGTGCTCACCTTGCTGGGGATCATTGTATGTTGCGTGTGCGCAGGGGAGCAGCAATTCAGCGCAGAGGTAAGACAAGCGCATCTCCCGTTATCCTACTGCGAGCGGCCCCCCATCATCTCTGGGGCCCCATTGTGTCATGCTTGTAACATTATATGTGCCCTATATAAATACCCTGCAGCCTTCCAACTATTGCTGCACTGCAACTTCCACAAGCGGCTGTCAGAGGGTGCTGGGAGTTGTAGTGTAAGAACTGGAAGTGCTGCAGTTTGGACAGCCTTGCTCACTCCTGGGGGGGGGGGGGCTCAGCCTCCTGCATTGTTAGGGGCCCCTCAAACTCTGGCTCCTTTTATTAAAGGGCATTTTGGTGATACACAGATTTACTGCCCCTACATTTCTGTCTACTTTACCCATTCAATGTGACTATTCCGCCTGCCATACACGTGAGTGGGGGTGTTGCAATCCATGTGTACTGTACCCAGAAAAATGAAATGCTCAGTTCTTGTCATGTATCTGAATGCACACCTGGGCACAGATAGACAACTTTGGCAAAATGCACATTAATGAGGGTAAAAACATAGGATTTATCCTTGAGATATTTGTTTTGTTATGCTACAGCCCATAAGTAAATGAGCCCTTCTTTGCCAATGTCATTTCAGTATCATATACGCGCCAAAAGTAACTTGATTTAGACAACGGCTGCATCTATATAATCATTTTCAATATGCAATTACTGGTATGGGATCCATTATCTAGAAATCCGTTATCCAGAAAGCTCTGAATTACGGGGAGGCTATCTCCCATAGACTCCATTATAAGCTAATACTTGAAATGTTTAAACATTTACATTTTACATTGTTTTCCCTGTAATAATAAAACAGTACCTTGTACTTGATCCCAGCTCAGATATAATTAATCAGTATGGGTGGCACAACAATCCTATTTCATGTTTAAATGATTTTTTAGTAGATATAAGGTATGGAGATCTAAATTATGGAAAGATCCCTTAGCCGGAAAACCACAGCTCCAGAGAATTTTGGATATCAGGTTCCATACCTGTATATTGTGTTGTTCTGCCATAAAGAGCCTACAGAAATGGCCTATTGAATATACCATATGGTTTTGCATGTCTGGGCTTTGAGAGGCAGCCGGTGTTATTGGGGTGCTGGAGAGAAGGTATAGTGCCCAGCATGGCAGTGAACCCAGTTACCTGAACCCAGTGACTTGTTCTGGGAGGATGGGATGGTTAATCAAGTATTTAAAGGGGTTGTTCATATTTAAATTAATCTTTAGTATTATGAAGAGAGTGATATTCTGCAATTGGTTTTCATTTTGAATTATTTGTGGTTTTTGAGGTTTTTAGCTTTTTAATCAGCAGCTCTCCAGTTTTCAGTTTCAGAAATCTGGTTGCTAGGGGCCAAATTACCCTAGCAACTATGCACTGATTTGAATGAGAATATGGGATATTAATAGGGCAGGGTCTGAATAGAAAGATAAGTAATAAAAAGTAGCAATAACAATTAATGTGTAGCCTTACAGAGCTTTTGTTTTTAGATGGGGTCAGTGACCCCCATTTGAAAGCTGAAAAGAGTCTGTAGAAGAAGTCAAATAATGAAAAAATAGAAAAAAGAAAAAATGAAGACCAATGCAAAAGTTGCTTAGAATTAGCATCTCTAGAACATACTAAACGTGAAGGTGAACCACCAGTTTAAGCGGTTTTGGTGCCTGCTGGTCTTCCCCGAGTCTCTCCAAGATGTAGTGCCCAGACTGTGCCATGCTTCACCCGTGTGTCTCCCTTGAAGTTCTGGTTAGAGGCTTAAGGCACACGGGCAGTGCGAAGCAAGGGATCTGAAATCGGGTTCTGTCAACCTCTTATGACCTTAGGCAGCTTTGTTAACCTTTTGTGACCCGGACATTAGATAGGGCAGATGCCCAGTGTGGCTACTGAGATCTCTTTGATACTGACTTAAAAAAAAAGTAAACTACAAGATTAAATATAATATAAACACTGCATTTATAAAAGGGGACTATGATGTCTCCTGTGCTCCAGCCATTTCCCAGTGCCACATAAACAGCGACTTGAATGTTGGAATGATTAATGTGAAGGCACACGGCTGTGTGTGCGGTGCCATGCAGAATCACATTCTCAAAGAGGAGCTGGGTGGGCTAGCAGTTTCAAAATCCAAATGCTACAATCTGTGCATCATCGAGTCCACTGATTTGTGTTTGCCACAGAGCCAAATAAAATCATCGTATTGGTTTAAATGTTTATTTATGGAATATGCTTTTTTAAATGTTGTTATTGATCTAACCGGTTGGCCTTTTATCTTTGCCGGCAATCACATTGGTACTGTTTCATTCATGTTCTTTGTAGTAGTCAAAACAGCTGTTCCACTCTTTAGATTCCGACAGGAGGCGTATGTATTAATACACAGTCCTTAAATTCTGACAGGGCAAATATGCAATGTATATCCTGAGAGGAGGTGTATGTACTGATCCAGGTTCTGTATATTCCCCAGGGCAAGTATGTATTGATACTGGGTCTATATATATATTCCCATAGGAGACATACGTATTGATACAGGGTTTGTATATTCTGATAGGAGACATACATATTGATACAGGTTCTGTATATTTGCACAGGAGGTATACATATTGATGCTGGGTCTGTATATTCTGATAGGAGACATATATGTTGATGCAGGGTCTGTATATTCCACCAGGACAAGTATGTATTGATACTTTGTCTGTATATTCCACAGGAGATATATGTATTGATACTGGGTCTGTATATTCTGATAGGATATATAAATCTTGATACTGGGTCTGTATATTCCACCAGGAGAAATATGTATTGATACAGGGTCTGTTTATTCTGAAAGGAGACATACATATTAAAACAATGTCTATATATTCTGATAAGAGACATGTATGCATTGATAATGGGTCTGTATATTCCACCAGGAGATATATGTATTGATACAGGGTCTGTATATTCTGATAGGAGACATATAAATTGATGCACAATCTGTATATTCTACCAGGATAAGTATGTATTGATACTGGGTCTGTATATTCCACCAAGAGATATGTGTATTGATACTGGGTCTGTTTATTCTGATAGGATTCATACACATTGATACAGAGTCTGTATATTTGCACAGGAGGTATATGTATTGATACTGGGTGTGTATATTCTGATAGGAGACATACGTATTGATGCAGGGTCTGTATATACGGGTTCAGACTGGGCCCCTGGGACACCGGGAAAAAACCCAGTGGGTCACCCTCCGACCCAAGCCCACTCCCTGCCCAGATTTTGAGAACCCCACTCCTACTGCAAGTACATTTGGATGCAGCTCAACACAATGTCATGTGATGTAACGCAACATAATGGGGGATACACACCTCAAATGTAGGCTAGCAGACTTATTAGCAGACTTGATGATTGGGGTGCAGGCCCGGACTGGCAATCTGGGGGTTCTGGCAAATGCCAGAGGGGCTGCTATAAGGTGCCATAGAAAGTCAGTATTTAGTGGGCTGGTGGGAGCTGATTGGGCCTCTGTGTATCTGAAATGCCTGGGCCTATTTTATTCTCAGTCTGGACCTGTTGAGGTGTGGGGGGGCTAATGTGGCAGCCCTAGTGGGCCCTGTACACCCCAGTCTGACACTATGTATATTGCAATAGGAGAGGTATATATTCATATAGGAACTGTAATTAATACAAGGTCTGTATATGCTGCCATAAGGCATATGTGGGTGTGTATAAGACATGAGGAGGTGTAAGTACTCTTAGTGGATCTGTAGATACACTGTCTATATATTTCAGCAGGAACCGTATTTATATTGAGTCTATGTACTCCTAATAGAGGCTTATCTATTCATTGATATTGTGTTCGTCCTTGCGGTATATGGGTAAGCTGCACATACCTTTTGTACCAATACGGATGCCTCCCTTTAATACGCAATTTTTAGGGAACAAATGAGCCATATTCATGTTTAACAGTGATTTCATGCTCTGGTTCAACACTTAAGGGTCCGTTTACTAAAGTGCGGTAAATCTGACTTTAAGTTTCCGCATGTTATCGCTGAGAATATTTTTACGCCAGAATATTCGCAGCGACTAAGTTTACTAAACAGCGATGCGCTCAGAAGTCATTGCGATCACTTGCGGTAACTACGTTAAGGAACCAGCTTACGTTAGCGGTAATTTTAGCGAGTTGCGAATTTTCTGGCGAAAAATTACGTTTTTGCGAATATTTATGCTATAAAATAGTCTTGTTTTATGGCGGTTATTATGGCAATTTTTACTGTGACATTTATGGCCAGAAATGCATCTTCAAAACTTATAAACTTTATTGACTGATGATTATACCATCCAACAACATTACCAGAGTGACACCAATCAAACATTTATGCATCATATAAACCCTTCTGCCAATAGAATCATAGGAAATGATACCAGTCAATCTCTTTGCTTCATAGAAATGCACAGTTTAATGTAGCCAATCCCAATGAAACCAAAAAGTGTAGAGGCTGACGAATCCTTGGACTGTGATGCCACTGCCAATAATACGCCTCTGAGCTGAAACTGCTGCTGTTGCACCAGATAGAAGCAGAAGCCAAAACATCCTGTCAGCAATAGCTACAGATCTCTCTCCTGTCAGCAAAGAATGATGGGTAAAAAAAAAACATTATTATGGGATATTTCCTGCCCCTTGAGAATTTTCTGGCGGAAAAAATACTTTTACGCCACTTCATATGTGGCGGTAAAAGTTTGCGAATATTCTGGCGTTAATTTTGTCTTTAGCACATTTCGCTGTTTAGTAAACCATGCGTTAATGTGTACGTAGCGTTATTTTCAGCAAATGCGATAACTGGCGAACAATTATTCTTGCGCAAGAAAATTCGCAAATTTATATTTACCGCAGGTTAGTAAACTGGCGATAACATATTTGGCGAAAATTCTGTCTATATATTGTGCGAATATTTTTAACGCACTTTAGTAAACGGACCCCAGAGGTTGATATGGAATTGCTATGTATGGATGTGCACTGATTTCACACTACAAATACAGTAGATGCATACAATGAAGAATGGAGGTTCCCCTGGGGGTTTTGGCATGTTTGTCTCTGTTGTGAGTAAAATATGGAGTTACCAAATGTAGTGACTAGAGTCTTTAACACACATTAGACTATTGTGTTTTTTCATCTGGCAGAGGTACAGATGCAGTAATGGAAGATGGAGAGAGATCCTAAATACAGGTATGGCACTTGCTTTACAGAATGTTCAGGACTTGGGGTTTTCCGCATGAGTAACCTTTGTGTTCCGATTGTTCCATAATTTAGATCTTCATGCATTAAGTTTACTAAAAAAATAATTTAAACATTAATTAAACCCAGTATTGTATTGCCTCAATATGGATTCATTATATCTTAGGTGGGATCAAGTACAAGGTACTGTTTTATTATTATTACAGGGAAAAAAGGGAAAAAAATTAATTATTTGATTAAAACGGTGTCTATGGGAGATGGCCTTTCTGTAATTCAGAACTGTCTGGATAATGGGTTTCTGGATAACAGATCCCATACCTGTAATTGCATACAGCCTTTGTTTTGGTCCTCTCTTTTTCACCAACTTCTCTGTTGCATTGATACAACTATTACCAGGCCACTTTGGTAGAAAACTGTATTTGTTGCCCCATGCTAGAGAGAAATGGACTTGTAGTCCATAGGACAAGTAGTGTCTGGCTACAGAGGTAGAGCATTGTACAAGTAGTGTTAGGCCACTGATTTAGAGCATTGTACAAGTAGTGTTAGGCCACTGAGGTAGAGCATTGTACAAGTAGTGTTAGGCCACTGATTTAGAGCATTGTACAAGTAGTGTTAGGCCACTGAGGTAGAGCATTGTTCAAGCAGTGTCAGGACACCGGGCTAGAGACGTGTACAAATAGTCTCAGGCCACAGAGAGGTAGAGAAATGCACAAGTAGTGTCAGGTCACAGAGGTAGAGAAGTGTACAAGTTGTGTCAGACCACTTGGGTAGTAGAAGTGTACAAATAGTGTCAGGCCATAGAGAGGTAGAGAATTGTACAAGTAGTGTCAGGCCTAGGGGGTAGTAGAAGTAGAGAAGTGTACACCTAGTGCAGTAGAGAGATAGAGAATTGTACAAATAGTGTCAGGCCACTCAGGTAGAAAATAATTGGGTTCAGGCCTCACTAGAGAGTAAAGGTCCCCATAGATTTTTCTTTGCCGAACGACCGATTTTAACGTAATCCAACCAATCCGTCAAATTATCGTGAAGTTAGTGGGATTCGAACGATCGTACATCTTACGATTTTTCGTCCAACATCTGTCAGAAAATTGATTGCCCAGGTTAAAAAATCTTTATCCGTCCCAGTGCAATCTATCTATGTTTGTAGGGCCAACCAGGCAGCTCCCCTTCAGTTTTGCTGCAATATCGCCTGAAATGGTCTTTTTAGTTGATGGACACATCGTACATTTAAACAATTGTTTCGAGATAATTGTGGTCTCTTGATAAAGAAAATATCTTTTAAAGATCTTTACATCTATGGCCAAAGAGTGATCTTCAGGTGAATGTCATGCACTTTAGTATGTGTAGTATGGTGGATACAGGGCGGTAGTAAGGTAGGTTGCTGATGGCACAAGAGCGAAGTGGAAAGAGGAAAGTGATTATGATGCTTTGACGCACAACGCTACAGAACTTCCTGGGACTGAAACTGTTCTGCTTCTGTAAAACTAAAAATAGCTTCCTTTTGTGTAATCTCAGCAGAAGACAGGAAAACCATGGGAAAGAAGAATGTGCTTAAGCAGGAATATATTTAGGATATTGTGTCTGTTTCCTTTTTCCCCTTAAGGCAAATACCATTCTGCAGTTACATTGATCATTTGGCTAACTGTCACTGTAAGCTTACCAACAAAAATACTTTCAAGGAGTAGTTCACCTAAAAATGAACTTTAAGTATGGTGTTAGCAGCAGAATTCCAAGACAATTAGCTCTTTTTATTTTGGTGGTTTTTCCATTATATACAGGTTTTTTTTTTTGGTTCCGCAGTGCACAGGCAGTTTAATGGCTGCCAGGCAGTAATTATCATAGCAAACAGGCAGCAGGTTTGAAATTGAAATCCAAGATCAAAAGGGCCTGAAAATAAAAATAAGCAATAACAAAATATTAAAAAATTCTAAAATTGAAGAGAAACAGGCAGTTTTTCTTTAGGTTGGAAAGAACCAGAAAAGGTCAAAATACAGTAAGTAAGGAAGGCTTACTGAAATATTGCTAAGAATAAGTCCATCAATAAATAATAAAAAATAATGTAGTGAGTTCCCCTTTCATGTTTCCAAACTTCCACTCTACAAGCTGAGTAAGTAGTAGCAGGACTAGCATACTGCCCTAGAGCTGTGTTGGTGCCCAGAATGTTGATGACATGAAACAGAAGACTATTATTTAGCTACCTAAAACAGAATTTCCTCTGTGTTTTGTCATGGATTCCAGTGTTCCGGAGGGGGGTTAGACTGTATTTTCACATGAGGTTGCAGTTGTCTGTTGCGTATATTTTTACATTGACTTTTTTAAGTATAATTTATAACCAGAGAAAAAATGCTGTGTTCTGGCTCTTATGTAGATGTATTGCCAGCTATTGCCATGTTTGTGGAGTAAGGAGGCCAATTGAGTGTTGCACCCCTGGATCAGCATTAAGGCTAGGCTTACACACTTAGAGGGCTCCTGGTTCTATCTCGCGTTCCTTTTCCAGTTTATTGAGAATGTGTGAATTTGTAAGAAATAAGCAAATGACTGTCCAGCAAATTGGAGAGGCAGAGGCATTGATGGACACAGAATGATGGCCAGATATGGATCTGTTTCTCAATTTTTTTTAAAAATAATAATACATTCATATAATAAAACAGTGCCTTGTATTTCATGCCAATTAGGATATAATTAATACTTCTAGGAGGCAAAACAATCCTGTTGGGTTTATATAATGTTTGTGATGTTTTAGTAGACTTAAGGTATGGAGATCCAAATTACAGAAAGATCCCTCATCCAGAAAACCCCAGGTCCCAAGCATTCTGGATAACAGGTCCCATACCTGTACACTAAATACCCTTAGGATATCAATTACATCTGATAACTCAGTATTTTAATGCGTATGTGCCCCTTCAAAAGGCAGTGCTCTAAATAAATAGTAAGCCTTTAGTATGCCTGTATATAAAAAGGCATACACACATATATTTAGTACTGACTGGGATGTAACAGTAGAAACAGAAGAACAAGCAGTTGCTGAGAGGTTCATGAGTGAAGAGCCCATCAGAAAGCCAATAAACTGCCAGCTCAGTCTGAAATGGCAAATTGGGCAGCCTATATTGGCAGGTGCATGGCCACCTTGGGTGAAGATTTTAGGAGATGATACAGTACATTCATGCTTTTTTTCAAGATTCCTTATTCTAGGAAAGCTTTTCTGTGTCAGCAGGAGCCGTTGTAGTGCTGAGTCCACTTCTCTCCCCTCTGGCATCTAAATATTAACCCTCTCTTTAAGAGAGACCTAATTAAGTATCGCACATTTTCATCCACAATTCAAAACCAATAAGGTGTGAAAATTGAGACATTAAAATCAAGAGAAGAGCACGTGGGTAAATGCTTTTACACATTCCCATTTGCAGCAGAGACAGCTTCTGGAGCTGAAAGACTCACTGACTCTTCAGCCTTCTGTCTGTTGTTCACACCTTAGTCTCTTGGGTAGCAACAAATTATTTTGGATGTGCTGCTTCTGTTTATGAAGCCGGCCTGCTGGGTGGATCTGCACTTAATTGCTAGCACTATTTCTGCTGGGTTTGCTGCAGCACATTAAACTAGAAAAATGTCCATCATAGCACCATGTGACTGTTTGTGAACTAAAACTCCCTTTACCCTTGGCTAAGCTCGGAATTGATGGGAATTATAATGTAGAGATAAAATATCTAATTCCTACTGCAAACAGACAAATACAATTACGATCTTAAATATAAATATGTTATTTTTTGATAGAAAGGGAAAAGAAGAGGACTTTGGCTGATTTCCCTGCCAGCAGTATCTTAGATATCTTTGAAATGCCTGAATTCTGTGCAGGGCACTACTGTCCCTCAGCCAGTGAAGGGGTTAAACGTTTTTTTCTACGAGACTCAACACCAACTATTAAATGGCTAACTTCTATTTCATATATTTTTTTTATTGCATTGGTTGCTTCTTATTTGCTTTTCAGAATATCTGCTCTTCAGGGCCTAAACTAGGGGTCAATAGAAGAGGCACATGCCTATGGCGCTATGTTGGGGGCACGTACCTCTTCATTTCCCCTACCACTAGTCCAGGCCCTTGTCCCCACACTACCTGTATGTCCTTTAACTCCCTTCCCGGTCTTCAGCAGTCTTTCTGATAAGCGTACACACATATGCTGGGCGCATGGAGGCCAGCCATGTTGCCTAAGGAGCCTGCCCATTTTTAATTTGGATTAGAATTGGATGGATCAGGGAGAAAATATTTTAGAAAAGGTTTGGAAAGGATGATTTAACACTGCACAATTCAAGACTATATTATGCAAGGCATTGGGCTTGGGCAGGGGCATTGCTGGCAAAGACAAGACATCCTCTGGTCTCTCCCATTATCAGTTTTTTAGGCATATAAGATATTTTTTCCATTAAGCTACTAAAAAATGCCCTTTAAACTAAATTGCCTCTTAAAGTGGACAACTCAATATTGTTTTACTAGCACAACGGTCACAATTATGTCCTCTGCACTATAATACCAATGGTGTGTGATGGGATATTGTAGATCAAAATGGTACCAACCACCTTAGTCCATCCATGGAGCCTGCTTACTGATACCTGTGCTATTAACTGGCTCTTATTTGCCACTTTAACAGTTATGCTGGCCACACAAGGGCTTATTTTCAGAAAATTCAACTGATTACTTCTGTTACCAATATGGATTAGTTGGTCAAATTTATCTGAATTACCCTTGGAAACCAAAAAAGAGAAAGATGTGCTCGCATAGACTCACCCCCTGCATTGCTCAAGTGTATGTCAGGGAAAGAACCAAAAAGAGCAGGTTACACACCAATCCAGAGCTTCAACACTGCAAAGTCAATCAAAAAGATATAAAGGGGTAAACAGGCTGCACTCCTTCCCTTGAGTTAAAAGCAGTTATTTATTTGTTCATTAAAAACTTAAGTGGCTGCTGTAAATCAAACCCCTGACGCTTTTTGGTTGTGTGAACCCTGGTCAATCAAGTGGATATTTTTTGCATGTAGCCTTTTTAAGAATTAGCAGTAATACAGATTTTACTTTGAAAGAGACAAGCAGGCGTAAGGGTTAACAATGCTGTTGTGGCCAAATTGAGGAATTAGCCATTGCTTGTGACGGAAAGACATCATTAGTGATGCTTAAGTACAGCTGAGCAAAGATAGAAATCATTATGCACGCTCAGTTCATCCTCATTTATAATGCACTTCCTCCCCTAAAACACCGCAAGGATTTGCACTGCTGCTCTTGGGTTTATACCAGGGATGTACCGAACTGAAAATACTCACTTTCCAATGCACTGCATTATTAGTATTGGCAGCATTCCACGCTTTGGCCGGAGCATAGATATAGAATGAGGCACAAGCTGGAACTGCCAATGTCGCTGGTCGGCAGCTGTTGGACATGAGTTCTGAGCATTTTAGATCACCACAAACTGAATGTTTCATAGCTTAGGTACAGAAATATAAATCAGGAATTAGGGATGCACCCAATTCACTATTTTGTATTTGGCTGAACCCCCGAATCCTTCGCAATCAGCCGAATACCAAACCAAATCCGAATCCTAATTTGCAAATGCAAATGAGGCTGTGAAGGGGAAATATTTTTTTACTTCCTTGTTTTGTGATAAAAAGTCATGAGATTTCCCTCCCCGCCCCTAATTCACATGAAAAAGGCTGAATCCCGAACCGAATCCTGGATTCGGTGCATCCCTATCAGGAATATGGGATATGGGCTCATTAATCTAGCAAGACATAATAACATATTTTCCAGCAATGTAAGTAATAAAGTAGACAATACAAGTCTGGAAGGGCAAAATGGGGCCCCACATCTGTTATGAAAAAACTCATATCCCAGCTTCATTGGTGTAGCTTTAGGAAAAGCAAACCCTGAACAGGGGCCTGGACTGAGGTATAGATTCAGTTTATGTTTGTGCTGTAGGGGTCCAGTTACTTCTAGGAACCTCATCATCTGGACTGGCAGGGAGTTGCCGGAGGGATCATGCAATTTCCAGCACATAACAGTGGTGTTTGCAACCCCTTTGGAGAACAGAAGAATTCATGACACAAAGGTATTGGGGTACATTGCTATTGATGTGGCCCTGAGAGTCTATAGGGACTCCTGTTATTCGCTCAGGTAGAATAGAGGGGAACAGGGGTGTCGCCCCCCAGCTTGAAGCCTTCAAATGCCAGAGGAGAATTATAGTAGCCTCTTTCATTGGAGCTACTGAATTAAAAGAGGCAGTTCTGTCTGGCTGCACATGCTTCCAATCAATCAGAAAAAGGATTTGGCTTTTCCAGGAAAAGCCTTTACGAAATTGTACATTTTTTATTATTCTTTCTTTTTTTACAGCGCTGATATTTCAAGGTGATGACAAGTGTTTTGATGCTTCCACGTGGGATATTTTAACAGTTTTATTAAACACTGTACTCAGACCAGTAAATGGCAAGTGATCGGCAGAGGCACTAAAATAAATGAATATAATATGTAATGCACATTTCTTTATTCGGTGTTTGGAATATTTAAAAGGCGTCTTCTAACCAAAAACTGTTTTTGCTATGCAACTCTCCAGTATAGATTAGTAAATAAACCAGTTGGAGCGCATGTTCAACAGATGCCATATTCCACAAATTTAAAAGTGGCACCTATAGCAAGATCCTTACCTAATAACAGAAACACACTTGTGTACATTTAGTTTTCCATCCACAGAGGGGAGAATTGCCTCTGGTCAACAGAAACTCACCCCTGGTGCCTCTGGAAATTTTGTGTTTTTAGAATTCTCAATCAGCAGTAGCACTTGTGTCACCTTAGTGGTGATCATGGCCACCATGTTGGATTTGTTCAAGAGCCAAGAATCTCCCTAGAAAATGAAATGCTTTCCATTGTTGGTACAGTGTCACCGGGTGGGGGATAGGTCAGTGAGGCAAGTGGGCTTCTCGAATAAATTTTTTTTTATCATTTGTGGTTATTGAGTTATTTAGTTTTTTAGTAGCTCTCCAGTTTGCGTCTGTTTGCTAGGGTCCAGATTACCCTAGCAACCATACATTGATTTGAATAAGAGACTGGAATATGAACAGGAGAGGCCTGAATAGAAGGTAGAGTAATAAAAAGTAGCAATAATAATACATTTGTGGCCTTGCAGATGGGGTCAGTGACCCCTATTTGAAAGCTGAAAAGTTTTAAAAATAATTCAAAAACTGTTAAAAATAAACAATGAAGAACAGTTGAAAGTTGCTTAGAGTTAGCCATCCTAAAAGTTAACTTAAAGGTGAATCATCCCTTTACTCCATCTAGGGCTGGATCATTATCACCCTAATGAAAATGGGTTAGCTGTCCTCTCTGAGTCAGTAATATTCTAAGGCATATCCAGCACTTGCCTTCAGACAGGAGGTAATTACTGAGGTTTATGGGTGCTCAGCAGTACCCTCCCTTCTACTGTACAACATGTGCCATATTGCCCCAGAAGATTATAGCTTATCCAGCTGGGGTGCACGGTTAAAATATATGTATTTACATTTTCAGAAGAACCAGCACTCCCATATAGGGATGTAGCGAACGTCGGAAAAAAAGTTCGCGAACATATTCGCGAACTTGCGCAAAAACGCGAGCGGTTCGCGAACGGTTCGCGAACCCCATAGACTTCAATGGGAAGGCGAACTTTAACATCTAGAAAAGACATTTCTGGCCAGAAAAATGATTTTAAAGTTGTTTAAAGGGTGCAACGACCTGGACAGTGGCATGCCAGAGGGGGATCAAGGGCAAAAATGTATCTGAAAAATCTGCCTGTGTGTGCTTGGAAGAGATAGTGTAGGGGGAGAGCTGTTAGTGATTTCAGGGACAGATGATAGTAAGTTTGCTGGCTAGTAATCTGCTTGATACTGCTCTGTATTGGAGGGACAGAAGTCTGCAGGGGATTTGAGGGACATTTTAGCTTAGGTAGCTTTGCTGGCTAGTAATCTACTGTTCTCTTTAAACAACTGCCATAACGTTGACCTTGTAGGCATTGTTTGCCCAGTTTTTTTGGACGCAGCCACTGAAGCACAGTTGCCAGAAAAAATATGCCATATAAATGCTGAAAATAGTCATTTTTCGCCATACGTTGACCTTGTAGACATTGTTTGCCCAGTTTTTTTGGACGCAGCCACTGAAGCACAGTTGCCAGAAAAATTATGCCATATAAATGCTGAAAATATAAATTTTTTTGGTTGCAGCCACTGAAGCACAGAGGCCAGAAAAATTACGCCATATAAATGCAGAAAATATGCATTTTTTTGGTCGCAGCCACTGAAGCACAGTTGACAGAAAAATTATGCCATATAAATGCTGAAAATATAAACTTTTTTGGTTGCAGCCACTGAAGCACAGAGGCCAGAAAAATTATGCCATATAAATGCAGAAAACATGCATTTTTTTGGTCGCAGCCACTGAAGCACAGTTGCCAGAAAAATTATGCCATATAAATGCTGAAAATATAAATTTTTTTGGTTGCAGCCACTGAAGCACAGAGGCCAGAAAAATTATGCCATATAAATGCAGAAAATATGCATTTTTTTGGTTGCAGCCACTGAAGCACAGAGGCCAGAAAAATTATGCCATATAAATGCAGAAAATATGCATTTTTTTGGATGCAGCCACTGAAGCACAGTTGCCAGAAAAAATATGCCATATAAATGCTGAAAATAGTCATTTTTTGCCATACGTTGACCTTGTAGACATTGTTTGCCCAGTTTTTTTGGTTGCAGCCACTGAAGCACAGAGGCCAGAAAAAATTAAACCAGTAGGGTTTGCACCCTAGTTTGTAACGGTGGCGGAGGGAGGAGGAGGACGCTAAAGGACAGCTGTGTGTGGAGTCATGAGGCTTGAAGAGAAGGACAGCTGCATAGAAGTCAGAACAAGTCTTCCGGCGTGCAGTAACCCTCCGAGATCCACCCCTCATTCATTTTAATAAAGGTTTTTTTTTGTGACCTAGGCGAGTTCTCTTCTCAGTTACAATCCCTCCTGCTGCACTGAAGGTCCTTTCTGAGAGCACACTTGAGGCTGGGCAAGACAAGAGGTTCATGGCAAATTGTGACAGCTCTGGCCACAGATCAAGCCTGCGCACCCAGTAGTCCAGGGGTTCATCGCTCCTCAGAGTGTCGATATCTGCAGTTAATGCCAGGTAGTCCGCTACCTGCCGGTCGAGGCGTTCTTTGAGGGTGGATCCAGAAGGGTTGTGGCGCTGCCTTGGACAGAAAACATTTGCATGTCTGACGTTACAGACTGGCCAAAGGGCTTTGTCCTTGCAGGTGTGCTCGTGGCAGGATTACTGGCACCTCTGCCCCTGGAATGTTGATGAGTTCCTGAAGTGACATCACCCTTAAAAGCATTGTACAACATGTTTTGCAGGCTGGTTTGTAAATGCCGCATCTTTTCGGACTTGTGGTATGTTGGTAACATTTCTGACACTTTATGCTTGTACCGAGGGTCTAGTAGCGTTGCGACCCAGTACAGGTCCTTCTCCTTAAGCCTCTTGATACGGGGGTCCTTCAACAGGCATGACAGCATGAAAGACCCCATTCTCACAAGGTTGGATGCAGAGCTATCCATCTCCGCTTCCTCATTATCAAGGACTGCATCATCCACGGTCTCCTCCCCCCAGCCACGTACAAGACCAGGGGTCCCCAAAAGGTCACCACTAGCCCCCTGGGAAGCCTGCTCCTGTTGGTCCTCCTCCTCCTCCTCCACAAAGCCACCTTCCTCCTCTGACTCCACTTCTGGCACCTCTCCCTGCGTTGCAGCAGGTGCCTGGGTTCGTTCTGGTGATTCCGACCAGAAATCGTGCGCTTCCAGCTCCTCGTCACGCTGGTCTACAGCCTCATCTGTCACTCGTCGCACGGCACGCTCCAGGAAGAAAGCGAAGGGTATTAGGTCGCTGATGGTGCCTTCGGTGCGACTGACCATATTTGTCACCTCTTCAAAAGGTCGCATGAGCCTGCAGGCATCGCGCATAAGCACCCAGTAACGGGGGAAAAAAATCCCCAGCTGTGCAGATCCAGTCCTACCACCCAGTTCAAAAAGGTACTCGTTGACGGCCCTTTGTTGTTGCAGCAGACGTTCCAACATAAGGAGCGTTGAATTCCAGCGAGTCTGGCTGTCAGAAATCAAACGCCTGACTGGCATGTTGTAGCGCTGCTGAATGTCAGCAAGGCGTGCCATGGCTGTGTAGGAACGTCTGAAATGGGCCGACACCTTTCTGGACTGGGTGAGAACGTCCTGGAATCCTGGGTACTTGGAGACAAAACGTTGGACTATTAAATTTAACACATGTGCCATGCAGGGCACATGTGTTAAATTGCCTAGTCTCAACGCTGCCAACAGATTGCTTCCATTGTCACACACCACTTTTCCGATCTGCAGTTGGTGTGGGGTCAGCCACCGATCGGCCTGTGACTGCAGAGATGACAGGAGTACAGATCCGGTATGGTTTTGCTTTCCAGGCACGTCATCCCCAAGACAGCGTGACAACGGCGTACCTGGCACGTCGAATAGCCTAGGGGGAGCTGGGGGTGCACAGGTGTGGAGGAGGAGAAGGAGGACCCAGCAGCAGAGTAAGAAGAAGAAGAAGACGAGGTAGAGAGCGATGGAGGAGTAGAGGTGGTGGCAGAACCGCGTGCAATCCGTGGCGGTGACACCAACTCCACTGTTGTTGTTGAGCTACCCATTCCCTGCTTCCCAGCCATTACCAAGTTCACCCAGTGGGCAGTGTAGGTGACATACCTGCCCTGACCATGCTTGGAGGACCATGCGTCAGTAGTCATATGGACCTTTGGCCCAACACTAAGTGACAGAGATGCGGTAACTTGGCTCTGCACATGTTGGTACAGGTGTGGTATTCCCTTTTTAGAAAAAAAATTGCGGCTGGGTACCTTCCACTGCGGTGTCCCAATTGCTACAAATTTGCGGAAGGCCTCAGAGTCCACCAGCTGGTATGGTAAAAGCTGGCGGGCTAAGAGTGCAGACAAGCCAGCTGTCAGACGCCGGGCAAGGGGGTGACAGTCAGACATTGGCTTCTTACGCTCAAACATGGCCTTCACAGAAACTTGGCTGGTGGCAGATGACTGGGAATGGGAACAGGTGGTCAAGGTGGAAGGCGGAGTGGAGGGTGGTTCAGACGGGTCAAGGAGAGCAGAGGTAGAGCAGTAAGATGCTGGACCAGAAGGAGTGTGGCTTTTAGTTTGCCTGTTGCCTTTGAGGTGTTGCTCCCAAAGTGCTTTGTGCTTGCCGCTCATGTGCCTTCGCATAGAAGTTGTACCTATGTGGCTGTTGGGCTTACCAAGGCTCAGTTTCTGACTGCACTCATTGCAAATTACAATGCTTTTGTCAGAGGCACACACATTAAAAAATCCCACACTGCTGACTTTTTGGAAGTGTGCGATCTGGCGGTAACAGTAGAAGTTGGCGGAGTTGGCGGTATTGGCGGCAATGGCGGGTGCGTTGGCCGGCTGAACACAGGTGCCGATACATGTTGTTGCCCTGCTGATCCCTGCGGGCTGTCCTCCCTGCTTCTTCTAAGTCTTATTCTCCTACTGCCTCTCTGACTCTCCGTCTCTCCATCTGAACTACCCTCTCTTGCTCTCTTCTACTAGGCACCCACAAAACATCAATCTCCTCATCATCATTCTCCTCAGATGCATCAATTTCTTCTGACACATCACAGAAGGAAGCAGCAGCGGGGACCTCCTCCTCATCACTCATTATGTCCATCTCTATCGTGTTCTCTGCCAGAATTAAATCTGGTGTAAGGTCCTCATCTCCTTCATCTTCTTCTGGCAATAATGGTTGCGCATTACTCAGTTCAAGAAACTCATTGGAAAATAACTCCTCTGACCCCAGTGAAGAAGGGGCACCGGTGGTGGAGGAAGTGTTACGTGGGGTGGCCATAGCAGTGGAGGATGAGGAGGATGTTGTGGTAAAGTTAGAAACGGTAGAGGATGGGGTGTGCTGTGTAAGCCAGTCAACTACCTCTTCAGCATTTTGGGAGTTCAGGGTCATTGGCTTTTTAAAACTGGGCAATTTGCTAGGGCCACAGGATTGCATAGCAGCACGGCCCCTAGCACGGCCTCTGCGTGGCGGCCTGCCTTTGCCTGGCATTATTTTTAAAAAAACAACAACAACAACAAAAACTCAGTTGGTTTTTCTGGAAACGATAATACACACAGCTAGATGGCGGGTTGAAGAAAACACTGTGCAAATAATGCCTACAAAGTCAACGTATACACTACTACAGCGGTGGATACGGATTACGTAAAATATATGAATGCTGCTTGAAAAAAAGTAACTCAAGTGGTTTTTCTAGAGACGATAATATTATCAATATTTAGACAAAATGTGAACAAGGTCACACAGCTCGATGGCGGGTTGAAGAAAACAGTGTGCAAATAATGCCTACAAGGTCAACGTATACACTACTACAGCGGTGGATACGGATTACGTAAAATATATGAATGCTGCTTGAAAAAAAGTAACTCAAGTGGTTTTTCTAGAGACGATAATATTATCAATATTTAGACAAAATGTGAACAAGCTCACACAGCTCGATGGCGGGTTGAAGAAAACACTGTGCAAATAATGCCTACAAGGCCAACGTATACACTACTACAGCGGTGGATACGGATTACGTAAAATATATGAATGCTGCTTGAAAAAAGTGACTCCGGTGTTTTTTCTGGAGACGGTAATATTATGGATATTTAGACAGAATGGGAACAAGGTCACACAGCTCGATGGCGGGTTGAAGAAAACAGTGTGCAAATAATGCCTACAAGGCCAACGTATTCACTACTACAGCGGTGGATACGGATTACGTAAAATATATGAATGCTGCTTGAAAAAAGTGACTCCGGTGTTTTTTCTGGAGACGGTAATATTATGGATATTTAGACAGAATGGGAACAAGGTCACACAGCTCGATGGCGGGTTGAAGAAAACAGTGTGCAAATAATGCCTACAAGGCCAACGTATACACTACTACAGCGGTGGATACGGATTACGTAAAATATATGAATGCTGCTTGAAAAAAAGTAACTCAAGTGGTTTTTCTAGAGACGATAATATTATCAATATTTAGACAAAATGTGAACAAGGTCACACAGCTCGATGGCGGGTTGAAGAAAACAGTGTGCAAATAATGCCTACAAGGCCAACGTATACACTACTACAGCGGTGGATACGGATTACGTAAAATATATGAATGCTGCTTGAAAAAAGTGACTCCGGTGTTTTTTCTGGAGACGGTAATATTATGGATATTTAGACAGAATGTGAACAAGGTCACACAGCTCGATGGCGGGTTGAAGAAAACAGTGTGCAAATAATGCCTACAAGGCCAACGTATACACTACTACAGCGGTGGATACGGATTACGTAAAATATATGAATGCTGCTTGAAAAAAGTGACTCCGGTGTTTTTTCTGGAGACGGTAATATTATGGATATTTAGACAGAATGGGAACAAGGTCACACAGCTCGATGGCGGGTTGAAGAAAACAGTGTGCAAATAATGCCTACAAGGCCAACGTATACACTACTACAGCGGTGGATACGGATTACGTAAAATATATTATGGCTGCTTGAAAAAAGTGACTCCGGTGTTTTTTCTGGAGACGGTAATATTATGGATATTTAGACAGAATGTGAACAAGGTCACACAGCTCGATGGCGGGTTGAAGAAAACAGTGTGCAAATAATGCCTACAGGGCAAATAATGCCTAAAAGGTCAACTTATACACTACTACAGCGGTAGTAAAATAAAAAAAAGTAAAATAAAAAAAAATGAATATTAAAAAAAAAAATTAAAGTTGGTGCTGCTGAACTACTAGGAGCAGCAGATTAGCACACCAGTCCCACTCCCCAACACTGCTAGACTAATAGCACTGGGCTCTTATAGTAGTAGTAGTAGTAGTAGTAGTAGTAGTAGTAGTAAAACAACAAAAAAATAAATAAAAGCAGTCCTTACAAGGACTACTGTTATTGCAGCAGTCAGCAGATGAGATCAGAAGCAGGACAGCTGCCCACTGCAGCTACATACAGAGCACTGCAGTAGAAGGTAGATTACTAGCCAGCAAAGCTACCTAAGCTTAAATGTCCCTCAAACCCCTGCAGACTTCTGTCCCTCCAATAACAGAGCAGTATCAAAACGATTACTAGCCAGCAAACTTTCAACTGTCCCTGAAATCACTAACAGGCAGCAGCTCTCTCCCTACACTATCTCTTCAGCACACACAGGCAGAGTGAAAAAACGCTGCAGGGCTTCGGTTTTTATAGGGAAGGGGAGTGGTCCAGGGGAGAGCTTCCTGATTGGCTGCCATGTACCTGCTGGTCTGGGGTGAGAGGGCAAAAAAAAGCGCCAACAATGGCGAACCCAAAATGGCGAACGTCGCGCGACGTTCGCGAACTTCCGGCGAGCGCGAACACCCGATGTTCGCGCGAACAAGTTCGCCGGCGAACAGTTCGCGACATCTCTACTCCCATATATAAAAAAAAATATCTGTTTTTATTTCTGTTGCATTCCAACGTTTCGGTCCCTGTTGAGAAAGGTCCCAACAGGGACCGAAACGTTGGAATGCAACAGGAATAAAAACAGATATTTTTATATATGGGAGTGCTGGTTCTTCTGAAAATTTTAAAATATATATATATATATATATATATATATATATATATATATATATATATATATATATATATATATATATATATATATATATATATATATATATATATATAAAGATATCTCTTTACCCCATGAAACTTTACAATAGTTTCTGTACTGAGTCGTAAGGAGGCGAGCTTCTGGGGCAAGATTTTATATGCCCTGAAAAGCTTCTCCAAAGGATCCTGGGACATTTTGACAAGGGATAAAAACATTTGCCCTATAAAACGCTGCCAATTACAACATGCCCTTTCAGAAACTGCCACATGCTTCTTTATGTATTATTGCCAGTAAGAAGTCAATCCATGACAGGCGTTATGATACTTTGCAGCTTAAGGTTGCATATTTAATTCAGTCTGGAGTGTTCTTGCAGGCAGACAATCTGGCCATTTAATGGAGCTATAAATGCTCTTTTGTAAGAGATTACTGGCTGTTGGTGCCTTCACTCTGACTTCTGAATGAGCCTGACTCTCGCTCACTCCTGTGTCTGTTCCCAGGGGTCTCCAGGAGTACATTGCACTGGAGATGCTGAACTTTCAAATTTGTAAGACTAGATGTATATTTTAATTGGATGTTTATTTAATCCCGAACGCGTGCACTTTGCAAGGAATGCTGGATGGACGTGAGCCAGTAGTTTGTGGCAAAATTACTGGTTGTAAAACTCAGAATATATGTATGGCTGAAAGGACATGTAATTAAGCCTTTAAAGGGGATGCAAGCCCAAAAATAAAATGTCGCCTAATGATAGAAAATATAAATTTAATAAAAACCAACAATTGGTGGGGCAAATAATAAGCGTATGAAAAATGAAATGCCCAAAGTATTCCTGAAAAGGTCAGAGTCCGTTTAAAAGAGGAAAAAAGGTTCTCCCACCACAAAGTAAAATGCAGCAATTAAAATAGGGCAGATATCAAGAGCCCTTGGAGGGGGTCACCCTAGAAATACATAACATTTCAATAGTAAATTCATTTTTTCACTGTCGTCCGTTTGTGGGTGGTTGGTCAAAAAATTGTGTATGTTGCTTCAAAATGGACCGGCACACCAAAGTATTGTATCACCAAATTTTATTGAGCCGGCCATCACTTGTGCATCTGTTTCACATCTCTTGTTCATTCAGTGAAATGAATTCAGAAAAACACGCATCATGTAACAAATTTCAACAGAACTGTAAATGATCTTTCTGTAACTGTACTTATTAAATAATTAAATGTGGTGAATGCAAGGAGTATAGAAATAATTTATCCCCAGGGAACCCAATCCATCATCTCAGCACAATGGCCTCTCTAAAAGCAGGGATGACTTACAGCTGCATATGGCATTACTGGGGGGTGACACAGGTAGACAGGGAATCCTGCATGCTCAGCTGGAGATTGGGATGGCCTCTACTTGAAACACACACTGGAAACACAGACATCTGTTATGATCAGCCTAGAATTCAGGGATATGTACTGTTATGAACAGAGTATCACTTAACAGGAAAGTTATTATATACAGTAGTAACAACATATATATAATTAATGGCAAATACATCATGTAAATACATTGGGTTTAGCTTCCGATGACAAGGATACTGGCAAGCAATAGAAGACTGAACAAAGCAAAAACATAGTTTCTCTTGTTCATTAATCTATCAGTGGGGCAGAGATGCATCAAAATCCATAAGTAGGACCTGACATGCAGGAACCCCATTCACCTCTCAGGCAGCGTCAGGGGCGATGCTCTGCAGCTATACAAACCATATTTCACTTGTCATGGAAACACAGCCATAATTCAACCAAAACACACGTTATGGTGTTATATACGGTGGCACAGTATTAGCCCTAAGTAAAGGGATTCTGTGACTGATCATATGGTACATAGTCCATGTCCATCAAAAAAGTCCAAATGAACCCCAGTGCACATACTGTATATACACACATACTTATATAGAGCAATCTATACACTCACATATATGGGATACGTTTGAAAAAAGGCTGGTGTTCCAGCCGAAACGTCAGTTTTTCATCTTCAATAAAATTATTTTCATGCTATAAGTCCTGTGAGTGCGACTACTTCTAACAATATATATATATATATATATATATACAGGTATAGGATCCCTTATCCGGAAACCCGATATCCAGAAATCTCTGAATAACGGAATGGCTGTCTCCCATAGGCTCCATTTTATCCAAATATTTCAAATTTTTTAAAATGATTTCCTTTTTCTCTGTAATAATAAAACAGTAGCTTGTATTTGATCCCAACTAAGATATAATTAATCCTTATTGGAAGAAAAAACAGCCTATTGGGTTTATTTAAGGTCTAAATTAATTTCTTGTAGACTTAAGGCATGGAGACTCAAATTACGGAAAGATCCGTTATCCGGAAAACCCCAGGTCCCGAGAATTCTGGATAACAGGTCCCATACCTGTATGTATATATATATACTGGTTATAAGAACTTGTAATCAACCTGGAAAAACTCCATGAGGAAGGCTCGAGTTTAGGAGCCGAAACGTCAGAATAAAAACCACTTTTTTTGTTTGCACAATTTACAATGCCTATATATATATATTATACACAAGAGCCATGAATATCCTGTAAATGTATCCTTATAAATGGTGCTTAGTGATATCATCAGTTATAATCGGAGCTTAGTGATGTCATTTCTGTCACATGACTCACTGTAACTTGTGTATTATAATAAATAAAGTTCCCCCTGTTGTAAAATATGAGGATATTAGAAGTCACCTCGGAGTTCCATGACCTGTATATTGTCTTGAACTCCTCGGTAACTTATATTATCCTTGTATTTTACAAGAGGGGGGTACTTTATTCATTATATAATAATTAGAATATTGATTACACATTGGCAATTCTGAAAACGATTAAAAGATAGTATTGCTCGATAAAAAAAAACATAACTTCTATACTTACCAAGGAAAAGTTATATTATATCAAGTTCCTATCACACACACAAGCATTTTAAAGCAGTTCTAAAATAAACCATGATTGTGTATTGAGCTTGCTTGTGCACAAGGCTTCTTCCTAGGTTCCTCCTGGGGCCCCATTAGTGCTTGGAGGCTTCACCGATGCTAGGAGACTCAGTTATAACAGCAGAAGAAAATATGTGGATCATATTTATTTGTCATGCAGCTAGAGATGTAAGGCAAAAGCATCAGTTACTCTGAAGGAGACTGCATCTGGAATGGAAGGATTGGGGTCCTACAGCCCATCTCTGAAGAACCTTGGTTGTACAGGTATAGGATCCCTTATTCGGAAACCCGATATCCAGAAAGCTCCAAATTAGACTCCATTTTATCCAAATAATCCACATTTTTAAAAATAATTACCTTTTTCTCTGTAATAATAAAACAGTAGCTTGTACAGGTATGGGATCCGTTTTCCGGAAACCCGTTATCCAGAAAGTTCCGAATTACGGGAAGGCCGACTCCCATAGACTCCATTATAATCAAATAATCCAAGTTTTTAAAAATGATTTCCTTTTTCTCTGTTGTAATAAAACAGTACATTGTACTTGATCCAAACTAAGATATAATTAATCCTTATTGGAAGCAGAACCAGCCTTTTGGGTTTATTTAATGTTTACAAGATTTTCTAGTAGTCTTAAAGTGTGAAGATCCAAATTACAGAAAGACCCATTATCCGGAAAGCCCCAGGTCCCAAGCATTCTGGATAATAGGTCCCATACCTGTACTTGATATAATTAATCCTTATTGGAAGCAAAACCAGCCTATTGGGTTTATTTAATGTTTAAATGAATTTCTAGTAGACATAAGGCATGAAGACCCAAATTACGGAAAGATCCGTTATACGGAAAATCCCAGGTCCCAAGCATTCTGGATAACAGGTCCCATACCGGTACAGATATGGCACCTGTTATCCAGAATTCTTGGGACCTGGATTTTACCAATAAAGGATCTTCATACCTTGAGTCTACTAGAAAATCATATCTTAGTTTGGATCAATTACAGAAATGGGCTCCATTATACAGAAACCCATTATCCAGAAAGCTCCATATTATGGAAAGGCTGTCTCCCAAATACTCCAAATTTATAAAAACGATTTCCTTTTTCTCTGTAATAATAAACCAGTACCTTGTATTTGATTCAAGCTAAGATATAATGAATACTTATTGGAAGTATAAGCAGCCTATTGGGTTTATTTAATGTTTATATGATTTTATAGTAGACTTAAGGTATACAGATCCAATTTACGAAAAGATCCTTTATCCGGAAAACCAAAGGTCCTAAAGCATTCAGAATAATGGGTCTCAGTCATGTGCCAGGTACTGTTTTATTATTACAGAGAAAAAGGAAATCATTTTTGAAAATGGATTATGGATTATTTACTATACTGTATTACAGGTATAGGATCTGTTATCCAGAAACCCATTATCCAGAGTGCTCTGAATTACGGGAAGGTCATCTCCCATAGACTCTTGTTTATTAATACTGTAATAAAACAGTACCTTGCACTTGATCCCAACTAAGATATAATTAATCGGTGTGAAAACCATCCTACTGGGTTTATTTTATATTTAAATGATTTTTTAGTATGCTGATCCAAATTGATGAAAGATCCTTTATCCGGAATACCCCAGGTCCCGTTTATTCTGGATAACAGTCCCACAGTCATTATTATAATTGTTTTGTTGTATAGCAATTGCAATGCCTTTATAATGCATGGATTGCTTTTTGTAGGACTCCCTTTATATAAAAATGATATATTGAGGTTTCATGCCATATTTAATCCCTTTCTACAGCAATGGCAATGAATTGCTAGCATACTGTATGTATAACAATGGTGATGCCTAGGCTTCATACCATATTTATTCCCTTTCAATTAGCAATGACGGTGCTTTGATTTCATACCATATTTAATACCTTTCTATAATGGTTATAGATTGGTTGCTTATTGTATTTAATCACTTTATGCAGCAATGGTGATACCTTGGTTGCTTATGATATTCAATCCGTAGCAAAGCTACAATATGCCAGGTACACTAACCTCTACTGACTTGTCACTGAGTCTGACTTGTCCCAGGGTATAACATGATTGATTCACATAATTTGACAGTAAATACCTTTGTCTCTGTGAGGCCCCGCAGCCAACTCGTGCATTTTAAGTACAAATCCAAGCACGGAAATAAAGATGCTTTCCCAAGCCTCAAGGCTGAAGTAATAAAGTTACAGAGCAGGAGAAGTTATTAAATAAAGCACCAGATGCTGCTCCAAATATGGTTACACTGATTACTGAAGGGACCTTTTTTTATTACTATATTTATTATGGGCAGAGGGTACAGTGCCTTCAGTATAGCTTCAATAAATGTTTAATGAAATACAGGCGTGGGATCCGTTATTTAAATAACCCGTTATCCAGAAAGCTCTGAATTATGGGAAGGCTGTCTCTCCAAAAGACTCCATATGAATATTTTTTTTAAATGATTTTCTTTTTCTCTTTAATAATTAAAGAGTACTTTGTACTGGATCCCAGCTAAAATGTAATTAATCCTTATCAGAGACAGAACAATTCTATTGGGTTTAAATCATCTTTAAATGATTTTTTTAGTAGACCTTAGGTATGGAGATCCAAATTACGAAAAGATCCCTTATCTGGAAAATCTCAGGTCGGGGCATTCTGGATAATAGGTCCCATACCTGTATCCTATAGAAATGATAGACCCCATCTGCCACAAGGCTTCTTAGCTGGAGGCCCACTGGCCAGATGTGGCCGTCCAAGATATATTTGTATTACATGCCCAAGACTTCCATTGTATGTATTTTTTTTATAATTCTCCAGCACCCATCTGAAAGAATTAGTAATTTGTCCACAAAATGGAAAATCTTGGACAGCAGTTATCAAATTATGCACAGGTATAATATCTGTTATCAAGAAACTCGTTATCCAGAATGATTTCCTTTTTGTCTGTAATAATAAAACAGTACCTTGTACTTGATCCCAACTAAGATATAATTTATCCTTATTGGAGGCAAAACAATTCTAATGGGGTTATTTATTGTTTACATGATTTTTTAGTAGACTTAAGGTACGGAGATCCAAATCATGGTCCCATACCGGTACAACACACTAAAGTCAATGGCAAAATAGCAAAAACTTCCATGCTAATAGGAATTAATTCAATGGGAGTGAGTTTGGTGAAGAGTTTTGTACAGGTATGGGATCTGTTATCCAGAAACCTGTTATCCAGAAAGCTCAGAATTATGGGAAAGCCGTTTCCCATAGACTCCATTATAATTGATTAATTACAATTTCTATAATGTATTTCCTTTTTTCTCTGTAATAATAAAACAGTACATTGTATTTTATCCAAACTAAGATAGAATTAATCCTTATTGGAGGCAACACAATCTTATTGGTTGTATATT
This sequence comes from Xenopus laevis, assembly GCF_017654675.1. Lineage (NCBI taxonomy): Eukaryota > Metazoa > Chordata > Amphibia > Anura > Pipidae > Xenopus > Xenopus laevis. The sequence continues at coordinate 135,564,653 of NC_054381.1, read as the reverse complement.
TTACGTAACGAAAAAGATCCCTTAAAATTCCAGGAGCATTGGTAGGCACAAAATCAGAGGCAATACCACTAAAGCATGTGTGCCCAAAAGTCAATAAAAGAGTTTATAATATAGAAACCTCATGCTATTCATAGAGATCTTGCAACTTACTACTCCATAAGCCCTTCTATTGCATTTAGGTACACTCTTTTGTGGATGGTTGATATGGATATTATTAAGAGTACCTAAGTCATTTTGAAGTTTTGCGTTCCTACAATAAAGCAAGACATCAGTCATTCCAATCAATCCCAGCCCCCGTGAAGCTAACAATCTAATCTCATGCCCACTAGGGTTAATCTGGAGCTAGTTAGAACCCTCCCGATTTCTGAAGTCCAAATTACTTTTCCCCTTTGGCATACACAATATTGTCAATTAATTTTTGTTCTATTAATCCAGAACATATTTGTATATAGTTAACACATTGTGAGAATAAACCACGTTTTTAATGGCTTTTCTTTCTAATTAAAATGTTTTCAGTGTATTAATTTAGGATCACATGGCTGAATCTTTCCTAGCTCCATAATATGCTTTTTAATGAACAGTGCCCAAAACTAATCTGCATACTCAATATAAAATATTTTTTTGCAGACCATACTGAATGAAGTACCAGCCTTGCCTGCCATGGATATAAAGAAACATAGGCTCCTTACTTACATTTTCTTTTTAAACTGTCTGCTGTCTTCCGGAATTAAGTAGGATGCTAAAAGTAATAGAATGAATTGAGGATCTTTTCTAAGCAGAGATGATTCTCCCTGATTAATGGTCTATCACACTAGTGACTGTGCTGGCCTGACTCAGCAGGAGCTGCAAATCAGATAAAGTTCTGCCTGCATAAGAGAGGTCAGGAGACATTACAGCAGTCACATCTTATGGCATTGATTCTAGTAGTTTGAGTGTGTGTAGATAGAGAGAGAAAGATATATAGATAGACAGACGATAGATAGATAGATAGATAGATAGATAGATAGATAGATAGATAGATAGATAGATGGATAGATAGATGGACTGAGAGACAGATAGATAGCTAGCGATAGACAGATAGACAGATGATGACATACAGATATATGGATGATAGACAGTCAGATCTATAGATAGAAAGACATGTAGATAGATGGATGAGGGACAGATAGATAGATAATAGACAGGCAGATACAGTAGATAGATAGATAGAGAGAGAGATAGATAGATAGATAGATAGATAGATAGATAGATAGATAGATAGATAGATAGATAGACATATAGATGGATGATAGACAGATAGATAGATGGATGATAGATAGATATAGTGAATAAAGTACCCCCTCTTGTAAAATATAAGGATATTATAAGTTACCGAGGAGTTACATAGTAACATAGTAAGTAAGGTTGAAAAAAGACACATGTCCATCGAGTTCAACCTTTTTTTTTTTTTTTATTAACTACCTATCTGCCAGTTGATCCAGAGGAAGGCAAAAAACCCATCTGAAGCCTCTCCAATTTGCCTTAGAGGGGGAAAAATTCCTTCCTGGCAATCGGACTAGTCCCTGGATCAACTTGGACTATGAACTATTTCCCATAACCCTGTATTCCCTTACTTGCTAAAAAGCCATCCAACCCCTTCTTAAAGCTATCTAATGTATCAGCCTGTACAACTGATTCAGGGAGAGAATTCCACATCTTCACGGCTCTCACTGTAAAAAACCCCTTCCGAATATTTAGGTGGAACCTCTTTTCTTCTAATCGGAATGGGTGACCTCGTGTCAGCTGGAAGGACCTACTGGTAAATAAAGCATTAGAGAGATTATTATATGATCCCCTTATATATTTATACATAGTTATCATATCACCCCTTAAGCGCCTCTTCTCCAGCGTGAACATCCCCAATTTGGCCAGTCTTTCCTCATAGCTAAGATTTTCAATACCTTTTACCAGCTTAGTTGCCCTTCTCTGTACCCTCTCTAATACAATAATGTCCTGTTTGAGTGATGGAGACCAAAACTGTACGGCATATTCTAGATGGGGCCTTCCTTACAAGTGCTCTATACAGTGGAAGAATGACCCCCTCCTCCCATGACTCTCTGCCCCTTTTAATACAGCTCAATACCTTATTTGCCCTTGATGCTGCTGACTGGCATTGCTTGCTACAGCCAAGTTTATCATCTACAAGGACTCCAAGGTCCTTTTCCATAATGGATTTGCCTAGTGCAGTCCCATTAAGGGTATAAGTGGCTTGGATATTTTTACATCCCAGGTGCATGACTTTACATTTATCAACATTGAATCTCATTTGCCACTTAGCTGCCCAGATTGCCAGTTTTTCAAGATCATGTTGCAAGGATGCCACATCCTGGATGGAATTAATTGGGCTGGATAGTTTTGTGTCATCTGCAAACACTGATACATTACTTACAACACCCTCCCCTAAGTCATTAATGAACAAGTTAAATAAAAGTGGACCCAATACTGAGCCCTGGGGGACCCCACTAAGAACCTTACTCCAAGTAGAGAATGTCCCATTAACAACCACCCTCTGTACCCGATCCTGTAGCCAGTTTCCTATCCACGTGCAAACGACTTCATTAAGCCCAACAGACCTTAGTTTAGAAAGCAGTCGTTTGTGGGGCACAGTATCAAACGCTTTGGCAAAATCCAAATAGTTCACATCTACTGCCCCCCCACTATCCAGAATCTTACTTACCTCATCATAAAATGCAATCAAATTCGTCTGACATGACCTATCCTTCATAAAGCCATGCTGATTGTTGCTCATAATTCCATTCATTAGGACAAAATTTTGAATGTGATCCCTTAACAAGCCTTCAAATAATTTGCCCACCACAGATGTCAAGCTTACTGGCCTATAATTGCCAGGCTGAGATCGTAATCCCTTTTTAAATATTGGAATAACATCAGCTTTTCTCCAATCCATAGGCACCATACCAGATGACAGTGAATCTGAGAAAATCAGAAATAAGGGCTGGTCTAAAACTGAACTAAGCTCTCTTAGAACCCGGGGGTGTATGCCATCAGGCCCTGGAGCCTTGTTTACATTAATTTGTATTAAAGCTTTTTGAATCATATCCTGAGTCAGCCACTGACTAGATTGAGCTGAACCATTTGTGCAGTTATTAAGTGAGCCTGTGACCCAGACTCCTCTTTTGTATACACTGAAGAAAAGAACTGATTTAACACATTTGCCTTATCTGTATCTGTTACAACCATACTGGTACCATTATTTAATGGAGCAACACTCTCAACCTGCATCTTTTTACTATTAATATATTTAAAAAACTTTTTAGGGTTAGTTTTCACCTCCACCGCAATTAACTCTTCATTTATTTTCTTAGCCTTCCGGATTGCTGATTTACAACATTTATTACAGTGTTTATATTCATTAAATGCAGCTTCTGTCCCTACAGATTTGTAGTTTTTAAATGCCTTTCTCTTCTTTCCCATTAACTTCTTTACTTCTGTATTAAGCCACACAGGATGATTCTTAGAGCTTCTACGTTTAGTCCTTAAGGGAATAAATTGAGAACAGTAATGATTTAATATCATTTTAAAGGACAACTATTTCTGTTCTGTGTTTTTAGCTGAAAACCTAATGCCCCAATTAATGCTCTGTAGGGCAGCCCTCAAGGCACTAAAATTAGCTTTTGCAAAATTCATGGTTTTTGTTGCCCCAGTATATTTTTGTTTTTTGCACCAGACATTAAAAGATATAACATTATGGTCACTATTACCCAGGGGTTCAATGACTTGCACATTTGCTATAAGTTCTGGGTCATTTGAGATCACTAAATCGAGAATAGCATTTTTTCTGGTAGGCTCCTCAACAACCTGTGCTAAAAAACTGTCGTGCAATAAGTTTATAAACTTGTTCCCATTAACTGATCTAGCAGTACCGTTGCTCCAGTCAATATCTGGGTAATTAAAATCCCCCATTATCATTACTTTACCTAAACTAGCAGCCTTTTCTATTTGCATTAGGAGCTTTGTCTCTTCCTCCTCACTTACATTAGGGGGTCTATAGCAGACGCCTACAATTAATTTGCTGGATTCTTTACAATTGGTGAAGAACTCCACCCATATGACTTCTGCCACCTCATTTTCTAACATAACCTCCTCCTTTATATGAGCTTTTAAATCCTGCCTAACATACAGACATACCCCTCCTCCTTTTCTATTGCCTCTGTCCCTCCGAAACAAAGTATAGCCACTGATATTTACTGCCCAGTCATGTGACTCATTCAGCCATGTTTCGGCCACACCAATCACATCATATTTTCCTTCCATCACCAGCAGCTCCAGCTCTCCCATTTTACCAGTCAGACTTCTTGCATTTGTAAACATACATTTAATACTGGCACTATATTGAACATATGACATGTGGTCCTCCCTATCCTTAACAGTATCCCCAGCCAAATCTCCTCCCCCATTTTCCCTTTCTTTGCCCACTATCTCATCTAACCTGTCTACCACTGAATCTTTTACTGAACCCTCCCCCCCCACACCTAGTTTAAAATCTCCTCCAACCCTCTAGCCATCTTCTCTCCCAAAACAGCTGCCCCATCATCATTGAGGTGCAGCCCATCCCTAGCAAAGAGCCTGTAGCCGACTGAAAAATCAGCCCAGTTCTCCAAAAACCCAAAACCCTCCTCCCTACACCAATCTTTCAGCCACGCATTAATCTCCCTACGCTCCCGCTGTCTCCTTAGCGTTGCTCGTGGCTCAGGTAATATCTCTGAGAAAATTACCTTGGAAGTCCTTGCCCTCAGCTTTGAACCTAGTTTTTTAAAATCATGATCATATAATGCAGGTCATGGAACTCCGAGGTAACTTCTAATATCCTCATATTATGCAACTGGGGGTACTTTATTTATTATAATACACAAGTTTCAGTGAGTCATGGGACAGAAATGACATCAGAACTCACCGTTTATAACTGATGACATCAGAACTCACTGTTTATAAGGATATATATATTTACAAGATATTCATGGCTTTTGTGTATTATATACATATATGCATCATTCTTGGTTTGTCCACTCATTTTATTCATTTCAATTTCCAACATTTTAGTATAAATATATATGGACTAAGTACGACTGTGACTTCACTTGCACTCTTTATTATTCGCAAATGGTTGCCTTGTTTATTGGACAGAGATATCTCCAGACAGAAGGCGGAAAAGTCCACAGGAAACTGGCCACTGGCCCTGTAAAATCTAGCTGTAAACTAATACACAGAGCTCCTCCAAAATTGTGATCTTTATTTCAAATGTTCTCATCTATGTCCACCTGGCAGCAGCTCTGCTTAAAATGAAAGCCCCCTATTATTCACAGGGTACTGGGCCAACTGCTTATTAGTTCAACAACTAAGGCAACCAGCAAAGTTGAGGCTATGCCTATGTCACAAAGAAAGATGTATTTGCCCATCCTACAATCAGGGGTCAGACCCCCGTATCCACACCCCAACACCATTGGACATAGAAAGACTTTTGATAAAGATTGCAGCATACCTTTACTTACATCAGTTCCTAAATTGTAGAGCTGGCCTCCAAGGAAGGCTTTGAGCAAAGTTTGGGAGGGGTCCAAGCCCACGGTCTGTTAGGTTGAGATTTAAAGATGATGCCTATTTGCATTGTAGATACACCTGAAAGCCAAGTTTCAATGCCAGTTGGGCGTGCTTTGGGATGAATATGTTTTTTGTCCTAGCTATGCTTGAATGATTCATACACCATTGTTTTCCTTCATCCTTTGCCTTGATATGGCCCTAACCAATGGCTGACCTCTTAAGGTGATCATACACAGGCCGATAAAAGCTGCCAACAGCTTATTGGGCCGTGTATGGGGCCCTCCGATGGGCTTCCCCGATCGATATGTGGCCGAAAGTCGGCCAGCTGTAGATCGGACGGGCCTAAAAATCCCGTCGGATTGCGGCCGCATCTGTCCCGCGATCCGACCGGTCCCGCGATCCGAACGCCCGTTAGCTATCGTTAGAATCCTATCGTTGGGTCCTAGGGCCAACAACCGGATCAGTCTGATATTGCCCACTTCAAGGTGGGCATATCAGGGAGAGATCCGCTTGTATGGCCACCTTAGTGTTTATGCTTGAACCAAAAAAGTCAGATAATTACTTCCCAAGCAAATTATCACCAAAACCAAATGGGAGTCAAGACCATATGACAATATAAAACACCTGACTCAAACAGGCTATCCTCTGCTTATTATCAATACAGGTATGGGACCTGTAATCCAGAATGCTCAGGGTTTTCTGGATAAAGGATCTTTCCGTAATTTGGATCTTCATACCTTAAAGGGGTTGTTCACCTTCCAAACACTTTTTCCAGTTCAGTTGTTTTCAGATAGTTCCCAGGAAATAAAGACTTTTTTCAATTAGTTTCCATTATTTATTTTTTTACTGTTTTTCCAAAATCTAAGTTGAAAGTTGAATGTTGCAACATTTAGTTGATACATTTTTCAGCAGCATCTCTGGAGTATTAGCAACTATTGTATCAATTCTAACAGCTGCCTGTAATGAAACCCAGAGATTCTGCTCAGCAGGGACAAAGATAAGAAATGTATCAACTAAATGTATCCATTTAGAACAGTTTACAGGGTCGGCGACTCCCCCTCCAAGAGCTGCTTTAGAAGGCGAAAAAAAGACACTTTACACTTCAATATTAGAAAAACGGTGACACATAGAAAATAAAAAGTAATTGGAAAAAGTCATTATTTCTGGTGATCTATTGAAAAACATCTAGTTGTTTGATGGTGACCAACCCCTTGAAGTCTTCTAGAAAATCATTTAAACATTAAACAAATCCAATAGGCTGGTTTTGCTTTCAATAAGGATTAACCATATCTTAGGTTGAATCAAGTAAAAGGTACTGTTTTAATATTACAGATAAAATTGAATCATTTAAAAAAAAATGGATTATTTGGATAAAATGGAGTCTATGGGAGACCACCTTTCTGTAATTCTGAGCCTTCAAAATAACAGTTTTCGGGATCCCATAACTGTATATTAAACTCCTGGAAGCATCCAAAATGTATTTATCTACAGTCTCTCAGCAGTTTCCCACTAGAAATGCTGCAGGCCAGGTAGAGGAGGGTCAGGCGGAGGTCCGCTGCCAAGGACAGAAACTGACCTAAGTACAGCCCTGTCCAGAAGAACATCAGACAATCACAGATCTGAATCAGTGAAAATTAAAACCAGTCCGCCCTGCTGATATCATAGGCTGAGAATGCTTTTGATAATGTTGGCCAGCAAATTCTACCGGCAGCCCTTCAAAAATGTGCTTTTCATCCAGAATTTGTCCAGGTGATAATGACCTTATTCCTCACCAGCTGCCAAACAGTGACTAACACAGGCTTTCTATCACAAGCTTTAAAGGCAACTAATAACCTCTAAATCGACCTCTTACACACAATCAAATAATGAAATCTTTATTCCAGAAGACAAGATCTTTCCCCCAAAATTCATGAAATTTGTCATCAGTTTTGTACCAGTTAGTATCTGTTCTGTGGAGCTATAATACAAACTTTTGGAATCCATAATACAAGGCTGTGCTCTCAACTTTTTCTAGGTTATTTGATATACACCATGTTCATAGGCCAGCTTATATTTAAATTATGATGTCATACAAAGTCTGTGCAAAAATGCTGTGGAAGTTGGAAGTGGGATGGATCTGGTGTTGGATGGTATTTAGGTTCCCACCTTTCTGTGGCTCACGATCTGGGGAGGGGGTGGGTCAGTGACATCACGGGACGTGGCGAGATACATGATGATTGGCTGATCGACATGTCAATCAAGGGGGATCCTGCTCGGTTTTCCTTATATGGAAAACCGGCAGACTGTCTTAACCCGGGCAGCCCTTCGGAAAACCAGGCTGTCCGGGTCAAGACCAGACAGACGGCAATCCTAATGGTATTGGATCCATTATCGGGAAACCTGTTATCCAGAAAGCTTAGAATTACAGGAAGGCCATCTCCCATAGACTCCATTTTAATCAGATAATTCAAAAGTTTAAACATGATTTTATTTTCCTCTCTAATAATAAAACAGTAGCTTGTACTTGATCCCAATTAAGGTATAATTAATCCTTATTGGGGAAAAAAACAGCCTATTGGGTGTATTTAATGTTTAAATGATTTTTTAGTAGACAAAATATGGAGATCCAAATTAAGTAAAGATCCCTTATCTGGAAAACCCCAGGTCCTGAGAATTCTGGATAATACATCCCATTCCTGTATCAAGTCAGTGCTTCAAATGAACATGATTTCTGCTCAGAGCAACGTATATTCCTCTAGCTAACCCACTCTTCTCTATAAATTTATAATAATATAGGTATGGAACCTGTTATCGAGAATGCTTGGGACATGAGGTTTTATGGATAACGGATCTTTCCATAGTTTGGATCTTCATACCTTATGTAAACATTATACCTTAAGTCTACTAGAAAATCATGTAAATTAAAATTTTGCTTCCAATAAGGATTCATTATATCTTAGTTGGGATCAAGTACAAGCTACTGTTTTATTATTACGGAGAAAAAGGAAATCGTTTTTAAAATTTTGGATTACTTGAAGAAAATGGAGTCTATGGGAGACGGCCTTTCCATAATTCGGAGGTCTTTCTGGATAACGGATCTCATACCTGTAATAATAAAATAATATTAATTTGTAACTTTTAAAATAGTCAGAGCAGTTGGAATATGTTCCATTAATGCTGTTTAGGAATTACATCCCCAACAGGAACTACATCCAACTGTTCTTTAGAATATTATGCCTTCTGTTTTGAGCCAAACTGTTCTTTCCTCTTGTTATTCTGGATCCAGTTTAACTAGGGCAAAATATTTGAGCAGGTTGAGCTTATACCGTAATATGTTTACAGGCTATTTTTGATCCTGCCAGTGTTTATATTTTTTTAGACTGGAGTATGATGTTTATACATATTTGGGGACAATTATGTTTGTTAGGAAAGGACACACGATGTTCTATCTATTTATTTATTTCCTTTCATATTCAATTAACGAGGAGAGGAAGAAATGGCATTCAGGTTGATGTTCCTTTTAAACGTAAGAGGCAGAGCAAGGGTTCAACAAACTCCGGCTTAATTGGTTTGTGCAGGCACCGCAGGAACAAATATGCTAAGTGCTATTTTCCCCGCAATCAATTTAACCAAACAAGTTGCTCTGTAAAGTCTGCAGGGTTCATAAATATGTGTAAAAGGCCCCATACCTTTATAGAATCCTACTTCAAATTGCAATTACATTTGCTCAGTCAAGAAGATCGGGGAGAAGCGGAATGATCTTGCGCTGCTCCATTCCTGGCCAGGAGACTGCAGTCTGCAATGGGAAGAAACTGCAGGTAGTGAGCGATTCAGGGCAAATTAGTTGTAAATATGATGGCAGACATTGCTGTATACAGGTATTGGATCCATTATCCGGAAACCCGTTATCCAGAAAGCGAATTATGGAAAGGCTGTCTCCCATAGAATAAATTGTATCCAATAATCCAAATTTTTAAAAATGATTTCCTTTTTCTCTGTAATAATAAAACAATGCCTTGTACTTGATCCCAACTAAGATATAATTAACCCTTATTGGAAGCAAAACCAGCCTATTGGGTTTATTTAATGTGTAAACTGCACACCTCTGTTCACGTACCGGCGCACTCAAGGGTCACAAGAATTGCTCCATTCAAAGATTTTTCTTTAGGCAATGTTTACATGCTTTTCTAGTAGACTTAAAGTATGAATTACGGAAAGATCTGTTATCCAGAAAACACCAGGTCCCAAGCATTCTGGATGAAAGAACCCATACCTGTATTTTCATTTCTAGCAATCTATGGAAATGTCACAGGGCATTGAAAAAATGCGATGCCATTCTATGCATGCCAACACATGTTAGATGAACTGTTATATATCCAGCAGTCATTTATTTGTGTAACACCAGAAATACACTCGGCATGATCCAAATAAAATAAATAATGCTCTCTATCAACCAAATGAGTCAGTGACTTGGTAGCCCTGTTGTCTTTCAGTCACTGACTCATGCTGTTTCCTAGGGATAAACAGCATGAGTCATTTGGTGGCATCTTGGAAGTGCTTGTTGCTAGGGATGCACCGAATCCACTATTTTGGATTCGGCCAAACCCCCGAATCCTTCCCGAAAGATTCGGCCGAACCCCCGAATCCTTCCTGAAAGATTCAGCCGAATACCGAATTTAATAAATTATTTATTTTCATAATTGCAATCTATTAATTCTCTAATGTGAATGGTTCCTGGGTTATTAGCAGTTTTAGGCTACATGGGGCCCATTTATTGAAGGGTACCTGTTGGGTAAAAATGTCTATAGATCTCTTTTAACATCTGCTTCAAACCATTCAGTTTCCTCAGAACCTCAGTGCAATTGCTGATGTTTATTGTAAAAACTATTCTGAATTATTACAGTCCTGCATATTTTGTATTGTACAAAGCAAGTCATATTCATTTTAAATTTGTCTTAAAAATTTCTGTTTAGTAGAATAGGGGGAAAAAATTCTGCATTTTACAGTAGCCCTTTTAATTTTTTAAATGCCCCTTTGTGGCTGGGAGTAGAAAACAGATCAAAAGTGAGTTAAAGACGATACGTTTATTAGTCAGCTGAAAAATAGATGATGGATGTTTTCGGGTTTGTATAGGCCCTGTCTATAGGCAGGTGTTTAATAATTTATTCGGTATAGAGTGTCATGTATGCCCCGAGTATCCCTAACAGATATTATCCAAGATGTAAAGTGGGGAAGGAAGATCAGCAGCGATATAGATGAGGATTTTTAATGATTTACGATAAGTTTATTTAATTGGGAAATAAATAATTTAGGTGGATCTGCTGTTAGCATCGTCCTCTTTCCTTCTCTGATGATCTTGTCACTCAATGGGTAGAGGGCAGATGTACTGTACTTCAAGAATTTAATAATCCATATTATTATTTTGGGCCAAGGCTGGTTAAAAAGACAGGGACAGAGCTCCATTGCTTCCTGTTAAGTTTTGGATTTTTTTAAAGGGGTTTATTCACCTTTGAGTTACTTTTAGTATGATGCAGAGACAATCTGCAATAATTTAGCATTTTTTATTATTTGTGTTATATTTTTATTCAGCAGCTCTCCAGTTTGCAATTTCAGGTCCAAATTACCCTATCAACCATGCATTGATTTTAATAAGGAAAATTTTTGGAAATTGAATAGCGGGTAGGGCTGCCACCCAGACAGCCCGGTTTTTGGAAGGGTGAAAAGTGCCTGTCCGGATTTCCAATTTAGGAAATCAGGACAGGACATTGAAGTTAATGACATGGCAATCAGCCAATTGCTTATCACCATGTCATCAGTCCCGCCCCTGATGTCATCACCCCTCCCCGAAGTAATCAGCCCCGTCCCTGACATCACTGGCCCGCCCCCAAACTCACTTGTCCACCCCCGAAGTCACTGGCCTCCCCCGAAGTCACTGGCCTGCCCCCATTGCACATTTTCCCTGAGTATAAAATGTGGCAACCCTAATGGAGGGCCAGACTAGAAAAGATGAGTAATAAAAAAGTAGCAATAACAATACATTTGTAGGCTCACAGAGCATTTGGTTATTAGATGGAGTCAGAAGAAAAAGGCAAATAATTAAAAAAATAATTAATGAAGACCAGTTGAAAAGTTGCTTAGAATTGGCCACTCTATAACACACTAAGGGGTAGATTTACTAAGCTCGAGTGAATGGTTCGAATTTCAAAAAGTTCGAATTTCGAAGTAAATTTTTGGGTACTTCGACCATCGAATAGGCTATATTCGAGCATTCGACTTTGATACGAACGATTCAAAGTAAAAATCGTTTCACTATTCGACCATTCGATAATCAAAATACTGTCTCTTTAAAAAAAACTTTGCCAAATTAAAGCTATCGAAGTGCAATGTTAGCTTATGGGGACCTTCCAGAGCAATTTTCTACTTTTTTTTGGGTCGAATAGAAATCCTTTGATCGATTGCTAAAAATCGTTCGAATCGTTCGATTCGTTCGATTTAATTGTTCAATCGAACGTTTTTTATTCGACCACAGGTTTGCCAAATTTGTTGAAAAAACCTCCAATTCGATATTCGAATTAGAAGTTTTTTAATTCGATGGTCGAATTTCGAAGTTTTTTGTACCTCGAAATTCGACCCTTGATAAATCTGCCCCTAAAAGTTAACTTAAAGGTGGACCACCAATTTAATAGAAATATTGCTTCCCACTTATGTTATGTGAAATTGCAGTTGTGATCCTGAGTAAGATGCTTTGTAGCGCTTGGATCTTAGGTTCAACTTCAAGGTGTTTCTATGTTCTCTCCATGGATTTTCTCCCACACTTCAGCGATGCATGCTAATTGGAATGTAGCAGGGGCCTTAGATTGTAAGCTCCACTGGACAAGTACTGATGTGAATGATTTATAATTTAAGTGCTGCAGAATATGTCCTTCTTATATACATAATTACCAAAATAGTTTGTCTATGCCCAGTCTGAAACAGCTTAAGATGTAACTATTCATTGTTATTAGTAGAAAAAAACCCTCAGCTCCTTGCTGTATTGATATTCTTGTATATTAACCAATATTAACCCTAGTTTAATAAGAAAATGTAATTGAAATCTTCACCTGGTAACAAAATTCAGATTGTCAAATCTGCGACTATCGCCTCTTCAAAAAGAATTCAGTTTTTATTTAGAAATAACGTTAGAACAGTATAGAATTTTTTTTTTGAATGAATAAAATAAATACAAATAAGCGAAACCTGTGGCTTTTATAGGTATGTTGGAAAGCTGAGCTTTAGCTGTTGATATTGGTAAAATCCTACCGTACCCGTTCAGTATTCCCTTCAAGTATCTCTGGACAATAAAGTGTATTGTGAAATAGACCAGGTTGTCACCAAGGCATAATAAAATTGACATATCTACCCTTTCTCCACTCCAGTGAATCAACACAATGATATAAATATCGGCTTCACTGAATGAAAATTAAATATACCCTTCAAAGTGGAAGAGGTCATTGGAGAACGTTTTCTGTGCCACAGTGGAAAAGGTTTTATTGGGTTTAATATACGGTTAAGCATTTTGTTTAATAAATTGAGCATTTCCTTGTGAGCCATGCACTTTTAAATTGTATATACGCTTGTCCTGAAAGTTAGTATGATTACATTTTACAGTCCGTTGTAATTTAAGGTTTTATGATGGTAATATAAGGTAAGATTTAGTACAGGAGAGAATGGTTGTATTATCTTTATGGGCACATATTCATGTATAGTATTCTTACGCATACAGGTATGGGATACGTTATTTGGAAACTCGTTATCCATAACACTCTGAATTATAGAAAGGCCGTCTCCCATAGACTCCATTTTATTCAAATAATTAAAAATTTTCAAACTGATTTCCTTTTTCTGTGTAATAATAAAACAGTAGCTTATACTTGATCCAAACTCAGATATAATTAATCCTTATTGGACATAAAACCAGCCTGTTGGGTTTATTTAATGTTTACATGATTTTCTAGTAGACCTGGGTTATTTACTAAACTCGAATTTATCTGGTTGGGCTTTTTGGGGCAAAAACTTTTTGTGGAAAATTTTTTGTCAAAATTTTTCAAGATTTATACCCATATTATGTCACAAAAATCCAGAATATGAAAATGCGCCATATCAGACCTGTCAAGGTCATTTATAAGTCAATTGTAGAGGTCCCTATCCCAATTAGAAGTTCTCGTGCTCTGTGCTGGGTCCAAAAAAGAGTTTTTTCCTAATCTGATTAATTTGAGCTATTTTAATGATAATTGAGGCAAAATCGGAGATGGGAGTTTGGTCAAGCTTTTTTTATTAAAATAATGAAATAAATTTGAATTATAGTAAATTACCCCCTTAAGTTATAAAGATCCACATTACAGAAAGATATATTATCCAGAAAACCCCAGGTCCTGAGCAGGTCCCATACCAGTATATGAGCTTCCTTTTTTATTATTTTTTTTTTTTTATAACTCTTTATATAAGTTGTTTTATGAGTTTTACACAAATAATAAGTAAGACATAAGAAAAGACATAAGAAAACAGAAAAAAACAAAAAAAAAAAACAAAGGAAAAAATAAAAAAATTACACAGTTGAGAAACTGAAGTATGCATAGTTGTGGATATGAATGACTAAATACAATGCAATGTCATAGCTTTATAAGGTTTCACAAGGTGCAGACCCACCCTACAGCAGAGCCTTTTTTATTATTTTTAATAATAATTATTATTTTTTTCTTAAATTTCCTTAATAAAATATTGTAATAATAAAAATTAAAATAAAACTAAAATAACTTGTCAAGACAGAATAACAAAATGCTCATCATAGATAAGTGCAAAGTTGTCCAATAATATTTATATAGCCTTTATGCGACATTTCTACCAACTTGGTAGATGATGAATATTGTGTAAAGCTTATTAACTACAGATGTGCGATAGTCTCCACCTCCTCTCTAATAGTTTTTCTTTTTTCCTGGGAAAATGTGGTAGAACTTAAGCTGGCCATAGACATGCATATTTTATTCTTTGTACGATGAAAGATTGTTCGTTTCAATATATCGATCTACAACTAACCATTCAGATTAAAATAAGTATGATAAATAACAAATCAGACAGCAATCATACAAAAGTAATAGTAGTGACAGTGGATTTCGTCAACAATGCAAAGATATTATCGTTAACAAATATAATTTTTTTTTTACCTGTCCAATCGACTAAACGAGCAATCGCCATGGTATGAAAAATGTTGGGTTGATTATTAATTATGCAATTATTTCATGATTACTAAAGTAATCACTGGCTATGAATTGCTACTTTTTTCAACTTTCTGTGGGTATTTTTAGTTATTTGTGTAGAATAACATGATCTATGTACATATCAAATTACAAGGCTGTTAAATAGAGGAAGAGAGAAAATAAACAAAGCTCTGAATATTGAAACAGGAAAAACCAAGCATGAAGTCATAATGGGAAGCATTACCTTGAAGATGCTATTGGTTTGTACGGACAAGTTCATGAGTGTCTGAGTAAGAATAAGAGGAAGTGTTCATGTCTTACTGAAAGTGCATGATCTATAGAGATCTTATTACTGGGGAAGCAACAGGAACAGAATAATGTGGTCTAGTTCCTGGACTGGTGTCCAGTAGACCAGTGTTTTAGTTTTTTTTATAAAATGGCTTAAGGGATGGAAGTTTTTGATAAAGGTCCCATAATGACCACCTGTCAAATAAAACTGTGTTCATTGCCTTCTCTCTGCCCAATAACCACTACAAATGCGATCTCTGTGTCCCCTTTTTCCAACCCACCCCTACATTCTCATAGAGCTCACTCACCTTCCATATCCCTCCATTTCTACACAATCAAATAAGAGCTAAAAAAATGCAAGACCCTTCTCAGCCATGAACTGTCCATACACAGACAGATATGAGGTTTTGTGTGCTTTTCAGGGATGTGTATATCCAAGGAATGATTGAAGCAGACCTTCACATTTCATGAATATAAGGCATATTCTGATTAGACCAGCTTATAAATTGTTTGGCTTGTTTCAAGCAAGCCATATGTTTATGTTCGTGGCTTGATAAAGGGTCCTGCGAGGCCCGAAACGTTGCCATTTTTATTGTCTGCTCTAAATTATGAGCCAATAAATTCACCTTTCTAAGCAATGGTTCATTCTACAGTATAGCAGTGTATTGGACTACTATATGTTCATGAGCAGTCAGTAGTCAGAAGGTGATGAAGATAAAGCAGTAGTGGCAAAGGGTGATATTCCTGACTGGCATCTTGACATGTATCAGTGGTCAGAAGACCTTCTTATGAGTGACTTCATCTCCAAGGTGTTGCTTTTTATGTCAATGCTTTATTCATTCTCACTATGGGTAGCTAATGATCAGTCTTATGACGTTCATGATTAAGTGAGCTCTACGTGTTTCACACCTTTCTATTGCAAATAGCAGGTTTCCTTTGCAGAGGCCTTGGATTATGGTTTGTCAAACAGAAAGCACCTCAGAGTTCCATGACCTGTATAAAATTACTCATCCTGTGGCTTTATTGTCTATACAATGAATCTATGTATAAGATAACCACGTTGTATTCAACGATTTGTGAAAGCTGTATTGAGAATCATACGTATACAATACAAATAAGTAATGACATGCGGTAAGGCTCCAAAATACCCAAGGGCGTCATATTTGAAATCGGATAGGATCTATGGAAACACCAGCCTGTGTATCTTACAGTAACCTTACGATATGAGACCAAGAGGTTTTCCCTGTGGTATTTTTTACAAAAATAATTTGCTTCCCTAAAACTCCTGTCTCAGCAAATGCAATTTAAAATATATTATTTTGTTGTGTGTGTGTTCTGGTTGAACTTCTAATAAGGACCTGCAGTTTCAAACAATCATTTTATATGACATATTATATATTATGACACTGTGCCTTTTTTCATAAACATCATGTGGTACTGGCCATCTGAGAGCTTAAATGTGACCTTTGCTAGAGGTTAGTCTTTTCCTACTGGTGATATAGTACAGCCATCATAGAAATTCAATATGACACATTCACATGTGTTTCTTAAGGGGGGTTAAAGTTGATGGTTTATGGAGTTTCTGTCATTGACTTGTATGAATAGTTCTATACTCATCGTCAGTTCGAGATGTACATATTTTCATTCTATTTATTTGTTAGGTAATGATCAACGGGCAAGATATAGCAGTTCTTTAAATCAGTCCCCCATAAGTTTGCTTCCAGTGAAGGCTCTTACATCCATTTCTGGACAAAAATGATGGCTCACAAAGACAGGAAATTGTTTTGATGCCTCTTGTATATAAGACAATTTAGATTTAATTTATAGCAACCCAGTCAATGGTTGAACATTTGATACGATTCACACAGTTCGTCGTGAAAAATTTCAAACCCCTTCTAGTCATTTTTGCATTGTGAATACATTTTTGGAAATGGTTCGCAAATGAGACGGGTGTTTGCTTGAGTGCGCTAATGATGTGCGGGTCAGGGTTCCTTTTATAGATACGCACCAACCTGCCCTGCTGATGACATCACAAAAGGGGCAGGGCGAGCAGGCGCACATCTATAAAAGTTCAACACGGAAGGCGGAAGTCGGCATAAGAGGTCAGAAGAGAGGTCAGAGAGCAGTCAGACGAGCTCAACCGGAATCCGCCTGACCCACGGTTATCGGACCATCCCACACATCACTAGAGTGCGCCCACTGTGCGAGGTTGTTGTGTGCGAAAATATCATTGAGAGTAACTTGAATTCGCAAAATCTGCAATATTTTCTCCACCACCAAAGTTGTGGCGTAATTCAAATGCAAAGTGTGCACATAAATATTCGCAATTTGCGATTTTTGACATATTTAAAAAGCTGTTATAGACATTCGCATTCAGCTTTATAAATGTAACCATGTGCATGGCAAATATATTCACTGTGCGAACCAATCTGCCCTGCGCAAAGTTTATAAATGAACGACCTTGTGTCCTATTCCCTTCGCTTTTGATTGTAAACTCTTTTGCACAGGGCACAATGCCACTGTGTACTATATCCACATGCATTTCATCAGGTGCTTGTCTCATCTTTGGAGATTAGGCTTGGAACTTAAAATATCCTCAGTGTTTGAGAGACAGTTATTCTGATATTTGCTGTTGTGAATGCCCCATTCTTTCTTTTCTTTCTTCCCATTTACCTTTACTGACAGTCACCTCCAGACATTGCCCTTTTAACTAGCCTGTGACTTAGTTACGTTACTATAGCTTCTTCTAGATGATCATGTTTACATCTTTCTTTATTCCTTTCTATTTATGTCAACTATATAAATAACCCATTTAATTTCTTTATAGAATCATGTTTTCCCTCTTATAAATCAGCTATTTATAAGCCTTTTCCCATTTTACCTATTCACCTTTACTTTCTAAACTAGAGTGGATAGACTTAGGTGGTTCTTAACTGACTTTTATTTTTCAAACCTTCTAGAAACTGGAACATTTCAGCATTGCTATTTTTATGCCAGTAGGAACACAGCTTCTTTGTTTTGTTGATCCAAGCCAAGAGGGTGAAATCTCAAGGTGCAACTAAGTCTCCATAGTGACCTTGGTTTTGGCCTAATGCCTGCTACTTGGACTGCTCACAGAACACCTTATCCTCATGAATTATTTAGTTGCCTTTAAAAGAAATATAGCAACAAGCCTCAAGACAGAAACTGAGCAGGGCCATGCAGTAATGTTGTTGACCTGTAGCAGATGTCTTCCAGAATTCTGTCAAAGGCTTGTTTCTTTTCATTTTTCTGATGGGCTTTCAGATTTCATTAGTAAATGTTTTTGATATTTATACAGTATACCCTATGATTGGGTGTTAATAGTTAAAATGCAGTCTTGTTGTGGTCTATTTAACAATGTGTTATTTTATGACTTCATATTTTAATGGGATACTGTAATGCCAAAAAATATTTTTTTTTCAAATCACATCATTTAATAGTGCTGCTCCAGCCGAATTCTGCACTGAAATCTATTTCTCAAAAGAGCAAACAGATTTTTTTTTATACATTTAATTTTGAAATCTGACATGGGGCTAGACATATTGTCAGTTTTCCAGCTGCCCCCAGTCATGTGACTTGTGCTCTGATAAACTTCAGTCACTCTTTACTGCTGTACTGCAAGTTGGAGTGATATACCCCCCTTCCTTTCCCCCCAGCAGCCTAACAACAGAGCAGTGGGAAGGTAACCAGATAACAGCTCCCTAACACAAGATAACAGCTGCCTGGTAGATCTAAGAACAGAGCTCAATAGTAAAATCCTGGTCCCTCTGCGACACATTCAGTTACATTGAGTAGGAGAAAGCAGTTCCATCCTAAAGTACTGGCTCTTCTGAAATCACATGACCAGGCAAAATGACCTGAGATGGAGCCTACACACCAAAATTACAACTTAAAAAAATACACTTGCTGGTTCAGGAATTAAATTTTATATTGTAGAGTGAATTATTTGCAGTGTAAACAGTGTAATTTAGAAATAAAAAATACTTCATAAAAATCATGACAGAATCCCTTTAAACAGGAGGTATTATACAATAATAATTGAAAACTTAAAAACTTAAGTCTTGAACCTAAGAATCCCTCTGGCAGAAATTAGCTAAGCAGAAATATTTCCAGTTAGTAAGTAGAAATTATCAACAGTTTATTTTCCCTACACAAGTATGAAAACACAGTCCATTAATTTTCAGCATATTTGTATTTATAGGACTTTTTCAGATAGAAGCACAAGAAGTTCCATTTATTGCTGTTGGCTAAGGCCAACAAAAAAACAGAAGAACTGCAGCGCGTAAAGTTGTTAATTATTTCTAAGTCTGTAAAGAATACCTTAGCAATCAATATGACATCTTTAATGAATACAGGTATGGGACTATTATTGGGAATACCCGGTTCCTGGGTTTGTTTTTAATAATATTTTTACAGTAATTTCAATCACCATATCTATATCTTCAAAAACATTTGTTTTGCCATCATTTGATTCATGCAGTTTAGTTACCGTAAGGTACAAGGTACTGTTTTACTATTTCATATACAAAGGAAATTATTTGCATAAAATTGACTATATGGAGATGGCCTTCCTGGAATTTAAAGCTTTCTGGAAATCTGGTTTCAGGTATAATGGATGCCATACTTGTTAATGTTAATACATTTAAATGCCCAGTTGAATCTCACTGTATCTGCCCCGTTTCTAGTAAAAATACAGTTATGCGACCTGTTACCCAAAATACTCGGGACCGTGGGTTTTCCAGATAAGGGGTCTTTCCATCATTTGGATCTTCAATCTACTAAAAATTAATTTTAACATTAAATAAACACAATAGGATTGCTTTACTTCCATTAAAGTTGAACTAAAGTCTAAAATAGAAAAATGCTAGAAATGCTGTATTTTATATACTAAACATAAACATGAACTTACTGCACCAGAAGCCTAATAAAACAAATCATTTGTGCTTTCAAAGTTGGCCACAGGGGTCATCATCTTGTAACTGTTAAACATCTTTCCAAGACCAAGACCATGCACATATTCAGTGTGGTCTGGGCTTCAGTTGGGAGGTTAAGCTTAGGGATTGTCATAACTTATCAAAATAGCACAAGTCAAATATCTGCCAGAAGCCGATATAGCAAGACTGATAAATAATCAGAATATGCAGACTACACTGGGTACACTGGCTGCTCTACAGGGAAACAAACAAAGCTGCTTGAGTTCTGGGCAGGCAGAGTATGTCACACACAGGGTTCATAGGGCAGGCAGAGTATGGCACACACAGGGAGCACAGGGAAGGCAGAATAGAGCCGGAGACAGGGAAACCTATCAGGACCATGCTTAGATGATCAGTTCATACTGTGCTACATTTGGTGACACAATGCTGGTTCCCCTTCAGTCTTTTGTATACGATGTGACAAGGTGAACATTGTGGGCACTTTCAGTCTGGGTCTGAGGTTTGAACAGTAAAGGCATTTACAGGTGTGAACAATGCAGGAGTTTAAAGTCTGAATTTGAGGTGTAAACTATGCAGGGGCCAATTAATCTCAGTATTGATACCTTTTAAAGCTTACATAAGGTAAAAAGTCCCATTAGGCAGGCTTTCATGTTGGGGGTCACACAAGGGGGTGCCATTTGGACAGCACTGCCCTATATGGTAAAGGGAAAATATACCTTTCAGAAAGAAAGCTCATAACTTTATTCTTCATAGACAGTTTTGCACAGTTACATTATTTGAGTTATTTACCTGCAGCGATTAACAGTGACACACCATTGTCAAGGTGTTAAAACACCCCATGTCTCATTGCCCCAAAGCACAAAGTTTATCCAATACTGTAGAACTAGACCATTTACTGCGACATTTCTTAGCCTATGTAGGAATTTTAAAGATTAAAATATCTGCTCTAAACTTCACCCTTTTCTCACTTGCGTTGAACACAATTTTATTTGTAACCAAAAAGTTAAACATGAATTTCACTGCAGTTTGAAATTGTTTTACACCTCATTTCCAGTAAATGATTTGTTTTAGTTTTGGGCCTAATCTCTTAAAATATTACAAACTAGAATGTTCTATTATTGTGGTATTAGGAGCTAGTCACAAATATCAGCAAAAGAAATTGTTTCTCTCATTTATTTCTTAAATTATTATTCCATGTAGGTGCAGTATTTGTCTTTTGTTAACCAAAAGCCTTGTTGGTGTCAGGAGAAAATAGTTTTACTGAAATATGTTCAACATTAAGACTGGAAGGCAAAAACATTTATTATTTTTAGGCACAAGCAGGGAATACGAAAACATTTCTCTGACGTTAGTTGGAAATTAATACATTTGCTTATTATTAATCCAATGGGTAGGGCTGTTCTTGAAATGTGTTCTGCCTATGGTTTTAATTAAAAAGCAAACAAACCACAAACTCCAACCTTTTTTTTAACATGGAACAATTCCACTACCAATATTAATCCACTGATCCCTTGTCTAGTGAAATCTTCATTATTTATTATGGCTGACACATGAGAAGGACCGGATGTTCTCATTATACATATTTTATCTTTTTGGTTTTATTACAAGTATATATATATAGTATGCCATTTAACAGATTACATGGGAATATAATGAAATTCAACACATAGTGTGGCATAGTGCAGGTCATCATGAGCTGTAAGGGCAGAGACACACACTCAGATTTGGGGAGATTAGTTGCCCAGCGACAAATCTCCTCTTCTTCTGGATGACTAGTCTCCCAGAACTGCCTTCCCGCCGGATAAAGTGTAGATCACCTGCAAGATGGCACTCAGAACGCTTCGTTTTCCGAGGAAACTTCAGGGATTTTTGGAAAACAAAGCGCTCCAAGTGCCATCCCGCCGGCGATTTACATTCTAGCCAGCTGGAAGGCAGGGGAAGGCAGTTCGGGGAGATTAGTCGCCCCGAAGAAGAGGAGATTTGACGCCGGAGCACAAGAGCTAGATCAAGGGAGACCAGTAATTAATATATATTGTGTACTATAGACAAAGAGGAGCATTCCTCTGCACCCAGTCAATATATTATGGACATTTTGTGCATAAGGCTATTTAAAAACTCCCCCGCCCGTTTAAATAAAACTGGGATCTCCATAAATCCATGTGGTGTCCAGGGCAACAGTATGGAAGCATTAGCCTTGCAAAAGCAAGTTGCAGATAAAACCTCATCCGTATTGAAATGCTTAAAATGTACTGGAATTGTTACAGCATTAGATAAAAGTGAGTGTAGGTTTGGCCAGACCAGGGAAGATTTTGACATAGTTGGCCACCTTGAATGTATTGCAGTATATGTATAGACACTGGAATGCCAAGGGACCACCAGAAAACCTTACACCATAGGCCCACTCTCCAAACATTTTTCCACCTCTCCCCACTCAACCACTTTATTCTCCAAATAGTAATTAAAGGCACTAAGCTTGCCCAGGAGCAGTAACCTATAGCAACCAACCAACAGGTAGCATTTCCTGGTCACCTGTAGGGATGGACGAATTTTTTTCACCTTGTTTCGTCACGGAGATGATGCCCATAGACTTGTACGGCATTGTGCATAGAAAAAAATAATATTTTTGATGCCCACAGACTTTAATGGGCGGCGGCGACATTTCGCCGGCGGCAAATTTTTGGCGAAACAAAATGGGTCAAATTCGCCCATCCCTAGTCACCTGTTTAAAAGCAAACATCTTATTGTTATGGGTTATTGCTCTTGGGCAAATGTTGTGCATTTTATTACATACGGTAGTTAAGGTGGGCATACACAATAAGATCCACTCCCCGATATGCCTACCAACAGCAGTGCGATATCGGGTTAATCTGAATGTTTGGCCCTAGGGCCGAACAATTGGATTATACAAAGGAAATGGGCACCGATGGGTTGTAGGATCAACTATCCGATGCAGTCCTCGATCACAGGAAAAATCAAACCTGCTTGATCGATATCAGGCCGATTTTTGGACAGATATCCAAAAGGGATGCTGCCGAAACGGTTCCCCCTGTATGGCCGCCTATACGGGGAATGTAATAAAAGTCGGTTGACTAAAAACTATTCGCAATGTGAAAAGTTATGCCTTTGCGCAAACAAATTTTGCTTTGTGCAAAATTAATATAGCTTTTGCGAACCCGACAGTGGAAGAACGTTTGCGAATTTTATAGTTTGCCCAATGCTCAGTAAATGTAATAAAACTTCTTACTGAAAAAGTAGTTTTGTTTGCTCCAAAAGATTACGACACCTTCAAACACGTTTTAAGAGTGCGCAATGAAAATTCGCAATGTGCAATTAAAATTCTCAAAGCAATAACAATATTACATGAGATGTGGATTTTTATTCTTATTGGTGCAAATTGTTTTTCTCTTTGTGACATATGCCACATGGTCAGAAGCAAAAGGGGCAGATGGCACTAGGGCCCACTGGGAGTTTTCCTGGTATCCCGGTGGGCCAGGCTGACACTTTAAAGACAATCCCTGTTTTGTGGTAGGACAGTTATAGAAGCTTTAGTCACAGAATATCTTTATGTCCTTAATATATTGATATTAATGGGCAAGTGCAGGGGAACTCGTTATTCTGTTTGTATAAATTTTGTTGTCACAACCGAATTGCATCCCGCAAGTGTTCCCTCTAATCAGGGCCGGGCCAGGCTGGATGGGAGCCCCACCTGCACGTGCGCATGCGTGCATGCTCGACGGGTGACGAAGAGAGAGGAAACAGGGGAGGGAGGGGACAGCAACAGAGGGGAGAGCAACAAATGGGAGAGTGACAATGGTAAGGGAGGGTGAGTGATGGAGGGGAGAGGAGGGAGGGGAAGGCAACGGAGGGGAGGGGACTAGGGGTAGGCAGAAGACAATTTTATTTTTAGGTAGCTGCTCAGCGCCCCCCTATGATTGCATCCTATGCAGCTGCCTCTTATGCCTACCCCTAGTTTGGTTATGTGCACAAAAAAGTTACTTTGTGCCCATATTTTAAACTTGTCTGTGCATTTTTAAAAACTGTTTGCTCAGGTCAAAATAAAAAATTAAAAAATGCTAACATATATCAGGACTGTATTTAGGTCCGATGCTGCCCTAGGCACCGGACGTAAACGGTGCGTGTGATGCCCTCTACGCGGTGCATATGACATCATCGCGTTGCACGCACGGACATTGCGGAAATGACGTCACACGATGTGCGCATGTGACGTCATTTCCGGAAACCAGCCCAGCCCCCTACCCCCGCACCCCCCTGCGGGAAATGGAAATCTGTGGAAGAGGCTGGGCGATGTTTTTTATTTTTTTACGTTTAAAAAGTAATAGCATTTTGTTTACTGTAACAAATATTACCGCCAACGTACATTTTCTTTCTGCAGCAGTGTGGAAAAAGTAATAAAAAGCATATTAGTGGCTGTAAGGAACACATCAAATTCTCATATGTTATTACTTTACTCTCGTATGTTATTACTTTATAAAGCCATGTCAAACATTTCTCCATTTCTCCCCTGCTACGGTTGCTACAGAATGCATACGGTTTCTAAACAGTACATTATCTAATTACTTCTCCACAGATAAACTATTGCCGTGTGCATAATTTAGCTGGAGCAAATGAAAAAAAAAATGAAAATAACCTGTTACAAACTGCAGATTCCCAGAAACACAGACCCCGTAATATAAACAGATATCAGACCTTGTTAGTGATGTGTTTTCCTCAATTTTCCTATTATGCCGTGCAGTTATTTTCTTATCACAGGTACCTTCTATAGCATTATCAGGTTAAATCCAGAGCCTCTTAGCCAATTCGTGTAAATTGGCATCTAATGCGGGGTGACTGTTTTCAGTATCCCAAAATGAGGAAACAGATGGTGACATAATTCTGATTATATAGCACATATGTTGAGGTATAATTATGCATTATGGGTTAGTGGTTTGTTTCGACCCTTTTTTATTCCAGGTATCTGCAAAGCTGCTGCTGCAAAATCAGGGAATGCTCCAGGCTTATTTACTAACAATGGTTATACTGGTAGATGTGGCGTAACCAATATCCAAAATTAATTTTTGTTTATCTGAACAGTAGTTTTCCCAAACAATGCCTCGCTCAGAGAAGGTGATACCTTTGTACAAGGTCCTGCATCGGGTTGAGTACCGCGGAATACCCAGAAGGTGGTCGGGTTTTGGGCAGAAATTTCTGATTGCCTGATTGCGCGGCAGGTAACCCGTCTGGGTACCTGGCTAAGTTGCATGACTGGTACCTCCTGTCCTCCCCTGAGTTTACGGTAAAATTCCTTACCCTACTTGGCAGAATAGTTAATAGTGAAGTCACTTCCGGTTTCACGGGTGTTGTTTCAGGTTGTAAGTCAGCTATTTGCAGGTGGGGCCAGGTAGCGGTTCTGGGTAGCGGAGCATAGTGGGTGTGGGTCGGCTTGCAGGTCAGCGGGACTGGGTCAGACACAGGTCTGCCCGATCGGACCCGTACATGACTCTAGTACAAAGTTTATGTCACATGGCAATAACTAGACGCTCTTGGAAATTTTAACTTTCAGCCTTAAAGGGCACCTGTCACCCAGACATAAAACAAACTGTATAATAAAAGTCCTTTTCAAATGAAACGTGAAATCCAATTTTTTTTTAATTAAAGCATTCATAGTTGTTGAAAACGCATTTAAAAATCTCAGCTGTCAATCAGATATTGCCTGCCCTTCCTCTATGCCTTAGGGCTTAGGCATAGAGGCGGGGCAGGCAATTACTTTCACTTTCCATCCAGCACCTACTAGATGTCACTGCCCTCACACATTCTCCCCTAGCTTTAATGTCATTTAATTGTGTAACCAGGGCATGGGGATGGAAATCAGGTCCCCCATTCTGGTGCACAAACAAGATTCTGAGATGATTCAACTCTTGTCTTAATAACAGTATCCACAAAATGACTCCTGCCTGCTCGCTATAATTATGAGTTCCCATACCAAAGAAAACAAGATTCAAATAATTTATGTAGTGTAATTGAAGTTCATTTTGCTTGATTAACGCCATAACATAGGATTTGAAATAATTTTATTGGGTGTCAGGTCCCCTTTAAAATACTCAGGTGATCTACCTACTTGCATCCATACCTACTAGTGATGTGCAGATGTTTGAGCTGAGCTCCTCCTTCCCCTCTACCTTCCACGTCCACTGCGTGCCTTTAATAACCTTGCGGCTGCTTGGCCCCATCCCTTCTGTGACATCATAGCGGGTGGGGCTGGCGTGGGTCTAGAAATTCAGAGATGCACCGGGTTAGGTTCGGGTGCAGGTGGTGGAGCAGCAGGTTAGGAACTTTTTGTTGATCTGCATGTCATAGTATATAGCTATATATTAGAGCAGTGATCCCCAACCAGTAGCTTGTGAGCAACATGTTGCTCCCCAACCCCTTGGATGTTGCTCCCAGTGGCCTCAAAGCAGGAGCTTATTTTTGAATTCCTGGCTTGGAGGCAAGTTTTGGTTGCATAAAAAACAGGTGTACTGCCAAACAGAGTCTCCTGTAGGCTGCCAGTCCACACAGGGGCTACCAATAGCCAATCACAGCCCTTATTTGGCACCACCCAGGAACTTGTTTCATGCTTGTGTTGCTCCCCAACTCTTTTTACATCTGAATGTTGCTCATGTGTGAAAAAGGTTGGGGATCCCTGTTTTAGAGGGTTATCCAAACAGTGGTCAAATAAAAACAATAAAATTGCCTGCTGTCCCCAAATAAGATAAGATGCTTCCTATGTTCTCCATCTCTTTGGCCTTCGCTCTACAAAATTCTCAAAATACCTTGAAAGTTTTAATCCTTTCCTCCTTTCAGAGAACCCTTCCTGACCTCATCAGACTATTCCTTAGGCAGTGCTGGAAATAACAAACTCGCATCACTAAAAATCCTTCTTTTCACCTGTTTTCAAGCTTCGATATATTGCGATCGTTCATGAGCAGCACCCCTGACACCTCTTATTTCGCTTTGTTCTCATTCTATGTCCATTTGTTTGCAGTTCCCCTTCGCAGTGCTACATAACTTCTTGGCACTTGAGAAATAAACAACAGTAACATGAAGGGAGATGTCAGGGTGCCAGAAAGCAAGCATGCCTTCCAAAACTAAATGAAGTAATAGTGGGACATGAAATAAACATTTTACTGGTCACTCATATTTTACTTTTAACATTGTTATACGTGTTATACATAATTCTAGCGAAAGCCAAATCACTGCTGTACATGAAAGTCAGTTTATACACAGGAAATACACATCTATAATCAAGGCATGTATTGGAATTATACAGTAATGTTTGGACCATGTACAGAAGTCTTGATGTTATTTGTATATTGCAATTTACTGTTGGATTTAGCCTTTTGTGTAGGTGTATCTGGAACTTACGACATATTTGAGAACTAATGCACATGTTCAGTTTTGGATAAACCTGGATAAAGAAAAAATATAGTACAGGTATGGGATCCATTATCCTGAAACCTGTTATCCAGAAAGCTACGAATTACGGGAAGGCTGTCTCCCATAGACCTAATAATTTGAATTTTTAAAAATGATTTCTTTTTTCTCTGAAATAATAAAACAGGTAATTTTTATGTTATCCCCAACTGAGATATAATTAATCCTTATTGAAGGTAAAACCTATGAAGCCTGTAGTGTTTAATTAATGTTTAAATTATTTTATAGAGGCCCATTTATCAAAATCTATTAAAAAAAATACATTTTTCAAACTCGTATGAATCAATCGACCCGAAAGCTTGAATTGAATTTGATTCGAATTTAAAAACCTAGTTTCAAGTTTTTTCGAAAAAAAGTCGAATGTCAGGAAGGCTGCAAACATCTCCAAAATTGATCCCTGGACGTCTCCCATTGACTTAAACAGCAATTCGAGACAATTCATCCTTAATTTGAATATAATGGAGTCCATGGGAGACAGCCTTTCCATAATTTGGATAACGCGGTTCTCATACCTGTTTTCTCTGTACTAAAAAGACAGTGCCTTGTACTTGATCCAAACTAAAATTAAGCCTCATTGGAGGCAAAACAATACTATTGGGGTTATTTAATGTTTAAATGATTTTTTAGTAGACTGGGAGGCACATTTATCAATGGTCGAACTTCGCATTCATGTGAGTTTTTAAAAACTCCCATAAACTACCATGAACTCGAAATTCGGGATTCGAATTTGTTAAACTCGGGTGAATAGGAACAGCCCGAAAACTCAAATCAAATTAGATTTGAATTCGATTCGAGTTTTAAAAACTCGATTTGTTTTTTCGCCGAAAAAATCTTGATTGTCAGGAAGGCTGCAAAATTGATCCCAGGAGGTCTCAATTGACTTAACAGCAATTCAGCAGGTTTTAGGTGGCAAATTTGAGTTCTTAAAGGGCCTGAGTATGATAAATCACGAAAATTGAATTCAAATTTTTTAAAAAACTAGGATCTCATTTGAACAATAACCTAGTTAAATTTGAATTTTCAATTTAGCCCTTGATAAATCTGCCCTTTTAAAGTATGGAGATCCCAATTATGGAAAACTACAGGTCCTGAGCATTCTGGATAACAGGTCCCATACCTGTTATTGGTTTTACAGCATCTAGGAATACAACAACAGACTGAGCTGACCTTATACCATTGCTAATGGAAAAATATACCCCTCTTTTTTTACATGAATTTATTTAACTGGGCTTATGTAAAAAATAAGCCCAGTATCTAAACTTTAAAAATAAACATATAGGGGCAGATTTACTAAGCTCGAGTGAATAGTTCGAATGCAAAAATATTTGAATTTCGAAGTAATTTTTTGGGTACTTCGACCATCGAATTGGTCAAATTCGATCTAATTCGATCGAATTGAATGATTCGAACGATTCGAAGTAAAAATCGTTCGACCATTCGATAATCGAAGTACTGTCTCTTTAAAAAAATCCTTTGACTCAATACTTTGCCAAATAAAAGCTACTGAATTAAATGTTAGCCTATCTGGACATTGTTTTGGGCACTATTTATGATCGAATAAAAATCATTCGATCAATCGCTTAAAATCATTCTAATCGTTCAATCGAAACTTTTGCGTTAAAATCCTTCGAATTTGATATTCGAATTCGAAGGATTTTACTTGGAGGGTGGAATCCATAGTGTGTTATTTATTAAGGTACAAATGCTATAAAATGCACATTTTTAGTGGAAAAAAACCTCAAATTTTTCGAGTTTTATTATATCCCGAGGATGCAAAAAGTCAGAATCCGAAAATCTGCCGTCTCAGACCTGCCGAGGTTGTATATTAGTCAATGGGAGACGTCCCTATCCTATTTGGAAGTTTCTGTGGTCTGAGCTGGAATTAGCCCGAAAATTTGATTATTTCCGTCAAAAATCTGAAAAATTTGGACTATTCAGGGGGAAAGTCAGAAAAAAACCTACGATTCAGGAAAGAACTCAGATTTTATCGAGTTTTTCCATGATCCGGTTAAATTGAGATTTTTTTTTTATAATAAATAAGGTTACATTGTGGATTCTAGTTTGGTCTGACTTTTTTAAATAAAATATCAGAACAATTCGGATTTTAAAAAATAACCCCCTTAATGATACAGAGAGACAGATATAACTGTATTTTGTAAAGCCACTTGTGACAATCTTTAGAAGGGGCTTTTGTGACATTCTCCAGCAAGAATGCCCAGAATTATCCAGTGCAGGGTCAGAATCATGGACATGGGCAGATCTTCTGGCTATCATCTCAGGATCTACTGGTTGGCCATGATCTATATTTTGAATCCTCTTGCTCCGCAGTTCTCTGTAAAAACAAGCTCTGTCCATTGGCAATAGATTTTTAATTTTTCAACCATACATAAGTGATCTCTATAAATGGTTGGATTCTATCACACTTGTAAGAGCAATAATATAAAGAGCTTCATCTCTTTAAGATTCCTGTAATGTGTTCTCTTTATTATTATGCTCTTATTGTACAGAGCTGCTCCTTGTCTAAAGTGCCTGAAGCAGCCAATTCAATGAAGGCTCATTTAGTGGAGTAAGAGATCCTACTGCACATATTGTACTGTTTTAAAATGTGCCTTTTAGCCAAAACCAAATGCCAGTTTAAATATTGAAAATTACCGTGTTTCACAAGTATTCCCTTTTTCTTGCCGCACAGCATAAATTGCTGTATATCCTACATACAAAATAATATTTCAGTTTGTGTGCCAAATACAGGAAATTGGCTTCTGTAGAAATCTCTATTTGCAGCCCTTGAATCTATTAACTGAAAAAGAAACATTCACTCTAATGCCTTTTCAATGTGAATTATTTGTGGACTGATATTTTGCGTTTCCCATGATTTGATGTGGAGAAGGCTTTACGTTATTGCCCTGGTGCAATACATACCAGAATAATACATATCCCGCAATAAATAGGGTTTTTTATATTAGCCTTTTATAATAAAGATACAAAATCGTGTACATTAACAGAATAGGGAGAACAAGATAGCCCCTTGGCACTGCTCTGATGTGGGCACTGGATTTTCAAGCGTAAATACTAGTATTGGCTCTTCTTTTGTATTGACCAATCCATTGATCCCAATTCATGGTCATATGTTTCAGTAAATGTGCGGTGCTCTTTGGTAACAAATTTGATCCTTCTCTGCTCAGCTCCATATTGTTTCTGGGAATGTGGCCTTATTTATTACCACTAGTCAAGGACTAACAATCCTTAAGTAAGACTGATTGCTGGAAGTATGACATAGACATATGTAATGACAAAGCACATCCTAAATGGGACACATATTGATTTTACATTTTAAAGGTGATCCCTTTCAAACATGCTTGACAGCTTTGATAATGCAACGCTATACCAGCAGCACTTTCCTCAACGGAATAGACTTCTGATTTCCATTTGGTTTGAAAAATACATTTTAGTACAATTGTTCTTCAGTGGCATTTTTGAGGCTTCATGGAAAGTTTCTTGTGCGAGAAATGAGAAGAACGATGAGCAAATCTAAACAGAACACAGAATAGCGACCAATCAATTGCAATCAGTGCATGTGGCTATGGGATACCATTTATGGGACACCATTAACTGTTCCTGCTGTCATCAAGGTGAAACAATATGATTCTTTCTCCGTGTACCTTAAAAGAGAGATAATACGTTAAAAAACAAAAATGTACCAGTGCATTTTAGATATAGAAGGAATGTGCTTTAAAAAGTTGTGTTTCTGGTTATTTTATTGTAAATCTCTGCATTAACCCTACTAGTCCCACCCATCTGTTCCACATCTCGCTGCCTCCTTTCCCAGGCTGTGCAGGGGAGACAACAGCACTCAGCATATTGTACTGTAGCATAGAGTCCTGCAGCAGGTCAAGTACCTGCAGGTTACACGCAAAAACCTACGGTACCCTGCGGGACAAGTTTCGGGAGCGCGTATAGACACATCAGCAGCTATTCTGACCTGATAGGGAACTGAAGCCTGTCTTTGCTTGTGTGACTGCAGGGCTGTGATTGGCTGTTCCCCTCTTATTGGGCTTCTGGTGGGGAACCATTAGGACACACCCAAATCTCATTTGAAACACGGGCAGGAACCAGTGGACATCTACAGGTAGCTCAAATAAAGGGGTTATTTTTAAAGATAATATTAATTTTAGCACATTGTGAAACCATCACCATATATTATTCATAAACCATATCACCATACATACCATATCACCATATATTATTCATAATTGCCTACAAAATTAGTTTTTTTTTGTTTATCCTATATGGCTTCTTTAATTTGAAGCCTTTGGTGTTAATGTACATTTTAGGCTAAAATGCGGAACCGATTGCAGGATATATATAGATAACCCAAATGATGCCAGCGCAACGTCATACTAGAAATAAGTGTGAATTTAAGGAGATGATCAACGATTAGGAATCAGCAATATTTTTTAGAAACCAGACAATAATTCTAAAATCAGCTCCTTCACCTTGTGCTAAGAACCAGGAGGATATTTGTTGAGCTTTCACTACTCGCTACAGGCATTCTCATGTTTTAATAAGTTAATAAACTATAGGGTTCTTCTACGACTGCATTCACAGTGTGCAAAGTGCAATTTGCAGTGTTTTATGCAGCTTGCATTTGCATGGATTTATGTTTATTACAATTGAGAGTAATGCAAATCAGAAGCAGTTGCAATGAAAATTGTAGGGGTGGCATGTTATTTACCTTCACCTTTGAGTTGGTGGAAGTTCCAGGCTTCCCCTGTGTTAATAGGTGCACTTTTGATTCATCAAAACCAGCAGTCCCCAACCTTTTTTAACAGTGAGCCACAGTCACATGTAAAAAAAATTGGGGAGAAACACAAACATGAAAAAAGTTCCTGGAGTGCCAAATGAGGGCTATGAATAACTATTTGGCACACTTATGTGGACTGCCAGCCTACAGATGGCTCTGTTTGGCAGTAAACCTGTTTTTTATGCAACTTAAACTTGCCTCCAAGCCAGGAATTGAAAACTAAGCACCTGCTTTTAGGCCCCTGGGAGCAACATCCAATGGCTTGGTGAGCAGCATGTTGCTTACGAGCCACTGGTTGGGGACCACTAATCTAAGTAGACATGGCAGGTACATTGGCCCATGGTGCAAATATGTTCAAGTCTATTCAAGGGAGCATGTTTAGGTGCAAATACATTTAAAGGAGAAGGAAAGTCATTTAGCACTAGGGGATACCAAATGTTAGGCATCTCCATATGAATGTATTTACTTACCTGAAACCCTGGGCTGGTGCTCCTATCAGGAGAAAACTGCACTGGCCCTGGGTTATACCAGTGAGAACCACGGAGCGATCCTTTTCCGTCTTCCTCTTTCTTCTTTAACTAAAAAGTCGGCTTTTTCATTCTACTGCGCATGCATCTGCCTGGGAAATTTGAAGAAAGAAGAAGCTCTGTGGTGCTCGTTGGAATAACCCCGGGCCGGTGCAGTTTTCTGCTGATAGGAGCCTGGCTGACGGTTTCAGGTAAGTATTTACACTCACTTGGGGGTGCCTAACTTTTGGCACCCCCAAAGTGTGAAACAACTTTCCTTCTTCTTTAATGAACACCATCAATCCACGTAATGACTGCATCCATTTTTACACAACCCTTATTCCTTATCTAGTGCGAGGCAGGGTCCCTAACTATAGCTGGAAACACTTCCCTGAAACATAATTAGAATTTTCGTCTTAATCCTTTCATAAGGCAGGTACAGAAGACTATAGAATTGGTTACAGCGACTTTAAATAAGGCTTTTATAAGTTATGTTGGATAAAGAAAAGCGTGAGTAAGCAAAAAGTCAGCTCCCTGAAAGGCCGCAGTGTTGCTGAGTGCCAGTGGGCAAATCTTATAAAACTGTGCCGTTCTCAAAGGCAACCTTGAGATAAAGAATATAAAGGAATTATTTATATTAAAGCCATCCTGGGTTGCAGTTCCCAGTCGAGCCAAAAAGCAGACTTGTTTTTTCTTCTCTGTAGTGAAACTGTTCATTGTGATGTATTTTCTTTCTGCAGCCTAATACATTAGCCGAAGGTGCAGTCCTCAGACAGCTGTTTCCCATCAAATACAATTAAGACTTTTCTATAGACTCCAGCCATTTGAAAAATTATGTGTGGTTTTATGAAGTGTCAAATCTCCGTGATGACCCGATTCAAATGTATCGGTCACCTGATCGTCTTATATTCGCATGGTAACCTACGAGGTTCCTAGACTAGCAGACTGCACAATTTGCAGTATAAATGGAATTTGACTGGTCATATAACATGTTCTAAAGGAGTGGGAGTGATTCAAGACATTTTATTGATACATTAAGAAACAAAAAAGGAATTCTTTATTTAATGAAAGGCTGCTACTTCTATATTGGAAGGGAAAGTACAGCCCAACTAAAGGAAAGTCATCCTTATGGGAATTTAACCATTTAAAGACTTTTTTTAATATTAATAACTGGCAACTCCTCATTTAACCAGTGAGTCAGTCACAGTCTGGACTTATGATAGGGAACAACTTAATCAAAGTACAGGTATGGTATCCGTTATATGGAAACCTGTTATCCAGAAAGCTCTGAATAAGGCCATCTCCCATGGACTCCATTTTATCCAAATAATCCAAAATATTAAAAATGGTTTCCTTTTTCTCTGTAATAATAACACAGTACCTTTTACTCAATCCAAACTAAGATTTAATTAATACTTTTTGGAAGCAAAACCAGCCGATTGGGTTTATTTAATATCTAAATAATTTTTTTGTAGACCTTAGGTAGGCAGACCCAAATTATGGAAAATTATCCGGAAAACCCCAGGTCCCAAGCATTCTGGATAACAGGTCTCATACCTTTACTAATCAAATATAATTGTAAAGAAACACTTTTTACATTAATGATAAGATTAATTAAACACCATAAATTGAGTTTTGCTGGAAAAATCAGTCCCTTGGCCTAGAGTCCTGCAGCAGATTGGGTACCCGCAGGTTACCAGCAAAACCTGCGGAACCATGCGGGATGCAGATAGAATTTTCCGGAGCAGGTATAGACGCAGGTCTGCAGTTCTCCATGTTTGAGGGTCGCGGGTCTTCTCAATAGCGAGTTTTATTCCTTTTTTTCTGATCACGCCTACTCCCAACGATGTCACTTCAGGTTTACAATGACAGCACTTCCTGTTTTACTCCTTTTTTACTGATCATGCCAACTTCTAGTGATGTCACTTCCGGTTTACAATGACAGCACTTCCTGTTTCTTGACGGGCAGCGGGTCGCGGATCAGGTTGCGGATAAGGTACTTGCAGGTCGGGTAGTGGGTCCAAGCGGGTAAGTATGTGGGTTGCAGATCCAGGTGTGGGTCGCGGGTCGGATTTAACAAATTGGTTCTGCGCAGGACTCTACCTTGGCCTGTAGGGGATAAATGGACCATGTACACTAGTTTTCAACATGAGCTCACTAAATGGAGTTTGATTTGAACATACTGTTTGCCTATTGTTTTAATCAGAACATAGATTCCAATGTCATGTGCAGATCCTTGGTTCTACTCATTCTATTAGGCGTAGGAGAAGCTATTAAAGGAAAACTATACCCCAAAATGAATATTTAAGCAACAGGTAGTTTATATCAAATTAAGTGACATATTAAAGTATCTTACTAAACTGGAATATATATTTAAGTAAATATTGCACTTTTACATCTCTTGCTTTGAACCACCATTTTGTGATGGTCTGTGTGCTGCCTCAGAGATCACCTGACCAGAAATACTACAACTCTAACTGTAACAGGAAGAAGTGTGGAAGCAAAAGACTTTTGTCTGTTAATTGGCTCATGTGATCTAACATGTATGGTTTGTTTGGTTTGTTTGTGTGCACCGGGAATCTTAGGATCCCAGGGGGTTGCCCTTATTTTTTAAAATGACAATCAATTCTATTCATGATTACCCAGTGGCACATACTACTAAAAAGGAATATTATTATGAAAGTGGTTTATTTACATGAAGCAGGGTTTTACATATGAGCTGTTTTATACAATATCTTAGAGACCTACATTGTTTGGGGGGTATAGTTTTTCAGTACACAGTACACATTACCAGTCCACAGATAAATCCACTATATAATAAGCTGCTCCTTATCTCAATGCCTGGCACTTTAGGGAATGGGGGTTTGTTTATACAGAGCTTGTCGTCATTAAAACTATTTATCCTGTTTACAGGAGGACAGAAGGTGAGGAGTTCAGGGAAAATTAAAAAAAAATCCATTAGTGATATAGATATGCAGTGCAGGAAGTGACATCCTACTCATCTGTGCTCGTGATGTCACATATATACTTTAGGGAGGGGGGCAGTAAGGTCAGGTACCTAGGATGGCACCAGACCTAAATACAGCCCTGCCTATGGTGGGTTGCATATATAGGTAATAGGTAAACCAGACCTGTGCGTTATGCACTCTGCAGGATCTAGACATGACTTACTTTGGGGAAAAGCACTGAATTATGGTCGATTTACATAGTAAATTTGCATGAAGCACTTGCGAAATGACCCCTGAAATTTTATCTTTTTTACTCTTTTGGGTATATTTATCAAAAAGTGAAGTTAGAGATGAAATTCCCCCACTCTCCATTCATGCTATGGGATTTTGAAAGGCGTATTTCTCAAAGGATGAACTTCCACTTTCACCCATTGATAAATACTCTTTTAAAAATCCCATAGAAATGAATGGAGAGTGGTGGAATATCACTCTAGAGGACTGTGGCGATCTCTGATTTCACTCTTTGATACATATACCCCAATGTGTACTTGCCAAATGAATGGGGTAAGGAAAGATTGAAATCAATGGCTGGCATTTCAGTAATAAAAATATTTCCAAGCTTTACAAGCAGCTATACTTAGTGCTAATTCTGGCATCTGTAGAAGCAGGTATAGCAGTGCAGCTGGCCTGTAGCAGAGTGGAGCCAACGAGCAATGCAGATCTGCTGTTTGTATCTCCCAAGTAGTTGCGGAAGCAGCAGAAGGGTAGAATAACTCAGTGATCCCTATGTTACTGAAAGGCTTTACTTGTGGCTGAGCCACGTGCCGTAGTCTTTATGAGTGGTAGCCAGAGCCTGTCAGCTGAAGTCTGTTATAGGTGCATGAATGATACAGCCACTGGTAAAGCAGGCACGTAGTTGTTTTTATGGGCATGATTTTTCTTCTTTAATGAACACATTTTTAATTGGCACTTATACATCAAAACCAGCTGCTCTATTTTGAAAGGACTTGCTGAGACATATATTCCCATTACTTGGCAAAACATGAAGATACACATACAAGTAGGTGATCTAATATGTGCAAATCCTGTATCCTGAAATAAAGGAATGCCGTCCAAGTCTCCTATTTAAACAAGTAGCTCATTTACTGATTTGTGTTTTTTCTGATGATGAATATCCTTGTTATTCATTGAAGAAATTAGTGGTCATTTATGATTCAGCCGTTGTGTGCAAGGTGCAATTTACCCACAATGCTACACTTCCCCCCAAAATTCTGGCATAATTGGCGTCTAAAGCTGCACAACCGCAACTACTTCAGGTTGTAAATGACCTCTACTGTCTGTTGTGGATTTTGGATGCTTCCTCATTACAATACATAACATTACATTTATGGTTTCTCATAGACTCTGTGGTTTCCAACCAAAACAATATGGAGGTAGTAGTGCTCATTTTGTATTCATGAGGGGCAGGCTAAGGGAGGCACATAGACTCCTACTGCCCCTTTATTTGCATAGCTGTAGAGTCGGGTGCCGCCATGGCCAAGTGTTCAGTGATTGACCACTGATGACCATGATTTGTGGCCCATTGTGCTCTTTCACTTGACTTGAGATTAGGAGTTATTTTTTATCATTTGTGTTAGTATGTACAGTATGCTGAGATAGGTACCCTGGTATTCAGAAAACTGCACTGTTCATCAGCTGATAAGTGTATTTGTCCCAGTGCCAATATAATTGAGTTTTATTCTATTATCCCATGTCTTTTGAGTACTGAGTCACAAGTGCCGTACCTATATAAGTGGGGTTGGTTGATTATTAACAGTAAAGTGATAGGTTCCACTTAATAGGAACATGTTACTATGTCTACCCTGCTGTCTTTCCTAATAGATGTACCCTCCCTTCCTTCCCCAGCTCAACGTTTACTAACTTTTTCGCTATTTAATGGGGCATGAAGATAAGCTGCTTCCTGGTTACATCTCACCGTGTGGGTAGGGGAACATTTTGCCATTGGCTGGAGCACTGTTTACATCAGAACTTTGTCCCGCCAGAAAGAAGACAAGCCTCTGCCAGTACAAAAAAAAATAACAGTCAAAAGCTGCAATGTGTTACTATCCCTTTAAAAGTTTTTTATCATAAGTTATATGGGGGAATGTAATAAAAGTCGGTAACGGATAAAATATTCACAATGCGAAAAGTTCTACATTTTTCCTTTGCACGAATTTAGTATAGCTTTTGTGAACCGGAAACTGTTTAGCGACACTTCCGACAGTGGAAGAAGGATTTCGAATTTTATCGTTGGCGCCAGTGCGCCGTGAATGTAATAAAACTTCTTACTGAAAAGGATTTTACATTTGCTTACGACACCTTTCAAGCTCTTCTTAAAAGTGGGCAATGAAAATTAGCAATGCGCAAATAAAGAGTTTAAGGAAGAATATTACACAGCGAAATGTGAATTTTTATTTTTACTTGTGCAAATTGTTTTGCTTTATGCAACTTTTATTACACTCCGGCTATCAAAACCAAAATTTGACAAAGAGGCCCACATAACACAGAAACCCCTAATATACCCATCACAGTTACCGGTTTCTTCAAAAAGTATGAATAAATGCCATTTTCTATGCTGAAATCCAAATGTTTAACAGTTCTTCTCTTTCTGCATCATTTGAAATCCTGGCAGGGAAGGAGGGACTAAACACTGATGTTACAAATTGTAACAACTTCTCCACAGCTTACAGACAGCATGCAGGAACTTGTTGATACAAAGTAACAGTAGTCAGCCAGCTCAGCAGAGTAGTCAGACAGATCAGCAGGAGAGCAGGGGGCTAGGTTTAGGGAACTGTCAGAATCCATTCAAATCAAGAAAAGTCTGCATATTTTTTAATTGATGTTCATTGCAAAGTTGCTTCAAATTATGTTTACTTTTCAAAAAGCTTAAGTTATGTTTTTGTTAGGGATGCACCGAATCTACTATTTGGGATTTGGCCAAATCCCTGAATCCTTGGTGAAAGATTCGCCTGAATACAGAACCGAATCCGAATCCTAATTTGCATTTGCAAATTAGGGGCAGGAAAGGAAAAAGTGGAAAAAATTCTTCTTTTGTGACGAAAAGTCACGTGATTTCCCTACCCGCCCCTAATTTATATATGCAAATTAGAATTCGTATTCGTTCAGCCAGGCACAAGGATTCGGCCGAATCCTGCTGAAAAAGGCCGAATCCTGGATTCGGTGCATTCCTAGTTTTTGTGAAGTTCCCCTATAAGCATTGCTGGCTATATGGTATAAAGTATTTTTCAAGAAATACTATTAGAATTACTGGAATGCACTTAAAATAGTCTATTGATTTCCTCCATTGACCCTAGTCTCTACAAATGAATGCTCTAGCTTTAATTACTCTCC
The DNA here is from genome assembly GCF_017654675.1 of Xenopus laevis. NCBI lineage: Eukaryota > Metazoa > Chordata > Amphibia > Anura > Pipidae > Xenopus > Xenopus laevis. The sequence continues at coordinate 135,525,488 of NC_054381.1, read as the reverse complement.
AGTCATGTAAAACAACATCACATTCGGATTGTGTCAAAATAGACTATGCCTCTGTTTCTTAACATTTTTTATAAGGTGATATCAGCTTTGCTACTAAAAATGGTTCAGAAAACAGCCATATGTCAATTTATTCATTATTATCTCCATTACAGAGAAACCTTTCCTTAGGATTCGGGGGTCTCAATTAATAGTTTAAGAATTCCTGGCTTACGCAGATACAGGTAAAAGCGTATAAAAACACTGCAAAAAAACAATGCAAAACCCATTTACCTACACTTTGCCTTGTTGGTACATGTATGGGACCTTTTATCCAGAATTCTCGGGCCCAGGGTTTTCCGGATAAGGGATCTTTCCCTAATTTGGATCTCCATACCTCCATACTAAAAATGATTTAAATGTTAATTAAACCCTATAGAATTGTTTTGCCTCCAATAAGGATTAATTGTACCTTAGTTTGGATCAAGTGCATGGTACACTTGAAAGGAAAACAATATAAAAAATTTGAATAATTTGAATAAATTTTAATAAAATGGAATATAATGGGTTTTCAGATAACGGAGTCTATACCTGTATAATACACAAAAGCCATGAATATCCTGTAAATTATATCCTTATAAACGGTGAGTTCTGATGTCATTTCTGTCACATGACTCACCGAAACTTGTGTATTATAATAAATAAAGTACCCCCAGTTGCAAAATATGAGGATATTAGAAGTTACCTCGGAGTTTCCTGACCTGTATAAAAACACTCGGCCTTCGGCCTCGTGTTTTTATATGGTCATGAAACTCCTTGGTAACTTATAATATCCTTATATTTTACAAAAGGGGGTACTTTATTCACTATATATTGCAAGCAAATGTTTTCCTACTCCAGTTCTAAGGTAGGGCAGAAGGGCACATTAGCTGGACTGGTAGTATCAGAGAGGACCATTGGGTTGAAAACTTATACTATACAGTGTATATAATTATAAAAAATTATATTGCATATTGACTTAGCTATTTTCTGTATATAAATTAGTGGTGTCAGGAGAATTGTTTTTAAACAGCAGCTCCCCTACAGAGATGGAACAGGCCTAATGGTGCATGTGGAACACGGCATAGTTTCTTTTTGCCACCCTGAAATGAATGTGCAGAAATATGCATCAACAAGACCTGCTCTGCATATGTATAGCAATCAAGATTTGAATGGAAGTTAAGATACTTGTCACTGCATCTGCCTCTTCATGACTGTACAGTACATAACTGTAACATTTTTACACAATACGTGCATTTTTGTTATGCCATTTCTGATTGCGGCTTCCTGAGAAGGCAATAAAGTGCAGAGGAAATGTAAATCTCCGGTCTCTAGGAAAAACCCACAAGTATAGATAGAGAACAGGGAATCGAAATGTCAGTGATACATTGAGGCACGCAATGCCTTAAATTGGAAGTTAAATGTCAACTTCACAGACCACCATGTTTTATTGCACACTCTATTGCACACTCTATTGCACACTCTGCCAGCCAGCGCTGTGCACCTAGAACCCAAATGCCAATGGGGCACTAATTGCAAAGACAAAAATCCAGACCCTGAACCCAAGATTTTTACTAAGGACTAAGGCCTACTGTAGCTCTATCACTTTCTTCTAGGGTCATAGTAAATGTTTCTTAAGGTGTTAAAAGATATGGGATATCCAGAATGCTCAGGATCTGGGGTTTTCCGGAGAAGGAGTCTTTCGGTAATTAGCATCTTCATACCTTATATCTACTAAAATATAAGTAAAACATAATTATTATTGTTTTGCTTCTAAAAAGGCTAAATGATGTCTTAGTTTGGATCAAGTGCAAGGTACAGTTTTATTATTACAGAGAAAAAGGAAAATATTTTTTAAAATGTGAATTTAGGGCAGAATTATTAAGGATTGATTTGTGTTTCCCACAAAAATGAGAGTTTTCCAGATTTTGTTCTGGTAAAAAAGCAGATTTTCAGGTTGAATAAAAACTCGAATTTTTCAAGTTCTTTTTTTTTTAAATAGCTTGAATACAAAAATAAAACCTGTTGAGGTCATGTATGAGTCAATGGAGAGGTGCCTTGAACCAATTGAAGATGTTAATAGCCTTCATGATGTTTGAGTTTTTTTCAGAGGGTTTTGCCCGGAAAACTCGATTAATTCGAGTGATTCGAGTATTTTTTTGTTATTTTTAACCCTGAACTCACTGAATCAAGTTTTTCCAGCTCGAGTCTTTCTTAAATAAGAAACCATTCGAGTTCATTCGAGGTTAAAAACTCGACCTTTGATAAATAACTCCCTTAATCTCTCTGGAGTTCTCTAGATAATGGATTCCCAGATAACAGGTTCCTGTACAGACAAGGGTTGAGCAGAAGTGCAGTGACCCCTAGCAACCAATCAAATATTTGCTTTGATTTTCTCACTTTTAGTAGACTGATGAAAGAAAAGTGCTATTGTTGACTGCAGCTGTGTAGTTTTGTGCATAGGTTAGTAAATCAGCTCTGTGTTTTTATTACCAGACCATAAAGTTAAACAACCATTTCATGCAGTAATATACCTTGTCCTGAGTTATTTGCCCCTTGGGAAGGTCAGTCAGTGTGGGATTAGCCTTATTTAACTGGCTTCCCTAAGCAAGGGGCTTACATTTTCTTTTTAAAAAAAACCTAGATTCATTGTTTGTCTTTTGACACCGGAAAATGTGCGCAAGTGTTTCCTAAACTGCAGGCAGCGACGTTGCAATCAGTTCTCTGTGTCCTTATTATGAATGCCAATCAAAATGTTCCCAATTAAATTCAATAAAATGAGTCTCATTAGAACAAGGTGCCGCAGTTGTGTCCCTCCACTTAAATCGGTAATTATTAGCAATTATAAACCATATTACCTGCTCTGCATTCATTATGCGCCATTATGAGTGATTCTGATAAACCGATATAGTAGCAGGAAGCAAATTAAAATGATTCTATTTCAGCTAATGAAATAACTGGAAACAAGTCCTAATCCATCCGGATAAATACAGTGTTGCTAGGATGTAGCCAAATTATGGTTATGTTAATAGAATATCTTTCTTTGAATTTAATGTTTGAATATTGAATTCTAAATCCTGGTTTGATGGGGAAGTTGGTATGGCAGTAATTTAATCTACCCCCCCCCCCCCACAATTACTTCAAGGAACTGGTGATTTTCCTTATATGTAGGGATTCACCGAATCCAGGATTCCGTTCGGGATTCGGCCTTTTTCAGCAGGTTTCGGATTCAGACAAACCAAATTAATAATTTGCTTATGCAAATTAGGGGCGGGAGGGAAATCACGTTAGTTTTTGTCACAAAAGTAAAAAAAATTTTCCCCTTCTCACCCCTAATCTGCATATGCAAATTAGAATTCGGATTCGGTTCGGTATTCATCCGAATCTTTCGCAAAGGATTCGGAGGTTCGGCCAAATCCAAAATAGTGGATTCGGTGCATCCCTACTTATATGTCATATTGAGGGTAAATCTGCCATGGTATTTAGAGTAACACCCCAGTGTGACCTTTACTCACTTGCATTCCCTTATTTGCACCCCTGAATAGAGTCGGAGGGGACATGCCTGTGTACCTCTCCCTGCCTACCCCATGAATATAGTTCTGCTGAACAGTTCCAGGTTTTGGGTTACTTATTGATCACAATTCTGGTTGAGTTTTAATATATATTCGCGGAAGAGGTCCTCTTCATAAAAGTTTGGGAAGCCTTAAAGAGATCTTGCTGCATGGGGCAATACTCACAACGAGAAGTTGGCCGAACCTCGAATCCTTTGCAAAAGATTTGGCCGAATACCGAACCGAATCTGAATCCTAATTTGCATATGCAAATTAGGGATGGGAAGGGGAAGACATTTTTTACTTCCTTGTTTTGTGACAAAAAGTCACGAGATTTCCTTCCCCTGATTTGCATATGCAAATTAGGATTCGGTTCGGCCTGGATTTGGCCGAATCCTGCTAAAAAAGGCCAAATCCTGTCTGAATCCCGAACCGAATCCTGGATTCGGTGCATCCCTAATCCCTATATGTAATAAAAGGTAAAGTGCAGGAATCCACAGCAACCAATAAGATGTTTTGCTTTTCAACAGATGGCCTTTAAAGACTACATGCTGATTAGTTGCCGTAGAGTAAATATATAGCACATTTGGCACCTTATATTACTTTTAAGTCTAAGCCCCATTTGTGATCCAACCTTTTTTCACCCCACCTATAATACAGTACAGAAAACTTAGACCTTTTAGAAGTGAATATGTATCCAGAAAAGGAAACAAGTGTTAAACCTCAGATTTGTCTCCAAGTGGACCTCCTCACTTACTGTTTTAATGATGTAGAGCTGGTATTCAGCTTTCTCTTTCAGCCGACACACAGAGATGCAGGAATTGTTTTTTAAGTTCTAATATCATATAAAGTTGACTTTTTAGCTTTTGAGTTGAAATAGAGAAGTAACTGGGTTGGGAAAAAAAAATGTTCTATTCCTGCTAGGCAATTATTCTGACAGCTAATTAACACTTTTTCTACCTATTGCCATGATATTAGGTTTAATAAGCAGCAGACTAATTATTTCTTACCAGTATTACACACATGAGTACGTGCAAAGTGGTTATAAGCTCTCCAGACTAACAGGTACACGTCTTTCTCTGTACTGAGATGCAATCAGGTTCATATCTTGCTCACTATAATTTTAATTCTTATTCGCTTTCATGTTCCCATGTGTTCTGTCTATCACCTCTACTCACAGGATGGACATTCCTGATCTATACAGTACAATTATGTAATAACTGTAACAGATATTTTGTCCTCTAAGGGACCTCTCTGGTGTAGCAGCCCAGGAGAAATGGTTCTTCTTCTTCTTTGCTTCGCTTATGATTATTCTTATTATAACTTCTTACCAATTACCATTACTTCTACTACTGTTTATATAATGTCTCTCGTTTTGTTCTCCTATTTGTACACTGTTTAATGTCCCTGCCCATCTGTTCTTCAATCCTTTTTACCTTCCAGAGACTGCTACTATTTTATATGCTTCAACTGGGTCCCAAAACCACAATCTAAACACCAAAAAAATATATTATTGTCAGTTACGTGAGCTTCAGTGGAATTGCATGGGCTCATAAGCTACTTAGTCAACAGTGATTGTCAGCCAAACACCACTTTTAGGGGCATATCTATAATGTGGTGTAAAAAAAAAGCAGAATAATTAGCAGAACATCACCACACATCATTGGGTAAAAAACAGTGTAAAAATGGAGTAATGTTTTTGTGCACTTTTTCTTTTAGCAACTTCTGCCTGAACTTACTTACAAAGGTTTGAAGCAGTGTAAAATAATTAGGGATTCGGTTCAGGATTGGGCCAGGATTTTTCAGCAGGATTCGGCCAAATCCTTCTGCCCGGCCGAACCGAATCCGAATCCTAATTTGCATATGCAAATTAGAGCGGGGAGGGAAATCGTGTGACTTTTTGACACAAAACAAGGAAGTAAAAAATGGTTACTCCTTCCCACCCCTAATTTGCATATGCAAATTCGGATTTGGTTCAGCATTCAGCTGAATCTTTTGCAAAGGATTCGGGGGTTCGGCCGAATCCAAAATAGTGGATTTGGTGCATCCCTAAAAATAATATAAATTCGCCATTTATTTTACACCATTTTTTTTTTTTTTGGCGGATTTCGTTTTACACTGATTTCCTAAAAAATGCATATGGTATATTTGAAATGTACTTGTTTTAGGCATTCTAACATAATCCCTTAAATTAATGGCTTGACGTCCACTTTAAAGAAAAAAAGCTGTAAAATATTCATGCCATTTAAAGGAAAACTATACCCCCAAAATGAATACTTCAGCAACAGTTTATATCAAATTAATTGGCATATTAAAGAATCCTACCAAACTATAATATATATTTAAGTAAATATTGCTCTTTTACATCTCTTGCCTTGAACCACCATTTAATGATGGTCTCTGTGCTGCCTCAGAGATCCCCTGACCTTAAATACTACAACTCTAACTGTAACAGGAAGAAGTGTGGAAGCAAAAGACACAACTCTGTCTGTTGATTGGCTCATGTGACCTAACAAGTATAGTTTGTTTGTGTGCACCTTGAATCATACGATCCCAGGGGGCTGGCCTTATTTTTTAAAGTGGCAGTTTTCTATTTATGATTACCCATTGGCAAATACTGCTAAAAAAGTATATTATTATGAAAATGGTTTATTTACATGAAGCAGGGTTTTACATATGAGCTGTTTTATGCAATTTATTTTTATAGAGACCTACATTGTTTGAGGGGTATAGTTCTCCTTTAATGACTTTTTATTATTTTACCTTTTTTATGATCCATTACCTACACATCGTTGACCCCTGAAAGTAACTGGGCCCTTACTTCTTCCCCAGAGGGAGTTTGATCCAAACACAGAGTGAGCCAATGTTAATGTGGAGTATCCTGTATCAATAAAACAGGGACATACAAATATTCAAGCCATTGAATTATTATTTTAAGGTTCTCAATAAACATTGTCTTTTCAATTTTAAGCATATCACTTAACCATCACTAACTGGAATTCAAGAAATGCATCCCTCTGGCTAGGGGTTGTTCACTGTCATGAATATTGCTTTTAACGTACAAGCTGTTTTCACTGCAAATGTTGATTCTTCATAGTAAAAATATATTTCATTGGGGTCCACAGCAGCTAAATATTATTCCACTTCGCATAACTCAAGACAAAAAAAACAGCACCTGGAATTCCATCTTCAAAAGTGATAGAAAACTAAATAAAGAATAAGAAATGTTGAATATAAATAAAAATCTTTGATGCAAACAACTGGATAGCAAATTACATAATGTGTATTTTTCCAGTTTACAAAAAAAATCTTTGTGTGGGTATTTGCCCTAGTAATAGTACATAACTTTACCAGCAAGTACACTTAGAAGGGCCGATTCACTAACTTCGAGTGAAGGATTCGAAGTAAAAAAACTTCGAATTTCGAAGTGTTTTTTGTGCTACTTCGACCATTGAATGGGCTACTACGACCTTCGACTACGACTTCGAATTGAACTATTCGAACTAAAAATCGTTTGACCATACGGCCATTCGATAGTCGAAGTACTGTCTCTTTAAGAAAAAACTTCGACCCCCTAGTTCGCCATCTAAAAGCTACCGAACTCAATGTTAGCCTATGGGGAAGGTCCCCATAGGCTTTCCTAAGTTTTTTTGATCGAAGGATAAAATCCTTCGAATCGTTCGATTCAAAGGATTTTATCGTTCGATCGAAGGAATAATCCTTCGATATTCGAAGTCGAAGGATTTTAATTCCCAGTCGAATATCGAGGGTTAATTAACCCTCGATATTCGACCCTTATTGATGTAGACGGACATGTTTATTGAAGCTACCAACATTTTTTGCCATTGTTTTAATTACTGTACCAAGGAATTCAATAAGTGATTGTGCGGTTATTAGGAACTGTCTGGCTATAGATCCTTAAAGGATTTTTTTAGTATAAAAATAAAAACTGGGTAAATAGATAGGCAAAGCAAAATAATTTTTTTCCACTATATTTAGTTAAGCAAAAATGTAATGTATAAAGGCTGGAGTGACTGGATGTATAACATAAAAGCCAGAACACTACTTCCTGCTTTTCAGCTTTTGGTTTCCACTGATTGGTTACCAGGTCATAACTGTTTGCTTTTGAATCTGAGCTGAATGCTAAGGATCAATTCTAAACTCACAGTTATGTCCCTTATGGCCTCCCTTACAGTCACTGACTAACTCAGAGTTAGAGAGCTGAAAAGCTCTCTGTTACACATCCAGTAACTCCAGCCTTTATACATTACATTACTAACTATATTAGAAACATTTTTCATGTTGCACAGCCTATCTATTTACCCAGTTTTTATTTTTCTGTTCCTTTAAATAGGTTGATAGGGACTGTTGGACCTGAGCACCCCTGAGTGGGCAGTTTACTGGCTGGTGTACAGGACCAATACAATTGGCCCTGCCAGATATAAATTGTAAAATATGGAGAATTCCGATGGGTGAGGACTATGGATATAAACATTTACCATCAGGTATGAAAGGTTCCAAAATGGCATTCAACTGTTATGCCAGGAAACAATTAGCTATGTCTGATCTAGTCCACCACTGGTGTTGTATAATCTGATGACATTGGTGATAGTACCTGTCAAACTGACTATCCCATATATGTATATTAAGGCCTTCCTTTTCCTATGAATAGGAAGTCGGTCAAAGAGCTCTCAATAGACAATAGACGTCTTTTACTGACTTCCTATTCAAGGAAGAAGAAAAGCTTAATATGCTAAAGGGGGAGCTTCTTGCCAGATAAGGAAGCTACAAATTTCAGCTGCAGGTTTCATCTCCTTAGAAAAGACATCAGACAATCTAGGGAGAGAGGTATGTCATTTGGGGGCTGAGTCTTTTTTGGAATTCTAAAATAAAATAATACTTTTACTTTAAAAAAGAGTTGTGCACTAAAGAAGAGGAGATTTACCGGTTTAGTCAAGTGAGTTGTGTGTGAAGCACTGAATTAAAAATATTAAAAATATTTTGGATGTTTTCATATTTATGATAAAAATTTAACGCAGGGTTATCACATTCTATACTTTTCAGTGTCAAATTTCAAATTAATCTCAAATTGAAAAATAGGTTGACATTTGAAAATACAGCTCTTATTGACTTCTACTTGAACTTGCCAACTTTTAGAGGCTAGAGGCCACATTTTTCCAATACAAGTGTTCAGATTTTTTTGTGTTAAAGAATTCTTGAAAATTCAGGTTTCAGAAACTAAAATTTGCTATTTTTGCTGAAAAAATCCCAACAGATTGATTAGACTGTGGTTGCCTTTTAGTGAACCTCATAGTTTAGTTTTGTTTAAAGGGGTTGTTCACATTTGAGTTAAATTTTAGTATGATGTAGAGAGTGATATTCTGAGACAATTTGTAATTGGGTTTCGTATTTTATTATTGTTGGTTTTTGAGTAGGGATGCACCAAATCCAGGATTCAGTTTGTGATTCAGCCAGGATTATGAATATGAATGGGGAGGGTCTGAAAAGAAAGTTGAGAAATAAAAAGTAGCAATAACCCTATATTCGTAGCCTTACAGAGCATTTGTTTTAAGATGGGGTCAGTGATCCCTGTTTGAAAGCTGGGACATGTCAGAAGAAGAAGGCAAATAATTAAAAAAACTATAAAAAATAATAATAATTAAAACCAATTTAATTGTTGCTTAGAATTGGCAACATACTAAAAGTTAACTTAAAGGTGAACCACCTCTTTAAAGGCCTACGTTCAGTAACTACTTTCTGATTTAGATAGATATCTTTTGGATCATTGAAACCAGGATGCGTTGAAGGGGACCGTAAAGTTCTTTGGGTCAGAAATTGGTATGAAGTTTAAGGCCGGAGAATGTGGTTAGTTATATGTAATTGTAAGGCCCAAAGGCTTCAGGAGTAGTGAGGACCAGAGGAGGAGGTAGCAATGTCCAAGTTCGCAGTACAGATAAGGATGAGACGAGAGAATGGTCAAACAGGCAACAAGATCAGTCCAGGCAGAAGAGGTTCAAGGTCGAGGAATTCAGGCAAAGGTCGGTACACAATAGCAAAGTTTCACAAGATCACACCCAGGAGTAGCAAGCTAAAACCTATAATTGGGCACTGATGAATTTCCAGAGCTCCTTAATATAGGCCTAGATTTGGCGCCAATTTTGGACGCATCGGCGTCATGACGTGTGCGCGGACGCGCTGGCGTCAGCGACCGACGCGCTGGCGTCAGCGACCGACGCCGGCGCACATTATTGACGCCGACGTCCTTTCCGTCGCCGGCGACCAATCAGAGTGCGGGAAGAGGCAGGCATCATCCGGCTGCGTCCGTGAGGAACCAGGGAGCCACCATCTTGGACGCCATCTTGGCCACCATTTTGGGAACTGATCTCGGATTCCATTACAGTACCCCTCTCCCTAGGGGGGGCCTCAGGACCACCTGGGTTAGAAGGAAACTGCCGATGAAATTTTCGGACCAGGAGAGGAGCATGGACATCTGAACTTCTTACCCAGGAGCACTCCTCCGGACCGAACCCCTTCCACTCAATGAGGTATTGTAGAGTGCCCCTCGAAATCCGGGAATCCAGGATTCTTTTCACCTCAGACTCCTGATGACCGTCCACCACGACAGGAGCTGAGGAAGAAGAAGAAGAAGTACCTGCAGGTTTGAGCAAGGAGACATGGAAGGCGTTTGGAATCCGCATCTCCGAGGGAAGTTGCAAACGGACAGCCACCGGGTTGATGATCTCAGAGATGGAGAAGGGACCAATAAACTTGGGACCAAGTTTAGGAGAGGGGACTTTGAGACGAATGTTCCGTGTAGATAGCCAAACCTTGTCACCGGGTGCATACGGAGGGGAAGGAATTCTTCTTTGATCAGCGAATTTTTTCTGGACCAAGGAACTTTTCTCCAGATTGACAACAGTGGCGTGCCATATAGCCGACATGTGGGCAGCTTGGTCATTGGCGGCAGGAACATTAGTGAGTAATAAGTCCTGAGGAAAAGCCAAAGGGTTAAGACCATACATACAGAAAAAAGGAGATTTCTCAGAAGAAACATGTAAGGCATTATTATGTGCGAATTCAGCCCACGGAAGCAAATCAGCCCAATCGTCTTGGCACAAAGATACATGGCATCGGAGAAATTGTTCAAGGGCCTGGTTAACCCTCTCTGCTGCTCCATTAGACTGTGGATGGTAAGAAGAAGAAAACTGAAGAGAGACACCAAGGGCTTTACACAGGGATCTCCAAAACTTGGAAACAAATTGAGATCCACGGTCAGAGACAATTTCGGCAGGGAAACCGTGGAGGCGAAAAATGTGTTTAATAAACAATGAGGAAAGTTCAGGAGCAGAGGGAAGTTTCCGAAGAGGAGTAAAATGTGCCACCTTGCTGAATCTATCAATTACCACCCAAATAACTGTATAACCGGAGGAATTAGGGAGATCCACAATGAAGTCCATAGATAAATGAGTCCATGGGCGAGAAGGAATAGGTAGTGGTAGGAGTAACCCCTTAGGAGGGGAGCGTCCAGACTTGGATACAGCACATACAGAGCAAGAGGAAACAAAGTCTTTGACATCTTTTCTTAGGGAAGGCCACCATACAAGACGAGACAGAAGTTCAGTAGTCTTTTTGACTCCAGGATGACCGGCCTGCTTGGAGCTGTGGGACTGAACCAGAATGGAATGACGAAATTCAGGAGGGACAAAGGCAACACCAACAGGAGTTCCTACAGGAGCAGAAGATTGAACAGACAATAATTGAGAGGCCAGGGAGGGAAACAGAGCAGCGATGATCTTTGTAGGAGGCACAATGGATTCCGGTTCTGCAGAAGTGAGATCTTCGAGAAGAAAGCTTCTAGAAAGAGCGTCCGCCTTCTTGTTCCTAGCACCAGGCCGAAAGGTAAGAATGAAATTAAAACGAGAGAAGAATAGTGCCCACCTAGCCTGACGAGGATTGAGGCGTTTGAGTGTCTGGACATATTCTAGATTTTTATGGTCGGTATAGATGGTCACAGGGACGGAAGAACCTTCCAGCAAATGTCTCCATTCCTCTAGAGCCAGTTTGACGGCCAGTAACTCACGATTTCCCACATCATAATTTTGTTCAGGAGAGGTAAATTTTTTCGAAAAGAAGGCACAGGGATGTAGTTTTCCATCAGTAGACGCTCTTTGGGACAAAATTGCTCCAGCACCGACATCAGAGGCATCGACTTCAATGAAGAATGGTTGGGAAGGTTCAGGGTGTCTGAGGATGGGAGCGGAAGAAAAAGAAGTTTTAAGATTCTTGAATGCTTCCAAAGCTAAAGGTGGCCAATGCTGAGGCTTACCCCCTTTACGGATAAGAGAAAGAATGGGAGCAATCTTGGATGAAAACCCCTTGATGAATTGTCTATAATAGTTAGCGAAGCCAATGAATCTTTGGATAGCTTTAACACTGGTGGGGAGAGGCCAGTCCTGGATAGCGGAGATTTTGGCAGGATCCATTCTGAAGCCCTGTTGAGAAATGATGTAACCAAGGAAGGAGATGGACGAAACTTCAAAGGAGCACTTCTCCAACTTGGCGAATAAGTTATTTCTCCGCAGACGGGAAAGGACTTCTTGGACTTGAAGACGGTGCTCAGCAAGGTTCTTGGAAAAGACAAGAATATCGTCCAAGTACACCACCACGTATTGACCCAACAAATCTCTGAAAATGTCATTTACAAATTCTTGGAAAACCGCGGGGGCGTTACAGAGGCCGAATGGCATCACTAGATACTCATAATGCCCGTCACGAGTGTTGAATGCGGTTTTCCATTCATCTCCCTCTCTGACCCGAATTAAATTGTAGGCCCCACGAAGATCTAACTTGGTAAAAAGACAAGCCCCCTTGAGTTGGTCGAACAGTTCAGAGATGAGGGGAAGGGGATAACGTTTTTTAATTGTAATTTTATTTAAACCCCTATAGTCAATGCAGGGCCGCAAACCACCATCTTTCTTTTCTACAAAGAAGAAGCCGGCCCCGGCCCGGGAAGAAGAAGGACGAATAAAGCCTCTTTGTAGATTCTCTTGGATGTATTCCTTCATGGCACAGGTTTCAGAAGGAGAAAGCGGATAGGTGCGACCCCTGGGAGGCATGGACCCAGGAAGAAGTTCGATGGGGCAATCATAGGGGCGATGGGGAGGCAGGACTTCGGCAGACTTTTTATTGAAGACATCAGAAAAGGCTTGATAAACAGAGTGCAGAGAAGAATTTGGAGACACAGATGAAACTTTAATGATGGATTTGGTAGGTAAACAATTTTGTTGGCAAAAAGAACTCCATCGGGAAATCTGAGACGAAGCCCAGTCTATTACTGGGTTGTGGATATTCAGCCAGGGCAAACCAAGCACAATGGGAGTAGAGGGACATTCAATTAAAAGGAAAGACAACCTTTCAAGATGCATGGTTCCCACAATAACAGAAAGTTCATCGTGGAGTGGGAAATAATAGCAGAAGACAATGGACGATCATCAATCGCCAATGCACGAAGGGGAACAGCCAGGGACCGCAGGGGAATGGAGTGACTTTCAGCGAAGACTTTATCCATGAAATTCCCAGCTGCGCCAGAGTCAAGGAAAGCTTCAGAAGAAATCGTCTGGGTTCCAAAACGAATCTGCACAGGAAGGAGGAAGCGTTGAGCAGAAGAATGGGGAGAAGGACCAATTCCACCCAGGTAAGTCTCCCCAGTCTTACCTAGGTGCTGGCGTTTCCCGGCTTCACTGGGCACTCATAGGCGAAATGGGATTTTCCACCACAGTAGAGGCAAAGTCCAGCAGCCCTCCTCCGAAGCTTTTCCTGTTCGGTCAGACGGGCCCGTCCGATCTGCATAGGTTCTTCCGTAGGAAGCAGAAGCCGCAGGAGTTGGAGAAGGCAAGGTGGAAGCAGGATTGGGAAGGAAGGGTCTTTGAAAATGAGGAGCCAGGGTAGGTTGGAACTTGTGGAATCTCTTGGTTGGGGAGCGCTCTCTGTCGAGCTCAGCTTGAAACTCCCTCTGCCGAGTATCAACCTTTATGGCCAAGGCGACTAGATCTTCCCAGCGGGATGGAATTTCCCTGGACACCAGATCATTCTTGATGCGCATCGCCAGGCCGTTGTAAAAGGCAGCATGATACCCGTCATTATTCCACGAAGTCTCAGCAACTAGAGTGCGGAACTCGATGGCGTACTCCGGGACAGAGCGAGTTCCCTGTTGAAGTTGGAACAGGCGTGCAGAAGATGCAGAGGCACGACCCGGAGCATCAAACACAGTACGGAGTTCGCGAACGAAGGACCTGGCATTGTCAATGATAGGATCTTCCTTCTCCCATAGAGGTTAAGCCCACTCCAATGCCTTCCCTTGCAGGCGGGAGAATATGAAGCCCACCTTGGCACGTTCGGAGACCAATTGGCCGGGTAATAGTGCAAACTGGACCTCGCACTGGTTGATAAACCCGCGGCAAGCTTCGGGGTCACCACTGTAGAGTGGGGGAGCCGGAATGCGAGGCTCGGAGACCTGGAGTGGAGACACAGGTACAGGTACGGGAACAGGGTCAGCGGGTGTTAGGGCCGACAACTTTGCCAGTACTGTTTCCAGGGCCTGACAAAAATGAGACTGCTGTACCTCATAGGACTGCATCCGAGAAGCCAACCCACGAAGCGCTCCACCGACATCAGGCGGCGCTGGGGTTTCCTCCGAAGGGTCCATGGCCCAATTATAATGTAAGGCCCAAAGGCTTCAGGAGTAGTGAGGACCAGAGGAGGAGGTAGCAATGTCCAAGTTCGCAGTACAGATAAGGATGAGACGAGAGAATGGTCAAACAGGCAACAAGATCAGTCCAGGCAGAAGAGGTTCAAGGTCGAGGAATTCAGGCAAAGGTCGGTACACAATAGCAAAGTTTCACAAGATCACACCCAGGAGTAGCAAGCTAAAACCTATAATTGGGCACTGATGAATTTCCAGAGCTCCTTAATATAGGCCTAGATTTGGCGCCAATTTTGGACGCATCGGCGTCATGACGTATGCGCGGACGCGCTGGCGTCAGCGACCGACGCGCTGGCGTCAGCGACCGACGCGCTGGCGTCAGCGACCGACGCGCTGGCGTCAGCGACCGACGCGCTGGCGTCAGCGACCGACTCCGGCGCACATTATTGACGCCGACGTCCGTTCCGTCGCCGGCGACCAATCAGAGTGCGGGAAGAGGCAGGCATCATCCGGCTGCGTCCGTGAGGAACCAGGGAGCCACCATCTTGGACGCCATCTTGGCCACCATTTTGGGAACTGATCTCGGATTCCATTACAGTAATGCTCTCTAGATTTTTGGCTGAGATGTCTCATAACGTTGTTCCATTTGAACAGATCATTATTACATCTTTTCCACCAAAACACAACACTTACCAGACAAGCTTTTCACCAAAACCCCTATTTATTAAGTCTATGCTGAAGAGAGGCTTACATACACTTTTGAATATCTTGTACAAAAACGTTTTTTGGGGAAAGATTTACATAAAAATGAGAATGGCGTAGGCTACTGATGCAGGAATCATTCACTATATTTAGTCTGCTATAAGTTAGAAATTAGATGTGCAGAACCAAACTCCCCCCCCGGAACATTTTCCATTAAATATCACCAACGCACTCCTTGCTGACATTTTCCTGACAGGGCTGAAAACTGATTTTTTTTTTAAATACAATCCGTATATTTTATAAAACAGATAGATTGCTTATGGTTCAGGACATTTATTTTTAACTGTATTTACATTGAGCTGACATTTATTTCTTTTTGCCTATAAACGTGTTTGGTTTTAGCATTCTTGCTTTCATTAAATTATTTGCATGTGTATTTGTACGTTGAGAAATCACTAGTAAGACTGATCTTTATCCCATTATCCTCTTATCCAGAATGCTCAGGACCTGGGGTTTTATGGATAACTGATCTTTCCTTAATTTGGATCTTCATAACTTAAGTCTACTAGAAAATCATGTAAACATTAAATAAACCCAATAAGCTGTTTTTTCCTCCAATAAGAATTAATTATATCTTAGTTTGGATCAAGTACAAGCTGGACCGGTGATCATATTTCGACATGTAGTGCAACCACAACATTTATAACAACCGTTTTTTTGAGGGGCAAAAAGAGGGGGCTTCTTTTCGTAGCAGCGTTGGGGGTCAGAGGGCATCAAAATTTCTCGTAGGTTTCTTCCTCTACTGTATCCCCATAGGAGTTTTTGACTAAGTGTTTTCAGTAAAGTTATATCACTACCCAGAATTTGCCAATTTTGGTCCACTATATTCCGTATGGGTTTTGATATCGTTGTATATTGTATATTGTAATCACAAATCTTTCCAATTTCGTATTTTTTTCAAATGGGTCTGTTTATGTTGTTTTTAGCATGTGATAGGGCCTGATCTAATAATCCATATTTGTACCCACGTTCATGGAACCTCCCACATTTCTCACTTAATTGTGTCGCAGAGATGTCTGTGTCAGAGTTGTTGCGTAAGGTCCGTAAAAATTGTGAGTATGGTACACTATTCTTGGAACTTACAGGGTGAAAGCTATTGTAGTGTAGAATCTTGTTTCGATCCGTGGGTTTACGGTATAGCTTGTAACCTAATGAGGAGCCACACTGAAAGACTTCCACATCCAAAAATTGGACTTGGTTGCCTCCTTTGTTGTGTTGGCAATAAATTCCGTGTATGTACCATATCCTCCAATGAAGCTTCGTCACCACGCCATATTATAAACATATCGTCTATATAGCGATAGTATGCAAAAAGATTGTCCATATATTGTATAGGTTCTCATAAACAGACATACCGGTAAAACAGTTGGCATTGGCATCTGTGGGAAGATTTTCCTATGGCATCAGATGAAAATGTTCCTGCCAGTAACATAGTAATTATAAAGGATCCTGGATCCTATTATAAAGAGCTAAACAAGCATATATATATATATATATATATATATATATATATATATATATATATATAAAATATAAATATATATATATATATATATACACAGGTATGACCTTTTATCCAGAATGCTCGGGACCTGGGGTATAATGGATAACGGAACGTCCTGTAATTTGGATCTTCATACCTTAAGTCTCCCCTCTACAGTCTGTATTAAACGCTGCTGCCAGAATTATTCTCTTCTCATCCAAAAGGGTACAGGCCCCTCCGCTGCTGAAGTCCTTATCATGGCTTTCGATAAAACAAGGAATAACTTATAAACTTCTCCTCATAACCTTCAGAGCCCTTCATTCCTCTCCCCCAACTACATCTCATCTCATGTTTCTCTATATATTCCTGGCTGAAACCTCCGCTCCTCTCAGAGCAACCTCTTGTTTGTACCCCCACTACTACTGCTGTTTCCCGTATCAAACCCTTCTCTTTTGCGACTCTTTATATTTCGAATGCCATTCCTGAATCTCTCAGGAGAATCCTCCTTCAGCGTTTTTAAAACGAAACTCAAAGACTACCTCTGAGAGCACCTGGATAACACCTGAACTGGGAACTGACACTTATATAACATACCTACATACTATAAAATCATATAAACATTAAATAAACCCAATAGGCTGGTTCTGCTTCCAATAAGGATTGATTACATCTTAGTTGGGATCAAGTACAAGGTAATGTTTTATTATTACAGAGAAAAAGGAAATCATTTTTAAAATTTTGGATTATTTCATTATAATGGAGTCTATGGGAGATGTCCTTTCTGTAATTCGGAGCTTTCTAGATAACGGGTTTCTGGATTTTTATAAATATAAATCTGTAACAAGCTGTTCTTCTTCTTGTACATGCATAATGGCCTAGACTGTTCTGCTGTCTTCATAGAAAGCAGCAATTTGCTCCCGGGCACTCACATTGTTTACACAATATGTTCCGACATTGATTCTGGTTCAGTGCAATGATGTTTTCTAGTCAAAGCTCTTGAAAACAGTAATGTTTCCCATTTGATATATTGTAATCATGGCATTTCACATGAATGGCCCTTGACCCCAAGTTGTCATTGTTTTGGACAAAAATAAGCACACGAGACATTTTCTATGCAATGTTAGTAACCCGAGTGGCACTGAGCAAAATTACGTGGAAATTCAAGGAGCAGCTTTGACATTTTAACCTGACAGCAACTGCGGCCGTGGATCGTAAATAAGATCTTCTATGCCTGCAAATTATTATTTATTTTTTAAAGGTTAATTTTTATTGAATTTTAACAACAGAAAATTAGAAGGAAGAAAAGGAAGTTAGAAGAAAAGAAAAGAAGGGGAAAGTGGGGAGAAGAGGTATGGCTGAAAAAGTAACTATCAATGGTTGGTCGAGGTGGCTGGCGACTCGAGCCAAGGGTTCCAAATATTCTCAAACTTCTTTGGGCATCCTCGTGCCAAGTACGTAAGCTTGTACAGTTCCAGTTGCGAATTAACCAGTCCAATCCATCTACTCAGAGACGGTGGCGATGGGCCCATCCAGTGCAGGGCAACGACTTTCTTAGCGTAAAAGAAAAGCAACCTCATCAGGCATCTAGTGTTTACTCTGGGTATCACGGAGTCAAGGAGACCCAGAAGACATGTAGCAGGGTTAAGTATCTGGGGAAGTTCCAGTTCAGTAGCCATGAAGTTCAAAATTGCCCTCCAATATCTGAGTATCACTGGGCAGTCCCACATTAGATGTATGAAATTAGCTACAGGAGCACCACATCTCGGACAGCTGGGTGAAGCTACCTTTCCCATAGTAAATAGTTTCTGAGGGGTGAGGTACGTTTGATGTACTATCTTAAACTGTATAAGCTTGTCTCTTACACTCACTAAAGGAATTTATAGATTGGAAAATTATTTTTAAAGTTGGCAACTATATGGGGCAGATTTACTAAGGTTCGAGTGAAACTTCGAAGTACAAAAAGTTCAAATTTCAAATACGTTTTTTGGATACTTCGACCATCGAATAGGATACTACGACTTCGAATTTACTTCAAATTCGATTCAAAGTAAAAATCGTTCAAATATTTGACCATTTGATAATCAAAGTACTGTCTCTTTAAAAAAACTTAGACTTCAATACTTCGCCAAATTAAACCTGCCGAAGTGCTATGTTAGCCTATGGGGACCTTCCACAATCTACAATCAAAGTCTTTACACATCGAATCGTTCGATCGAACGATTTTTATTCGATCGTAGGATTGCCAAAAGTCAAAAGGATTTGCCTAAAAAGTCAATGGCCCCTTGAACCAATTGAAAATCTTTTAACCTTCATGATTTTTTCAGGGGTTTTCGCTCGAAAACTCAGTCAATTCGAGCTATTCGAGTTTTTTTTCACTGATAAATTTTCATAAATACAGTAAGCAAACATTCGAGGTTGGGAGTTTATTCGAAGGTAGAAAAAAACCTCACAAACTCGACCTTTGATAAATAACCCCCTAAAGCTGGCCATAGATGCAAAGGACTTATCGGACTTCCCCATCTCCCGACCTGCCACTAACATTTCAGATCAAATAAATCAGTAAAAGAACAGATCAGCCGATGATCAGACGATCGGCAATACATGCAGAGATATTACCCGCAGCCGACAGAAATTTTCTAACCTTTCTGATCGACTGAACGACCGATCTCCATGGCACGACAGATATGGGGACATTACACGTAATCCGAAAATTGTACTTATTGAGGATTTGTACGATCGGATCTTTGCGTCTATGACCAGCTTTGGTGTTTTATAGAATGGCCAGTTTTTAGCAACTTCTCAATAGGTCTTTATTATTTCTTTTTTGATAGATTTTCTTAATTATTTACTGACCCCATCTAAAAACACAAATGTTCTGTGAGGCTACAAACAGGCCCGGATTTGTGACGAGGCCACAAAGGCCCGGGCCTAAGGTGGCAATATATTAGAGGTGGCATGCTGCCCCAGCCGATTTCTGGGGAGCACAGCTTTCGAGTTGTCGCACAATAACTACGACTACATATTGTTGCACAAAAGCCAGCATCAAAAACACCCAAAAACCTCTGTCATTGACTTCTACACGATTTAGACAGGTTTTAGCTGAAGTGTTTTTCGGATTCAGAATTGATGTAGTTTTGCTGCATAATAAGTCCCGGAAAAGTCATGGTTTTTTTTGGCGTCAAAAAGCCCAACCCGAAAAAGTTGCAGTTTAGTAAATCGGCCCCTTAAAGGAATTGTTCAGTGTAAAAATAAAAACTGGAGAAAAAATAAAAACTGAGAAAATAGGTTAGGGATAGGTTGTGCAAAATAAAAAATGTTTCTAGTATAGTTAGTTAGCCAAAAATTATAATGTATAAAGGATGGAGTGACTGGATGTAGTGTTCTGGCTATTATGTTAGACATCCAGTCACTCCAGCCTTTATACATGACATTTTTGGCTAACTAACTATATTAGAAACATTTTTTATTTTGCACAACCTATTTACACAGTTTTTATTTTTACACTGAACTGTTCAGTCAAATAGTAGTTTATTTGTGTCAGTATCACTTGAAGATAACCTAACAACTGAGACTTTATACACAGTGAACATTCCCAAAAAAAAGTTTGTATATTTAACATTTCGGAATTATAAGGTCAGTGTGGGGGTGCTGAATTTTACGATGATGGTGTTAATTAGTTTTCAAGGATATCATGCCCTTGGGCGCTGAGAGAATTGTAATCTCCCTCTTTCTCATCAAGCAGCTTCCCAAGTTGCTCATATGCCCACGAATAAGAGAAAAGTGGCAAGAACTGTATATTAAATGTTAAAATTAACAGCATAATGTGCCTTTCTTGCTGTGGTTATCTTCTCTGGATTTGTACTGAGCTCTTGCCTGGACTGAAAGTGTAGTAAATATTGGGGATCTCATCTTTGACAGGGTATGTCATCTTGGAGGCTTAAGGTGGACATAGACGCACCAATATAATAAAATTTTCGGACGATATTTGGTGCGTGTATGGTGGAAGACAAACCAACAGATATTGGCAGAAGAATTGATCGTCGATCGTGCTGGATGGAAGATTTTGATTGGGTGCCTTTGAAGGCACCTGAACATCGGCCATTTTTAGTGTTGAATCATC
Source organism: Xenopus laevis (assembly GCF_017654675.1). Taxonomy (NCBI): domain Eukaryota; kingdom Metazoa; phylum Chordata; class Amphibia; order Anura; family Pipidae; genus Xenopus; species Xenopus laevis. Next base: position 135,504,855 of record NC_054381.1, on the reverse strand, counting down.
AGATACCGGTAAAATTCTATTGTTTCTATCTGGATATCTGATGATTCAGCTCTAGACATGTGTATTGGAACAAACGTAATTGTAACATCTATGGCCACCTTTATATACTCCATCACAATAAAGATCGAGCTTTTTCCCACAAGTCTTTTTAAAATCGAATTTAGTGGCCTGTTCTTATTCTGCCACTCCTCCGATTGTTCATTTCCATAGTCTGGCAATCTGAAAATAATTTCAAGAGAGCAGTTGCTGGCTTTTTTTGGAGCCTTTTAAGTAATTTGTAATGAAGCCGATTACTTTAAATATAACAGATGGAAAGGCTGAGAGTTTGCGACAGCTCCATTTAATATGAGTGTTAGGTACCATTGGTCTAGGATTTTTGTATTGTTTTTCCTGCTGATATATATATATATTTATATATTATATATATATATATATATATATATATATATATATATATATATATATATATATATATATATATATATATATATATATATATATATATATATATATAAATAAAAATATTGGTGGTCCAAAAGGTATTTATACTTGCATTAGGCAAAAAATAAATAAATATATATTTATTTTTTGCCTAATGCAAGTATAAATACCTTTTGGACCACTGGGCTGTACTGAAATAAAATGTTTATATGGAGTAAGTGGTCTGATCTTGTCTTTATAAGGCATGTTAGTTAAACAATGTGTAATTTTGATACATACATGATATTCTGTTTTCTTTAGCACCTTTGACATAGACAGAGAATACGCTAGAAAGTCATTTTTGACCCGTACCAACTATTTAGTTTAAATAATAGATTCTAATTTTGGAAATCTGCGGAACACAGGAGATTTGAAATATTTTCAAGATTTCTGAACTCCCTAGCAGTTTTAAGGGTAGTGGGATGTGTACATTTCCTTGGGTAATGTATGGACCAGTATAAGAGCAGATGAAGTTGACTTTGTATACATTTCCTATAATTTTTTAGTAAAAACGTTTGGTAACTTAGTTGTGTTTGTAAAGACGTAGAACTTCTAGGCCTCCAGTTTGTTTCCCTCTGTAAAATTTCCATTTGTCCTTATATCCCCATTGCACTAAATTGAAAAAGATAGGGCACCTTTTGAAAAGATATCTTTGGATATTTAGGGAAAGGGTTATATAATTATTGGGCCTATTTACTAACATTCAGATTTCTATTTTTTTTCTCTAAAAATGTGTGTCTTTCTATAAAACTCGAGATTTATGAAGTGTAAAAACCATAAAAAACTCTAATACAAAACGTCGGCAAGTAAAAGCAGTTGAGGTCCTACAGAAGCCAATGGGAGCTACACTGATCCTATTTGACCTTTTCTTAGGCATTCAGAGTTTTAGACATTTTTCCATTAGTAATTGTCCAAAAAACTAGAATTTTTTAGCACTTTCATTCAAGCTTTTTATATTCAGATCTTTTAATAAATTACAATGCATTCATGAGTTTAGAGAAATAGAGTTTCTAAAATGAGAATGCTGATAAATGGGCCTTCCCATTTAAGCCTCTTTTGCAAACAATGAATGATAAAATGATTTTCATAGTCCCTCTTAAGCTGGCCATAGAAGCAAAGATCCGATCGTATGAATCATTGTACGATCGGACTTTCCCATCTCCCGACCTGCCACTAACCAGGCAGATCAAATAAAGTACAAAAGAACAGATCAGCCAATGTTCTGTCTCTGACACCAATCGTACGAAAGTTATGTCCAACCAAAGCTAGTGACAGTCTCTCTCTGAAAATCGTATCGATCGGCAATACACGCAGAGATATTACCCACAACTGACAGAAATCTTTTAACCTGTCCGATCGACCAAACGACCGTTCTCCGCCGTACGAAAAATGTTGGGACTCTCCACACGGTCCGAAAATCGTACGAATCGAGGATTCGTCTATGGCCAGCTTTATGGAGTTACCAACTTGGAGAGGGGGTAATTGATTTGGTAGAGTTTAATATAAATGGTAAAGTATATGCTCTTCATACCAATCAAATTTGAAATGTTTCTGAAAATATTTTGCAGTAGCAAGCAGCCTTAGCTTAATTTATTTTGTGGTAGAGTTAGCTTGAGTTTTGGATTCATTTATTTTATAGTACAAAATGTTGCAAAATCTGTTTAGAATATTTATAGTTTCCGGAAGGAATTTCCTAGGGTTCAAGAGAGCTATTTTTTATTGTCAGTTGTTAATGGAGAAGGAAAGTTATCCTGCACTTGGGGATGCCAAATGTTAGGCACCCCCAAGTGATTGTATTAACTTACCTGAAACCCCGGGTCGGTGCTCCTATCAACAGAAAACTGCACCACAGATCAATCCTCTTCCGGGATCGCTCTGTGGTGCTCACTGGGCTGGTGCAGTTTTCTGCTGATAGGAGCACCGGCCTGGGGTTTCAGATAAGTTAATACAATCACTTGGGGGTGCCTAACATTTGGCACCCCCAAGTGCATGAAGACTTTCCATCTCCTTTAAAAGGCATATTCAATGTTCTGATGAGCCAATTAGATATCTTTTGTATTTTGTAATTGATTAAGCCAGTACTTCTATAACTTGATTAAAGATTAGTGGGGAAAGAGGACATTCTGGCCTCATTCCATCAGTGAGTAGGAAGGGTATTTAATAAAGCTATTTATCAGTTACTTTAGCTATCACAGGGTGTATGAAGAACTCACTACAGATTAATTTATGGAATACTTTGTGAGTGTGGTTATGGTGTCTTTAATCAAATGCTTTATCTGCATCTCGAGAGAGCATTAAAGCTGAAGATTTTTTTTATAAATAATGTCTGCAATGTCTATAAATTGTCTAGTGTTGTCAGAAGGTTGTGTCTCTGTTGTGGAACTGACTTGATCAGGAGCAGTAATGTCAGGTAGTATGGATTTGTGTCTTGGTGCATAGATTTTTATCACAGTTAAGGAGGGAGTGTTATAATGGCTCTGTAGTTTATTGCATTGGTTTGGTTTTTATTTTAGGGTAACCAATATACTAGTCCCCAGAATTGTCTTGTGGGGAAATATAACATGATCATATATGGGGGAAAAAAAACGTATTTTTAAATAGGTACTAAGGTATGACTGAATCCGTGAGTCAGCTTTTGTAAGTTGATGGCGTGAAAAAATTAGTCTATATCATTGGACGTGGATTAATTTTGTAATGGGACAATGTTATAGAATAAAATTTGGCAAAGAAATGTACTATTGAAGTGGATATTTTTGTAAAGGTATGGGATACTTTATATGGAAACCCATTATCCCGAAAGACCTTGGAAAGGCCATCTCCCATAGACTCCATTTTATCCAAATAATTTTTTTAAAGATGATTTTAAATAATAATTATAATAATAATAGTAATAATAAAACAGAACCTTGTACTTGATCCAATTTAAGATATAATGAATACTCTTTGGAAGCAAAACCAGCCTATTGTGTTTATTTAGGGGCCGATTCACTAAGGGTCGAATATCGAGGGTTAATTAACCCTCGATATTCGACTAGGAACTAAAATCCTTCGACTTCGAATATCGAAGTCGAAGGATTTAGGGCAGATAGTACGATCGAACGATCGAAGGATTATTCCTTCGATCGAACGATAAAATCCTTTGAATCGATCGATTCGAAGGATTTTAATCCAACGATCGAAGGAATATCCTTCGATCAAAAAAAGTTAGCCAAGCCTACGGGGACCTTCCCCATAGGCTAACATTGACTTCGGTAGCTTTTAGATGGCGAACTAGGGGGTTGAAGTTTTTTTTTTAAAGAGACAGTACTTCGACTATCGAATGGTCGAATAGTCGAACGATTTTTACTTCGAATCCTTCGATTCGAAGTCGAAGTCGAAGGTCGAAGTAGCCCTTTCGATGGTCGATGTAGCCCAAAAAAAACTTCGAAATTCGAAGTTTTTTTACTTCGAAATTCGAAGTTTTTTTACTTCGAATCCTTCACTCGAAGTTAGTGAATCGGCCCCTTAATGTTTACATGCTTTTCTAGTAGATTGAAGGCACAAAGATCCAAATTATCGAAAAGGTCCATTATCCGGAAAACCCCAGTTGTAAGCATTCTGGATAACAGGTTCTATACCTGTACTGGGATGGATGTAAAGTTTTGATGGGCTGGAGTATGAATGTACACATATCAGAGACTTGAATGGATAACAATCCTGTCTTTAAAAATGTCCTCAAACGTTAATTTCAATCTGCACATGATTTGTATTATCGTAATTTGTCTTTAGTTTGATTTTTTAATGCGATGTTATGCATTTGATTTGTACAAAATGTTAAGTCTTACAGAAGTAACATATTTAACTTTATATTGTTTTACCTACCTCTGCAGATGTGGCTTCAAAAATATGGCTACCTTCCACCAACTGACCCCAGAATGTCAGTCCTGCGATCTTCAGAAACCATGCAATCCGCTATAGCTGCCATGCAGCAATTTTATGGGATCAATGTTACGGGAAAGATCGACAAAAACACAATTGAGTAAGTTGATGGAATTGTTTTTTTTACTTTAAAATTAACAGTTACATAGTGCTCTGGCATGCAATCTTTTTTTTTGATTTATAAGAACCTCTGCTGCTTAAGGGTCTGGCCACACGGGCAGATTCGGGGAGATTAGTCACCAGGCAACAAATCTCCTCTTCTTTGCGGCGACTAATCTCCCCAATCTGCCTTCCCCTGCCTTCCGCTAAAATGTAAATCGCCTGTGGGCAAGCAATCGAATCGATTCGTGTTCCAAGTCGCCCGAAGTTTCCTCGTGAGGCAATTATGGGCGACTTCGGAAAATGTTCCCGTGTGCCTGCCCCCAGGTGATTTACATTTTAGTAGGCGGAAGGCAGATCGGGGAGATTAGTCGATGCGAATAAGAGGAGATTTGTCGCCTGGCGAATAATCTCCCCGAATCTGTCACCTTTAATGTGACCTAAACCAGACCCACGAATACAGTGTGATTTGGCCAGACACTTAGATGTACAATCAGCATTGTTCTGGTATTTACAAATTAGTGGATCTTAAATTGGAGCCACTGAAAATGTAATTTGCCAACTCCCCTTCCCAGCACATTTATGGGCAGATTAAATTTTTTGTTTGCGATCTGGTTGGTTCATAGCTTTCCAAAGTGCTCCTCTTTTAAGAGGTGATATACATGCTCAGATTACACACAAGTCATTGTGTATTCTTCAATTGTCCATACTTCATATATTTCCTAATGGGAGGCAGACACTGGCTCCAGGTACCCTCATGGCTGGGACTTTGTCTATATGGATCTACTCAGTGCCACCTTTGTACACATAAGAATATCACCACTTTATTTTCATGTTATGTATCTTTACTCTCTGTCATTACTAACACAATAAACTGGAACTTGACTTCACTTGAAACAAAACATATAACAGGTCATTTACCATGGCCCAAACAGAATTAAAAGAGTGCTAAAGGGCATAAAATCTCATTCAAAGACCAGGTTTGTATTTATATATAATCATTGAGGGTCTGTGCCTAGGGACCCAGCTTTTGGGGGGTGTCAATGTAATTGAAAAAACATTTTTTAAAATAAAAAAAAACATCAGCCGCCATGGGAGTCTAACCGCTTAAATCGAGAGGCGGAGCTGGGGGGTGAGGGTACATGGCCAATTGTTGTGAAATCTAGAAGTGACGATTTCTTACATTGGGGAGGGGGGGGGGTGCAGTAAAGCCTGGTCCCTAGGGTGGCACCAAACCTTAACACAGCCCTGTCAAAGACTGCTGCAGAACACAGACAGAACTTTTCAGGGGGTGAACACAGGCTAATACACTATTTTGAGTGCAGAGACCTGTGGCAATATTGCAAAAAAAAAATGGAATGCAAAAAAAAAAACATGGCATATTACTCCTGTTTTTTTGCACATTGCACCTTGTCCTGCGCATAGTAAGTAAGCCCTTTAGTGCAAGAGTATCATCAAAGGAACCAAAAAATACTTCTATCAGACCTTAGTTTGTCATCTGCTTGAAACAACGAAATACCCCAGGACTCCCTGCCAGTATCTACCTGTCTATTAAAATTGTAGTTTAACAAAAGCTGGAGTTGTTTTAAGCTAAATACCTTAAAGGATGAGTAAACCATAGTAAAATAAGTGAATGTAAAATTGATGTGGGTGCTATTTTAAGCACTTTTGTAATTTACACTCATTATTTATTTTCTTTTGATTCCAAGATATTAAGGGATACATGTACTGTTAATATGAATGAATTTTGTTACAACAGCGCCACCTGCTGGTCATTTTCCGACTACAAAGTAGTCAAGGAAGTTGTCAGGAGAAAGAAAGAAGCTTCTCTGATGTTCTTCTGCTTAGGAAGCTGTGAGAAATGTTTTTACTTTTTTTTCCTAAGAACATCAGAGCAGTGTCTTTTTTTCTCCTGACAGCTTCCTTGACTACTTGGTGGTCAGACTGGTGGGAAACTGACCAGCAGGTGGCGCTGTTTTAACAAAATTCATTCATATTAACAGTACATGTATCAATTAATATCTTGGAATAAAAAGGAAATAAATAATGAATGTAAATTACAAAAGTGCTTTGAATAACACCCTCATCAAATTTACATTCTTTTATTTTAAAGGTTTACTTATCCTTTAAGATAAATACGTCTGGAAATGAATTACTTACTCAGCTTATTTGGGGCCAGTGTTTCATCACTCCCTGTATTTTAGTGTTTTAGTGCCTGCAAATAGAGGGAATTTTACTTTTCATAGAAATAAAATCCACTCTCTTACCCGGATAAGTCAACTGCTGTTTTCTCTCTCTTCTCAGAGACTTTGACAAATGGTCCCCATCTTGCTTACCAAAAGCAATGTTGTGTTCCTAATATAGACAAATAAATCAGGTTCATGACGCCTCATTTATCAAAGCCAGCAAACTATTCAAAGAGGAGGAAGAAAACGTTGAAAAATATACTCATTGAAAAATAGTTTATACTAGAAAATCTTTTAATTCTGTCCAATCCAAAATGGTTCAGCACTGCATTAACAGGCAGCTAATCATTTATTAAAGTGAGGAGGAAAAGATTGCGGGGATAAAGGGATTACAGCAGGAGCAATCTAGAGAGGCTTTTAATATAATCCTCTGTGAAGAAGTCCAACCTGGCAAACAAAAAATAGGAATGATTAAAGCAATAAAGAAACACTGAAAACTAAAGGATTAATATTGGGTGTATGCATGTAAAGCAAAATAGACACATTTGTCACTTTTCTCAAATTGCAAAATTAACCTTTCTCATTAAATCTTTGCACGTTAATAAGCACTTGCTGTGACTGTATAGACAAACTGGCTTTTTTAAGGGGAAAAATAACCAGACTACAAGCAGATTAACAACCACTATAACTTTAATTTTGTTATTTTACCCTAAGTTAAATGTACATATTAATAGCTGAATGTGTGTTGACTTTCCTCCTGTTTTGTTGCTCCCTAGCTTCCATTTTACTGACTCTGCATGTGACTTTAACCTTGCCTTAGCTGCCATTGTCTCAGCCTCTCTGACCAAAGTTTTCCTTATCACTCCCTATAGTCCTTCTGTTGGATTCTTATAATGGAAGCCAAGAGGGTGGCCTACAGATCAGTGGTTTGCTGTATGAAGTCACTGCATATAACCACTGCCTGAAATAATCAAAAATGGAAAAAGTAGGCATGTTGATCATTGTATAACACTATGCCAGTACAGGTATGGGATCTGTTATCTGGAAACCCGAAAGCTCCAAATTATGGAAAGGCTGTCTCCTGTAGACTCCATGTTATCCATTTTTAAAAATGATTTCTCTGTAATAATGAAACAGTACCTTGTACTAGATCTGAACTAATATACAGTAGAACCCCCATTTTACGTTTTTCAGGGGACAAGAAAAAAGTGGTGCAAAATCCAGGAAAATTTAAAATTAAGTAAAAAATGTATTATGCATAATATATAGGTGGGACCACAAAACAACGATGCAAAATGAGGGGAAACTTAAAATCAGGGGATGTAAAATTGAGTTTCCATTGTATAAATAATCCTTATTGGAAGCAAAATCAGTCTATTGGGTTTGTTTAATGATTTTCTAGTAGACTTAAGGTATGAAGATCCATATTACATAAAGATCTGTTATCCGGGTCCCGGGCATTCTGGATAGCAGACCCCATACTTGTACAAGTATATCTCCTTACCGGCATCATCAGGAAATGGAAGGCCACAGGCACAGTTGCTGTAAAACCCAGGTCTGGCAGGCCAAGAAAAATACAGGAGCGGCATATGCGGAGGATTGTGAGAATGGTTACAGACAACCCAAAGATCACCTCCAAAGACCTGCAAGAACATCTTGCTGCAGATAGTGCATCTGTACATCGTTCTACAATTCAGAGCAATTTGCACAAAGAACATGTGTATGACAGGGTGATGAGAAAGAAGCCCTTTCTACACTCACGCCACAAACAGAGTCACTTGTTGTATGCAAAAGCTCATTTAGACAAGCCACTGTCATTTTGGAACAAAGTGTTTGGACTGATGAGACTTTAAAAATTTAGTTATTTGGTTACAACAAAAAGCGATTTGCATGTCGGAAGAAGAACATCACATTCCAAGAAAAACACCTGCTACCTACTGTCAAATTTGGTGGAGGTTCCATCATGCTGTGGGGCTGTGGGGCTAGTTCAGGGACTGGGGCCCTTGTTAAAGTCGAGGGTCAGATGAATTCAACCCAATATCAACAAATTCTTCAGGATAATGTTCAAGCATCAGTCAGAAAGTTGATGTCACGCAGGGGTTGGATATTCCAACAAGACAATGACCCTAAACACACTTGGAAATCTACAAAGGCATTTATGCAGAGGGAAAAGTACAATATTCTGGAATGGCCGTCACAGTCTCCTGACTTCATATCATTGAAAATCTATGGGATGATTTGAAGCAGACTGTCCATGCACGGCAGCCATCAAATTTAACTGAACTGGAGAGATTTTGTATGGACGAATGGTCAAAAAATGGTCCACAATCCAGACTCTCGTCAAAGGCTATAGGAGGCGCCTAGAGGCTGTTACATTTGCAAAAGGAGGCTCAACTAAATATTGATGTAATACGTCTGTTGGGGTGCCCAAATTTATGCACCTGTTATGATTTTGTTATGATGCATATTGTATATTTTCTGTTAATCCAATAAACTTTGTCACCGATGAAATACTACTGTTTCCATAAGGCATGTTATATATTAAAAGTAAGTTGCAACTTTGAAAGCTCACCCAATTATAAACAAAACTTCAAAGAATTAAGAGGGGTTCCCAAACCTTTTCATATGACTGTATCTATCTATTATCTATGTTTCTATTGATCATCTCTCTATCATCTGTCTATGTATCTATCATCTGTCTTAATATCTATCAATCATCTATCTATCTATCTATCTATCTATCTATCTATCTATCTATCTATCTATCTATCCATCCATCCATCCATCCATCCATCCATCCATCCATCCATCCATCCATCCATCCATCCATCCATCCATCCATCCATCTATCTATCTATCTATCTATCTATCTATCTATCTATCTATCTATCTATCTATTGATTGTCTATCTCTATCTATATATCTTCTATCTATCATTTATCTATCTATCTATCTATCTATCTATCTATCTATCTATCTATCTATCTATCTATCTATCTATCTATCTATCTATTATCCCTTCATCTAATAATATAGCATGACTGTTCAGTAGCAGGACTAATAAATACCATAAAGAATGTCTTCACTCTTGAGCAAAGTGTGTGTGTGAATGTGTGTGCAAGGTTTCATTAGCACACTAGTGAATGTCAGTGCATGCACACTACAGTAATTCTATCAGAGCGAGTTTTGTGTAACACTTAAAGGAGTGCTAATGATGAAACAAAACTTGTGATTGCTTGAAAGAGCAGGGTGTAACATTCTCCGATATAAATGCAAATCTTTCTATCCTCCCGATGGAACTTAAGATAGATTACATTTCCAAGTGCTATTTTTCAGTTGCCCAGGGAAGCAATTTTCTTTTGCATGCTTCACTTCCCACTTAAGCTCCCTGCCACCTGTCTGGTTTTGAAAAGTCAATTTTTGAGAAGCCTTGTCAGATTTTTAGATGACTGTTTGGCATTCAGTTGCTCAGGAAAGCAGAAGTCCGTGGCAAAGCCGTGAGCGGTGGTGTCCTTAATTGCCCCCCATTGTCTCAGTGCAGTCTTGTATGTGTTCTTTACTGCATTATCATTATAAACTGTGACTAAACAAATGTAATGTGTTTTTACTTAAAGGCATTCACAGAGGTATGGGACCTGTTATCCAGAATGCTTGGGACCTGGAGTTTTCCAAATAAGGGATCTTTCCATAATTTAGATCTTCATACCTTAAAGGGGAAATGTAATAAAGTAATGGAAAAACTATTTTCAATGTGAAAAGTTATGCCTTTGAGCGAACAAATTTCGCTTTGCACGAATTTGATATAGCTTTTGCAAAACTGTTTGGCGACCACTTCCAACAGTGGAAGACCATTTGCGAATTTTATAGTTTGCACCAATGTGCAGTCAATGTAATAAAACTTCTTACTGAAAAAGTTACAGTATGTTTGCTCCAAAACATTACGACACCTTCAAGCACTTCTTAAGAGTGCGCAATTAAAATTCACAATGTAATATCAGTTTAAGGAACAATATTACATTGCGAGATGTGGATTTTTATTCTTATTGGTGCGAATTGTTTTGCTATTTGCGACTTTTATTACATTCCCCCGGAAGTCTGCTAAAAAATCATTTAAAAAACATTATTTAAATCCAATAGTATTGTATAATTATATCTTAGTTGGGATCAAGTACAAGCTACTGTTTTATTATTAGAGAAAAAGGGAATCATTTTTTAAAATTTGAATTACTTCATTAAAATAGACTCCATGGAAGATGGCCTTTCTGAAATTTGGAGTTTTCTGGATGTCTGGTTTCCGCGTGGCGGATCCGATACCTGTTCTTTCATTTTGCAAAATTATCTGTATAAATATTATGATCTTTTTTTTATCAATTTGACATTGGGTACTAAGTAGGTTGTAAAGATGTGATGGATATGTAGATCCCATTTTGAACAGTGCCCCCATTATGGTCTCTAAGTGGCAGTTCTAATGATAAAAATATGCCTCTTATCCCAGACATGTTGACTTACACTAATTTTTCACCCTGATGTGCCCCTTCCCAACCCTTTCACTAGTGATGAGCAAATCTGTCCCTTTTAGTTTCACTGAAAAATTAGCAAAACCCTGAAAATTCACTTAACGTATTAAGGTCAAGGGAGGAGGGTTGTGGCAACGTATCCAAGCTGTACAAATTTTTTTTTAAAAAAAAATTGGAGTTTATGGGTGTTTTTTTCACAACGAAACCTGCAGAAATGTTTTTTTATTTTTTGCCAATCACTACCTGTCACCTAACAGCCTAGTCACTTTCTGTTGGAATTTTCACCTGAATTTTACTTGCCTGCTGCCATTAAAAAGCATTGAAATGCACCAGGAGTCCCTTGAAACTTAATTCAATTACTAATTTAAAGACCTGAAATATTTTTGACCCTGACTCATAACCTCTCACTAACTACTTACCAATGAGGTTAGGGGCCCCTATTAAATGTCGGTATCACTTTCAATGTCTAAAGCTACAAGAGGGCAAGATGTTCAGTTTTACAAGAATATTTGGCTACCTCTGTTCAGTTTGTTCATTATTTTGAAAAACATTGATATTTCCAGGTGATTGAATTTGAAAAATTAACACTTAAAGAAGGGCATTGGCATATGTGGGGTGATTATTTTGCCCTGGAAAGGATACATTGACCCAAAAGTAATACATGTTGTTTTCTGTTTTCTGAGCTGTTCTAATGAAAAGTAATAGTGCTGTGTCTTTGTTTTATTCCTATGCCTCTTCCCTGTGATGTAGTGAAATCACATTGAGGTGAGACCTTTCTTACTAAACTTTATGTGCATGCTGAAATAAAATGACAACTGCATTGCTGTAACCGGGTATTCTTAACCTGTGTGTCAGGCATGGACTCCCGAGCTCTATAGGCTGGGTCTCCACAATCCTCATAAATAATATGATTTTTTTTCTCTAATTTAACATAATGATTAAAATATGGTGAAATGGGTTGTTCAGCTTCCAGCGGTTTTTTTTCAGTTGTTTTCAGATAGTTCATCAGAGATAAAGACTTTTCACCAGAATAAAAGACTTTTTATCAATTACTTTCCATTTTTTATTCGTGACAGTTTTTCTAATATTGAAGTTTAAGGCCAGGGCCAAACAGGGTTGAAATCCGCAGGCCGGTTTCAGCCCCTACAGCGAGCAGTATCCTCAGGCCCAGATTTCTGATGAGGTGGCGCCCAGAGGCCGGATCCTCCAGTGCCCCCTCCCTCCCACAAGATTGCGTGCATGCGCAGTGGAGCACTAAGGGTCTATCGCGCTTAGTGCTCCGGGATCGCGGCAATTACACCTGCAGCTGGGCGGCCTCTCCGCAAGTCCGGGCCTGAGTATTCTCCTTCGTTCGCATCTGGAACCCTTGAGCCGGCTCCATCGCGAACACACTCGGCGGATTTGCGAAATTCAGTGCCTTGCACTTTTTTGCTGAGTTTGCTCCAGACACAATGGTTCCAGGAGGAAGATTCTGCTTTCTGATCAGCAGGTTGATTTTGGCCCTGTCTGGCCCTAGCCTAAAGTATCATATTTCCACTTCTTATGTCTTTTTGAAGCAACTCTGTAATTGTTGATACATTTCTTATCTTTGTACCTGCTGAGCTGAATCCCTGAGTTTCATTTAAGCAGCTGTTAGAATTGATAGAGTAGTTGCAAATATTCCCCAGATGCTGCTGAGATATATATCAACTAATGGAGCAAATTGTAACAGTTCAGAATCTGCACCTGAATTACTGAGCTGCCAGACTGAAACACCATATACAGGAATATTAAACGTTGAACTTCAATTCTGGGAAAACAGTAAAATATGAAATATGGAAAGCATTTGAAAAAAAGTATTTTTCTGGTGAACAATCTGAAAATAACTGAACTGAAAAAAGTGTTTGGAAGATGAACAATCCCTTGAATAAGTGGTTTCAAACCAATATTTGGGTCATGAGGTTTATTTTACAACTTAATTTGGGTTCCCTGGCTTGAAAATATTAAAACCACTATTATTAAGGCTTCAAGCTGATTTATGTTTTCTAACGGTGAAAGACAAGCCAGCATTAATGATGTCACCATATTCATCAGCAGTAAAACGGAACAGACATCTCAAATTGATGGACATCATGTATGTGGAGGTTACAGTGCAATCAGTGCCAAAATAAAAATTCTCCATCATAAGCTCTTAAAACTCATTGCTAGAATTTTTCAGTGAACAGCAGGGACAGCCCTAATGTTGGCACTGATACCATGATACAGTATAAGTTCCATCAGTCGCAAGATTGAACCATGCATTTTATGATAGCTTCGCCTTACCATTAATTAACTTACAATGATTAGTTATTACCAAAAATTTAAACAGCAGGGAATTCATCTATAGCAGGGATGTTTTATCTATGACTCAGCCCAAAAATGATTTGACATCAGCATTTGACTTGATCTCCATGATATCTCAATGATGTTTCCCACAATTTTTGAGTGACAAAGCTGATGCTACAACAGTTATGTCCCCTAAGAAAAAAGTTGAGAACCACTGAACTTTAGGAACCACGGAGGACACATTGGCGTAACTATAGACAAAGTAGACCCCTCAGTTGCGGAGGATCAGCTTCCTCTATAGCATTAGTCCTCTATCCTTGATGCTTACTGTAGTTCTGTTTTATCAGTCTGGTTAGATTTAGTCCTCTCCCATATGATGCTTACCAAATAAGTAACTCTTAGGGGCACATTTACAAAGCTCGAGTGAAGGATTCGAATTAAAAAAACTTCGAATTTCAAAGTGTTTTTTTGGCTACTTCGACCATCGAATGGGCTACTTCGACCTTCGACCTTCGACTATGAATCGAACGATTCGAACTAAAAATCGTTCGACTATTCGACCATTCGATAATCGAAGTACTGTCTCTTTAAGAAAAACTTCGACCCCCTACTTCGGCAGCTAAAAGCTACCGAAGTCAATGTTAGCCTATGGGGAAGGTCCCCATAGGCTTGCCAGCGTTTTTTTGATCGAAGGATATTCCTTCGATCGTTGTATTAAAATCCTTCGAATCGTTAGATTCAAAGGATTTAATCGTTCGATCGAACGAATAATCCTTTGATCGTTCGATCGTAGGATTAGCGCTAAATCGTTCGACTTCGATATTCGAAGTCGAACGATTTTAGTTCCTAGACGAATATCGAGGGTTAATTAACCCTCGATATTCGACCCTTAGTAAATCTGCCCCTTAGCGTGTATGGCCAGGTTGATTCTTAGTTCATAATATATTTTACAATTTGGCTGCTAGAGATACAGCCTATCACCCATAACTAATGACCATGAGGTTAACACTCATAGCCTAGAGCTCTGTTATACATGTTTATATATTATGATACTGCATTGTTATATTCAACTATATCACTTTTATTACTTGTAGTGATTTTGCTTATAAAACTCATTGTGACAGTGACTTTAATTATATAAATCAAGCATTTGTGGTTCTAGAAGGAATAGGGCCAGGAAACACGTTTGATGGAATGTTGCTTGATTTATTAACCGAGTATTTCTTTTTTCAAGACTGCAGTTTAGTAGCTTACTGGGCAAATTTTGGATTCAAGAATCCAGCGAAACACAATAAATGTTCAATAAAGAAATAAATCAAGCTCATTTATAGTTGTCAAGCGGGACATTTGTCTACAATAGATTAATAAAACATTCTAACTGTGTGATTTTATGCTTTAGTTGGATGAAAAAACCACGGTGTGGAGTTCGTGATCAAGCAGGACCTATTTCCAGATTTAATGTCCGACGAAAACGATATGCCTTAACGGGACAGAAGTGGCATCACAAACATATCACCTACAGGTAAAGAAAATATACTGTGGCGCTGCTTGGGAGGGGGATTATGAAGCAGTTCTTATACAAGCAGTAAACCAAAGTTATATTGATGATTTTTTCTAAATAAATCCATCATCTCCCCTAGCTAAGTGTTTTTGTCTTGCAACAATTTTTGTTTTTGTCTTCTTTAGTTAGATGAGAGGTAGTGGATGGATTAACCAGGGAAAACTGTATTAATGTGCAAGGAAATTAAGATAAAGGAAAACTTAGAATGGCATTTGTTGAAAGTTCAACCAAGATCTGTAGAGGTTGAGAGAGAAAGTTGTCAAGCTAAACCAGTTTTGAGGGTTTTTGGCTTGGCAAAAGGTCACAAACTAGGGGTTATAAAGCTGTAGATATTTATAGCTCAGTTTGCCTGCCAACAGTTTCTGTTTTCACATGGAACTGCTTTGATTTCTTATAATTTCATCACATTTAAAATAACTTTGGCTGTTTCATGCCACAAATATCTAAGCCCCATGTGTTCTGTGATGGTGGTTTTGGGACTAGAGGTTGGCAAAGTGTTTTAGTTGTAAACTGTTTCACATTTTGTGTATTAAAATTTCATTCATTATTTAAATAATAATGTAATCATCTCTAGCCCTGATCCATGTATTTATGGAGAGACTGTGTCCTCTGCATAGTATTAAGCATTAACAGAACTACAGTCAGGACTGTACGGGGAGAAGGAAAGCCAGGTATAAAGCCTTAAGATCCTAATGGGAAAATTATTTTCATTTATATCAGCATGCACCATGTTGATATGAAAGGTTGACAGGGAAAAATAATGTTTCCACTTGGATGTTGCTTCCAGTGTCCGCAAAGCAGGTGCTTATATTTAAATTCCAGGCTTGGGGGCAAGTTTTGGTTGTATAAAAATCATGTGTACTGCCAAAAAGTGCCTCCTGTAGGCTGACAGTACACATAAGGCAATAAAATACCCACTTAGAACACTCATTTGGCATTCCCAAGAACATTTTTCATGCTTACGTTGCTCCCCAACAATTTGTGGCTCACAGGTTAAAAAGGTTGGGGACCCCTGCTTTAACTGATAAGGCAATTGGGTCCTATATATATATATATATATATATATATATATATATATATATATACAGCTACATGCCGGTGCACTCAAAAATCCTCATGTTGTCACTGCCTTGGTGCTGGTTAAATAAATAATGCAGAAATTCAAAAAAGAACCGCACTCTCAGGACTTGATCCAAATGTAGAAAATAATATAAGTTTATTTCAACGTTTTGGCTCGAAACTTAAGCCGTCATCAGGAAGTGAAAAATGCCAACAAACTACCCCTTTTAAGTGCTCAACTTTGGTGCCAGATTGAGCACTTAAAAGGGGTAGTTTGTTGGCATTTTTCACTTCCTGATGACGGCTTAAGTTTCGAGCCGAAACGTTGAAATAAACTTATATTATTTTCTACATTTGGATCAAGTCCTGAGAGTGTGGTTCTTTTTTGAATTTCTATATATATATATATATATATATATATATATATATATATATATAGTTACAGTATATATAGAATACAGTGTATACAGTATACAGTTTCAGCTCCCTGGTGGCAGAATATGAAATGTATTCTCTCTTTTTAATGAGCAGTTTGGGTGAATTTCAAAAGTTAAAAAAAAATCTTTGCTGGATGTTCCAATTATATTCATAAGAAGATGTAATGAAGAGATAGTGAAGAAAAGGTGAAATTTGTATTACCCTAAAAACACAAAAACAGTATACACCACTTTCAGTAGTGAAAGTTCTCTACTGGAAATGGTGGAAATTTGGGGCATTTTGTCAAAAAATGTGGTGTCTCCTGATGTTTCTGTATACTTTCATGGTTTATAATATAATGGTTCTGTATACTTCCCTTATAGAATACGGTAGGTCTCTGTTTCATGGTGGGAACAGGGCATATTTAGAGGAAAAGGGAAAGGAAAGCCTGCCAACCACAGCTGTCGATAAATTACATTTGCATCAATTATTTAGATATAATTAGTCAAAAAAATGCTACATGAATTACTCAATCCATCATGTGCTGTCATGGATTCTAAAACCTGCACTTGTCAGTTATGAGGAAAGAAAGAGGATAATAAAAAATGTTATGTTCTTTAGAATTAGTCATTTTTATGAAACCCGGGATGCGCTGCGATTGTTTCCTTCTGCTTTTTGACACTTTTATCACTTTGCCAGTGCGTGAAGGCTAAATGTGGCAATAAATTATATTTTTCTTGTTAATTTGTGTTTCAAACGTTATTATGCATGCCTCATATACACTGTGCATCAGATGTGCGTTCTGCTGGAGTTTTGTTCTCCTTCATTTAATAATATCGCCTGCTTGATTCCTTTTACCCCCTCCCCCCATATGTGTCTGTGCCAGATATGATATAGATCGATTCATAGATAGTATTAGTAGTAGATAGATGTTGGTATAAACACGTTTTAATGGAAATTTAATCTCCAGCAAAATAAAATAGCCTTATGGGATCTGTTATTCGGAAATATCTGAAGTATGGTGATGACATTCCCCTATTGAAACAACTATTTCTTCATTTTTGACTGATTTCACTTATGCTCTGTAACTTAATTGTACTTAATGACTGTAATTAACGTTTTGTATTTGCAACGTCACCTTAAAGTTATTATTTAATGCAAGTTAGACAATGTGATCTTTATTTTTTATGCTTTCTTATTCTTTTTAGTCCAGTTTTTTAATGATTGCACCTTTGTCCTCCAGCTATGTAGTTTGGATATTACAAAGGTATCTGTGTTTTAGGGTCCCACCACCTTTCTTTTTAAAGCATACATAAAATGCCTCTATTTTGATACTTAAGGCATTTAGATGGGATAAAAATCCCTGGAAATTAGGTAGATGGCAGTTTTGATTTAAACAGATTAAAGTCCATAGATCGATGCTAAATCCTGTACAACATGCGAGCGCAATGTAATATTACTAATTTATATATTGCATTTATGTTGCAATACACTGTCACACAAAGGAGATGATTTATAGTTAACCTTTTATAATACAAGCAAGATAATTATCTGCTACTTAATTTAGCAACAATGATGCATTGCATCCCTACTTGATACAATGGTGTATGGTGGCAATCAATACATATTTATGGCCTGCTAGGTAATGTTCCAGTATATATGTTAATAGTAAAGATATACTGATTCTGTTAGCGCCCTGACACACATGCCGTTTGCATGCAAGTCGATATATGAATAAAAATGTAGCATGTTGTTAAACTCAGATCTGAACACTGGTAGGTGCAACGAGGCAGAATCAAATGAAAATAATGAGTTATTTTGTGCATTAAGGTGCACTGAAACTGGCAACTCAAGCATGCGTTAAACACGTGAAATGTGAACAAAAACGCTCATGGGTATTAGCACAGATTTACTAATCAGAATCCAGTCAAGTTTGCATAATATATAAATATTTACCTGCCACAATAAATAAAACACCAGCAGAAAGGATCAGCTTTAATTTAATGATAACATCTTTTCATCAAGAGCAAACTGTGCTGTAGGGAAATGTGGGAATGAATGGTATACATGGTCTTCATCATTTAATACAGTCTTGTCCGTGAACATGAATATTGGTAATTAGTTCACTTGCTCATTAAAGGAGAGGGAAAGTTGTTTACCACTTGGGGGTGCCAAATGTTAAAAGTGAATGTATTTACTTACCTGAAACCCCTGGCTGGTTCTCCTATCAGCAGAAAACTGCACTGGCCCAGGGTTATACCAGTGAGCACCATGGAGCGAATCTCTTCTGGCTTCTTCTTTCTTCAAATTTCCTGGGGCAGACGCATGCACAGTAAAAGGAAAAAGCCAGGCGCAAGAAGAAGCCGGAAGAGGAGCGTTCCGTGGTACTCGCTGGAATAACCCTGGGCCAGAGCAGTTTTCTGCTGATAGGAGCACCGGCCCGGGGTTTCAGGTAAGTAAATACATTCACTTGGGGGTGCCTAACATTTGGCACCCCCAAGTGGTAAAAGACTTTCCTTCTCCGTTAAACCATTTAGTGCCCATTTGTGTCCTGCAGAAGAGTGCACTGCCATTCTGGAGCTTTCCATTCCCATCTGGAAAGAGATGTCTCACCAGTGGAGGAAGGCAATCACTGAGAATAATTGTTATTTCGTGATATTTTCTCTGCCTTCACAGGGCAACCATGCCAGTTAACTGAATATTCTACCAGTATTGTGCCAACAGAACCCTTCACAGTGAGAAACAAGCACTTTATACCCATCTATTTGTGAAGATAGGATGGATGGCTCATATGATCATCTCAATGTTCTGCAAGTATAGTATGGTTTTACTCATAGTCTTGCTAGATATTTTCAAATAGATGATTCAGCTTTGCACATCTGCCCCAACTGTAGCTGATGATGATGTCTTTCCATCAGGATTGTGTGACAGTAGTATCTTAGCCACTGTTCTTCAAGAGACATCAGCCACTGAAAATGATTCATTGCTGTAGCTCCCAGACAATGTATCATTAAAGCCATCTATCCCTCAGTCACTCAATTTTCTTCTTGTAGCCACTGGGTCATTTTATAGATATACATTCGTAATGATGATATGATAATGTTGACTAATACTGACGGTCCAGCTGTAAAATAGAGAAGGAGTGGCCATAACTTAATTGGCAATGAATAAGCTCAGGACCCATCCGTCCTTTGGAGCACTTGTTGTACATTTAATTTGCATACATTATTATGTTCCTATTATCCATGCCGAAATAATATGTAAACACTGTATACATGACCATCTGTTCCCTGTGTAGCTCCTCTTGTGCCTGCCAATGTCTCAGTAACCTCCTACATATAGTTGTGAATGCTTCCGGCTGTATCAGATGTGGAACAGCTGCCATGTCGATGGGCATTCAAACAACCATGGCATACTAAAAGGTATACGGTTTGATTTAATCAAGTGGCCAATCACAATGAACCTGCTAAAATAGAAGTAATAACATCCCATTGAGCCTGCCTAAAATGGCCTTCAAAGATTAAAGGTTGTTGTGCTCACCTTAACTGTTCCTCAGATGATCCAGTTGGTAGCATTCACAACCAAGGGCATTACAGACACATTGGCAGGCTCAAGAGGAGCTCCACAAATAGCAGTTGCCTGTGCATACAGTCTTTACTTGTTTGGCTCCTTAAACAAGGGTATTCTCACTCCAGTGACCAACCTTAACTTGGGACAAAGGAGCACAACCCTATGCTAGTAGTAAAAGCCACTAACATCTCAGCAAGCTATTATGATAAACTGAGACCTACAAGACAAGACTACCACTGTTGATCTGAACAAGTGGTAAAAATGGCTATGTATAAGAAAACCAAATATAAACAAACTTTTTATGACCATATAGCATTGACGGGTTGCGTTTAGAAGTTGCAGGTGCGGGTATACCCGCGGGTCGGCGGTTCTGCGGGTCGGGCCACGGGTCTTCTCAATATCGATATTCACTCCTTTCTTCTGGTCACGGCTACTTCCGATGACATCACTTCCGGTTTACAATGACAGCACTTCCTGTTTTACTCCTTTTCCCCCCTGATCACGTCTACTTCCGATTTACAATGACAGCACTTCCTGATTCTTGATGGTCAGCAAATCGCGGGTTCGGGTTGCGGATAAGGTACTTTCAGGTAGGATCGGGTTGCGGGTCCGGGTTTCCGGATTGCAGGTTGCGGGTACGGGTCGGGTTCGGGTCCCAAAAAATGGACCCGCGCAGGACTCTAGTATACTGGTAATATAAAGTGTTATGCCTTTAAAAGCTTGAACACATCATAGAAATATACTGTACATAAATAAATAGGTTTTCTATATTTTATGTGTCATTGTAGAAATAACATTTTGCACAAGATGCAAGGTCCATCTCAGTATTCGGCTCATTGGGTTGTAAAGGACATAATTTAAAAATCCAATAGATCTCATGCTGTTGCAACCTTCAAAAGCAATCACCTCCCCTAATAATTGTTCTAGATCGAGAAACAGTGTCCCAATATGATACTCTTAGTAATGCTCTGCAGAATGTGTAGGTACAGAAGGCTTTTTAATGTTATGCTCCATTGCTATCAAACTATTTTTGTAGTGTGCACTGGCCGACGCAAGCGAGAATTTGCCAGGGAATCGCAGGGACATCACCAATTTACTAACAGGCGTAGAGGACAATTCGCTAGCGCAACAGACCGTTGCTAGCGTTCGTTCACTCCCTATCGCCAGGCCACTTTTCGTACTCCGCAAATTCACTAAGATGCGAATTTTACTGAACATTACCTCTTTCTCCAGAGTTTACTTCATCACCTCAGACTAGGCGAACTGAGAAAACGAAGCAACATCTTCCTCAATCTTATATCAGTGACATCATATCCTGTATGCATTTTAAAGTGGGATTGCCTTCAGTCCGAACAATTAAAGAAGTTTGTGTTAACATTTTTTCCCCAGACATTTGAGGGGTATGGCGCATTTATTTTAGGGTGGGCTCATGTCTAGGGCATTAGAGGATCTCTTCTGTCTTTATTATGGTTCCTTGGACATTTGTATTAAAAAGTGACCACTTAAAGCATTTTCACCAACATTACCAATAAAGACGTCCATACGGCTTTTAAGTACCCGCCCTATTCAAATTAACCTAAGCGTAAGAGTGCTAGGGAAGTTTCGCTAGGCAGAAATTAACGCTACCAAAAATTCGCTATGGAATGCTCACACAGGCAAAGTAATGCTAGCGAAAATTCCCCAGCGTTCGACAGCTGAGACGGAAATTTGCATTTTAGTAGTTGTAACTAATTTGCGCCTGTCAAAGTGGAGCACAGTGACGTAAGTACCGGGGAACAGGGGGTGCAACTGGGCCAGGGCCCGCACCCCCGCAGGGCCCCCCTGGCAGATTGCGCGCGCTGCAGCCGGCTGGAGTCAGCTGCAGCCGCAAAGTAAATGCACACGGACGAGGGGCGGGCCCGGCTGCACGGCCCGCACCAGGGCCCGCCCCCACAGTTCCGTTACTGGTGGTGCAAAGTGTGGTGAAGCTGTCTCTGGCGAAAATTTGCCCTTTAGTGAAAGCCAAGTGTTTTGAAAACATTCAAAAGCTAAAATGGCATTTGTTTTAAAAACACTAATCAAATTTGCAGAACATTAGACATTGCTTTAAGGAGTATATTCTGTTTTTTAGAGGGTAGTGCTTCTATAAAAAGTATAAGCCTGATGGATCCTACTTGGAAAGCTAATAGTGGGGAGTGGGATCAGTGGTGTAACTATAGAGGAGTCAAATCTGTGGGTGGCCAGGCCTATTATTTTGTGTGCGTCACAGGTTACCCTTCTACTGGAATTAGATTCAAATGGAACAGGTTGCACTATGCCCGGGTGCAATGCATACCTCCCAACTGTCCCTTTTTCGGAGGGACAGTCCCTATTTTGACAGCTCAACCCGCAGTCCCTCATTTGTACTGGAAAGTCCCTCTTTTCTCTGCACTGAACAGCCAGAAAAAGAAACAAAGTTTCTCACTTAATTGGCTTTTAGCAGAGAGCCCAGAACAGCTAACAGGTGCAAATAATATACTTTGTAACAATTTTGAGACACAAAAACACAGTTTAGATAAGGAGAAATATTTCCAAACTTTCATAACCTGCCAAATTTTGTAAAACAAACATGGTAATTAGGGGGTGTGGCCACGGAAAGGGGTGTGGTCAAAAAATTGCTGCGCTACGTGCGGAAAAAAAGTTTTTGTCCCTCTTTTTACTTCCAAAATGTTGGGAGGTATGTGCAATGGACAATGCCACTTAATGTTGCACATATAGATATGCTGTTTTTTTATATTGCTATTGGCCTTTTAAACAAAGTTCAAAAGATAATTTTTAGTTCAGACCCATGGGAATTTCCAGTAATGTTGAAAAGTAATTTAAAAAGTTTAGTTATGGGATTCAGCTCCTTGCAATAAGCTTGGAGTTTTGTGCTTTTGACACTGACTGTAAGTTTTCACATGCTCCCAGCAATATAATACAGTTCTCTCACTATGGGCTATAAGCCCCGAGAGACTTTGATAAAATCCTTTACATGATCAAATGGAATAAGCAGGTAAGAAGACAGATAAAGCATTCTACTAAAGCTTCAAATTCCGAAACAATTGGCATCAAGAAAAACAATCCCAAGATGGTATTGGATCTCTGTCAAAGCAGCGTAGCTGTAAAGCATTCTCACAATATTTCCAATTAATATGAGCTTGGCTTTATTGATTAACTTAAGCACATAAAATGAGCTCCGGCCTTATTCTTTGTAGTGGAGCAATGTTCAACTTGGAACATGCAATTTTTAAGTCCGTTGTTATTTATTATATAATAGACATTGTATTAAAAGATAAGAAAGTGGTCAGAATTAAAATGGACATTGAAAAAGGGAGAAAATATGAAAAAGGGGACAATTATTCCCAGTCAAAAAAGGCCTTATAATTGGGTGTGTCTATGGGCAGCAAAAGGTGAGGCTTGGGTCGATCATAGTGTGGTTAATGCTGGCCACCATAGTGGACAAAATGAATGTTCTTTTGCAATCTGGAACACCATTACCCAGAAAGCTCTGAATTACAGGAAGACCATCTTCCACAGACTCTCATTTTAGTCAAATAATAAAAAAGATTTTAAATGATTTCCTTTTTTCTCTGTCATAATACAACAGTACCTTGTACTTCATCCCAATTAAAATATAATCAATCCTTACAGGTTTTAATACATTTTTAAATGATTTTTAGTAGACTGGAGGTATGGAGATCCAAATTACAGAAAGATCCATTATCTGGAAGACCACATGTCCAAGCATTCTGGATAACAGGTCCTATACCTGTACTGGCAGGTGTGCAAACCTCCAGGACCAGATTTGTGGAAAGGGTATTGAGGGTATATTGGCATATTCCCTTTTCCCCAAGCATTAGGGAGGGTTGTTTCATTAGCGTTTTCTAGTTTTGATTTATTTGCAGTTTTTTCTCTAGTATTCCCATTTAAAGGAGAACAAAACCATGAAAATGAATACGGGTAAAAATGTCATATTTTATATACTGAACTTATTGCACCAGCCTAAAGTTTCAGCTTGTCAATAGCAGCAATGATCCAGGACTTCAAACTTGTCACAGGAAAGTGTCTGTGACACTCACATGCTCAGTGGGTTCTGAGCAGCTGTTGAGAAGCTGAGCTTAGGGGTCGTCGCAAATTATCTTGTCTGTAATATAAACTGATGGTACAAGGCTGATTATTAAATTCTGATGCTAGTTGCACTGGTTTCTGTGCTGCCATGTAGTAATTATCTGTATTAATTACTAATCAGCCTTATATTGTGACATTTATGTTCTATGTGTACTGTATATTGTGAGTGGGTCCCTAAGCTCAGTAAGTGACAGCAGCACAGAGCATGGGCAGTGAATCAGCAGAAAAGAAGATGGGGAGCTACTGGGGCATCTTTGGAGACAGATCTTTACTGCTAAATGATTGTGGGTGCCTTGGGCTGGTACAGAAGTCCAAAACATAATGTACAAAACTTCTAGCTTACTTATTTAGTTAAGCTTTACTTCTCCTTTAAACAGCACTGCAATCATTTTATAGCTTGAACTTTAATCCATGTACTATATATATATATATATATATATATATATATATATATATATACATATATATTCTTTAATTTGTATCAAGCAATTTGTTTTCTTAATTCACATTACCAGAAGAAACATTCCTGTTTGAATATTGAGTAGCTCCAACTTTAGATCAGCCAGCTTTGGTGGTGATGAGCTGTTGAGTTCAGCAATAGGGGTTGTCTCTGTCTAATGTACTACTCCTGCGATCACTCAATATAATTATCTGTTGCTTAGAACTCCCATTACCTGTAATGAAATTTCAAGGACACGGCAGGTTCCAATACAGTCAGTATGGTGTGAATGAGTCTGGAGGAAGGGAATTGCTTCACTGCTAAGGTGGAGTTATTACATTTTTCCACTAGAATTAGCATTACCTTTGTCATTTTCACCTTATGACATAAAGGTCCTTTGATCTTAAGAATCGGTTCAGAAAAAAAAATAGTTTTATTCTGCATCATAACACACAATTGCATTGCTTAGATTAAAAATAAGAAAAAATAAGTTGTTAAATTCTCCCTGCCTTCATTTATCATTTTCCAGCCCAGTGAATGAAATAGCAATAACTGTATATGCATTCTCTGCTCTGCTGCCCTAAACCTAAAGTTTGTCAGCTCTCGAAACGCAAATGTCAGGTGTAACTCATAGGAGAACACTGGGCTATGATGGGGATTTCTGCGGCATCTCTAAAACGCAGAGGCAAAGGCAACCTGTAGTTTCTGTTGTTTGTATGATATGGTCATCGGTCAGGGCAGATGTAACATATTTCTACTAATGGAGCATTTCTGACACTGTTTGGGGTCCCTATACAATTGTCCCTAAAGAGAAATATCTATGGGACCTATTAAATTAAGTGTCATCCATAAATGACACCTAAAATGCATTTGAATACAATTATGTTTTTTAATAAGTAATTTGAGCTCTGCAGCACCCTTGCTTGGTGTTGTGTGTTTCTTACACTACACAGGGCCCCTTTGCATTATTACAAAGTGCTCCCACCCTATGGAATGGTACAGCCTCATTGAACACATGGGCAGGCCTGTTATTTTGGAATTTACAAAAGGCAGATGGGTGGATGATAAAAGGTGGTGGAATGGTATGCACCACGAAAACCGCCCCCAGACCTACTGTAAAGCAAGGCCTCACCCATACATCCCAACTGTCCAGTTTTTCACTGGACAGTCCCTATTTTGACAGCTCAGCCCGCAGTCCTGGATTTGTTACTGAAATGTCCCGGCTTTCTCTTTGATCTCCTGCAGTTAACAGCCAGAAAAAGTTGCAAAGTTTTTTAACTTAATTGGCTTTTGGCAGAGAGCCCCGAATAGATACTTTTGTAAGCAGGTCTCTTGGGAGAACTTAAAGTGGACCTGTCACCCAGACACAAAAATCTGTATAATAAAAGTCCTTTATAAATTAAACATGAATTTTTCATGTTTGTCTGTAAGTATCCTGGTCAATTTTTCATTAGCCAGGACCCCGATCATTTTATCTTTAAAATAAGAAATGGGAAAAGCTTTATGAGGGTCTTTCCTAAGATTTATTTGTATAACTGAGAATATAATATTGTCAATTCAAGTCCAGAATCTTTGGACATTTGAGCATTCCCGACAAGTATGGATTACAGAGCCATGTCTGCACGCATACAAAACAAACAAAGGCACAACAGGACACGCTTTAATCTTCTTATATAAAATAATAGTATTAGGAACCCCTATAGTGTTAAGCGGTCATATACAATTGAAATGCAAAGGGCAAAGGCAGCCTCATACATGGCCTTTTAGTATTCTTTAAAGTAATGAATGAAAGCAAGGCCAAACAGCAAAGAGATTAATGGAGTGGCCTAATGTGAAGAAAAAAAAGTAGAAGAAAATGAAATCTGTGTTTGACTAGAAGCAATTCATTTCTTTCAATAAACCATACTGGGAGATAAAAAAAAAATATGAAAAGAGCGTTTTTCAGCTTAGTGTTGATTGATGCCAGCTGGAATGAAAAGAATCAGGTGTAACAAATCATACAGAATTGGAAGCTTTATGTTTTCTACAAGACCCTGACAAATTATGCACTGTTCCCTAATTAACGGATTGGGAGGGTTTGTTTTTTAGGCTGCGTCGGGAGCCAAGTGGATTTCACCAGCCTTTATGAGAGTGGCGTTTCCACTTCTTAACACTGCGCATAAATCACAGGCGCTTTTCATCTTTCAGCCTCTGTAAATGAGTGACGCGCAGATGTCACGGCAAGCGTCTAGCAGCGGAGGCTGGGATATGTTTTTTATTAGATTTAGAATAAAAGCCCCAACCAATATCATCTGGGAGGAAAGAAGCCGAAAAAATGTCAGTGTTAGTAAAATGTCTGGCGAGTGGATTAAGCAATTGAAAGGCTCAAATAAAGAAACTGCAGAGTGGATTAACATCCCAGTAGTTTAGAGGCTGTTGCATTTGGAAGTCCCCAAACAAAGGCTTTATTGAAAAACATAAATAGGCTGCAGTATGGAGATTCTAACCGGAGACTTGTTCCCTAAACCCTATGCCAAACAATGCAAATACAAGTATGGGAACCTGTTATCCAGAAAGCTCTGAATTACAGGAAGGTCATCTCCCACAGACTGCTTTTAAATCATATAATTCAAATTTTTAAAAGTGATTTGATTTTTCTCTGTAATAATAAAACAGTAGCTTGTAGTGATGCATGGGTTGGGATTTCCCCGACCTGCACCCGGCACTAACCTGCCCTCCCTTAGCCTGCGCCTGCCCGCATCTGAGCTTCCGGGTTGCTTTTATAGACCTGCGCCGCCCCGCCGATGATGTCACAAAAGGGGCGGAGTGAGCTGGTGCAGCGTCTATGAAAGACGAACCCAGGCGGGGAGAGCAGGAGAAGAGATCAACCCGCACCGCCTTCCACGCGCGAAGAAGCGTGCTAGGTCGGCCCGAACCCGCGGGTAACTGTGAGGGTCACTAGTAGCTTGTACTTGATCCCAGCTAAGATGTAATTAATCTTTATTTGAGGCAAAGTAATCCTATTATGTTTATTTAATGTTTAAATATGCTTTTAGTAGGGATGCACTGAATCCAGGATTCGGTTCGGGATTTGGCCAGGATTCGGCCTTTTTCAGCAGAATTCATATGCATATGCAAATTAGGGGCAGGGAGGGAAATCGCGTAACTTTTTGTCAGAAAACCAGGAAGTAAAACATTTTTTCCCCTTCCCATCCTTAATTTGCATATGCAAATTAGGGTTCGGATTCGGTTCGGTATTCTGCTGAATCTTTCGCAAAGGATTCGGGGGTTCGGCCGAATCCAAAATAGTGGATTCGGTGCATCCCTAGCTTTTAGTAGATTTAAGAAAGATCTCTTATCCGGAAAACAACAGGTCTCAAGCATTCTGGATAACAGGTCCCATACCTGTACTTTGTTTGCCGTTCAGCTTCTTACCAACATCCAGGGTGCAAGAGAAACCCCCTGTTCTTGAGATTCCTAGGGAATTCTCTATAAACATGCCAAAACCTTTAAATAAGTTGGAAGCAGAGGTGCGTCATGGAAGGTAACAGGTGTGTAAGGAGCCCTTTAAAGGGGGTAGGTGGAAAAATTTAGAGCAGGGTCCACACTAGGGCAAAGTTTTAATGGTCTGTTGGCAGAAGTACAAGCAGATAATAAATAAAATAAATAATTTACCCTCCCAGATATCTGGTCCAGGCAATAATGGGCTGTAACAGTGGTTACTTAGGATCTTTACTTGTACAGCCAGGGGCGTAACTACAGAGGAAGCAGACAATTTCAATAAATATTGGTAATACAGGTCAACCTTTAGACATTTTTGGGGCCTGAAACATAATTTGCTGTGGGGCCCAGTAATATCTATTTACGCCACTGTGTACAGCATTGTACTGATTTCTCATTCGGAACTTGATCCATTTTAAACAGTGTCTAAAGACAATGCACTGTGATTACTGGTGATTTGCATTTAAAAGAACAGTAACACCAAAAAATGAAAGTGATTTAAAGTTATGAAAATATAATATACTGCTGCCCTGCACTGGTAAAACTGATGTTTTTGCTCCAGAAACACTACTATAGTTCATATAAACAAGCTGCTGTGTAGCAATGGCGGAAATTGAAAAACGTCTATATGGCACAGGTTAAATAGTGGATAACAGATAACACCATTATGTTCTACAGAGCTTATCTGCTGTGTAACCTGAGCCTTTTCTCCTTTGAATGGCTGCCCCCGTTGCTACACAGCAGCTTATTTATATAAACTATAGTAGTGTTTCTGAAGCAAACACAGCAGTTATACCAGTGCAGGGCAACACTGCATTATATTTTTATTACTTTAAAATACTTTTAATTTTTACTGTTCCTTTAATAGCTCCATGCTGGCAGTTTCAATGGCCTGTGAGTGCACCAGAGGTTTAAGAGATTGCCATTAAAAGGGAACAGTTATAGGCAATCACCCTGAATTGCCAAATCTTTTTCAGGGCCCACTGACTTCTAAAAATGTATTCATTTACCTGTAATTTTCTGTGTAACTATTCATGCATTCAGACTCTCCATGGCCTTGTTCTGCCCTTGATGAAAATGTGCTGGTGACTAGTACCTACAGGCTATAAGGGAACAGTATCTTAAGCCTTGACTGTCAGGAGTTGCTGGGAACAGCTGGAGGTTGTTCTTTGCTGGTGGCTGTATTTGTACGTTGCAAAAGATGGAATATTTCAGCTGCTAAATATTTCAATAGAAAATGCTGGATAAATTCTGAAGTCGGACTTGGTTCTCTACGCTATAAATATAATCCAAAGAAGTGGTTAAGAAAGAACATGCTCTGTGTTTTTGTCTCTTAGAGGTGACATTAGTAAGTCATTATTTCTGACATTTCTTTTGTTTGTTTTTTTTCTTCTCTCTTTTAGTATAAAGAACGTTACTCCAAAAGTGGGAGATTTGGAAACCCGTAAAGCCATTCGACGTGCCTTTGATGTCTGGCAGAATGTAACTCCGCTGACATTTGAAGAAGTTCCATACTGTGAATTAGAAAATGGCAAACGGGACGTAGACATCACTATTATTTTTGCATCAGGTTTTCACGGAGACAGTTCTCCTTTTGATGGAGAGGGGGGATTTCTGGCACATGCTTACTTTCCAGGACCTGGCATTGGGGGAGACACACATTTTGACTCTGATGAACCGTGGACTTTAGGGAATCCTAATCACGATGGTAAGAGATCTATATTTTGTCCAACGTGTTTTGTATTCATTTTGGGTTATTTTATGAAAAAGTTCAATAGTGCAGGGGAACAATTACATTTACAAAGCTGAGAACTTAAAGGGATACTGTCATGGGGAAAAAACTTTTTTTTCAAAACACACCAGTTAATAGTGCTGCTCCAGCAGAAATCTGTACTGAAATCTGTTTCTCAAAAGAGCAAACAGATTTTTTTATATTTAAGTTTGAAATCTGACATGGGGCTAGACATATTGTAATTTCCCAGGAACCCCCAGTCATGTGACTTGTGCTCTGATAAACTTCAGTCACTCTGTACTGCAAGTTGAAATGATATCACCCCTCCCTTTCCCCCCTCCAGTAGCCTAACAACAGAACAATGGGAAGGTAACCAGATAACAGCTGCCTAACACAAGGTAACAAATATAAAAATAATGGATAGCACACCTGATTTGAAAAGCAAATAAATTTATTACAAAAAGAAGAAAAAAATATGCTAAAATAATATACGAAAATCAAATAAAAATAATAAGGTGAGCCCAACGCGTTTCGACCTTAAGGGTCTTCCTCTTATTTTGTGCCCCTGAGGAAGACCCTTAAGGTCGAAACGCGTTGGGCTCACCTTATTATTTTTATTTGATTTTTGTATATTATTTTTGAATATTTTTTTCTTCTTTTTGTAATAAATTTATTTGCTTTTCAAGTGTGCTATCCATTATTTTTATATTTGCAATTCGATATGGAGAACCTTATGGAGAGTCACCTATGGATCAGCACCCTGTAGTTTAACTTAAGGGTGTGCGCCTTCTATCCTTATTCTAACACAAGATAACAGCTGCCTGGTAGATCTAAGAATAGCACTCAATAGTAAAATCCAGGTCCCACTGAGACACATTCAGTTACATTGTGTAGGAGAAACAACAGCCTTCCAGAAATTAGTTCCATCCTAAAGTGCTGACTCTTTCTGAAAGCACATGACCAGGCAAAATAACCTGAGATGGAGCCTACACACCAATATTACAAAAAAATACACTTGCTGGTTCAGGAATTAAATTTTATATTGTAGAGCAGGGGTGTCCAAAGGGTAGATCGGGATCTACTAGTAGACCTTTAGCTGGTAATCAGTAAATCTCAAGACACTGTCAACAAACATCTTGTCTAAATTACCCTCCTGTTTTATGCTTTTCATTCAGATATTTATTATGTTAAGGTTACAGAAGAAATAGTTGTTTGTTAAATATAACTACATTTTCTCATAAATCAATATTTAAGTAAAGCTAAAGCTGGTGCAGGTATGTGGGGGATATGATTGCGCTGCAATTGCCTAAAAAACTGCTCATAAAAAATAATTCATTGCTATAGGAAAAACACTTATATGAACTCCCCAAAGCCAAAGGGGGATTTTAATTTTTGACCATAGATCCCCTTTAAATCGTCCTGCCCGGCATTACCCTAAAAGCAATGTTTATCTTAGTTCATCTGGGTCTGTCCCAAAATATAAAATGGGGTCTGAGGCTTTAAATCAGGGATGGACAAAGTCTGTTGCCCTCCCTCTACTGCAGACCTGCAACTCCCAGCACCTTCTGGCCAGCTCTGATGGGTTACTTATCTCTGTAAGGGAAGGCTATATGAATTTGATCGACAACAGGGTTTCCTATTCCTAATATCCTCATCAAATAGAGTTATTCAGCTGTTTCAATTGATCAGTATAGTAATGCATAATTTCAGCATAACAAGCAGAATGCATTTTTATTAGCAAATCAAGCTCGATGCGCCAGTGCGGTTTATGTGATTGACAAACAGCTTCGCTTGGCAGATTCCGTTGTGACATCGTTTATAAGTAACAAACATCCCGCTCGAGCCTGTCACACAAACCTGCCACTTAATTGCATACATTCTGGTAGGGAAAAAAGGTACCACCAAATGATATTGTTTGCAATGTTCCTTGGGCATCTGTCAAGGCAGTATGTTGATATGAAATGACATATGTTTGATTCAAACCTTCCTGTTCAATAAATCATTCCGACAGAATTCAATTAAAAAGAGCAAAGAAAAAAAGGCCTTTTCCTCCGTTTTTATAATTCTTACTACCTTGGTCTTATTTTTCTGAAGAAATATTTATCGTCTGTGTCCTTTTGGTGCCTGGTTATTCATATAATTAACCTTTTTTTAACATTTCCCTTTTCTACTTTGGTAAATTGTTGTTGTGGCCCAGAATATTCCATTTTTTAACAGGAGTAATTGATATTTATTGATATGTAAGTCATAAAGGGTCATTTACAACTTGGAAGGCAGTGTGAAAAGTGCAAAAATGGCCACAGTCTTCTTTTTTATTGCTTCTTTGCACACTGTCTTTCTTGTTTAAGGAGCTGCCACAGGTCTCTATGCTCCAGAAACCCAGGACAGAAGTACTTCCTGAATGAGCAATAAAACCCCTAGTCCTCATAAGTTAACCTTTCATTTCAAGAAGATCTGGGGCAGCAAATACATATTCACCCTAAATCTCACCCTAATTAACCTTCAAGATAGGCTTTCATGTGTATCTAGCTGAGCAAATAGCCATTCTTCCCCATTTTTGTCCTAGATGGCCATCAGTTGAGCACCCCTGCCACTCCAAGCGCCCCCCATGACACCATCCCAAAGTTAGGTCTTATAAGGTGGCCATACGATAATATTGTACAAAACTAATTTTCGTACAATATTCAGTGCGTGTATGGTGGGAGACAAGCCAACTGATTTCAGCAGAAGACATGGATATGGTCGGCTCATCGATTGGGCTGGCTGGAAATTGTGATCAGGCACCTTTGAAGGCACCCAAACATCTAACTATTGTTAGTGCTGGATTGTCAGATACAAATAGAATTCTATTGTTTCTATCTGTATACAGTATTTGATGATCCAGCTCTACATGTGTGTGTTGAAACGAACAATGTTTTCTGGAAAGATCTCTTCCAAGAAATATCGTCTATGGCCACCTTTAGATAAACCAGTGCCTGGATCTTGTAGTATCACAATTGAAGCTGTCTGTGATCTCAACACCCAACTTGTTCTGCCTTTGCTGTACACATATTTAGCCATATCATCATAACAATATACAGTATATATATATATATTGAGGAGCAAGGATGTGAGGTCGTAGTGTTTGTGCATATTTTGGGAAGACTGCTTTATGTTCCCTGATGGAACAGGTTGTTCCCTATTCCTAAAATACATATCTATCTGCTAGAAAAGAGAAGTGCAATATGCTGCTCTTGAGGTTGTGTATGTATAAAATATGCCTGGGCATTAGTGATGTGCGGGTCGGGATTTCCCCAAACCGCACCCAACCCTAACCCGCCCCCCCTTGACCCGCCCCCGACTGCATCCAACTTCCGCGTTGCTTTTATAGACCTGCACGACCAATGATGTCACAAAAGGGGCGGGGTGAGAAGGCGCATCGTCTATAAAAGACGAACCCGAAAGTCAGAAGCCGGCATTTGATGGTGGCGGGCAGTGAGAGCAGGAGAAGAGCTCAACCTGCACCTGCCTGTCACCCGCAAGGAAGAGCGCAAGGTCGGCCCGAACTCGCTCGACCCGTGGGTATCGGGCCATTCCGCACATCGCTACTGGCCAGATATTTTTGAGTTACTTTCTATTCTCTATTTGTGACAATTTTTCTAATACCAATGTCTTTCTGAAGCAGCTTCTTTCACCGACTCTGTAACTGTTCTAAATTGATACATTTCTTATATTTGCCCCGCTGAGCTGAATCCCTGAGTTTCATTAAAGGCAGCTGTTAGCATTGATACAATAGTTGCTAATATTTCAGATGCTGCTGAGAAATGTATCAACTAATGGAGCGAATTGTAACAGTTCAGAATCTGCTCCTGGATCACTGAGCTGCCAGACTGAAACACAAATATTAAACTTTAAACTTCAATTCTAGAAAAACTGTCAAAAATAAAAGATAGAACGCCATTGAAGAAAGTCTTTATTTCTGGTGAACAATCTGAAAACAATTGTAGCCAGTGCATGCACACTACCCACTCAGATAATTATGGATTTTGATAATATATGTGTGATTTATGAACCAGTGCAGTTAACCATAGCAACCAATCCATTATTTTTTCATTTTCTATTTTTCAGGTAATTTTTTTTTTTAAGGTAATTGCAGTTTAGTTACTATTGGCAACTGCACTTGTGCAATTTAGCCACTATGTTTGTAATTCAGACCTTTGCATATAGCTCTGTTGTTGTGGTATATTATATCTGATTGATCTGTTTTTGCATTCAAACCAGTTCCAAATCTTGAAAATCTTGGGGGGAAAAAGAAACAGCAATCACTTCTATGTGTAAATGCTGTTCTCTGTATACTATTATACTATACTATCATCATCATCATCATTTATTTATATAGCGCTGTCAAGATACGCAGTGCTTTACTGCAGTTATAGCAAACAGGGAATAAATGGTGGATAACAAACAAGGATTACAGAATACAATAGGGTTAGAAGGACCTAGAGATTAGAGTTTACAAACTAAAAGGTTAGGGTACAATTGAGACATTAGGATTATATAAACATTTTGTCATTTTTGATAAAATGTTTATATAATCCTAATGTCTCAATTGTAGCTACTATGCTTATAGCTACTATGCTATACTATATTAATCTATAGGAAAATACAATTGTTGGAATGTTTGAAATACTATAGCCAATTTCTTTTTCATACTAAAGAAGCATCTTATGTCTCAGGTAAATATTAGGGAAGCTTCTTGTGTCATTTTAAATGGATACAAATCCAGACACTAATTGGTTTTTATGTTCCGTACAGATATGCTCCATAGACTCCATAGATATGCCACCCATAGACTCCATTATAAACAAATAATGCAAATCTTTGAAAACTATTTTTTCTCTGTAATAATAAAACAGTAGCTTGTACGTGGTCCAAACTAAGCTATAACTAATCCTTATGGAAGCAGAACCAGCCTATTGTTTACAAGATTTTCTAGTAGACTTAGGGGCAGATTTATCAAGGGTCAAATTTCAAGTTCATGGAAATTATTTAAAACTCCCATGAACTCGGAATTCGACTAATTGCAATTTATTAAAACATCACATTTTTGGAAATCGGGTGAATCGAAAAAAAAACCTGAATTTCAGGAAAGCTGCAAACAACTCCAAATTGATCCCAGGATGTCTTCCATAGGCTTCTAAAACAGCAATTCAGCAGGTTTAATGTGGGGAATAGGGATGTCGCGGACTGTTCGCCGGCGAACTTGTTTGCGCGAACATCGGCTGTTCGCGCTCGCCGAATGTTCGCGAACGTCGCGCGACGTTCGCCATTTTGGGTTCGCCTTACCTGGCGCTTTTTTTTGACCTCTCACCCCAGACCAGCAGATACATGGCAGCCAATCAGGAAGCTCTCCCTCCTGGACCACCCCCACACCCCCTGGACCACTCCCCTTCCATATATAAACTGAAGCCCTGCAGCGTTTTTTCATTCTGCCTGTGTGTGCTTGCAAGAGCTAGTGTAGGGAGAGAGCTGTTACTGATTTCACTGATTTCTTTGAGGGACAGTTGATAGTAAGTTTGCTGGTTAGTAATCTACTTGATGCTGCTCTGTATTGGAGGGACAGAAGTCTGCAGGGATTTGAGGGACATTTTAGGGTAGCTTTGCTGGCTAGTAATCTACCTTCTACTGCAGTGCTCTGTATGTAGCTGCCTGCTGTGGGCACTGATCTCTTCTGATCTCATCTGCTGACTGCTGTAATAACCCAATAGTCCTTGTAAGGACTGCTTTTATTTTCTTTTTTGTTGTTTTACTTTGCTACTTTAACAGCCAAGTGCTATTAGTCTAGCAGTGTTGGGGAGTGGGACTGGTGTGCTACTGTGCTGCTCCTAGTAGTTCAGCAGCACCAACCCGAGAAAATTTTTTTAATATACATATAATTTTTATTTTATTTTACTTATCTTACTGTTCTTTAAGGTGTCCAGTGCTGTTTGCTGTTCTTCATAGTAGTGCACCAATAGTAGTGCACTTGCAGGCATTATTTGCCCAGTGGCCATCTAGCTGTGTGAGCTTGTTCACATTCTGTCTAAATATCAATAATAATACCGTCTCCAGAAACACCACCTGAGTGACGTTTTTCAAGCAGCAATAATATATTCCGTATCCACCACTGCTGTAGTGTATACGTTGACCTTGCAGGCATTATTTGCCCAGTGTGTTCTTCATTTTCAAACCACTGCCACTTAGCTGTGTGAGCTTTTTCACATTCTGTCTAAATATCAATAATAATACCGTCTCCAGAAACACCACCTGAGTGACGTTTTTCAAGCAGCAATAATATATTCCGTATCCACCACTGCTGTAGTGTATACGTTGACCTTGCAGGCATTATTTGCCCAGTGTGTTCTTCATTTTCAAACCACTGCCACTTAGCTGTGTGAGCTTTTTCACATTCTGTCTAAATATCAATAATAATACCGTCTCCAGAAACACCACCTGAGTGACGTTTTTCAAGCAGCAATAATATATTCCGTATCCACCACTGCTGTAGTGTATACGTTGACCTTGCAGGCATTATTTGCCCAGTGTGTTCTTCATTTTCAAACCACTGCCACTTAGCTGTGTGAGCTTTTTCACATTCTGTCTAAATATCAATAATAATACCGTCTCCAGAAACACCACCTGAGTGACGTTTTTCAAGCAGCAATAATATATTCCGTATCCACCACTGCTGTAGTGTATACGTTGACCTTGCAGGCATTATTTGCCCAGTGTGTTCTTCATTTTCAAACCACTGCCACTTAGCTGTGTGAGCTTTTTCACATTCTGTCTAAATATCAATAATAATACCGTCTCCAGAAACACCACCTGAGTGACGTTTTTCAAGCAGCAATAATATATTCCGTATCCACCACTGCTGTAGTGTATACGTTGACCTTGTAGGCATTATTTGCCCAGTGTGTTCTTCATTTTCAAACCACTGCCATCTAGCTGTGTGAGCTTGTTCACATTCTGTCTAAATATCAATAATAATACCATCTCCAGAAACACCACCTGAGTGACGTTTTTCAAGCAGCAATAATATATTCCGTATCCACCACTGCTGTAGTGTATACGTTGACCTTGCAGGCATTATTTGCCCAGTGTGTTCTTCATTTTCAAACCACTGCCACTTAGCTGTGTGAGCTTTTTCACATTCTGTCTAAATATCAATAATAATACCGTCTCCAGAAACACCACCTGAGTGACGTTTTTCAAGCAGCAATAATATATTCCGTATCCACCACTGCTGTAGTGTATACGTTGACCTTGTAGGCATTATTTGCCCAGTGTGTTCTTCATTTTCAAACCACTGCCACTTAGCTGTGTGAGCTTGTTCACATTCTGTCTAAATATCAATAATAATACCGTCTCCAGAAACACCACCTGAGTTGTTGTTGTTTTTGTTTTAAAAATAATGCCAGGCAAAGGCAGGCCGCCACGCAGAGGCACTAGGGGCCGTGCTGCTATGCTATCCTGTGGCCCTAGGAAATTGCCCAGTTTTAAAAAGGCAATGACCCTGAACTCCCAAAATGCTGAAGAGGTAGTTGACTGGCTTACACAGCACACCCCATCCTCTACCGTTTCTAACTTTACCACAACATCCTCATCCTCCACTGCTATGGCCACCCCACGTAACACTTCCTCCACCACCGGCGCCCCTTCTTCACTGGAGTCAGAGGAGTTATTTTCACATGAGTTTCTTGAACTGAGTGATGCGCAACCATTATTGGCAGAAGAAGATGAAGGAGATGAGGACGTTACACCAGATTTAATTCTGGCAGAGAACACAACAGAGATGGACATAATGAGTGATGACGAGGAGGTCCCCGCTGCTGCTTCCTTCTGTGAGCTGTTAGAAGAAATTGATGCATCTGAGGAGAATGATGATGAGGAGATTGATGTTTTGTGGGTGCCCAGTAGAAGAGAGCAAGAGGAGGATAGTTCAGATGGAGAGACGGAGTGTCAGAGAGGCAGGAGGAGAATAAGACTTAGAAGAAGCAGGGAGGACAGCTCGCAGGGAACAGTAGGGCAACAACATGTATCGGCACCTGTGGTCAGCCGGCCAACGCACCCGCCATTGCCGCCAACGCCGCCAACTTCTACTGTTACCGCCAGATTGCCAGCTTCAAAAAGGTCAGCAGTGTGGGATTTTTTTAATGTGTGTGCCTCTGACAAAAGCGTTGTAATTTGCAATGAGTGCAGTCAGAAACTGAGTCTTGGGAAGCCCAACAGCCACATAGGTACAACTTCTATGCGAAGGCACATGAACGGCAAGCACAAAGCACTTTGGGAGCAACACCTCAAAGGCAACAGGCAAACTAAAAGCCACCCTCCTTCTGGTCCAGCATCTTACTGCTCTACCTCTGCTGTCCTTGACCCGTCTGAACCACCCTCCACTCCGCCTTCCACCTTGACCACCAGTTCCCATTCCCAGTCATCTGCCCCCAGCCAAGTTTCTGTGAGGGCCATGTTTGAGCGTAAGAAGCCAATGTCTGCGAGTCACCCCCTTGCCCGGCGTCTGACAGCTGGCTTGTCTGCACTCTTAGCCCGCCAGCTTTTACCATACCAGCTGGTGGAATCTGAGGCCTTCCGCAAATTTGTAGCAATTGGGACACCGCAGTGGAAGGTACCCAGCCGCAATTTTTTTTCAAAAAAGGGAATACCACACCTGTACCACCATGTGCAGAGCCAAGTCACCGCATCTCTGTCACTTAGTGTTGGGCCAAAGGTCCATATGACTACTGACGCATGGTCCTCCAAGCATGGTCAGGGCAGGTATGTCACCTACACTGCCCACTGGGTGAACTTGGTCATGGCTGGGAAGCAGGAAATGTGTGGCTCAACAACGACAGTGGAGTTGGTGTCACCGCCACGGATTGCACGCGGTTCTGCCACCACCTCTACTCCTCCTTCGCTCTCTACCTCGTCTTCTTCCTCTTCTTCGTCCTCTGCTGCTGGGTCCTCCTCCTCCACACCTGTGCACCCCCAGCTCCCCCTAGGCTATTCGACGTGCCAGGTACGCCGTTGTCATGCTGTCTTGGGGATGACGTGCCTGGAAAGCAAAAACCATACTGGATCTGTACTCCTGTCATCTCTGCAGTCACAGGCCGATCGGTGGCTGACCCCACACCAACTGAAGATCGGAAAAGTGGTGTGTGACAATGGAAGCAATCTGTTGGCAGCACTGAGACTGGGCAATTTAACACATGTGCCCTGCATGGCACATGTTCTGAATTTAATAGTACAACGTTTTGTCTCAAAGTACCCAGGATTCCAGGACGTTCTCAGGCAGTCCAGGAAGGTGTCGGCCCATTTCAGACGTTCCTATACAGCCATGGCACGCCTTGCTGACATTCAGCAGCGGTACAACATGCCAGTCAGGCGTTTGATTTGCGACAGCCAGACTCGCTGGAATTCAACGCTCCTCATGTTGGAACGTCTGCTGCAACAACAAAGAGCCGTCAACGAATACCTGTTTGAACTGGGTGGTAGGACTGGATCTGCAGAGCTGGGGATTTTTTCCCCCGTTACTGGGTGCTTATGCGCGATGCCTGCAGGCTCATGCGCCCTTTTGAAGAGGTTACAAATATGGTCAGTCGCACCGAAGGCACCATCAGCGACCTAATACCCTTTGCTTTCTTCCTGGAGCGTGCCGTGCGACGAGTGACAGATGAGGCTGTAGACCAGCGTGACGAGGAGCTGGAAGCGCGCGATTTCTGGTCGGAATCACCAGAACGAACCCAGGCACCTGCTGCAACGCAGGGAGAGGTGCCAGAAGTGGAGTCAGAGGAGGAAGGTGGCTTTGTGGAGGAGGAGGAGGAGGACCAACAGGAGCAGGCTTCCCAGGGGGCTAGTGGTGACCTTTTGGGGACCCCTGGTCTTGTACGTGGCTGGGGGGAGGAGACCGTGGATGATGCAGTCCTTGATAATGAGGAAGCGGAGATGGATAGCTCTGCATCCAACCTTGTGAGAATGGGGTCTTTCATGCTGTCATGCCTGTTGAAGGACCCCCGTATCAAGAGGCTTAAGGAGAAGGACCTGTACTGGGTCGCGACTCTACTAGACCCTCGGTACAAGCATAAAGTGGCAGAAATGTTACCAACATACCACAAGTCTGAAAGGATGCTGCATTTACAAACCAGCCTGCAAAACATGTTGTACAATGCTTTTAAGGGTGATGTCACTTCAGGAACTCATCAACATTCCAGGGGCAGAGGTGCCAGTAATCCTGCCACGAGTGCACCTGCAAGGACAAAGCACTTTGGCCACTCTGTAACGTCAGACATGCAAATGTTTTTTTGTCCAAGGCAGCGGCAGAACCCTTCTGGATCCACCCTCAAAGAACGCCTCGACCGGCAGGTAGCGGACTACCTGGCATTAACTGCAGATATCGACACTCTGAGGAGCGATGAACCCCTGGACTACTGGGTGCGCAGGCTTGATCTGTGGCCAGAGCTGTCACAATTTGCCATGAACCTCTTGTCTTGCCCCGCCTCAAGTGTCCTCTCAGAAAGGACCTTCAGTGCAGCAGGAGGGATTGTAACTGAGAAGAGAACTCGCCTAGGTCACAAAAGTGTGGATTACCTGACCTTTATTAAAATGAATGAGGGGTGGATCTCGGAGGGTTACTGCACGCCGGAAGACTTGTTCTGAGTTTCTGATTCTGACTCCCCATGCAGCTGTCCTTCTCTGCACGCCTCATGACTCCACATACAGCTGTCCTTTAGCGTCCTCCTCCCTCCACCACCGTTACAAACTAGGGTGCAAACCCTACTGGTTTAATTTGAATCCAGGTAAATCCTGAGTTTTTCTGGCCTCTGTGCTTCAGTGGCTGCGACCAAAAAAAACTGAATATTTTCAGCATTTATATGGCATATTTTTTCTGGCCTCTGTGCTTCAGTGGCTGTGACAAAAAAATGAATATTTTCAGCATTTATATGGCATATTTTTTCTGGCCTCTGTGCTTCAGTGGCTGTGACAAAAAAATGAATATTTTCAGCATTTATATGGCATATTGTTTCGGCCTCTGTGCTTCAGTGGCTGCGACAAAAATAAATGAATATTTTCAGCATTTATATGGCATATTTTTTCTGGCCTCTGTGCTTCAGTGGCTGCGACCAAAAAAAACAGAATATTTTCAGCATTTATATGGCATATTTTTTCTGGCCTCTGTGCTTCAGTGGCTGTGACAAAAAAATGAATATTTTCAGCATTCATATGGCATATTGTTTCGGCCTCTGTGCTTCAGTGGCTGCGACAAAAATAAATGAATATTTTCAGCATTTATATGGCATATTTTTTCTGGCCTCTGTGCTTCAGTGGCTGCGACCAAAAAAAACAGAATATTTTCAGCATTTATATGGCATATTTTTTCTGGCCTCTGTGCTTCAGTGGCTGTGACAAAAAAATGAATATTTTCAGCATTTATATGGCATATTTTTTCTGGCCTCTGTGCTTCAGTGGCTGCGACCAAAAAAAACAGAATATTTTCAGCATTTATATGGCATATTTTTTCTGGCCTCTGTGCTTCAGTGGCTGCGACCAAAAAAAACAGAATATTTTCAGCATTTATATGGCATATTTTTTCTGGCCTCTGTGCTTCAGTGGCTGCGACCAAAAAAATTGAATATTTTCAGCATTTATATGGCATATTTTTTCTGGCCTCTGTGCTTCAGTGTCTGCGACAAAAAATTTTTATATTGTTAGCATTTATATGGCATATTTTTCCTGGCCTCTGTGCTGCAGTGGCTGCGACAAAAAAAAATTAATATTGTTTGCATTTATATGGCATATTTTTTCTGGCCTCTGTGCTGCAGTGGCTGCGACAAAAAAAAATTAATATTGTTTGCATTTATATGGCATATTTTTTCTGGCCTCTGTGCTGCAGTGGCTGCGACAAAAAAAAATTAATATTGTTTGCATTTATATGGCATATTTTTTCTGGCCTCTGTGCTGCAGTGGCTGCGACAAAAAAAATTAATATTGTTTGCATTTACATGGCATATTTTTTCTGGCCTCTGTGCTGCAGTGGCTGCCACAAAAAAAATTAATATTTTCAGCATTTATATGGCATATTGTTTCTGGACTTCTGGTTCAGTGGCTGCGACAAAAAAAACATAATTTTTCAGGAAAGTACACATGCCTAATTTTTCAGGGTTCTGCAACAGTGGCAAAATCGCATCTTTTATGGTCACCGCAGGTGATCAATAAAGTAGACCAAAACTGGGCCCACACTGCAGAATCAGTGTTTTTTGGTTCACTTCACTGTACATTGAATTACCTCTGCCTGACCGTGCACGTGCGCACAAGCACGGTGACTGCTAAACACACCACTACAGAAATATTGCCACCAACAGGACGAACATCCTGGAGGTGAGAAGCAACTAGTAATTAAAAACTATTATTTGCTCACTTGACGGTATCATTCATTAAAGCTCTTTGCGTCTTTTTGCGTTGCAGTAAGCACCGCGTTTCGTCTTTGCGTGTGAACAGGCTGTAACCTTTACACGACTTGATTGGCATGTAGACGCCGGACGTTTTAAAGCATTTTATTACACAGGTTTAGAAATGTAGTGTGATTTCTGCCCTTTACAGCACAAAACGCAGCGCTGTGTCAACAATGGATTTTTTAGAAACATTTTTGCCCTTGATCCCCCTCTGGCATGGCACTGTCCAGGTCGTTGCACCCTTAAAACAACTTTAAAATCATTTTTCTGGCCAGAAATGTCTTTTCTAGCTTTTAAAATTCGCCTTCCCATTGAAGTCTATGGGGTTCGCGACGTTCGCGAACCGTTCGCATTTTTGACGCAAGTTCGCGAATATGTTCGCGAACTTTTTTTCCGACGTTCGCTACATCCCTAGTGGCGAATAGTTGAATCTTGAAAGGGCCAGTGTATGATAAATTTTGAAAATCAAATTCGAATTTTAACAATTCCATGATAACCCTTGATAAATATGCCCCTTAAGGTATGAAGATCCAAATTATGGAAAGATCCATTATCCAGAAACCCCCAGGTCCCAAGCATTTTGGATAACAGGTTCCATACCTGTATTGCCATCAGAAATATGGAGACATACACCAACATATCATGCACATCTGCCAACTGCTTGGTTTAAAAAAATCAGCCATACACAGTAGTGATGTGCGGGTCGGGTTTTTCCTGACCCCCACCAGATCTGTCCCAGCCCTCACTCCACCCGCTCCCGTCCGAGCCCAATTTCTGGCTTCCCTTTATAGACTCACGCTGATCCGCCCTGCCGATTACATCACAAAAGGGGCAGGGCTAGCAGGTGTGCGGCTATAAACCCGGAAGTTGGAAGCCAGCAGTTGAAGATGGCGGACAGGGGCAGCAGGAGGAAGAGCTTGACCCGGACCCGCCCGCCACCTGCAAAGGGGGGTTGGCCCGAACCCGACTGACACGCGGGTAAACCCACGGGTCCCGTGGGTATCGGGGCGGCCCGCACATCACTAATAGACAGGTCAACCAGGCATGTTATCTACCAGTAGGCTAATCAGTGACCGGCACCTTTCTATTATTCTACTTGTTTGGCCCAACAGACTGAATGGTCAGAAGAACAGAAAGTGAGGAGGAGCTGCAGTTGAATTTGCTCCTATATCTGCTTTACACTGGAAGATATGATGCATCAATAAGTATAGGATATCGGGATCATCAGGGAACCATAAACACACACCAAAAATCCTTTATGTTCAGATTTATGTTCAGATTTAACCATCTTCTTAGAGTGGACATTAAAGGAGTGGTTCACCTTAAATAAAACTTTTAGTATGTTATACAGTAGAATGGCTGATTCTAAGCAACTTTTCAATTGTTCTTTATTTGTTTATTTTTTGTAGTTTTTTTTATAGTCGTCCTCTGACTCTTTCCAGCTTTCAAATGTGGGTCACTGACCCCCCATCTAAAAACAAATGCTCTGTAAGGCTACACATTTATTGCTATTACTCGTCTTCTAGTCTCTCCTAGTCATAGTCCAGTCTGTCATTCAAGTCAATGCATGGTTGCTAGGGTAATTTGGACCCCCTAGCAGATTGA
This sequence comes from Xenopus laevis, assembly GCF_017654675.1. NCBI lineage: Eukaryota > Metazoa > Chordata > Amphibia > Anura > Pipidae > Xenopus > Xenopus laevis. Next base: position 135,460,896 of record NC_054381.1, on the reverse strand, counting down.
ATAAAAAGCTAAGTAACTGAAAAACCACAAATAATAAAAAATGAAAAACAATTGCAAATTGTCTCACTTTCTCTCTGTGTCATTCTAAGGGGCAAATTCACTAACCGGCAAAAATTTGCCAGCGATGGCTTTGTGCACATCGCAACATTTCGCCAGCGTTAGCCTCTTCGCTCTTTAGTAAATTCCCCCCCAAAAGTTGACTCAAAGGTGAATAGCCCATTTAATAAACGAGTGTTATAAAAGACAGAGGGTCTCATTTATAAACACTGGGCAAATTTGCACGTGGGCAATAACCCATGGCAACCAATCAGTGATTAGCTTTTTCAGCCAGCTGCAGGTTGAGCATTGAAAACAATCATCAGATTGGTTGCCATGGGTTACTGCCCAGGTGCAAATTTGCCCAGTGTTTATAAACGACCCCCATAGTTTCCAGAAAACCTGACCCTGTGTCTATAAGACAAACCAATAGAGAAAGTGGAAGAAAGAGTCTGGAACAACAGTGTTTAACGAATAAACAGACAAATAATTAGCCAAGAAAGGTTCCGACATTAGAAGGAAACAGTAAGAAACAGAGATTTCCCCAGGGTGAGCGAGGGATATTATTTGCACTCTGATGACTATAACAGTTTACATTTCATATGAGTTCATTATGGCAAAGTCCGTGTCGGTATAGAAAGCCTATTGAAATATTATGTCTGTGGCTGACAGATGATAATCCTGGCACTTGCTGCAGTTATATCAGTTACATTAAACAAGGGATAATCGCTGACGTTTCAGCTACAAACTAAAACATAAGCACCACTTTAACAGCTTTCTATTGATCCTGGGAGCGGAGGCTGGTTAACATGTTATGGAGACTATAAATTCAGTGCACTATATTGAAGTCTTATTTTTCAAGCATTTGATCAGATGAGATCTGATTGATTGTTGTGGATAACAGCGTTGCAATTGTATCTTCTACGTGGTAAACCAGTCCCCACTGTGTGTTACTGAGACTTCTGGAAGGTTTATATGTAGCAGTGCAGCTAAATGTCTCCTCACATTGCTCTTAAACATGTTTTACTTGTCTGACGGAGATAGGAAAGGACAGGGAAAGTTAAACTAAAGAAGTAGCAAGAAATGTTGTACATTATGTTTTGGGCTTCTGTACCAGCCCAAGGCAACCACAGCCCTTTAGCAGTAAAGATCTGTGTCTCCAAAGATGCCCCAGTAGCTCCCCATCTTCTTTTCTGCTGATTCACTGCCCATGCTCTGTGCTGCTGTCACTTACTGAGCTTAGGGACCCACTCACAATATAAAGTACACATAGAATAGAAATGTCACAATATAAGGCTGGTAAGTAATTAATACAGATAATTACTACATGGCAGTAGGGATGTAGCGAACCGCCGAGTATGTGTTCGCGAACGCCGTTCGCGAACACCGGCAAAAAATGCGAACAGTTCGCGAACAGTTCGCGAACTTCGAACATCCGAAAATCGTTCGATTCGAACGATCGAAGGACTTTTAATCGTTCGATCGAACGATTTTCGTTCGAATCGAACAAAAATCGTTCGATTTTAGCGACCGAATGGTCGAATGGTCGAACGATTTTGACGCGAACGTCGCGCGACGTTCGCGAACTTGCGGCGGACGCGAACAGCCGATGTTCGCGCGAACAAGTTCGCCGCAGAACAGTTCGCTACATCCCTACATGGCAGCACAGAAACCAGTGCAATTAGCATCAGAATTTAATAATCATCCCTGTAGCATCAGCTTATATTACAGGCCAACCTCATTTTCTGCTGGATAATTAGTGACGATCCCTAAGCTTAGCTTCTCAACAGCTGCTCAGAGCCCACTGAGCATGTGAGTGTCGCAGACACTTTCCAAGATGGTGACCCCCTGTGACAAGTTTGAAGTCCTGGATCATTGCTGCTATTGACAAGCTGAAACTTTAGGCTGGTGCAATATGTTCAGTATATAAAACATGGCATTTTTAGCCACATTCATTTTTAGGGTTTAGTTCTCCTTTAATAGGGAGATTGTACATTATTTTCTCTTTGCTATGACTACTCTATCTTGTATAAAGGAGTTACTGGCTCATCTTGTAGTTTTTCTCTCAGCCAAGCTTCAATGTATTTCAGGCTGGCAACATCATTCCTTATCACCAGGAGGGGCCTGCAAAGAGAAGGGGGTCTGCTCCATATTACCCCACTATTGCATGTGTTCTGCAACTGCCCAATTAGCTCCCTGATCACATTTACATGGTTAGGGGTCTTATCAGTGGTGGTGTGGGGGCTCTGGGATTCCAAAGTACTAATTGTCTCAAATGTCCCAAATTGTACCAAATGTTAGGCACCCCCAAGTGAATGTATTTAGCCGGTGCTCCTATCAGCAGAAAACTGCCCGGCCCGGGGGTATACCAGTGAGCACCACGGAGCGATCTTCTTCCATTTTCCTCCTTCTTCTTGCGGCTGCGCATGAGCAGTAGAACGAAAAGCCAAACTTTAACTATTTCGTTCAGCTGCGCATGTATGCCCCAGGAAATTTGAAGAAAGAAGAAGACGGAAGAGGATCGCTCCGCGGTGCTCACTGGAATAACCCCGGGCCGGTGAAGTTTTCTGCTGATAGGAGCACCGGCCCGGGGTTTCAGGTAAGTCAATACAATCACTTGGGGTGCCTAACACATGGCACCCCCAAGTGCTGCAAGCCTTTCCTTCTCCTTTAAAGGAGAAGGAAACCCCCAGGGCGCTAAACCCCTCCCCCCCTCCCCTGTGCTGCCCCCCCTCCCTCCTCCCCCCTGGCCTACCTGTCCCCCTGGGCAAATGCCCCTAACTTTTTACTCACCCCTCTGCGCAGGTCCTGTCCACGGAGTACGCAGTCGCCATCTTCTCCCACGCGCGTCTTCTTCCTGCTCTGATCGGCGTTTTCTGGCGCATGCGCAGTAGGAACAGGTACCGGTACGGCTCTACTGCGCATGCGCCGAATGTCACGAAGTGAAATCGGAAAACTTCGTGACATTCGGCGCATGCGCAGTAGAGCCGTACCGGTACCTGTTCCTACTGCGCATGCGCCAGAAAACGCCGATCAGAGCAGGAAGAAGACGCGCGTGGGAGAAGATGGCGACTGCGTACTCCGTGGACAGGACCTGCGCAGAGGGGTGAGTAAAAAGTTAGGGGCATTTGCCCAGGGGGACAGGTAGGCCAGGGGGAGGAGGGAGGGGGGGGCAGCACAGGGGAGGGGGGGAGGGGTTTAGCGCCCTGGGGGTTTCCTTCTCCTTTAAATAAAAGCTACATTTGTTGCTATTTCATGAGACAAACCGTGCAACAGAAATTAAGCTTCTCGGTGTTGCATGTTCCTATGTGGCCAGTGCGGTATTTAGGTCCAGTGTTACCCTGGGCACTGGATCTAAGAGGGCTCTCCAGTTTGCGAAAGTGATGCCATGCGAACAGCAGCGCATGATGTCACGTAATGTAACGGCCTACAGGGAATCATTACAGTTCCCCATAGATCTGTCATAGCAAGTGTATTGGTGCAATATTTTTTTCAATTGCCCCCCCCAAGTTGCATCCTAGGCAGGTGCCTCTTATGCCTACTCCTACTTCTGGCCCTGATTGTCAAAGTTGTCAATAAGTAGGTTCTAGTGAGGTCCAAGTGAATGCTTTTCTACAATGGCTCTTGACCTAAATGTTACAGTTGGGAATCTAAAAGGCATTGTTTTGTGTTACATTAGATGTCCTTTATGAATGCAAGTAGAATGTGCAAAGTGTTTACCCACATTGCAGCTCTTTCTAGTTATCCAATGTAATAGTGGCCACATTAAGGGGCAGATTTATCAAAGGTCAAATTTAGAAGTTACAGTATGTGAATTTTTTTTAACTCAATTTCAATGTGCTCACAACTCAAATGGGAGGAAAATTCGAATGTCTAATATTCGATCAAATAGGAACAACCTGAAAATGTAAATCGAATTGAATTCAAATCAAGTTCTCCTCCGAAAAAAACAACTCTTTCGCATAAGATTTTTTTTTTGATGATGGTTTTTTCTCCCATTGGAGTCTATGGGCCGTCATTTTCGCAGGTGAAAATTTGGCTCATCACTCTTGTTAACAAATTCAAATAATTCAAGGGTCCTCTGCCATTGACTTCTACATGAACTTGGCAGGTTTTTAGATGGCGATTATTCGAATCAGAACTGTTTCCAGGGTAGAGGCGTGATAAATTTCACATTCAAGTTCAAATTCAAGTTGGTGCTTTTAAATTTGAATTTGTGAGTTTCGACCGCAAAAAATTTGAAAATTAGAATTCGAATTCACCATTCAAACCTTAATAAATCTGCCCGTAAAAGTTGTGCCTTCTTCAAATATGCTTACGTTTTGACGCAAATCTTGTGCACATTATTGTGTCTACCTTTTCAGGGTGGTTCACTTCTCCGGTAGCATTCAAAATGGGATACGTATCTGATTCACTGGGCATATGTCTGGTTTAATATATATATATATATATATATATATATATATATATATATATATATATATATATATATATATATATATATATATATATATATATATTAGTTAATAAAGACACATTTATTCCAGACAAACAGCCTGTAGTAGTGTGGCTAATAAGAGAGGCCTGGGAGTTAATTATTATTGTAAATTATCCTTGAGCTAGTTAAGAACCCCTACCCTAGTGTAACATAGGATAAAAGATAAACGAGTAGCATGCATACATTATCCAGGTGGAGAAAAAAGAAATGCCCTCCCTGTGCCACGGGTGAGTAAAACTGAACAGGATCAAATATCTGCTTTCAATCCGTTTTTAATGAGTATTTAGCGAGAGACCCATTCGCTCTCACAAAGAACCACTATTATAAACGGCATTTCTATTGTTCGCAGATGGGATTCTTTTCTGTAAAATATTGAATCTTATAACAACCCTTTTCATTAAACACTATCTTGTATAATATATGATATAAACTTTTTATGTTTTTAATATAGTCTACTGCATATCTGGAATGAGAATAGTCTGCAGTGGGCTTGTTACTCTGGTGACTATAAAATCAAATCCATGTGGTTATTTAAGTACATGAATTTTATTATTTTATTCTTTATTAAAGCTTTCATTACACATGGCCCAACTTTTTCAGTTTCTCTGTATCTTTTTCCCAGTGCATCTTAATCTCGGTCCCACTGCAATAAAGCAGAGAGATTGGAGTGTGAGTTCAGGGCTCAGGTTGAAATGATGGTGAGATGTTGGGAATTCAGTGGAGAGTTAATAAACATAGACAGTGCAGCTGTGGTCACACAATTAGGCTGACAGTTGCATTTTCAGAATTAGTATTCAGTATTAAAGAAAGACACGTTTTTCTAGTGCAGGCATCTTTAAAATTAAAGCATTAATAGCATTTTTCAGTGCTCCACACCAAAAAAAAATTGTGGCTCAGGTGCATTGGGTTGAGGCATGAAAGTATGGCTGTGTGGATTGAGGCATTGCTAAATGTACCCTGTATGAATGCTGCCAAATATGTTGCGGTTTTAAAGGAACAGTAACACCAAAAACTGAAAGTGTATCAAATATTATGTACTGTTGCTATGCACTGGCAAAACTGCCCCCGAGGCTACACAGCAGTTTATTTATATAAACTATACTAGTCTTTCTAACAGTATATTAGATGTTAGCAGTAAATTAGATGTTAATTACTTTAAAACTCTTTAATTTTTTGGTGTTACTGATCCTTTAATATACTAATGTATTTCTGTGTTGATTGAAAGAAGTTAAAGGGGAACTATCATGAACATGAAATTCTAATATAAACTTCAGCGTACTGAAATACAGGTATAGGACCTATTATCCAGAATGCTCAGGACCTGGGGCTTTTCAGATAACGGGTCTTTCCGTAATTTGGATCTACACACCTTAAGTCTACTAGAAAATCATGTAAACATTAAATAAACCAAAAGACTGGTTTTGCTTCCAATAAGGATTTATTATATCTTAGTTTAGATCAAGTTATTATTACAGAGAAAAAGGAAATCATTTTTAAACATGTGGATTATTTAATTATAATGGAGTCTATGGGAGACGGCCTTTCCGTTATTCCGTAATTAGAGCTCGCTCTATTCAAATCACCAGACATCACGTCTCTCTACATGCAGAATTTGAGTAAAAGGCAGTTCTTTTGTTAGATTGTGTTTGTACTGGAATCAGTTATTTGAGTGAACTCTAATTCATCTGCTAGGAAACCCTATAAGATCTGACACCCAACTGCTGCATTAAGACAGAATGAATAGAGAGGAATAGTGAGAGGAATAGTGAACATAAACTTGATTATTTCAGAAACGATGCAGAATGTTTAATTGATTGTATTTATAAAGTTTCTTATTTCAGTATTGTGAAGCTTATATTAAATTTTTATTTTTGTTAAAGTTCCCCTTTAAGTACATTCAAGGCATATATACACCACACCCTTTGGTAATTCTAAAATGTAGTTAAACTACATAAACCAAAAACAACTGGAAATCCAACTTATATATTAATTTAACCTGGAAAATAACTGTACAATAGCTGTTAAATACAATTCAAAATTAACTAAAGTATTGTTCTTAGAGACAGAATTGCTTCTGCTATATCCTCCTTTATAGAAGCTCTGATTATTTTCAGTGCTTTTATTTAAAGTTATTAGGTACATGTTTGGCAATTTAGACTCCAGGTTCCCAAAATTGCTCACAACTCCTCCTCCACAGCTCTGTTGAAATTAGAGCTCACCCACTTTCTATTCATTCCTGTGGGATTTGTAGAGGAGTATTTATAAATGGGTGAAAGTCCACAATTTGATAAATACACCATAACATAAAAACCCCAAAGGAATGAATAGAAAATGGGTGAGCCCCTCAGCCTGCCCAAATACTTGCTGTGAAATCTGGCGGCGGAGCTGAGTGCAAGGGAGTTAGGCATCGCCAATCCAGTTAACACATAAGACGTAGTCTTTGCACACATTCCAATTAAATCAAGGAGGGGCTAGAGAGGGTAGAAATGCTAATGGCAGCACCAAATATAAATCTGGCACTGCCTAAAGCCACACCAATAGGCAACTGACTCAGTAGGCAGTCAATATGGAACTCTGCATGGCCAGTGTTAGGAAGAGAGGTCATAATCAAAAATATTCCTGCAATCAGCCATTTCTCTGGGTTATTCCGTTTCCTCCCTCTCTACTTAACCATAAAGGCCATTAACTTTGCATTAAATAACCATATGTTTTTTTAGTCTATGATAAAACTAACCCTATTGTGTGAATGAATCTTTAGATTGTAAGCTCTTTTGTGACAAGGTTCATGTGAATTATATTTTCTACAAAGTGCTGCGTAAACATGTTGGTACTAGAGCAGCAGTTACATCTGTCCGTGTGTTTCTGTGCTGTTGCCGTTTAGCTCTATGGTATTGATATCCCCAGCTGTCATATAGTCCGTCTGGCTCTTTGCTTGCTGTCAGCAGGGAAACTCACTGTATCATGTTGACTGCTGCTTACAAAGAATAATCTTAATCCCTCCAAATGTGTCTGCCAATGCCAACCCATATGCCTGCTGCACGTTGGTAGGGAAGCAAACATGAATAGAGCCCATGTATTCCCACCGCCTGCGCTCCCTGATTAGATTCATGTTGTAAAAAAAAAGCTCAAAGCGAGTCAGATGGTCTCTGGATATTGATCTTATTATGTCTTGTTTGTTTCAACCCAAAATAAACCTGACTTGCATTGTTTGCATACATGCGCGTGTCAGTGTGTGTTTAGGATGAGGAAGGAGCTTGCTCATTAGAATTCCTTTGAATAGTGATTCCATTGAAATGATCTGTGCTAGTTCCCAGCATTGTTCCAGTGAATGTACAGTATGGAGTTTCATAGCCAGTTCCTGATGTTAGAAACATAATGCTCACATGGTCATGTTTAAAGAAATTATTAAAGGAGACCTATAGGATAAATGAAAAAAAAAATTAAGTTATATATGGTGTTGCTTTTACATGGCTCTAAAAATGTATATTATCTTTAAAAATAGCCCCTTTATTGGAGCTCCCTATATATGTTCTCTGATCCCTGTCTGTGTTTCAAATGAGGTTTGGGTGTGTCCTAACGGTCCCTGCCAGAAGCAGAGTAGGAGGGGACAGCCAATCACAGCTCTGCAGTCACACAAGCACAGACATGCTTCAGTTCCCTATCAGGTCCTGCTAGCTGCTGATTGGTTCCTGTCCTACAGTACACTACAGCCGCTGGCTCCCCTGCACAACCTGGGAATTCAGGGAGCAGGAAGTGGAAGGGAGGGATTATTAGGTTTTTTGCAGAAATATTCAATAAATCAGCCTGAAACACTACTTTTTTTAAGCACAATCCTTCTATATCTAAATGAGTATAATCCACTGGTACATTATTATTTTTTTACGCAAAATGTCTCCTTTAAACAAATTATTATTAAAATAAAATATGAAACAAAGATCTATCATTTACAATAGGCATCTAGTTAATATTTTAGTGGTTAAACTGTATGTGGGGGGTAATTTTATTTCTGTGGGAATGGTTTCTACACATCGTAATGTTGGGTTGGCTCAGATATGGTCGGCTTCCACCACATTTTCATGCAAAATCTACTCTGCAGGGCGAGCTTCTGTAAGAGATTCTATAGACGATGAGTCAGACGAGAACTGATATTGTACACATAGGAGACAAGAAGGGTTGATGAAGGAACAGGATCAGTGTGATGAGGGAATAGAGTCAGGGTCTGGCAGAGTAAGGACGGAGTGGGTGAAGAGAACAGGACTGGAACAGAGCAGGTGGAGAAGATGGACAACCAGTGACTGGACAGAATGGGCAAAGTACCCTACAGGTTTGGCCATTAGCAAAGCAACTGCAGGTAGGGTAGAATGTTTGACTACTGTAATTGTCTCTGAATGTGCCATTTATCCACAGTCCTTAGTTATTCTACCTTTATGGATAAGAGAGCTTGTCTCCCTACATTGTTACTTTATAGAAAGAAGCACAAAATGTATTAACACACAATATGTATTCAAAGACACGGGTAGAGAGAAAGAGCACACAAACACATGTACATACAGAAAAAAAAATATACATAAAACCATACCGCCCAAAATTTTGGAAGTAAAAAGAGAGACAAAAATTTTTTTCCGCACGTAGCGCAGCATTTTTTGACCACACCCCTTTCTGTGGCCACACCCCCTAATTACCATGTCTGTTTTACTAAATTTGGCAGGTTATGAAAGTTTGAAAATATTTCTCCTTATCTAAACTGTGTTTTTGTGTCTCAAAATTGTTACAAAGTATCTTATTTGCACCTGTGGCTGTTCTGGGCTCTCTGCTAAAAGCCAATTAAGTGAGAAACTTTGTTTCTTTTTCTGGCTGTTCAGTGCATAGAAAAGAGGGACTTTCCAGTACAAATGAGGGACTGCCGGTTGAGCTGTCAAAAGAGGGACTGTCCCTCCGAAAAAGGGACAGTTGGGAGGTATGACAAAACCATTACATGCACTTGCAATTTCAATAGATATTTATGTGAGTGATTGCACATTTTGATCAGGACATCATTTTAGTTGCAAGAGACGGCACCCTTGGTAAGTGGATCGTTAAATCATAAAAACCATAGTTTGTTAGATGCAATTCTTCAATATGGATAGACTGGGCGTTTTGTCACCATTAATTATCTACCATTAATAGTGTTCCAATAAAACACCAGTCCTCACAGCCAGGTCCATCAGAACATGATTTTAAAAGCAGGCAGAAAGAAATACTCATACAATAATAGTAAAAAACTGACTGGGTAAGGGCCTTGGGTTACGAAAACACTGCTAGAAATGCTTATTATCCTTCTCTTTTATGGTTGTTATCTACCAATGCTGCTACTCACTAATTGTTATCCAACGCACATTTTATCTAGACACTTATTTAAGCTCACTGTTGTATTTGTTTGGCATGGTTGTCTCATTGACTACCGCAGTGATTTCTCTTCTCTGTCAGCAGTAGCTTTACTTGTAGTTGAGTGGAAAAACAATGCTAATGGCAAACACTTGGGCCAGTAGGGGCTTATGGATTCAGAACACAGAAGGGCAGTGTGTATGGGCCCTTATTAGAACGTTTGAATGAACCTTTTTTGACTTAGTATCCTTTATTATTTTGTATCTTTCTCAATGTTAGAAACGGTTTAAGTGGCGCCATGGAGATGAGGGTCATGACTCAAAAAATGACTGTGCACCATTGGGTCGAGAGAATTTGTCACCAGGGAGGGCTTCCTGGAACATCCTGTTCTCCCACCCGGTTGCCTATTTAGATTATGATAGTAGGGTAACTTTTGCCCTTTGATTAACCTGACTCGTTTCCTTCTCTTGAAATTGCTTCCTTTTTAATCTTTTGATACAATTCCTGGTTTCCATGTTGTCACAGTTTCTTTTCCTACAAGCTGGTCATACTGATGTTATATTAGGTTTTTATTGGCTCATTTCTAAAGTGGACTTCACAATAAAAAAAACTTTTAGTGTTTATGTATTTATTATACACTGACTTGCTAAGCACCTTGGCCTCTTTGTGTTGGATGATGGACAGACTGATGGATCAAGACCAACTTCTGGTTGCACTGGCAAGTTCAGTGATGGGCTGGGATTGGACTGGCAGGTATCACCTTATAGAAGATGGTTTCTACATCATGTAAACATGGTGGAGTTGCCTCCTAGCTTCCTGTTGCAATTATAATATTTAGTTACTACATTTATAACACTTGGTCATTTGCAGGTTCACATTTATCTTTATTTGGCCCTTTAAATTGTACACTATGAATCTTTGGACCTTCTAAGGAATGTTTTTTATTTAAAGACTTACGTGTTTCGTGCCTTTAGGCATAGCCTATGACTAAGTGGGACATTCACTAAGAATCTTAGTTTTTTTTTTTCGCCAGCACTCCGCAAATTCACTAAAATCCAAAGTTGCGCTCATGGGTATCGTAAGGTTGCGAAGTTGCGCTAGCATTAATTCGCCAAGCAAAGTGAAGTTACGCTAGCGATGGTTAATTTGCATACGGCGCCAAATTCAAGTTACAATGGAGGTATATGTAGCATCACTACACAAGCCTGAGAAACCTTCAAAACAGCAAATAACATTTTTATTTTGCCCTACACATGTGCCCACTGTATAGTTAAGTTGCCATGAGTTAGGAAATGTAGGGGGGAAGGAGGGGAGCCCCAAAAAAATGATCGATCTTTTTCAGCCTATCACCCATAATAAAGAAAAAACGCCAGCGTTTTTTGGGGCTTAGAAAAAATTTTAACTTTTTTTGAAGCAATCCCTATCTACTCTATTGCGCTTCGCCTGGTCTGAGGTGGTGAAGGAAGTCTAGCGTAAAAGGTAGCGTTCAGAACACTGCGCGCGTTAGTGAATTTGCGTAGTTACGTCCGTTGCGCAAATTCTCCAGGCGTAAGGGTGCAAAGTAACACTAGTGAAGTTACGTCGAATACCCGCTAGCGTTAGGCGCTTCGGCGCTTAGTGAATTTGCCCCTAAGTGCCTAAAGTCCATTTTCTGTTTTGGATGTTTCATCTGACCATTTGTCACATTTACAGTCAGATACAGTCCCTCTGGGCATTATACCAGCTTTTTAACTTCTTGGCTTTATTAGAAATTGTAAATTGTAAGTACTAAAAGGGGAGTAAAGTCCCAAAAGTGCAGAACAGCATAATGTGTATAAATATGTGTCAATAATAATAATTTAGCAATAGGGGCCTACCCGCTTAGATCTGCATTGCATTCACCACCCTGAAGCCATAATGTTATTATATTTGCTAATAAACTTCCAAATCCTTTAACTTAACCAAACTAAAAAAGTCTTCCTTTTACTATTTCTTCTTTACAATTTCACATTAAAATTCTAAATCGAGCAGATTACTAAATTCAAGTTTCGTAATTTTCAACTTAATTAGTATGCTCAGTATTCTCAGTGGCTTTCTTGTTGTTTCTATATATACATTTGCTAGCATCTGCCCATACTTAGCTGCAGAATCTGCATTTAGCACTAGTCTTTCCGCTGCCTGCTCTTGTACTGTACCATAGTACAGAGCACCAACGTGGGGCTGCTCACACTAAAGGCACTAATGGGGTTTTGTAATAAAAGGCACTAAGTTTGCCCAGAGGCAGTAATCCATAGCAACAAATCAGCAGGTAGAATTTACTGGTCACCTGTTTAAATGCAAGCATCTTATTGGTTGCCATGGGTTACAATTCCTGGGCAAACTTAGTGCCTTATATTACACAAGAGGGTTAATGGTGAGATTTGGTAAGAATGTCTATTGGGGGTTATTTACTAAAATCCAAATTTATCTCATATTTTATTTTAAAAAAAACACAACCAAACTCCCATGCACGATTTTAGCTTATTTATGAATAATAAAAAAAAACCCTTAATTTAATCGGATCACGGAAAAACTTACATTAACAAAACATCAAGCAAAAACCCATATTGGTCTAATTTTTCAGTCATTTTCACAAATCGCTCAAATGTTTCGGGCTTTTTCTTGAATTGTTCTAATTTTCTGGTCTTTTTTCCCTGATTGCCTCGAATTTTTCAAGTTTTTGTCCAAAAACCCCCAAAAGTCAGATTTTTAGGCTAAACCCAGCACAGACCATAAAAACGTCAGTGTAACGTTCACAGCGGGAAACCGCTGCAACAGGAGTTAAATTCACACTTGGTAGTGCGTGTTGTGGAAGCCCAGGGAAAAAGCCACAAATACTTGAAGCAGGCATGGTGAAATATACAGGATTTAATGGAACTGAAGCAAAACAGGAACAGGTCAAAAATAAAGTCTTTACCAGGCAGGCAATGAAAATCTGGAACAAAAACACAGGAACAAGATTCAGGAACTTGGAATATCCAGGCACCGATTCAGGAACAAAACCAAACAGATTCAGATTCAAATTCAAACAGATTCAGATTCAAACAGATTCAGGTTGGCAGGTCAGGAACAAACAGAATACATTCAATGACTCAGCCCTGAGCAAGGCTCAGGGTGTGGTTTATAAAGGGCAACTGATTAGAAAACACAAAACACATGAGAGTAACAAGAAGGGAGGAGACCAGGGAGTAGACAAACTGGAAACATAACAAGATACAGGATCACTGTAACAGGATCAGGACCAACCCCAAGAGCCTCCAGTGGCTCACTTGGTAAGTGCACCGACTGTGCACCTAAAGTCCAGCAACCCCAGTCCCAAGTGTTCAAATCCCAGATGGTCCTTACAGTCAGATTGAGATAGGTGCCTCTCCTATTGACCTTCACAGGTCTGAGATGGCTGATTTTTAGATTCTGGCTATTTGCTCAAAAAAATCTAGGGTTTTTTTTCATCTAAAAATTCTAGTTTTCTAGTGAAAAAAAAATAGAATTTTTTGAGATTTTAACATTTGGATTTCAATAAATAACCCCCAAGATTTATTCCAGAATACGCCTCAAAGCCCACCTTGAAGTTTGGATGTGGGGATTTCCAGGTGAAGTCTTAAATGTTCTCGGAGCTGTGTTTGATGCTGCAGCCGTGATTATTCAATCTTTAATGTGAACTTTAACTGGAAAAATCACTATAGGGTAGACCAAATAATGGAAACCCCAAACATATTTCAAATCATAATGATCAAAGATACAATGCTCATAATTAACGTGTACTAAATGGAAAACGGCAAGTCATCCTATTAGAAGCAGTTATTCACCTCATTCAAATTTCTGTTTTCTAAATGGGGGCACAAGATCATGGAAACAAACTCTACAGCAGAGGAACACGCAGCCATGACAACTAAAAATTAGTTTTGAAACTGCTGCAACCAGTCCATGTTGTATTTTGAAACCACATTTTACCATCTTGCTTTCTGTCCCTGCAGACTGGGTACCTGAAATTGTTCTGTTCTTGGCATATTTTTAGTTGGTCATCACTGAATCTGAATGCTCATTTTTAAATTCAAAATTGAAAATAAAATTGGCAAAACAAAATCTCCCCTTCAATATATCATGAAAGATTTCCTGTGTAGGAACTGACGTAGCCTACAAATTCAGTAAAAACCATCCATAAAGTTTTGCCGATACTGAACCTGCAAATAAAACCAAACCGCTATCATCACCAGGAAGTCTAAGGGCAAGTGAAGCCTCATCAAGTCACAGCTTGGTGCCTGGTTACAGTCTGATGCATTTTAATTGCTCCGATTTCTTGATGTGCTGACAAGTCTTCAACTCTTGTTCCCCCCAGGAATGAGCCCTCACAGTCATTCTTTCCTTTAACAGCTCACACATTTTATGTTGATGAAACATACCAAGTACAGTTTAATTACTTGATTGCCAATCATCTTAAGACTAGTAATTACCAAGAGGTTTTTCGAGACAGTATCTTGTATTACAAGTATGGCGGGTCATCCTTCTGGACACGAGTGCATATCTGGCTCCTGCAGCTGCTAATTTCATCTTCATTTATTTTCTCCCCGTGCAAAACCCGTTAATTTCTTAATGGCAGACATACCAAGATCCAGTATTTTTTAATTACATCAACATGTTATTATATATAATTTGTTACAACGTGTCATCTCTTACTCAGATTGAAATATTAGTACTGGTGCGTTTTATAAAGGAGAAGGAAAGCTAAAGAGCAAGCTAGAATGCTATATTTATTCTGTAGAATGTTTTACCATACCTTAGTAAAAATCTATAGAAGCTCTCTGTTTATTTAGGATAGCAGCTGCAGTATTAGCTTGGTGTGACATCACTTCCTGCCTGAGTCTCTCCCTGCTCATTTATAGCTCTGGGCTCAGATTACAGCAGAGAAGGGAGGGAGGGGGAGAGGAGCAAACTGAGCATGCTCACGCCTGGGGCAAGGATGTTTAAGATGAAGGCAGGAAGTCTGATACAGAAGCCCATGTGTACACAATAGAAGGAAAGAAATGCGTTTTTTTTTTTTTGACAGAGGACTCAGAGCAGCATTACTTTGAGGGTTTACTGGTATATTTATATAGTCCTTTCTGATAAGGCTTACTTAATTTTAACCTTTCCTTCTCCTTTAAAGGGGAACGGTCACTGTTATAAATGTGTCCAGATTACAGTGAATGTTGTAAGGTACTGTCCCACCAGCAGGTTTCTTCACAAGAGGAAAAAACCCCAAAACTCTGTGGTCTGCTTGTTATTATTAGTACGCATATGGGATCCATTATCCAGATACTCATTATCCAGAACGCTCTGAAATACAAAAAGGCCATCTCCCATAGACTCCATTTTATTTAAACAGTCCAAAATTTTAAAAAACGATTCCCTTTTTCTATAATAGTAAAACAGTACCTTGTACACGATCCAAACCAAGATATAATGAAGCAAAACCAGCCTATTAAGTTTATTTGATGTATAAATGATTTTCTTACTTAAGTTATGAAAATTCAAATTACGGAAACATCGTTATCTGGAAACCCCAGGTCCCAAGCATTCAAGACTGGTACAGCTGGTTTGCAACCAAACATACCCAACTGTGCATTTTTTGACAAAAAACTGCTGGCACCAGCACTGACAAGACCTTGCCATTAAACTTAATGACAGTTGGCACCAATGGTTTTTGACCCTTTATCTGCAAGCCAGGTGTATCATTTGCCTTAGTCACAAATAGGTTGAACTGTTTTTTTTAGATATAACAGTTTATTGCTTATTGCTTCCTCAACCTAACATTTTCCTAAAAAACAACCCAACCATGCTGCGGTACAGTAGTGTATTGCCAATTGTTGGCTCATACTGGAATCAGCCAGTGAGAGCAAGTGAAATCTGTCAATAGCATGAGTGAGTTGTTTGCAACCAGACACGAATATTTGGTTGATGAAAACTATTAGTGAAAAAGACATCTTAAACATATTCTACAGTTTCGTTTTTAAACTGAATTTAAAAACAAACCACAGATCCCATCAATATTGCCTGTTTATATACAGGGTATATCCTCTATTTTTGCCTTAATTGGGATATAGCTTATTTTGAATATTTTTTACATATATGGGCAGACTTAAGCTGCCAATTCGGGCTCTTCAGAACAATTCTACAGCTTATCTGCCTGTGTATGGAGCCCTAGGACAGGCCAACCAATCAAACCAAGTTTGACATTCTCATAGGATTGAGGTCTGCATCTGCACATTGATGTGGCCCTCGATTCGACTGCTTTCATTACAGCTATTATGATCTGATTGTTGGCCAAAGCCAAACAATCGAATCAGTCCAGTATTTCCCATCTCAAGGTGGGCATATTGGTGAAAGATCTGTTTATTATCCATCTTATAATACCATGATCCCCATCCAGTGGCTCTTGAGCAACATGTTGTTTCCCAACCACTTAGATGTTGCTCCCAGTGGCCTCAAAGCAGGTGCTTATTTTTGATTTGATTTTTGATTTTTGCCTGGAGGCAAGTTTTGGATGCATAAAAACCAGCTGTACTGTCAAACAGAGCCTCCTATAGGCTGCCAGTCCACATAGGAGCTACCAAATGGCCAATCACAGCACTTATTTTGAATCAACCAGAAACATTTTTCATGCTTGTGATGCTCCCCAACTCTTTTTACTTAAATTTTGCTCACAGGGAAAAAAAGGTTGGGGATTCCTGTTATAATATAATAGCATGTCCTCATATCTTACTCTAAATTGGACAACAAATACACTTTTACAAATAACTTAATTTGCTTGGCTTACATTTTCTTTCATTATGGAAAATATTTTTTTATTCTTGTAGTTATCCCCTGTTTAGTGTTGATGTTGCTATCCTGTTATTTTGTAAATGTGTAAATGCAGTTAGAACTTTTTTGGGCTGCCTCCTGTTCCGCGACTGTGCACATAATGAAAGGAAGTACAAGGCATTTGATGCAATTATAATATAGATTTTTTTAAACAGCACCCGGCCTCCACCAAAACCAATTAAGTCATATTTAAGTAGTTTCCAACTGTGCAATTACGTTATTGATCAAACCCAATGACTGAATCTCTTTTCTCTTTTTTTCCCCCTAGGAAATGACCTATTTCTAGTTGCAGTACATGAATTGGGTCACGCATTAGGCCTAGAACATTCCAATGACCCCACTGCGATAATGGCTCCCTTTTATCAGTACATGGAAACAGACAACTTCAAGCTACCTACTGATGACTTACAAGGAATTCAGAAAATTTATGGTAAACGTCAAGTTTTGTGTGTTTTTTTAAAACAACGTTTCAAGGTGTTGTATTGTATGAAATAAATCATAAAAGAATTATGGGTCAGGGATCTGTCCTTCTATCTTGAACATGTAAAGCTTTATTTGGTCCCGATTTCTTTATTAGAATGCTTCTATCGACCCAAATGCCCTATCCTCAACTCTCAGGCTGAAATTGTACTGCAACTGACAATCCAAAAAACTATTGGCAAATTAAAAATGTATAAGGGTCATTTACTTACTGCAAGTGTGCAAAGTTACATCGTTTTTCCCCATATTTCAAGCGTCATTGCTGCCACAAAGGGAAAATGTGCCTGGATCCATGCACTTGTCTGTGTGCTTAAAGGGCATGTAAAGTCTAAAATAGAATAAGGCTAGAAATGCTGTATCTTGTATACTAAATATAAACATGAACTTACTGCACCACAAGCCTAATCAAACAAATAATTTATGCTTTCAAAGTTGGCTACAGGGGGTCACTTTGTTAAACATCTTTGCTAGACTAAGACTGTGCACATGCTCAGTGTGGTCTGGGCTGCTTAGGGATCGTCATAAACAAAGCTGCTTGAGTTGGGAAGTAAGGCGGGGGCTCCCCCTGCTGTTCATAAGTATGATTGTTTCCCTGCTTAGCAGTTAGGGACCGTCTGACAATTCCTATCCACAGCAGTAAATGAAGGGAGAATTTCACTGCATACAGTCAGGTTTCTTATAAAAACAGTACACATTTTTTAATTTAAGTATATTGGAGATAGGTTTCTTTTTCATTAAAGAAAGTAAAAATGGCATTTTATTTTTTTGCCTTTAAACGTGAATCAGAAACAGATGGCCATTTCCAGATGCTGTCACCGTTAGGCGCAACAATTGACTCTAGTGGGCTGCTGCCACCTCCAAAGTTGGTGGTAGGTCCTGGGTTTCCTGCTTCAGAAGGTGCTCTGTGCTCATTTAAGAATAGGTGAAGGAATGGATGAAGGTGCATGAAGCACAACTATAGGGAATAGCAAGAATGGCTTTTAGGGTCGTACTGGGCTGGCGGGAGACCTGGAAAAACACGATGGGTCCTCCTCCAACTGCCGGTGCTGATCACAGTGTTCACCCCCAAAATTGATTGAGGTACCTGTTCTGTTGCGCTGTGGGGGGTAGGGCCCCCCACCCAGCCTACGACTGGTGTCGTGGGCTCCATTGGGCCCTGGACAGCCCAGTCTGCAATGCTTTAGACACAAGTACCTTTAATGAATTGGACGTTTGCATGCAAGGATTAAGGGTAAATTTGCCGTATCACAAATATGGTTTTATTAATAAATTATTTTTTACATTTTCTTTTGATCAAGGTTAATTTCTAAGCATTGGTCATCTTGGCATATTGTAGCTCCATAGTTGAAAGGACAAAACACTTAGAAATGCTTAGGTAACAGATTGTCTGAAATCATACCAGCTGCCATTGTAAGTAGTATATAGGGGCCACTTGACTAGGCAGTTAGAATCCAGTGACTGGAAGGCAGAACAGTTCCGTATATTTTTTTATGCAACGTGATAGATTGTGTATTTGCTTCAGCTGATTTTGTTCCCTCAAGGCTGGCACAACCCCTTAAGGACACAAAGAAATACTGTATGTCAGATATTTAAATTCTCACATTTTTTTCTTCTTCAGTCCACAACATTAAATCATGTGCTTGACTGAAATCTTTCTCGTTTTATCGTTATTAGGTATAAATTTCATTTCCCAACACAGAAAACTGGTGATCCAAATATATTTCCATATATGATTTTCATCACTCCCCGGTGTCATATTTATAGGTATTTTTGTATAATCTGCTCAGCCTTGTTCTTCTTCGTGGTTTTTGTCATTCCGCAGGGAACACATTGCTATTGATATTCATCAGTCCTTTATGAATTTTTAGCAAAAGGCGGAACAAACAGCATCCATTGATATGATAATCTAAACAGAGCCACATGAACCTGAAGGAACCTTTCCTGCTAAGCAGTTGATTTTTTGAAGTATAGTTAGTGATAAGTTGCGTTCAGACCTCTCAGTATTTGCAAAGCTGTTACTTCTCCACTTCTTGGTGGGATTTCTCTGTAGCCTATGATGAAGGTTTGCCAAATAGTCTACCCAGCATAAGGCAACTTGTTCACATCAGATATGCTCCTAGCAGTCCCATCTGCTGTGTTAACCTGATAAAGTCAATGGATCTTTGGCCATTGTGGCCTTACTCCTGGAGAACAGACTCAGTAATATTTTGAACATACAAATACAGGTATATGTAGTACCAGTTTTTTCAGAGTTGTCCATCATCATCACTATTTAGGAATAAAAAGTTCTAGTTCTTCAGCCACTCGTGAAAGGAGCAAACACGTTTCTTTACTACTTTCCAAAAACATTTTCTGAAGTATTTTTAACTGCCTAAAGCAGAAAGTGGAGGAGGGCTTCCGAATTCAATTAACACTGGTGGAGGTTATAGAGATAGGATAATAATGCAAAAGTAAGGGCAGAGACACACGGCCAGATTTAGGGAGATTAGTCGCCCAGCGACAAATCTCCTCTTCTTCGGGGCGACTAATCTCCCCGAACTGCCTCCCCTGCCTTCCCACCAGCAAGAATGAATATCGCCGCCGGCGGGGAGGCAATTGGAGCGCTCAGAGCACCGGGCGACTAATCTCACTGAATCTGACCATGTGTCTCTGCCCCAAACGGTGAACACAAGAAAAATAGACAAAATGAACGCTAGAAGGGTTACCCTCTTAAAATGGTGTATTGTTCCAGCAAATGCGTATTTAGCCAGTTGTAGATATGCAGAGAGGACAGCACCCAAGATGTAATAACAACTGTACAAAATATTTGTGCTCATGAAAATGCATTAGAAATTACAAAATAAAATGCATTTGCCACAACCAAAAAGGTTTTTTTTTCCCATGTTTATGCATGTTTAAATGAGTCTACCCTTCATCCTGTGGCTGTTCTAAGATGGTATTTTGTACAGGTATGGGATCCATTTTTAGCAAACCCGTTATCCAGAAAGGTCATCTCTATTGATGGGCAAATCTGAACCGTTTCATAGTGCCAAAGATTTTTGAAATGTAGACAATTCACTGAAATGCAATGAAATCTATGGACGAAAACAATTTTTGGACACGCAACATCCCATTGGAGTCTATGGGCATCATTTTCTCTGCAAAATTGGCGAAACATTTCACTCATTACTAGTCATCTCCCATAGACTGCATTATAATTAGATACTTTTACATTTTAAAAATTATTTTCTTTTTGTCTGTATTTTATATATATATATATATATATATATATATATATATATATAATGTACTTGTACTTGATTCCAAGTAAGATACTGTATAATTAATATTTATTGGGTTTATTCAATGTTTAAATATTTTTTTTTTGTAGATTTAGGGGCCCATTTATTAAGCCTCTATTTTTTCTGGTCAAGGTTTTTAGGGGAAAACTCAAATTTTCTGTGGAAAAAAAGAAAGCCTCGAATTTTTAGAGATTCATCATACCCCAAAGCCAATGGCAATTGTCCTTGAAGTTGTTTCTTGACATTGTGATCTGCCCTGGATAATCTAAAAATTTCGGGGTTTTCGTCCGATCAAAAAAGTTGTATTTTAGCACCGAAAACGTAATATAATCAAGTTTTCCTAGAGTCAATCGTACGATACAAAATTACGCTCAGTTTTGTTGTGATGTTTTGTTGCTCTGATTTTTTTCAAGAAAAATTAGTGATAAATGGGAGTTTGGTCGGATTTGTTTTCATAAAAAAGTTTGATTAATTCGAGTTTTAGTAAATAAGCCCCTAAAAGTATAGCGATCCAATTTATGGAAAGCCCCCTTGTCCGGAAAAACCCAGGTCCTGAGCATACTGGATACTAGGTCCCATACCTTTGTGAAATATTTGGCTTAATACCGAATCCGAACCCTAATTTGCATATGTAAATGCATCGTTTGATGAATTTTTTGGATTCAGATTCAGTTCAGCCAGGCACTTAGATTTGGCCGAATCTAAATTCTGCTGATAAAGGCAGAAACTTGGCCGAATCCTGAACCGAATCCTGGATTTGGTGCATGTTACACATAATCCTTCTATGTTCTGAACCATGGAGTGTTGCATTTTTTGGCCATAGCTGCAGAGTTCACATCTTTCTAGACATTTGTCAGTAGCCTATAAGAAGAGATATTGTAAAACTGTGTCAGCATAAGTGTTCCCCTGTTAAAGCACAATTCAACAGGAAATTTAGTTCATTGTGGACCTCTAGGTGAAGGATAGGGGTAAACCCTAAATGGCTCCAAATATTTCATTGAAATTCTTTTCCAATAGGATCATCTAATTTTTATTTCACCGTTTCTTAATTTAGGTCCACCAGAAAAGGCCCCAGCACCAACTAAACCCCTTCCTACCGTGCCACCACACCGTTCTGTTCCTCCAGTAGACCCTCGCAAGAATGACAGACAACCTAAACCACCCCGGCCGCCTACTGGAGACAAGCCATCTTACCCTGGAGCCAAACCCAACATCTGCGATGGGAATTTTAATACGCTTGCAATCCTACGCCGAGAGATGTTTGTTTTTAAGGTGAGATTTGATTATACTGTAAGTATTGTCTGTTTTAATACTGCGCTGCACAAATCTTACCAGTTGGCTCCCTACAGAATAATGCCGGCTCTACACAATGGATGTTAAAAGAGCTCAGACAGAGGTGGAATTTTTCACTAAGCGTTTTTGAGACCATATTCATAACACAAGCATCTGGAATTCTTAGAACTGTTAGGATTACAAGCCTATATTGCATGTTGCTTTCAGATAAAAATAAATATCATTCAGCCTGTGAATGAGAACTATTAAGGTTTAATTCTGGAGCTGATGTCACACTGAGGCTTTTATGCCTCAAATGCTCATGTGTAAGATCCCCAGTGGCGGTTTGAATTACATCTTTCAGGTTTTAATTTTTAGGCTGCCCTATTTTTTTTTTCTTACTGATATTGTGTTCTGATGGAATTCAAATGAACTTAGAGCACTGAATAAAGAGGATTTGTTAAATTTATTAAACTGTGGTGTAATGCCTGTAGGACTTTCAGTTCAAGCCCTCTTAAAAGTCAAACCTTTGACCCCCTTAGTTTATTAAAATTTTACGGATGTGGGGAAACATTGGTGTATCAGCTATTCATCCATAGTTCGTTCATCCTTCAGGTTTGTCTTTTAGACGTATTTAGGGGAGCCAATAGCCTTTACCTTAAAGAGTTACTATGGGGCATTTACAACTTGCATGGCAGAGTGTAAGGTGCAAAAATGGATGAAATCTGCCAAGTTCATTTTACTTTGTGCCCTGGCTGGTAGATGCTCGTAGGGTTGATACCTCCATCTTTAGCTGTGGGACTGGGGCATATACACGGGACTCCACTTGTAAACTGGTGAGATCCTTTACTATACACCAATATATTCTCTATTATTTTGAGGCACATAGATGCCAACCCTCCCCACACTTCCTCTTCCCTAATTTGCACATCATTCAGATGCAGTGTGAGCAGGGGAGGCCAAAACAGGCCTTTTACTTAACCTTTCCTATGTTAGTTGGTAAGGAAAGTGCTGCTTTGCACCTGCCAGAACTGGACTCTGCACCTAAAATCTGGCACAATGTCGAGAGTGCAGCCAGAGCCTGGACGGAAGATCTTTTACCCACAGAATGATTGGTAGCTATGTAATATACTCATACCTAAAAAATATACTCAAACAGTATTATATCTTAGTTATCAGCACTAACTATGGCTGATGTTCTGTTGCCTTCAAAGGGCCAATCAAAATTTCCCAGCCAGCCTGATTGATGAGCCGACTAATATCCAAGTCTTCTGGTGGGCTCATCTCCACCATACACACACCGAATATCGGATGGAAATTTGTTTTGTACAATATTATCGATGCGTCTATGGCCACCTTTAGTGTTAGAGCTCAGTGCTGCGCTCTAATTCCCCAGTTCAATGTTGCCCAGAAGTAAGACAACGGAAAGCAGACATTTCGGAAAGATTTGTTATAAATGTCAGCAAAACTAGAACTTTTTACCCATCAAAACAAATGTGGCAGTGAAATAACTCATGAGGGGTTTGCTCATGTCTTGTGCTTAGACCTAACAAGTTGGTTCCCTGCTGTCTTTATTGTCACTGACAAACTGCAACAGCAGGACAGGGAAGAGACTGTAAGGTTTAGCTTCACCCAGACTGATTTCCTCACCTTGTGAATGGCTTTAATATTACTGAACAGTGTCTTTCTGTACCATCTCGTGCAGGGTATTGATTTACCAGCCTCAGTAATGTCTTTTTAGTGGAATCAGAACGACAGTTTGAATTTAAACATATACTGAACCAGTGTTTTTAAGTATATAGTTTTATTGGTTTAAGCTTTTTCATTGCTAAAAAGAAAACAAAAGGCAGAATAGGGAAATCAAAAATGTGCTTGTCCAGCTTTTACCTTTGTTGATTTGTTGCAAGATGAGTGTTAATTCATAGAGAAATTAAACATTAAACATTTTTTGTAGAAAACATTGAAAGAAGAAGGAAAGGAACAATGACTGGGGTTTCTAAATGTTTGTCACGCCGTATTGATTTTAATTGTTTACTTGACACCCCAGAAAAGTGCTCATGTTTACTTAAAACTGCACCTGCCTAGGATACTTCTATAGGAGCTCCACACAGTAATCCTCTTCATCTCTCTCTCTCTCTCTCTCTCTCTCTCTCTCTCTCTCTCTCTCTCTCTCTCTCTCTCTCTCTCTCTCTCTCTCTCTCTCTCTCTCTCTCTCTCTCTCTATATATTAAAAAATTCTGATATGTAAGCACCCGAGGGCCACCTCCCAAAAGCTGCCTCCCTAGGAACAGGTCCTCTGGTTGGTGTGTGTGTGTGTGTGTATATATACACACACACACACACCAACCAGAGGACCTGTTCCTAGGGAGGCAGCTTTTGGGAGGTGGCCCTCGGGTGCTTACATATCAGAATTTTTTAAAAAAATAAATAAAAGTATGCTGCCCCAGTCACCATGGAATATGCTGGGGGGGGTGAAGGCAGAAGTGACATCACATGTGCGTGTGACATCACATTGTAATATGTGTAATATCTAGGGCAGTGATCCCCAACCATTAGCTCGTGAGCAACATGTTACTCTCCAACCCCTTGGATGTTGCTCCCAGTGGCCTCAAAACAGGTGCTTATTTTTGAATTCCAGGCTTGGAGGCAAGTTTTGGTTGTATAAAACCAGGTGTACTGCCAAACAGAGCCTCAATGTAGGTTGACTATCCACATAGGGCCTACTAAATGGCCAATCACAGCACTTATTTGGCACTCCAAGAACATTTTTCATGCTTGTGTTGCTCCCCAACTCCTTTTACTTCTGAATGTTGATCAGGGGTTCAAAAGGTTGGGGATCCCTGATCTAGTGTGACACCAGACTTATTGACAGCCCTGCCCAGGCCAGTGCACCTTTCAGCATCACCACAGGGTCTCAGGTTAATAAATATACCCACTAGGGGGTGCCTAACATTTTTGGCACCCCTTGCGGTTATCTCTTTCTTTCTCTTTTAAAGGCCATGTAAAATATCGAACTGATGCAGAGATTCCCTTTCATAAGATATCTGCCCACACACCTACAGTAGGTACAAACACACATTGACACTAAAGATATACATCTTCTTCCCACTTTATTGGATCTACATTTCTATGCACTGAAATCCTATCCAGCATCAGTTTCACCAGTAGGTTCACCAGTTGGTATAATAAGGGTAAATGCCTATTAAAACACTCAGACTATTGAAATAATTCACAAAACCACAGATGTGACTTTAATTCACCCTGACCCTTACAAGATTAACCAGCACATCATTATCTTATAGCTAACTGCCCATTTGGATATGTTCCTGACAGTCACATTATTCTTGTAATATTCTGGCCCTGTCTTTGCGAAGGCCTCACAGTAGAGTTATCAGTAGTGTTATGGGGCCCCAGCTTGCTAAAGATGGGAAATCTATCATGGGACACATTATTTGTAAACAATGGGCAAATTTGCACCTGGGCAGTAACCCATGGTAACCAATAAGATCATTGCTTTCAGTGTTCAATTTGCAGCTGGCTGAAAAAAGCTAATCACTGATTGGTTGCTATGGGTTACTGCCCAGGTGCAAATTTGCCCATTGTTTATAAATGAGCCCCAGGTATTTTGAATGACAGGCAATTAGTACAAGAATCCTCCTCCCCCCCCCCCAAAAAAAATAATACATCAAAACTTTCATGCTCTGTCCCTTGTATAGAGAAAGTCAAGCCCCAGGGATATGATAGTAATATGTTATCCACTGTTTGCCTTTGAGAGCAACACAATACCTGTTTTATTATATGATCAATAAACAATAGAATGAGTTGCGCGCAGACGATTCCATGTCTAGCCGCCTTGCTCTTTTACAAAACAGACATGCCCCATCTAAACGAGATACTTTTTTTTATTCCTACTGTACTGAAAAACAAAACATCTGTCCTTGAAGGGTAAATAGGATTGCAGCTATTTTACTGGAGGAAGACTGAAATCGTTTTGCAGTTTGATGTTCTCAGCAATGAGCTTCTCCCCCGTTTGGCTTATTTTACAAGCGTATAAGTGAGATTCCAGATTTGGCACATCCCTTTAGGAAGTAAATTAAAGCTATGAAACGTTCACAGCTCTGAAATGAAAATACTTACAATGTGCTCAGCGGAACTGTGCAGAACATAAACTGAAAGTGCTGGCAAACCGAGGAAATTCACTTTGATTTACTCGTTACTTCTGTGCCCAGTGTACGTTTAATTGAAGCTAGCATTTGTGAGCCTTTAGATCTTTGGAAAAAATCAAAGCTGAGCTGTAAATATGAGATGCAATGTTGGCTTTTGGTAGGATAGAGAGGGAATTTGTCCTTAGCCTCTAGCACCAGTGGGGCCCCTGGGCAAAGGGCATATTGTTCTTTATATATTGTGCAAGTGCAATTCTTGGCACAGGCATAACTCCCAACTGTCTTGTTTTTCACGGGACAGTCCTGATTTTGACAGCTCAACTGGCAGTCCTAGATTGGTACTGAAATGTCCCAGCTTTCTCTTTGATCTCACGCACTGAGCAGCCAGAAAAATATATAACGTTTCTGACTTAATTGGCTTTTGGCAGAGAGCCCAGAATATGAGGCAGGTGCACTTCGATACTTTTGTAACAATTTAAGATAAACAAAGAAACAATTGTAACAATTTAAGATAAGCAGGTCTCTTGGGGAAACTGTGACTTGCAGCTTAAAGAACAATTCACATTAGCAAAACTGTAATGACACATAAAAACCACAGAAAAGTGATCAAACTTTCATAACCTTCCAAATTTTGTAAAATGAACATCGTAATTACGGGGTGTGGCCACAAAAAACAGACGAGGTCTAACAAATTTCGATGCACGGAGCGTGGCAAATCTTTCTGTCCCTCTTTCTATTTCCAAAATGTGAGGTATGGCAGAGGTATGGGACTTGTTATCTAGAATGCTCAGGACCTGGGGGTTTATTTTTGTAATTTGGATCTTCATACCTTTAAGTTTTCTAAAAAAAAATATTTAAATATTAAATAAACCCAGTATGATTGCTTAGCTTCCAATTAAGTACAAGGTACTGTTTTATTATTATAGAGAAAAGGGAAATCACTTTTAAAAATTTTAATTATTTGATTAAACCTGAGTCTCTGGGAGTACAAGCAAGTTTGCACTCATAAATAAACTATATAGGTTGAAGAAGCAAGGTACCCTAGAGTTTTATGCCTGCTACTGACCAGGCATTCTGTCCAGGATTCCCTTTGCAACCTGCTACCCAGACACATACGAAATTGCATGTAAATAGAAGATTTTCTGCCCGTGTTCTGCTTATTTTAAAACATAACTTGCGCCGAGCAGCAGGTAGAACATTTTGCATTTGGTGCAATAGTGCTGGAATTCTCGGAGAAAAGCTGTACTGTTGGAAAAAACTAGATAATGCAGATATATATATATATATATATATATATATATATATATATATATATATATATATATATATATATATAAGGGATGCACAGAATCCATTATTTTAGGATTCGAACAATCCCGAATCCTTTTTGAAAGATTCAACCAAATGGCAAACCAAATCCCAACCCTAATTTGCATATGTATATTAGGGAAACAAGGGGGAAAGAGTTTGTGTGACGAAAAGTCACTCTATTTTTCAGACTCGGTTCGACCAAGCACTTGGATTCGGCTAAATCCGAATTGTGCTCAAAAAGGCATCCAGGAATCTTGGCATCTCTTACAGTCCCTCTTTTGACAGCTCAAACTGCAGTCCTGTGTTTGTACTGGAAAGTGCCAATTTCTATGCACTGGACAGCCAAAAAGATGTTTCTAACTTAATTGGCTCTTGGCAGAGAGCCCAGAATAGATACTTAAGATACAGTTTTGTCCCTTGGGAGAAGTTAGACTCAGCTTAAAGGGCAGTTCACCTTCATTAGTAAAACTGTAATAAAACATAAGAACTACAGAAATGTGTTCAAACTTTAATAATCTGGCAAATTTTGTAAAATGGGCATGGTAATAAGGGGGTGCTGTACAAAAAGGGGCGTGGTCAAAATTTGAGCTCCCTTTTTCCGTTTCCAGAATGTTGGGAGGTATGTTTATTGGACTAAACAGGGCAAAATCTGAAAATGAACATAAAGTCACATTCTACTGTTCTTTCAAACACATATAAGCAGCCCACTGAGAAGTCCTCTGTATAAGCAAAACCCTTCCCACAGCTACTGCCTGTTAGGCTTTGAGATAAGGAGCAGCTTGTTACACAAAAGTTTTCCAGTGGATTGGTGATTTATTCCTAATTAAGACAACAGGCAAAAAGTATGTTCAGCGCAAGTCCTATTCATCAAACTAATGTTGGAAAAGGGAGAGTACAGCTCATTTAACAGCTGCCCGATACTTTCATCATATACACATCAGGGATGTCCAGCCTGTAGTTCTTCAGCTGGTAGTTGACAAACAGAGCTGCATGTTTCAGATCCCTAATTCGTGTACACCCCCACCCCCCCAGTGTCTTAATTTAGGGACACCACATTTCCAGCATTGCAAGGGAACCCCTGTTTTTTAATCTGCACCTGCTATGATAAGAAGAGAGATGCTGCCTTTCTACAGCTGTGAAAAATATGACTTGAATGCCTCATCTTTTAGAAGGCCTGTCTCTCGGCTAAAGTGGGAAGGGAGAAGGAGCAGTAAAACACATGAGTGAGCAGTATACTGGAAATGATTATTTCTATCAATGGTATATCAGTTTTTTCAGCTGACAAACAATAGGACCATATTGCAGAGGGTAATTGAATAAAGTCTCCTCTGACTTAAAGCCTTGATTTACTGGATCGTTGTGAATGTGTCTTTGCTTCTGGGACCGGCTGTTGGCAAACAGGGATCTATCAATCGTGCAGTTTTTCCACCTCCATATGTGCAAACATTCCTCAATATATTCTTCCTCTTTATTCCACTTCACTGATATCCGACTGCTGCACTAGCTTTTCTGAGAATACTCCAGTCAGACACTCTGATGCATGTCTGGTAGAGAAGTTCTCCTTATGCCCTCGTGCTTGTCTCTCCCTTGCTGTCCTTTAAATAAAATACTGCCCAACTCATCAGTCTTCATAGTCTTCAGTTATGTAGACCACGGCCTATTCCAGGGCATTATTGTACTCAACTGTAATTATTATTATAATTATTATTTCTCTTCCATTCTGTAGCAAAGGGAATTTCTTTGCCAGGTATAGAACCTTTCAGCTCTCAAGAGCCTTAATGCTTTTAGTCAAGTAAATAAGAGGTATAAAGGTATAATAAGAGGATAGATGTAAATAAGACGCAAATACAGGTATGGGACCTGTTATCCAGAATGCTTAGGGGCTTTCCAAGTAACGGATCTTTCCATCATTTGGATCTTTATACTTTAAGTCTACTAGAAAATCGTGTAAACGTTAAATAAAGGTTGGCTTCTAATAAGGATTAATTATATCTTAGTTGGGATCAAGTACAGGGTACTGTTTTATTATTACAGAGAAAAAGGAAATCATTTTGAAAAATGTGGTTTATTTGGATAAAATGGAGTCTATGGGAGACAACCTTTCCATAATTAGCAGCTCTCTGGATAATGTGTTTCCTGATAACGGATCCTATACCTGTATAATGAATATTTATAAAGTGCAACAGAGGTTTCTATACAAAGACTCAATGCTCAGTCTGGAGGGTCAGTGCCCTCCCCAATCATATATGTAAAGAAAAGCTGGCACAACAGGGTATCTGAAAGCGGGGACAACCCCCTTTGTGTTTAATGGGGTTGCTCACATTTACATTCATTTTTAGTACGATGTTGACAATGATATGCTGAGAAAAATTACAATAAGTCTTTATTTTTAACGGTTTTCCAGTTATTTATTTATTTTTTTGTTTAGCAGCTTTCTAGTTTGGTATTTCAGCAGCTATCTGGTTGCTATGGTCTTATTTTCCCTAGCACCCAGGTAGTGGTATGAAAGAGACTGGAATACATATAAGAAGAGGACTGAAAATAAGTAATACAAAGTAACAATAAAAATAAAATTGTAGCCTCACAGAACAATCTTTTTATGCTTGTTAGGGTCAGTGACCCCTAGTTGAAAGCTGGAAGGAGGTAGAATAGGAAGGCACATACCTCCCTAGCAACCAGGCAGTGGTTTGAAAGAGACTGGAAGACATATAAGAGGGGGACTGATGGGGGAAGATGAGTAATACAAAGTAACAATAAAATTGTAGCCTCACAGACCAATCGTTTTATGCTTGCTAGGGTCGGTGACCCCTAGTTGAAAGCTGGAAAGAGGAAGGCAAATAACTCAGTTACTGTAAAGTGCAAATAATGAAGACTGATTGCAGAGTTGCTAGGATTAGGATATTCTGTAATATACTAAAAGGTGAACTGCCCGTTAATAAACGTGATGCAATGTTTCAGGGGCATTATATTAATTTTATATTTTATATACTTTCCCTTCCCCAGTATTATACCATGCTCAGTACAGTTGCATTATATATATTATGCCCTAGTCAGAACTAGGCTCCCCTGTTTGCCACCACTGAGCTTTATGCCTAGCACCAACTTTGGACAGGGGTGCCAGTGCTAAACTCATAGGATTTTTATCTGGCCCTTTGCCCATAATAAATCATGGTAAACCTTTGCTTTTTTAATGGGATCTGGTTGTTGAATGGCTTCTATTAAAGGTATCTATTATCTCAGCCATAAAGTATGACAGAACTGCTGCTTTGTGTTCTTCGAACTGCCGGCACAAACTGCAGTTTCATTAGCGAATTACTTTTTCCCAAAACATCTCTAATATTATGCACTGTTCCTGCCCAAATATAAGCTTTAGCTTTGACAAAATAGATTTATAGAGGGGAGGAAAGAGTCAATCCTTGGTGACTGGGGTATAGAAAAAGAAGATGCCCCCAACAAACTGTTGCCCTGAGGCCGTGGCTGGAAAATTAGAACTTTCCCACAACTTCATGGGCAGATCCTGTCATTCATAGCTGTGTTACAGGCGCTGGGTTTTTAAGCGGCTTGCTAGGAATCAATATTTAATTACTTATGTTTGCAATATTTGACATTAATTAAAATTATTGATGTGTTACTCTTGCTCTCTGCATTTCGTTGCTCTGGGTTCTGCGCGTTTCATTTATTTTACCACATTTGTAATGTAATACGTCTTCACTTGGGATAACATCTGAGCGTGACCCCGGAGGATTTTCGTATGCCTCAGTGCTGCCATGTTTGCTTGAGGCCAAAACAGACATTTCTGATTTCATCAGTAATCTTTATAAGGGCTCTTACTGACGATCGGTTGAAGCTGCGCTCCCCTGCATTCCGTTTTCTGCGTTCAGCCGCAGGGGAGCGCAGGAATAGACGCATTCAATTTTTTTTCAATGGGGCTGTACTCTCACAGGCGCGTGTAGGCGCCGAACGCAAGTTGAGACGCAACATGCTGCATTTTTCCTGCTTTCAGCGCCTGTGTGAGTACAGCGCCAATGAAAAAAACCTAATGCGTCTATTCCTGCGCTACCCTGCGGCTGAACGCAGAAAAACGGAAAGCAGGGGAGCGCACCTTCAAACGTTCGTCAGTAAGAGCCCTAAGGCAGGGACATCTGTGTTTCATAAGCAAATCACTCACTGGCCTTTTCTATAACTAGTGCCATGATAAGAGTTTGGTGGGGAACTATACATAAATACATGCAATATTACAGCAAGGCTTTAAATGCTAAATTATTTAATAAACAGTTCCTATGCTGACCCACACCCCAATCTAGTGCCCAGGAACAGTGTCATTAAATCATTTAGATTACACTCAACGAGATGGGAGAAAAAACTATTTATTTTGTATAAATACACAGTTTTAAAGGTCCCTAAGGGGATCATACAATTAGCGGATGCACAGGGGTTGTAGACCATACGATTAAATACAGAATATCGTCATGATTTATATATTTGGGGTGCTAGTCTTTTGCTTTTTTCAGTTTCAGGATCCATTGTCCAGAAACCCATTGTACAGAATGCTCCAAATTAACGGGAGGTCATAGCCTATAGACTCAATTTTAATCACATAATTCTAAATTTTAAAACATATTTAATTTCCCTCTGTAATAATAAAACAGTAATTGGTCCCAATTAAGTATAATAATTCCTTATTGGGTGCAAAACAATCCTACTGGGTTTGTTGAATGTTTAAATATTAAAGTATAATATATCCGTTATCCGGAAAACACCAGATCCCATTCCTGTAATTCAAATTTTTTTTAAATTTTCCTTTTTCCTTGTAGTAATGAAACAGTACCTTGTACATGATCCCAACTAAGCTATAATTAATCCTTACTGGATGGGTTTAATTAATTTTAAAATGATTTTATAGTCAACTTAAGGTTTAGAGATTCAAATCTTGGAAAGATCTGTTATCCAGAAAACCCCAGGTCCCAAGCATTCTGGATAACAGGTCCCATGCCTGTATAAACATACAGGATCGATAGATATATGATAGATAGACCGTATATACTCGAGTATAAGCTGAGTTTTTCAGTCCCCAAAATATGCTGAAAAACTCTACCTCGGCTTATACTCGGGTCAAGTGCAAAAACGGTCGCCGGCATCTAAGAATAGTCGCCGGCGCCTAAGAATAGTCACTGGCGTCCAAGAATAGTCACCGGTGTCCAAGAATAGTCTCCAAGAATATTCGCCGGCGTCCAAGAATGGTCGCCGGCATCCAAAAACGAGACGCCGGCACCTCCAATGGGAGCAGAAACCCTCAATTTTTTGATTGAAACTTACCAGAAGCTGCTGCATTTCTCACCCTCGGCTTATACTCGAGTCAATAAGCTTTCCCATTTTTTTGGAGGTAAAATTAGGTACCTCGGCTTATACTCGGGACGGCTTATACTCGAGTATATACGGTAGATTGATAAATAGAGTGATAAATAAATTGTAGCGCTTTATGAATAAAACTATACCTCTGTTAGACATATGTAGGGAAAATACAAATATAGAAGGTCCGTTCATCTTGTTCAAAAAAACATTAAAGTTGGTTTAAAAATTGTATAAATCAAACTTTCTCACAACTAAAAACATTTCACGACTACATGAGATTTTACACAGCTTTATACTGGAATGAAGTAGGAAATCATAGGACATTATAGGGGGTTATTTATCAAAGGTTGAGTTTTAGAGGTTTGTGAGGTTTATTATACCTCGAATGAATGTTTTTTAATTTAAGGAAAAACTTAAATGTAAGAAACTCGAATCAGCGAATTTGGTTTAAAACCCAAAAACTCTAATTAATTGAGTTTTCCGCAGGAATTAATCGAGTTTTCAAACGTCATGAAGGCTACAAACATCTTTAAATAGTCCAAGGGACATCTGCCATTGACTTCTACATGACCTTGATAGGTTTTAGCTGGAGTATTTTCAGATTCGTGCTATGTCCAGCTTCGGGGGTTTTTTTTACAAAAACCTAAAAATTCAAGTTTTCTTTTATAAAACCCAGAAAAATTTGAGTTGTGTTTTTTTTTAACCTGAAATGTTTTTGTTTGAAAACTACCTTTAAAAGATTTGAATTTTCTGGGAAAACACAACCTTTGATAAATAACCCCTTAAATGCGATACTGATATTATTGTGTTATCTGATAAAGTGTCCTTTCAAGTTATTGTATGTCACTGGGACAACCCAACCCATATGGGACTGGAATTAGATTTTGAAATGGTAGCAGCCCCAGAAAAAACAATATTCAGCACTTTGTTGTGATTTTTGTTAATTGAATTCCTTCCTCCCCATTGACGTCTGCTTCTGTCAGTTTCAATTTTGGTTTGTTTAAGGAATGGAAACCCACGAATGCTGCTTGCAAAGTCGTTTGCTTGTATTTCTAACTAAATTGCTGCATTAATTGCAGTAGGCCTGACTAGTAGAATTTCTAGTAGAGTAGAATTTCTCCTCTGTTCATGGTTTATAAAGAGGACCCTGCATGACAAAGATGGCTGCCTTTATAACTGTACATTAGTGATGGGCGAATTTGGGCCATGAAATTTATGCAGCTGGCGCGAATTTGCGTATTTTGCAAATATATTTGCAAAATTGCAGCGAAAATTCGCCTGCATCAAAGTTCTTTAAACGCCGGGCGTCAATTCCGATGGCAGCGTCAATTGTGACGCCAGCGACAATTAGAAAGACACGCATTGACTTTAATGTGCGGCAAAAGTCGCCGGCGTTGGAATTGTTGACGGCGTAAATTTTGACGCCCAAGAGTTTTCCACCCATTATGTGGGAAATTCACTAATTTTGTGGCGAAACGGTCAAAATTTACACCGGCGACTTTTGACGCACATTAAAGTAAATGAGCATCCGTCTAATTGTCGCCGGCGTCAAAAGAACTTTGACACAGGTGAATTTTCGCAGCAATTTTGCACGTTTATTCGCCAGCGGTGAAACGTGCGAATTCGTGCCTGGCGAATAAATTCGTCCATCACTACTGTACATGATTTCTAGCCACATTGGATACATGTGTAATATCAATAGCACACACAAATGATACACGTCAGTGTTGTATAGTGTTCATTTGTAATCTCACAAATAGTTACACAACCTACAATCAGAATCTCATGCTTTTCATGTCACTATCCATTAAACATGTGTTTGCCCCATTTAATAGATAGGAAAGAATATTCTCTTGGTCTCAGTAGTGCCGTCAGCTAATCCTTGCGCACTTTCCTTGATATTACACTTACAGGCATTTATTTCGGGCACGACATAATAATGTTTTGTGACACTTACAGGCCTGAGTGAACTGTTTCAGCACAGAAAAGCTTAATACTCTAATGCCTTTTGGCATTTCTTTTGTTGTTTAAGGTCAAGTCTTATGGATAATATACAAGACCCTTGAGGCTCTGGTGCCCAACATGCAGTTATCTGTAAATAAATTATGTCTTTATAAAAAATGATTACTTTTTTTAGAATCAAAGAGCAATATGCTGTTTCCACATCAGAATTGTTGGCGTGGATGCTAAAGATTGCATTATACAGTAGATCCTTGCTCAGCGGCAGCCAAACCATTGATGGGGGTTAAAAGTGACTTATTTTAGCATTAAGAATAAATGTAAAGGTATAGGAAACCCGTTATCCAGAAAGCTCCAAATTACAGAAAGGCGGTTTCCTCTATTTTAACTGAATACAGGTAGGAGATCTGTTATCCGTAAACCCATTATCCAGATACCTCCTAATTATGGAAAGGCCATCACCCCATTTTAAACAAATAATTCAAATTTTTCAAAATGAATTTCTTTTTCTCTGTAATAATAAAACAGTAGCTTGTACTTGATCCAAACTAAGAAAATAGTGTGTTATTGGAAGCAAAACAATCCTACTGCGTTTATATAAATGTTTAAAATATTTTTTAGCAGCTTTAAGGTAGGAAGATCCGAATTACGGAAAGATCCCTTATCTGGAAACCCCCAGGTCCCAAGCATTCTGGATAACAGATCCCATTCCTGAAATGCAAATTCCTTTTAACTTGTACAGGTATGGGAACTATTATCCAGATTGCTCGGGATCTGGGGCTTTCCGGATAACAGATCTTTCTGTAATTTGGATCTTCATACCTTAAATCATTTAATAACCCCAATAGGCTGGTTTTGCTTCCAATAAGGATTAATTATATCTTAGTTTGGATCAAGTACAAGGTACTGCTTTATTATTACAGAGAAAAAGCAAATAATTATTTATTATTTGGATAAAATGGAGTCTATGGAAGATGCCCATTCCATAATTCCGAATTTTCTGGATAATGGGTTTCCAGATAGCGGATCCCATACCTGTAGTCATGAAACAGCACCTTGTACTTGATCCCAGCTAAGATATAATTAATCCTATTGGGTTTAATTAATTTAAATGATTTTTTAGTTGACTTAAGATATGGAGATCAAAATTACAGAAAGATCCCTCATCCGGAGAACTCCAGGTCACAAGCATTCTGGATAACAGGTCACATACCTGTATAATTAGAAAAAGCTTTCATTCAATATCTCTGTAGCATGACTGTAAGGGGAAATTTTTGGGAAATATGTTCCCTTTCCAGTAGAATAATGGCTAAAATGTTGTTTATAACCTCTGTGTGTCCTTGTCATGTCAGATGTAACTGATCTGTGAAGGGGCAGCACATAAAGAAGCAAAGTTTTGTTTTTTTAATTTAATTAGATTAGATTTTTCTAGTCTAGTTAGAATAAAGAAAACATCTGTCTCCTTGGCTGCTATAGGCTATAGGTTACCGCACTAAACTATGTTTTTCTTACAAAAGTGTAGTTTTCAATGCAGCATGGATCTTTAGAACCTTAAGGGGAAAAGCGTGAGATAAATAACAAGTTGTTTGTTTGTTGTCTTTTCCAATATGGAGCTTGCTATTATTTTATTCTGAAAAATGCATGTTCTTGTATTATTAAAGGGGACACTGTTGCTATCATAAAACATTCATTAAACATTTGTAGTCAATTTTTAATACGCCTGTTTCATAGAACCTGCATTATTTTATTCTTACATTTGTTTTTATATATAAAGATTTGTTGGCGAATCCCTCTGCCTAACCTTTTCTTTCCAACCAATAAAGTGTTGCTGTGAATCACTTAGAGGCAGATTTATCAAGCGTCGAATTTCGAACTTGAAATTACTTCGAAATTCGACCATCGAATTTAAATACTTCGATATTCGAATTCGAAGTTTTTTCAGCAAATTTGGCAATCGATCATTCGAATTAAAATTGTTCCATCGAACGATTAAATCCTTCGAATCGAACGATTCGAAGGATTTCAGCGTTCGATCGAAGGATTGTAATTCGATGTGTAAAGGCTTGGAAAAAGTTTGTAGAAGGTCCCCATAGGCTAACATAGCAATTCAGCAGGTTTAATTTGGCAAAGTTATGAAGTCGAAGTTTTTTTAAAGAGACAATACTTTTATCGAATATTCAAATATTCAAACTACCATATATACTCGAGTATAAGCCGACCCGAGTATAAGCCAAGGTACCTAATTTTACCCACGAAAACTGGGAAAACTTATTGACTCTAGAATAAGCCTAGACACAACTACAGCCCTATCTCCCAGCAGCGCACATTCTGCCAAAGCGACCCCCCCAGCGATCAACCGGACTTCTTTGCAAAGTTGATGGTGACAGAGAATTGCCAAACGGATTACTGTGTGCATTGTCCCACTGTCCCACTACCATGTGCAGAGGGTGCTGTGTGATATTGCCATCACTGTTAATCTTTCGTATAACCAACAGATGGCGCTGTGTGATATTGCCATCACTGTTAATCATTCATATAACCAACAGAGGGTGCCGTGTGATATTGCAGTCACTGTTATTCTTTCATATAACCAACAGAGGGCGCTGTGTGATATTGCCATCACTGTTAATCCTTCATATAACCAACAGAGGGGGCTGTGTGATATTGCAGTCACTGTTAATCTTTCATATAACCAACAGAGGGCGCACTGTTATTCTTTCATAGAACCAACAGATGGCACTGTGTGACATTGCAGTCACTGTTATTCTTTCAAAGAACCAACAGATGGCACTGTGTGATATTGCAGTCACTGTTATTCTTTCATAGAACCAACAGATGGCACTGTGTGATATTGCAGTCACTGTTATTCTTTCATAGAACCAACAGATGGCACTGTGTGATATTACAGTCACTGTTATTCTTTCATATAACCAACAGAGGGCGCACTGTTATTCTTTCAAATAACCAACAGAGGGCGCTGTGTGATATTGCAGTCTCTCCCCAAGCGAACTGTTGGTATAGGAATGATTAAAAGTGACTGCAATCTCAGCTACTGCCCCTGACTCGAGTATAAGCCGAGGTAGACTTTTTCAGCACATTTTGGATGCTGGAAAACTCGGCTTATACGGTATTTTACTTTAAATGGAATTCAAAGTAAATTTGAAGTCGTAGTATCCTATTCGATGGTCGAAGTATCCAAAAAATTACTTCGAATTTCGAATTTTTTTACTTCGAAAATTCCCTCAAATTCACTTCGACTCTTGATAAATCTGCCCCTTAGAGATTTCCTCTGCTCTGACTGTCTGTTTCCAACACAAGTAGGCAATTTGCAAAGCACTGCTGAAACACAGGGACAGCATGGTTTGGTTATTTGCACAAGAAACAGGGTTAGGCTGAGGAAGCACACTAGGAAACCATTTATATAACATGGAAAAAATAACCAATATGAGAAAATGGCTTATTAAGCATCTGTATGGGTGCATGTTTATATGCATGAATATATCACTGACCCTGTTCTCTCTAAGAACCTATAGACCAGTATAATCCTATGTGATCAACAACTGTATGTACCTATGGGAACCAACAGCATACCTCCCAACATTTTGGGGAAAAAAGAGGGAATTTTTTTTTGATCACGCCCATTTTGTGGCCACACCCCCTAATTACCATTTTCATTTTACAAAATTTGGCAGGTTATCAAAGATTGAACATATTTCTGTGTTGTTTTTTTTCCAGTTATTACAGTTTTGCTAATGAAGGTGAATTGCCTTTAAGCTGTGAGTCTAAGTTCTCCCAAGAGACCTGTTTATCTAAATTGTTACAATTTGCTTATCTCAAATTGTTACAAAATTTCTTAAGAATCGATAATGAAGGGCTGGCACATACCAGACCACACTCCATGAATTGATGTAGTAAAAGTATTTATTTAAGCAAAACATCACAGCAAAGCCTAATACGTTTCATGCCTTAGGGGCACTTAGTCATAGGCTGAATAAACATTAGACCATGTAGTCATATTCAAATGAAAAGGGACCAATCAACAACATGTATTCAACCACCAATCCAAACAGGCAGTAACAGGGTCGAACTGGGGGTCCCGGCGCCCACCAGGACTACTGTCCAGGGCCCCCTCCGACCCCCCTGCCTCCCTTCTATGACGCGCCGAGCACACATGCGCGAAGGCGCTGCTCGGCGCATAGAAAAAAAACCTTTTTTCTGTCAAGTACGATCAGGACGGGGGACTGGGTCGGGACCACCGGGTTTTTTCCCGGTATCCCGCCGGGCCAGTCCGACACTGAGCAGTAATTGGAAATAGACCAATCAGAGACATTTTTTGAAAGGCCAATCCAAAACATTGTTGCAAATTAGGTACAACCATTAGTTAAACTATATATAGGATATTAAAGTACAAAAGTTAAAAAATAGAGATATTTTTGCAGAAAAATAGAAGGTCTGTGGCTTGAGCACCTGAACTCCCTGTGCTTTTGGGTAAGTTCACATTTTTCCACTGCATACAAAACTGAACTCCCCCTTTTATAAGCTTCTTAACAAAAGTATCTTAGCTGCACCTGGTAGTTGTTCTAGGCTCTCTGCCAAAAGCCAATTAAGTTAGAAACGTTGTATCTTTTTCTGGCTGTTCAGTGCAGAGAAAGTCGGAACGTTTTAGTACAAATGCTGGACTGTGGGTTGAGCTGTCAAAAGCGGGACTGTCCCGCTGAAAACGGGACAGTTGGGAGGTATTCAATAGTGTGGTAACCAATAGCAGCCACAGCTTACCTATCTGTCAGCAGCTCTTTTTAAACCGAGAAGATCTTTTGGATTCTTTCTACAGTCTGGAACAAATTTATAATGCACAAGGTTACATTTTTTTTTACAGACTTTTCATGGTCAAAGCAGATGCGGACTGATTATTTTTGTAAAGATCTTATTTAATAGGCTTTATATCATAGAAAACATTTGTTGGTTTGTCATTGTCACGTAGCAAAGTGCAACCATTCCCCTTGTAACTGTATAGTTGCACTATCGGCCGTTGCGGCTGTCCTGCCTCTTCTGCTAAATCACATGCAAGTGTGTCTGTTGGTGCAATGGAGCCTGGAGCTACCACCACCCTGAATGTGAAGATAATTCCGGGGTTCCCACAGCAGGCTGCCATTGGCACAACAGAATTGCAGCCCAAGAATCACATACAAACATCATTTTAATGCTGAGTGTCACAACCCCAACGCTGAATATGTTACACACAATGTGCATCCGAGTTGCTACCATTTTAATGCACGGGGAGCAATTGCAGCATCGCAACCCTCTGGGTGGCAGCAATGGCACTGGAATTACATAGTAACATAGTAAGTTAGGTTGAAAAAAAGACAAGCGCCAATCAAGTTCAACCTTTTAAGTCTATATATGCCTAACTGCCAGTTGATCCAGAGGAAGGCGAAAAAAACACATCTGAAGAGAATAAATTCCTTCCTTACTCCAAAATGGCAATTGGACTAGTCCCTGGATCAACTTGTACTATGAGCTATCTCCCATAACCCTGTGTTCCCTCACTTGCTAAACATCATCCAACCCCTTCTTAAAGCTATCTAATGTATCAGCCTGTACGACAGCTCTCACTGTAAAACCCCCTTCCAAATAGCCAGAACCACCAAAAAAATGCCAATTTGCCAATTTGTGACCAAACTTGCACTTGGCACATTGTACTTGCAGTTGTAAATGATGTAGAAGTCCAAGGAGGCTTCTGATGAAGTGATGTATTGGTCACGAAACTTGTTAAGCCACTCTCCCTGCCCGCTTGTATACATTGTTTTAATCTGGACTAATAAAGACAAATTTTTATTTTATATTTGGTTCCACCCTGGATGATTTTTTCTGGTCGCCACCCCATTGTTTGTACTGCCATGAGATGCATTGTCTAATGCCGTACCAGACCGGCACTTTTGTCTGGCAACCGGAAGTTACATCTACCTCCCTGTAACGGCGCTCCCCACTGCTGCTCAGAAGTGCAAGGAGTGCCTGATAATGAATAGTGTCAATTCACACAACAATTGTGTCCATTTTAAAGCAACATAGTTGCAGCTGCCATCATAATAAGTCCAATAGGGCATTTGTAAATCCATTTTCACATTAATTAGCAGAACACGTACCTTCATAAATGCACCTGATGAATTAGCATGGTATAAACAATAGAAATAATAGTGTAGAGCTGCTTGGTGCATTTTGTTCACAAACAAATTGTTAATTACAAATGGTATAAGGCTGATAACCAGGTAAGTAAGATACTTCAGTTTTCTTCAGATTCCCTCCCATTGCATTCTGCTTCTAGCAAACTTTTGGAACCAGAAAGTTGTTTACGTCTCTTCCACCGTTTTGCTTTCTTTTTGTTTTTGTTTAATTTTTTTTTTCCATTTATTTAGTTCCTTACTACTATAATAATATGTTTAGTTGATCTCAAGACTTAGGAAAAGATTCTGTTGGTCAGTAATAGTGTATTTTCCAACTTCTGCACTTTCGGCTGAAATGCTAAATTTTAAGTAATGAAATGTTATACAAAGAGCGCCATGAATCTTTTTTTCCTACTTAAAGGATGTCATTTAGTTTGTTTGTCTCTCCCTTCCACAGACTGCTTCCTTTTATTGTTGAATCAATGACCTTTTTATTCCTGTAGTTTATAAACCAGGAAACGTGACCTTATGCATTTCCCTTGAAGCGACACAATTTAGCCAAGGCAAGGTAAAAATCAGCGGAGTTCAAACGTTAACCAGTAGCATTGACCTGCGCTCTCTGAACATTTCAGTTGGTGACGGGACAGAATGGAAAAATTTAGTCAAAATCAGACAAATGAGGCTAAATACATAGCTATCAAGCCGTCAGCTTAGCAAACAATATATATATATATATATATATATATATATATATATATATATATATATATATATATATATATATATATATATATATATTACACAAAAGCCATGAATATCTTGTAAATGATATCCTTATAAACGATGAGTTCTGATGTCATCAGTTATAAACGGTGAGTTCTGATGTCATCAGTAGTGATGGGCGAATTTAATCGCCAGGCGCGAATTCGCGGCGAATTTGTGCGATTCGCCAAACGTTTTCCAAGTAGCATTAAGGCTAAACCCCATGTCACTGCTCCAAGTAACTCAACCCCATGAGGGCCAGTACCACAGTTTGTAGAGCTCACCCTAACTGACCTTCAAGCTGGACTTTTAAGAATATCTAGAATAGGAATTAGACACCCCCCAATTCCCACCCCAAATAGCATTAAGGTTAACCCCAAGTCACTGCTCCAAGCCCCCCAATCCCATGATGTCCAGCACCACAGTTTGAAGACCCCCCGAAGAGGTTTACTCCATTCACTGAAGTTGCAGACAGCGGTCCACAAACTGAGCTAATGAACTCCTTTTGTGGATATCCAAATGAGATGCATTGTTGGTCAGAACCTGGTAACAGGTTAAAGCATAAACCCATTGTAATTTTTTTTTTAGGATCAATGGTTCTGGCGTGTAAGAAACAACAAGGTTATGGATGGCTACCCCATGCAGATTACCTACTTCTGGAGGGGACTGCCTCCTGGCATTGATGCAGTTTATGAGAACGGCGAGGGAAATTTTGTCTTTTTTAAAGGTAAGATTTGATTTTATTCCCATTTGAGAAACAAGTGCAAGCCCTTTGCTATATTCTATCTTCGATCGCTAGCCATTCTTACTGCCCAGCTATTCACGGTTTGCAGCTCTGAGATTTTCCATTCCAGGCTGCCCTATCATTCATTTTAGATGGTAAAATGACAACATCTTCCCCAACCAACTTGCATTTATTCATGTGGCTGCCGTACAGCTTCCTAATCGACAGCTCAGGATTAGGGTTTCTCGCTTGCCAGTTGCTAATCATATGAGTAACATAAAACTCTAGTTTCCAGCGCATGTCCCAGGGCATGAATGCCTATCAAACAAGTACAGGTATGGGATCCGTTATCCTGAAAACCGTTAACCAAAAAGTTCCAAATTACGGAAAGCATGTCTTCCATAGATTCCACTATGATCAAATAAGTAAGTGATTTCCTTTTTCTTTGTAATAATAAAACAGTAGCTTGTACTTGATCCAAACTAAGATATAATTAATCCTTATTGGAAGCAGAATCAGCCTATCGGGTTATTTGAAGCAGACACCAAAATATGGAGTCTAACAGAGCAAATTCTAAAGAGAGGGGCATCAAAGTAATAAATGGATTAGGCTACCTACACATTCCACATAACTAATATAAATATATATTATAATATTAGGGATGCACCGAATCCACTATTTTGGATTCGGCCGAATCCTTCGCAAAGGATTCGGCCGAATACCGAACCGAATACGAACCCTAATTTGCATATGCAAATTATGGGTGGGAAGGGGAGAAAATTTACTTTGATGTTTTGTGACAAAAAGTCACGCGATTTCCCTCTCCACCCCTAATTTGCATATGCAAATTTGGATTCGGTTCAGCCGGGCAGGAGGATTCGGCCGAATCTGAATCCTGCTGAAAAAGGCCGAATCCTGGCCGAATCCCGAACCGAATCCTGGATTGGGTGCATCCCTATATAATATATATGTAATATATATTAAATTATTATAATATATTATATATGATGATATATATTATATTATGAAGCTTCCATACATGATTTTCTAGTAGACTTAAGGTATGAAGCTCCAAATTACGGAAAGATCCGTTATCCCCTGGTCCCGAGCATTCTGGATAACAGGTCCCATACCTGTACTTATATATCTGAGACTTTGACATTTAAATGCTTGTTTGCATCCAAAGTTTTTAAGAATGCTGATAATTTCAGTGAAGAAAAACAACCCAACCACCAGAAAGTAAGATGCTTAGGAACTATAAATGAATAAGGAAAATCATTCTGATTGTCTTCATCATTGTAACATCCAATGGCCACTATAAATCTATGATCCAATCATTACAACACTCCCTCTTTGTGGTTCCATTCAAGTCAATCAGACTTTTTTCAGCTGTGAAGCAAAAATCAATAACCTTTCCTGAATGTCAGTGCCTCGGAATGATCCGTCAACAACTTCAAAGCTAGACAGTGGCTTAAATGAAAGGATAGAAATAATGACGGTGTCCTTGTGGGGCCAGT
Source organism: Xenopus laevis (assembly GCF_017654675.1). NCBI lineage: Eukaryota > Metazoa > Chordata > Amphibia > Anura > Pipidae > Xenopus > Xenopus laevis. The sequence goes on along the minus strand of NC_054381.1, from coordinate 135,417,161 downwards.
CCCATCCGGCCCAGTCTATTGGCTACAGACTGAATGATAGCAGTATTCACCTGAATATTCTTTTTAATGCTGAGTCATGTAAAGAAAAGAATGCAACTGTTGACAAGAAGAGAAAATACAGAGCCTGGAATCAGACTAAAGTTTTTGGCAAGAAAACAAATTTATTGGGTTCAGTTAGACAAGGGTTGGGGGTTTACCTTGTGTAAAATATATTGTAATTCATAAATAATAAACACTTTCAACCAGCGCTACTTCCCCACCAACTGCTGTTTTTCTAATCAAGGTTAATCACAAAATTCCAAATTATGAAAAGGCCATCTCCCATGAATTCCACTTTAATCAAATAATTATATTTTTTAAAAATTATTTGCTTTTTCTCTGTAAAAATAAAACAGTACCTTGATCCCGACTAAGACATAATTTATTGGAGGCAAAACAATCCTATCGGGTTTAATTAATCTCTAAATCATTTTTTAGTAGATTTACGGTATGGAGATCCAGATTATGGAAATACCCCTTATCTGGAAAACCCAGATCCCAAGCATTCTGGATAACAGGTCCCATACCTGTGTTACAATTCCTTATTGCTTTGCTCAGAAATAACCCAGCTTTTTAGCACCAGCCCTGATTTTATGCTGCCAGAAAATAAAAAATAAAATAAAGCGACAATAAGACAATTAATGTTAAAAAGACTTGTCTGACTTACAGGATATCACAATAACATTCAATAACATCCCTATGGGTAGGCATTACTGTAGTTTTGCTTGCAGGAAATATAGCCTTTCTAATTTAAAATGGCATTATCTCTTTGTTCCCAATTAGAGGTGACATTTGTCGAATGAGTAACACTGCATGTTGTGCTCTGAACAACAATCCTCATTTACAAGCGGTATGAAATGACAGACTATAATAAAATGAAAGTAATGACACTGCCAGGCAACAATTTCCGATTTGTAAATGTTTTGTGTATGAAAGCTTGCCCTTTTTTCTACCAATTTAGCATTGGTTAACCCATAACACTGCTATAAATATGTTATTTTATTATTATTGAAGGCAGTGTATGTCCTTAAAGGGTTTGTTCACCTTTTGGTATGATGCAGGGAGTGATATTCTCAGACAATTTGCAATTGGTTTTCATTTTTTATTATTTGTGTTTTTTGGGTTAGTTAGCTTTTTTTTCAGATGCTTTCCAGTTTGCAATATTAGCAATTGGTTGCTAGGGTCCAAATTAACTTAGCAACCATGCATTGATTTAAATAAGAGACTGGAATATGAATAGGAGAGGCCTGAATAGAAAGATCAGTAATAGAAAGTATCAAAAACAATACATTTGTAGCTTCACAGAGCTTTTGTTTTTTAGATGGGGTCAGTGACCCCCATCTAAAAGCTGGCAAGAGCCAGAAGAAGAAGGCAAATAATTTAAAAACTAAAAAACAATAAATAAATAAATAAAACCAAATTAAAAGTTGTTTAGAATTGTCCATTTTATAACATACTAAGGGGTTTATTTACTAAACTTCAAATGCAAAAATCCCGAAAAATTTGATTTTTTTTTTATAAAATCTGACTTTTAAAAAAATCATGAATTTTTCAGAATTTATTAAACCCCGAGGATTAGTGATGGGCGAATCTATTCGGCAGGTGCTAATTTGCACGATTTGCGAAACGGGCTCAAAAATTTGCCGGCATCAAAAAAAACGAGACGCCGGCGCCTTTTTGCGAATTTCTCTAGAAATTTGCAAATTTCTCGGCGAAACTGCAAATTCGCCCATCACTACCGAGGATGGAAAAGTCCAAATCAGAAAATCCGACATCTCAGACCTGTCGAGGTTGCATATACTGTAAGTCAATGGGAGAAGTCCCAATGATTTTTTAATGTGCACTTGTTTTTGTGCAATACCTCAAAGTTTTCTGAGTTTTCGGGCAAAAAAGCATAAGAAATCTGAGTTTTCCTGTGAAAAATCTGAAAAAATCGTGAAAATAAGATTTTTTCCCCAAAGCAAATTTTCGGGAAAATTAAATAATAAATAAGCGTAAAAAACCCGAGCGGATTTGATCGGAGTTTGTAGCAGAAAATGTTGATCGGACTTTGATAAACAACCCCCCTAAAGTTAACTTTAGATGAAACCTGTGACGTCACAAACAAAAGTCTCAAATAATGACTTGGGTGGTCAGCTATATTCGCACCACAAATGTCAGCTTAACTAAGCATTGACAATTAAATATACACTGATGATGTATTACAATATTTGGAATCATATATAATAATCCTCATGCATTGTTATGAAGTGTGTGTATATATATATATATATATATATATATATATATATATATATATATTATGCAGTATATTTATGCTGAGTACTAGCAAGGTGTGCCATGTATTCTCAGCTTCACAAATCAATAGTATCAATATGGAAAACTGTGTCTGCCAAACTGTGATCCTTTTTATTTAGAAAATCTAAATAAAGGCATCACAGTTGGGCTGATACGGTTCTCCAGAGTGAGACTGTCGATTTGTGAGCGGTATTGAGGTATCGGGCTCTGTGTGATAATCTTATATACAAGGAATAACAAAGGAAACCTTCACCTACATTTTGTTTATTCCTCAGCTTCATACAAACCCATGATTGATGAGTTTGCAACACCCCCAGTACAAGTACAGGTATAGGATCCATTATCCGGAAACCTGTTATCCAGAAAGCTCTGAATTACAGAAAGGCTGTCTCCCATAGACTCCATTTTATCCAAATAATCCTAAATCCTGATTAAATTTTTCTCTGTAATAATAAAACAGTAGCTTGGTCCCAACTAAAATATAATTAATCCTTATTGAAAGCAAACCCAGCCTATTGGGTTTATTTAATATTTACATTAGACTTAAGGTCCCCATAGACGCAAAGATTTTTCTTTGCCGAACAACCGATTTTAGCGAAATCCGACCAATCCGTTAAATTATCGTGAAGTTAGTGGGAATCGAACGATCGTACATCTTACGATTTTTCGTCCGACATCTGTCAGAAAACATGAGAACATCAGACAGGTAATGTAAAAGCATTGGGCAAATACTTTATGGCAAAAGTTATAAGTAGTATGCAAAGCGAATATTGTGATAGATGTAAAAAAAAGGCATCATTTCTGGTGTCAGTTTAAGGTATGAAGATCCAAATTACTGAAAGATCCATTATCCGGAAAACCCCAAGTGGCTAGTTTTCTGTTTAACAGGTCCCATACTTGTATAACCCATGGCTTTTCCTGTGTGCCATGAAGTCTCTAAGTAAACCTAATGGAATAATCTTGTTGGTAAAGTTGACTTGGCCCTTGTCAAATGGTATTTCGATCTTACATATGTTCATGACAGTGGGTTGCTATATTGGAATTTACTAGATGTTGTCATATACTTAAAGGGATACTGTCTTGGGGAAAAAAGTTTTTTCAAAATGAATCAGTTCATAGTGCTGCTCCAGCAGAACTCTGCGCTGAAATCCATTTCTCAAAAGAGCAAACAGATTTTTTTATATTCAATTTTGAAATCTGACATGGGGCTAGACATTTTGTCAATTTCCCAGCTGCCCCTGGTCATGTGACTTGTGCCTGCACTTTAGGAGAGAAATGCTTTCTGGCAGGCTGCTGTTTTTCTTTCTCAATGTAACTGAATGTGTCTCAGTGGGACATGGGTTTTTACTATTGAGTGTTGTTCTTAGATCTACCAGGCAGCTGTTATCTTGTGTTAGGGAGCTGTGATCTGGTTACCTTCCCATTGTTCTTTTGTTTGGCTGCTGTGGGGGGGGAAAGGGAGGGGGGTGATATCACTCCAACTTGCAGTACAGCAGTAAAGAGTGATTGAAGTTTATCAGAGCACAAGTCACATGACTAGGGGCAGCTGGGAAACTGACAATATGTCTAGCCCCATGTCAGATTTCAAAATTGAATATAAAAAAATCTGTTTGCTCTTTTTAAAAATTGATTTCAGTGCAGAATTCTGCTGGAGCAGCACTATTAACTGATGCGTTTTGAAAAAAACATGTTTTACCATGACCGTATCCCTTTAATTATGATTAAATAAACTGTATTTACACAAGAGCCATGCTAGTAGTACTTTCAAATTTAAAATAAGAAGAGAAAATCAAAACATTTTGGGCAGTCAACTCTTCCATGTCGCGAGCATGCATATGATTTCTTCCTTTGTTAGATCTACAGACGCCGTTACAAGTAGTTTTGATCTTCTTATTTCAGGTAATAAATACTGGGTGTTTAAAGATACAACACTTCAGCCTGGCTACCCTTATGATTTGATGCAATTAGGACACGGCATTCCACCTCATGGTATTGATACGGCTGTTTGGTGGGAAGATGTTGGGAAAACCTACTTCTTCAAAGGTGACCGGTGAGTGGGGATTAAATGTCATCATTTCTTCTGTTGAATGTTATAATTTGATGTGTTTAGAAATGTGTGTTTGTGTATAAGTCGTACAGTCTGGGAGTGTGTCCGGGGCTTGGAACAGAGTGGGGTTTTTTAATGAGTGAAAGTATATTATGCCATCAGGCATTTTCTGTAGCTTCAGTCATTATATTTCTCAGTGAAGTTTCACAGATGGAAGCAAATTTTATCATGTACTGAGCTGCAGGTGAAACAGCCAATGTAGTTGAAAGCAGCTTATGTAATTATATTTAAACTGTGGAATTGCATTTGGAAGCATTTTGATGTGCATGGATGGTTTTCTTCATATGCTGGAGGTTTTTTTTTTCTTCTTTAAATTAATGACATCATTCCCGTCAAAAATAGTTTTTCCACTACACTGACGTTGGCTGATAAGCTGTAGGTTCTGAAAGTGAATCTGCAAATGCCTGATAAATTATAGTACATATATATATATATATATATATATATATATATATATATATATATATATATATATATATATATATATATATAAAAAAAATGAAATTTAAAATGAAATTCTGAGAGCATGCTTGCAGTATTTCAGAAGTCATTTGGGGCCCAGACCTTTCCTCTTGCTTTCCGTTATGTACCTCCTGTAGTAGCTGCAACTAAATAGAGGGATCCTGACTTCCCCCACCCTCTGGTCTCCAAGTTGGCTCAGACTTGTTGAAAAAGAAGCAGGGCTGTCCAGCACTCAAGCGGATCCACAGGTCCAAAATATGTTAGTTAAAAAATATATCTTTATTAGTCAAAGTTAAAAAGTATACTTGCATCTCCATCTGCCCTACGCGTTTTGTACTCACAAGGGCGCTTAGTCATGGGCTATTTTGTGGGCACGAAACGCGTAGGACGGAAGGAGATGCAAGTATACTTTTTTAACTTTGACTAATGGATATATTTTTTTAACTAAAATATTTTGGTCCTGTGGATCCGTTTGAGTGCCTGACAGCCCTGTTTTTTTTTTCAAATTTTCTGGTGTGCCGCACCCTGAAGCTGGGGGTCTGGGGCTGGTGCACCCGGACCACATCTGCTACTTGGTGAGGTTTCTACATTATATTCTGGGGCACCTTGTTTCTCTTACTATAAGAAAGATATTAAAAGATACTGAGTAAAACAGCTCATGTGTAAAACCCTGCTTCATGTAAATGAACCATTATCATAATAATATACTTTGTTAGTAGTATGTGCCATTGGGTAATCCTAAATAGAAAATTGCCATTTTAAAAAATAAGGGCCGCCCCCTGAGATCGTAAGATTCACTGTGTACACATACAAACCAGATGTAAGGTCACATGAGCCAATTAACAGACAGAGATCTGTCTTTTGCTTCCTCACTTCTTCCTGTTACAGTTAGTGTTGTAGTATTTCTGGTCAGGTGATCTCTGAGGCAGCACAGATAGAGTCACGAAATGGTGGTTCAAGGTAAGAGATTTAAAAGGGCAATATTTATGTAAATATATATTCCAGTTTGGTAAGATTCTTTAATATGTCATTCAATGTGATATAAACTATCTGTTGCTTAAGTATTCATTTTGGGGGTATAGTTTTCCTTTAAGGCAGTACTATATGGGCCGATTAACCAACATTTGGATTTCTATTTTTTTTCCTCTAAAAATGTGTTATTATTTTTCTAAAACTCTAAAAATTCAAGATGAATGAAGTGTAAAAACCATGAAAACTCTAATACAAAACTTTTGCAAGCAGTTGAGGTCCCATGAAAGTCAATGGGAGCTGCGCTGATCCTATTTGACCTTTTTTTTTAGCCATAATTCTTTAAGTAAAGGTTAAAGCCTTGCATATTTGGTTTTAAGGCAGTACTATATGGTCCGATTAACCAACATTTGGATTTCTATTTTTTTTCTCTAAAAATGTGTTGATTATTCTTCAAAAACTGCGAGCTGCGCTGATCCTATTTGACCTTTTTTTTAGCCATACAGACTTTTAGAGGTTTTCACATTTCATTTCACTAGTTTTTATCTGAAAAACTCACATTTTTAGAGGTTTTCATATTTTTTAGCACATCGTAGCAGCGTTTTTGTTCTATTCATACTTTGTATCTTTCAAAGCATATGTGGTTTTAGAGAAAATTTGTTTTAATTGTGGTTACAGAAGGATCTAATGCCACTAAAATCTGACCCTTAATAAATGGCCATCTATGTGTATTACGAAGGCTTTACACTGCATGTGATTAATTGTTAAGAGCTCTTTAGCTCCTTTTAGAGCTTCTCACCCTATTTGTGATGGGTTCTCTCTTTCACTGCTCTCCAAGTCCTACTCCTCAGAAGCCATGTTCCAATATCTTGCACTGATGAGATTTAAAGGAAAACTATACCCCCCAAACAATGTAGGTCTTTATAAAAAGATATTGCATAAAACAGCTCATATGTAAAATCCTGCTTCATGTAAATAAACCATTTTCATAATAATATACTTTTGTAGTAGTATGTGCCATTGGGTAATCATAAATAGAAAATTGCCATTTTAAAAAATAAGGGCTGCCCCCTGGGATCGTAGGATTCACTGTACTCACAAACACACCACATAAACCATACATGTTAGGTCACATGAGCCAATTAACAGACAGAGTTGTGTCTTTTGCTTCCACACTTCTTCCTGTTACAGTTAGAGTTGAAGTATTTCTGGTCAGGTGATCTCTGAGACAGCACAGAGACCATCACAAAATGGTGGCTCAAGGCAAGAGATGTAAAAGGGCAATATTTACTTAAATATATATTCCAGTTTGGTAACATTCTTTAATATGCCACTTAATATGATATGAACTATATGTTGCTTAAGTGTTCATTTTGGGGGTATAGTTTTCCTTTAAAGAGATTAGAATTGGCTGTCTGCAGGTTTGTATTATTAGGCTGCAAACCAGTGGTTGCATTGTTAGTTATACGGACATTAAGAAAAAACTTGCAGGTCACTGCCCATAATTCCTTAAAGGAGAAGGAAAGCTACGGAGGCATTTTACTGCCAATAGATTAGCTACAATAGTGCAATCTAGAATGTTATATTTATTCTGTAGAATGTTTTACCATACCTGAGTAAAAATCTCTAGAAACTCTCTGTTTGTTTAGGGTAGGAGCTGCAGTATTAATGTGGTGTGACATCACTTCCTGCCTGAGTTTCTCCCTGCTCTGGGCTCAGATTACAGTAGAGAAGGGGGGGGGGGGAGAGGAGCAAACTGAGCATGTTCTTGCCCAGGGCAATGAGGTTTAAGCTGAAGGCAGGAAGATTGATACAGAAGCCCATGTGTACACAATAGAAGGAAAGAAATGTGGTGTTTCTTTTGACAGGGGACTCAGAGCAGCACTACTTTGGGGGTTTACTGGTATATTTAGGTGAACCTTTCTGATAAGGCTTACTTAGTTTTCACCTTTCCTTCTCCTTTAAGTGCAAAGAATAAGTCTTAAAGTGATACTGACACTAAAAAACTACTTTTTCAAATATGAATGAACATTAAAAGTTACCTATAGGTCATGTTGATTGTTTTTTTTGCTGAGAGGTTTGTTTTTGAAAGTAACTGTTAGTTGAAGTTCTAATGCTAACGGACTCCTGCTGCACAAATATGGCAGCCCCCTCATAGGCGATCACAGGGAGTCAGATGGGTAATGTAAAAGCATCCGGCAAATACTTTATGGCAAAATTACAAGTAGCATGCAAAGCCAATATTATGATAGATGTAAAAAAGGTATAATTTGTGGTGTCAGTATCTCTTTAAAGCCTTTCAGCCTTTGGTGTCACTCCTGTTTTAAAAAGGCTTTCGCTGCACTGTGAAGGGCTTTTTGGCTCCTTTTAATCCTTCTCACCCTAGCCCTAACCACAATGGCTTCTCTGCTACATCTTATGTAGTCATATTGGTGCAGGAGTAGATGTATACTTAACCTTGTAGCTAGATCATTGGCTTCTCCTTCATTTGACTTCATCTCAGAGTAGAAAGAGCACTGAAGTTTTGTTATTTCACCCACTTAAAAGGCATGAAAAATCCAGCAAACTCCACAGACACAGTGGTGATATTGGATGGAGGTACTGAGGTCATCGTGATTTTGCCTGACTACTACAACACACTCTATAAGTATATGCTTACCCTGTCTACTCCTTGTTCCAGCCCTGTTGGAGCACAAAATGACTACTTTCAGGACTATAACTACATGCAAATGTGTATTTTATTTGATGTGATTCCTATGAAGTCTTATTTCAATGCTAGCCAATGTAATTCTGTTAATAAACAGACCCCCCCTAAGCTTTAAATGATAAAAGTCATATTGACTCGAACTTCCTTTATAGATAAGAAGGTTGAATTCACTTCTGCACTCGCAGAGTCACATTTTGCAGGTACCAGAGTGTTTCATGCAGCACTCCAAGATAGCCATATGGGAAAAGATAAATCTCTTCATTAAATCAAGTTGTTGCATGCATTGCACAGATGCCTGGATTTAATTTCTATCTAAAGTAATAAGGATTTACTGGCATATAAAGTAGCTATCTATGTGGCTGTTGATTCATTTCGAAAAGAGTCATTATGATGGAGATAATCATTCTTCAGTTATAATTATCATACTCAGCAATCATGCTCTTTCCAGAAATAGACTGTAGAGGAGCACATGAGGATTTAAAGAGCTCCCTCAGCTTAGCAGCCCTTCAGCCCAGGGATCTGTTTCAGCAAGAGCAGCATTTTGTACAATTCTACTTTATTTGCACATACATACAATTATCACTAATTGGTAAGTTAAAGGACTTCTTGGCCTGAAAATACATACTAAAGCGGCCTGAGACTCATCCAGAGCCAGTGCAGTCTGAATTTAAACCTGGTGCGCCCCTAAGCCACTCACACCCTCGCACACTAACCATCCCCACTAGCTCACACCCTAACCTGCTTACACATCCCGACCCTCTCACACACACGCCCCTCGTGCTCTCACTGCCCTCACCTATTCCTTGCTGCTACTGCACCCTTTAGCCAGAATCCACAATTAAAATGTGACCAGTGGGTGGCATGCTACCCCCATATCTTTGCCATCCTAGGCCCGGGCATTTGTGGCCTGCCCACAAATCCGGACCTGGATCCATCACCGGTAATGATGCTTTCAGGTCAGTATGAAGGGCAGGATCGGGCATTTCTAAATTGGATTAAATATTCCCCATCGGCCATAATCAAGGCTGTATTTAGCCTTTAAACACGCCCATATGTCGTGCGAGCTGAAGTCATACGCTGTACACCCTGACACCACGCGCTGTATGAGCTGACGTCACATGACTCATTCAGCGGAAGTGACGTCAGCGCACCGTGACGTGACATCACTTACTCGGACCCCCTACCCCTCAGCTTCGTCACTGGATTTCCTATTTATTTTTTTTTAAATGAAAAAAATAGGCACCCCTATGGGCTACCCCCAAAACCATGCTGCCCTAGGCACAGGCCCTCGGAGGCCTATACATATATATATATATATATTTAAATATATATATATATATATATATATATATATATATATATATAGATATAGAGATATATATATATATATATATATATATATATATATATACCTCATTCCTATTTTTCCTGCTCACACAGTGTAACATATTGTATCTACAAGGTCATTGGTGTATAATCTGCAAACAAATGGAGACTGGGAAACACATACTGGTGACTTTAGAAATTTATTATGCTGCCTTCAACAGTGTGCCTGCTCAATTATCTCAAAACAAACAGACGCATACTAAATTAACCGTTATTAGATTACAAAAAATACAAAATGAAATCTTCACGCTCACTTAAAGCGACATTTCCGTGCTGTATTTTCTTTTTGCAATTTTTTTTTACTGTTGTACCAAGTACCTAGGAATCGGTTGTCCCCGCGGAAGAGACAGCTGTGTTTGCTTTTGGATTTTCCACTTTGGGTCTCAGTTTCTTATGCTGTTGTTCCTGAATCTTATCAAATGCAACTTGTATCTCAGCCAAAATGTATTTAGCTTTCAAACATGTTGTGTTTTGTCTGGAGGAGATCAAAGTACAAATGCAACCCACCACCGGCAACATGTAACAATTGTTAAATTAAACATTCACATTCCTTTGGCACCAATTCCTTCTCCATTCATGCCTACTCATTACTTGCCAGATTGAGGAACTCAAGGTTTGAAATGCAAATGAAGACGGATTGTTATGTCATTTGAAAATGTCATCGAGCCTTCTACAGAAGATGATATTGATAGAATTCATTTAATTTTCTCTGCTCGGGCCCTGGAGTTTTTCAGATAATGGATCTTTCAGTAATTTGGATCTTCATACCTTAAGTCTACTAGAAAATCAATTAATCGTTAAATAAACTCAATAGGCTGGTTTTGCTTCCAATAAGAATTCATTATATATTAGTTTGAATCAAGTACAAGGTACTGTTTTATTATTACAGAGAAAAAGGAAAAGGAAAAATTTGGATAAAATGGTGTCTATGGGAGATGGACGTTCTGTAATTCTGAACTTTTTGGATAACAGGTTTCCAGATAACAGATCCCATACCTGTACATCATTTCATACCCCTAATATATGCAGGTTTTAAAACAATTACTTCATAAAGTCTTAAAAGTGAATACTTTTCTGCTTGTCAGTTCCATCTGGCATATAACATTCCCCTGCCCACATCTCTGGTGCACAATGCTTCCCTTCCCAAACCTCTCTGAAAAATATACCTGCCAGTAAAATATTATTCACAGTCACAGTACAGTGGGCAATTCTTTCCTTTAATAGCTTTTCACTGAACCATTTATATAAAGCTATTGGAACAGCAATATCCTGTATAAAAGTCTTCTATATATAAAGATAAAAGGAGAAAATAAAACACATTAGAAAAGAATTTATATTGTGCATTAAAGATCTGTCCCTGGCAAACTGTATGCACTTTCAATGGTTTGCCCTAAATGAAAAGGCAGAGAACCAGGCACAAAGCATTCAGGTGCAAGTTGGGGGCAATCCAGGCAGGTGCCAGGAGCTGTAGTTAAATAAATACCGAATCTGCAGCTTGGAAACAGGTAAGATGAATTACATCTTATAAAATAATTTGTGAAGTTTTACCTTTTCTGTAGACTGTAGGGTTGTAAAGTACATTTAAAGATAGCCAGTTATAGTGCCAACTTAGTCGAGCACTGACTAGATATACTAGATATCAGGCAGGTATGGAATTCCCATTGGGAGTGGATGTCATTGGTCCTCTCCAGATCTGTAATTACAATCCAATCAATGCCCAGGAACCAAAAAAATTGGATGAAGTCTGACCCACCACCCATGTTGTCGAATCGTAAAAGGATCGGCATATTTAGAGACCAATGCAAGTGAGCAGATCTTCTTGCTCCCAAACCAGGAATTTAAATTTAAGAAAATTAAGCACCTGCTTTGAGACCACCGGGAGCAACAGCAAAGGCGTTGAGCAACACTGTTTAAGGGATCACTGCCTTAGAGCATCCCATTACTTTAAAGGAGAAAGAAAGTCATCCTGCACTTGGGGGTGCCAAATGTTAGGCACCCCCAAGTGATTGTATTTACTTACCTGAAACCCCGGGCCCTTGCTCCTATCAGCAGAAAACTGCACCGGCCTGGGGTTATACCAGTGATCACCACAGAGCGATCCTCTTCCAGTGTCTTCTTTCTTCAAATTTACGTGGAAGAGAAGCGATCTGTGGTGCTCACTGGTATAACCCTGGGCTTGAAACATTAGAAGACTGCTTGAAATCAGCAGACCTAGTGCTTAACCTAAGACTTTATTGTGCAACCTACTGAACATCGGGGGACCCAGAGTGATCATCATTAGTGATGGGCAAATTTATACGCCAAGCATAAATTTGCGAGGAATCTCCACGTTTCGCCACCAGCAAATAAATTCGCGAAAATTCACCGGCGTCAATGCCGTCCACAATTTTGACACTGGCGACAATTTAAGGCACGCCCATTGACTTTAATGGAATTGGACAAAAAAGGAGCGTGTCAAATTGTCGCTGGCATCAAAGTTCACGTTTCCATTGAAGCGAAACAGGACAAATTTGCCCATCATTACTCCCCATGGCCGTCAAGTGACAGTGCAGAATGAGCTCAAGGTTTGAATTATTACCCTTCATTTGGAACTCCCAAGGAAGCAATAGTGATACACATAAAGTAGTTGGGTTTAACCAATAAACATTTGTTTTCCCTCGCACTGAGCACAACATTTTTTATTAGTTGTGAAAGCTTTTAGTAATTTAGAAAAAAACATGATGCAATTTCTCTGTTACGGTAAGACATCACTGGATGTTTAGATATTGGTAGACTAGAGATCCTTACAACTGAAAACCACCGAGTATATGTTCTAAAGTTGCCTCACGCCGCATTTCTTTGTGTCCATCACTTCAATTATATCACACTTTGGGATGAAAGATTTACACATTCCATGGACACTGTTATATAGCGCCAGTCCCAATTCCAAATGTATCACATTGCCCAAGTGCTTCAAAAGGCTGCCAATAAATCAGAATCTCTGAGTGTAAACTAGTGAAGCCCTGAAACCAATTCATTCCCCTTCTGGGAATTAAATACAGAAATTAATTTGATTTGAACTTGTTCACAAAACAGGCTTGCTATGGGCTACTACATACTCAGATAGGGATTGTATATCATACACTTGCTTGCTGCAGTTAATAACTTTTTATTAAGTAGGCCTTAACTAATTTTATATATTAACATAAACTCTAGGAACAGTAAAAATGGTTGACTGGGGAACTCAAGCTTTTCAGGGACTCATCCTTGTAATCAACTCATGAGACTCGGTTTCTTACAGCTGATTGGCAAATTGAATGAACTAAATATTTCCGACATCTGCATTTTTTTATTCTATTTTTCTAATAGCGTAGGAACTTGCTATTTTGTTCTCAAAGCTCAATCATTATGATGTTAATTAATATTATTAAAGGGCATGTAAAGTGTAAAATAGAATAAGGCTAGAAATGCTGTATTTTCTATACTAAACATAAACATGAACTTACTGCACCACAAGCCTAATCAAACAAATAATTTATGCTTTCAAAGTTGGCTACATGGGGCCACCATCTTGTAACTTTGTTAACCATCTTTGCAAGACCAAGACTGTGCACATGCTCAGTGTGGTCTGGGCTGCTTATCGATCGTCATAAATTATCAAAACAGCACAAGTAAAATAATATCTGCCAGAAGCCGATATAGCGAGACTGATTAATAATCAGAATATACAGACTGCACTGGGTCCTGTGTGGTTGTGTAATCTAATATGGATTTTATACTTTTTGTATTGTTTAATACAATCTTTCTCCAGCACTGCAGAACCAGGGCTGCAGCAAAATAATCCTCCAAATAGAATCCCAGTTCATCTGTTTAAATCTGGCTCCATGATCTTTGTCCCTGCAGCTGGAGTTGGAAACAGTAAAGGGGATGTAAATGCAAAAATAAAATCCAATACAAATCTCTACAGTCTACAGTCTCCGGCTGCTCTACAGGGAAAAAAACAAAGCTACTTGAGTTCTGCATGGCTGGGAAGTAAGGCGGGGGCTCCCCCTGCTGTTCATAAGTATGATTGTTTCCCTGCAGAGCAGTTAGGGACCGTCTGACAATTCCTATCCACAGCAGTAAATGAAGGGAGAATTTTACGGCATACAGTCAGGTTTCTTGTAAAAACGGTACACATTTTTTAATTAAAAAATATTGGAGATAGGTTTCTTTTTCATTAAAGAAAGTAAAAATGGGATTTTATTTTTTGTCTTTACACGCCCTTTAATATAAATGTATTATGTGTATTTAATCTTTTTAACCCAAGGGGCAATAAAATAAACATATGAAAAAATAAAAAGTAATAAGACAACAAAAAAGATACTAAGCACTGAGGGCAGTAGGTGTACCCCTTATGTATGCCAAATTTCACCCCTGAACCACATCCTTTTCTATAAAAAATGCATATGCAAATGTAATAGAAAATGTGGTTTTATTTATTAAAATGTGAAAAGCAAATTTTTTCCTAGTCATAAATAACTCATCCCATAAATTGTACAATATATGATATAATTGTGTTATATTCTGTAGGTATTGGCGATACAATGAGGAAATGAGAGCAATGGATCCTGGCTATCCAAAGTTAATCACAGTATGGAAAGGAATTCCAGAGTCACCACAAGGAGCCTTTGTTGACAAAGAAAATGGTAAATATGCAGAGGAGATGCAAGTACTAGGCTTCCCTTTTGGTGTAGTAGGTGCAGGGCGACAGATTAGACATTCGTGAGCTACAATATTTTATTGTATATGACTATGAAGATTTTCATTCATCCAGGTCATGGTATATCTAGTATAGGTAAATCTAAAAACAACTGGACTTGCTGAGTAATCAATGAAGACGTTTCACTACTCATCCAAGCACCTTCTTCAGTCCAGTTGTTTTTAGATTTACCTATACTAGAAATTTTATTGTATAAACACATTTTTATAGGGTTATGAGTATCTTTATTGTTATCTAATGTTCCTTTGGTATTACTGTGAAAAACACTTCAAGGGGGGATGTAATTATAGGTGGACATCAGCCAGTGAGGTGCTATAGATTAAGTAGACTCCACTGATGAACATCACCTAATTTTGGCATTGTTTATATACAGAATCCAACCATAATATGGTGTGTACAACATCCATTGTGTTTCCAAACATTTCAAGACACTTGCCTTTTCAATACCTCATTCCAAAGCATGTGATAATATTATAAAATTGGTGCTGCCTTTGCTACTATTGGAGGCTTTAGTGGTGGGAATAGTTTCCATTCACTTTCAAGAGAATTACTGAGGTTGGGGACTGATATTGGGGTGACCAGATATGGCAAGTAGCCAGCTGGGGTGAAATAAGTGCTCTATTACAATAGGTTATAAATATTACCATGTTGTGTCAAAAGCCAAAGAAATGGAGCAAATCTATACAGATATTTCTTCTTTGAAGTGAATGCTATGAATAGTGATGAGCAAATTTATTTGCGGCAAAATTCCGAATTTCCCCATGTGCAAAAATTTGTGAAAATTAGAAGCCCATAAGAAAAAACGCCTATTGACTTTAATGCATTTTATAAAAAGTGCCCATAAGAAAAAAACACCCATTGACTTTAATGCATTTGGACAAAAAAGTCTCCATAAGAAAAAACGGCCATTGGCTTTAATGCATTATCACAAAACTAGACCATAAGAAAAAATGCCCCTTGACTTTAATGCATTTGGAGCGAGAAAAATTGTTGCGTGCGTAAAAATTATTGCACGGAAAAACGCCCATTGACTTCAATGCATTTAGCGAAATTTTCACTGCTTTGCAAATTTTTATGCACTTTCCAAAATCTTTTCGCAGTTTCGCAAATTTCTAAACAGGACAGATTCGCTCATCTCTGGCTATGATATGTTGTATTGTGATATGCTTTGCTTCCAAAAGTTGCAAGTAGTACAAATAAATGGAAGCTTACCTGATAACTTTTTCCTCTTGTTCAATTTTTTTCAGGCTATACATATTTTTATAAAGGAAAAGAATACTGGAAATTCCAGAATCTCAATCTCCGGGTAGAGCCTGGGTACCCGAGATCGATCCTTAAGGATTTCATGGGATGTGATAGTTCCACTGATGGAGACAAAGAAAGAACCAGCCCGCAAGATGATGTAGACATTGTCATCAAGCTGGACAACACAGCCAGCACTGTGAAAGCCATAGCCATTGTAATCCCATGTATACTGGCCTTGTGCCTTCTTGTATTGGTTTACACTGTGTTTCAGTTCAAAAGAAAAGGAACACCCCGCCACATACTTTACTGTAAACGGTCTATGCAAGAGTGGGTGTGATGTAGGGTTTCTCTCATAGAAATTACTTGAGGTTCAACATGAGAGCTATTACGCTGTTCCCTAGCTAGAAGCAGGCATCTGTGATCCAGGCTCATAGTCGATCTTAAAAACCACAAGCGGTTTGGTGTCCTGCACTTGAGTGGGGATTCAATCATCTGGGAAGCTTCCATGAAATACGGTTTCTGCTGTTCCTCCAGTCCTTTGTATTTCTTTATCATTCACTTTTAGGCCTTTCCCTCTGCACATTGAATGCTCAGTTTACTCTCGGAAGTAAACGCGAAGAGGAGAACAGATCAAAAAACGATAATAAAGTTTTATTTTCGTTCCGGGAAAAAAAAAAATACAGATCCTCTTTGAAAAGATAAGTGCAAAAATCCTGAAGCAGATAAATCACCGAAAAAAAACAAAAACAAATCAGCCAGTATTCATATTCAGGAGAGTGTGAAGACCCAAAACAGCTTTGTTTCCAAAGAGGATTGAATTTTTGTCTGCTGTGGATAGATGCCCACGTAGGAATTTGTGGGAGAGCAATTTCACACAGGACCTTTAGACTGTTTGGACTTTTCCAACAAACAAGGGGCCAAAATATCTGCAATATAGTAAACAGCCTTAATGATACATCCATTTGTGTTTTATACAACTTTTTTGAGCTTTGTCCAAATGTTTTAACACATTTATAGTCATTGATATACTGACAAAAATATTGTTTTTCTGTTTTATTTTGTTTGCTTTCATCGTGCATCATTATATTTTATCATGCTGTATCCAATTGCCTGGGGCCCTTAGCCGGTCTGTCAGGAACACTCATTTGAAAGCCTAGCAGGAAGCAGTATGCGTCTGAAGTGGATTGCAATGAGCTGCAAAATGGCAGTCCCGTTGTGAAGAAAATTGCTACATGCATGCCATTGTTTTTGTTAACCCTTTGAGCACTATTGTGCCAGTTCTCGGATTCCAGTGGAATCTTTCCTCTTGCCGCTAAAATAAACAATCTGTTTATTTTAGTTGATGTTTTCTCTCTTAAAAAAAAACAAGTAAATGGCGCCTGAAACAAAAGCAACTGCTTCCAACTTGTTTGGAAGCGAGACAAGCAAAAACGTTTCGTGCAATTATTGATATAGAAGGCAAAAATGTTGGATGCCGGAAAACATTGTTTTTGAATGGACTGGCTGAAGGATGTGCTTTATGCTCGATGACTGCACGACTAGTTGAATTGCCTATTATGCCTACATCTCCAGTGGTACACCCAAAAATAGGTGCCAGGCTCATTATGCCTCCATCTTGCATGTATACAATAGTCCTCAAAGGGTGACATAGAGCTCTGGCTTCTAGTATTGCATCTGCAGTAGTCTAAGGAGCACCAAAGCATTTTATTGTCAAGCG
The DNA here is from genome assembly GCF_017654675.1 of Xenopus laevis. Lineage (NCBI taxonomy): Eukaryota > Metazoa > Chordata > Amphibia > Anura > Pipidae > Xenopus > Xenopus laevis. The sequence continues at coordinate 135,399,490 of NC_054381.1, read as the reverse complement.
TATTATGTACTGGACGTGCTGTTGACATTTTTCACGTGACCTGCAAAGCGAGGTCTATTTTTTTTTGTATTTGTTACCTAGAGAAAAGTCAGCAACTGACAGAACTCTGTATTATATTTTAAATAACTGCTTTTCGCGGTTCTATGCTTTTTACAGGCACTGTGCTTTAAATATAGAAAGAAGTCAAAGCATTGGCAGTCCCCTCCCAAGTGGTTTCCCTGATTTTTTTTTTAATGAACATCAGCATTAAAGTGAAAAAAAAAATCTCTCGCTTCTATATGTTTGCCTTTAACATAACATTTTACTACTGCGAGGCGCATTGCAGGACACAGCCCTCTGGAACCCTTAAAAAGTAAATATTGCTCTGTCAGCTGTCATTACTGGGGTTAACAGTGAATTTTATGACCAGCTTGCTTCGGTTAATAAGAGCCCTGTTCTACACGTCCCAACCCTTTGACCTTTAACTTGTAAAATGAGCTTAGAAGGGAAAACTGCTTTTAGGAAATAAAATGTATGGATTATTCATATTAAAGGGGAACTCCACAAAAACACAACTTAAAGGGCACCAATCATGACCAAAATCATTTCCTAAGTAAATACACTATGTGAAAGTTCAAGAAATCTGATTTTTAAAACAGTTGTTTGTATAATGTAAATGATCAGCTCACTATACCTTCTGCAAGATCTCCACTGCAGTTCTAGCTGAGGCAGGCATCTTGGATTTCACTGGCTCCTCCTACCTATATCTTCCCAGCCAACTGCAGCTCTGAAATCTCGCACATGCTCAGTTGAAATTCCTTGCTTGCTTCTCAACCCTTCTAAGCTATTTTCAAATCAGCCAAACCTCTGTGTTAGCTGCTGTTCAGTAGTGCTGCCACCTGCTGGAAGTTAGTGTGTGCCCTTCATTTGCATAATGACTTTACCAGCAGGGGACAAGAGAGGGAAATATCCTGATACTTCTAGTGGAGGAGTTTACTTAAACAAGGCATTCTGGGTAGAATACTCAAAGCAATCTGAGCATGCTCCTGAAATTTGCATATTATAGTCTCTGTTATACACACAGTATGGCCTCCCTCAGTGAAAGAACCCATTTGACAAAGTAAGGGATCTTTTTAAAACCTGCAGTTTTTTCAAAAAACTATATATGTAGTTTGATTAAACGTGTTTAGCTTGTACTGGTCAGATTGTTAATATGTGTTTGATTTTGGCTGTGATAGGTGCCCTTTAAGTATTTTGAAAAGTAAACATATTTTCAAGCAACTTTGCAATAAACATCAATTAAAAAATATACAGACTTTTCATGATTTTTAATGGTTTCTGACAGTTCCCCAAGCCTAGCCCCTGCTCTCCTGCTGATCTGTCTGACTACTTTGCTGAGCTGGCTGACTTCTGTTACTTTGTATCAACATCCAGCTGTCCTCAGCCTGCAGCCTCCAAACCCCACAATTCCCTGCACAAGCGATTTCAATAAGGAAAGGAACATCACAGTGCAATGCATTGTGGGTTATGTAGTTCCTGCATGCTGTCTGTAAGCTGTGGAGAAGTTGTTACAATTTGTAACATCAGTGTTTAGTCCCTCCTTCCCTGCCAGGATTTCAAATGATGCAGTAAGAGAAGAACTGTTAAACAACTGGATTTTTGCATAGAAAATGGCATTTATTTATACTTTTTAAAGAAAAAGGTAACTTTTCTGTGTTATGTGGGCCTCTTTATCAAATTTTGGTTTGGAAGCCGGAGTTCCCCTTTAACCTATTGATGTAGGTCAGCATTAAAATGTAATGGTATTTTCTGAAAGAAATACATTGCTTCAAAACAAAACCATATCTAGTGGTATGTGATTTCCAGATCCCATATTTGTTTTGCTTACTATAAAATGCCACCATCATCACTTGAATTTTCAAATAAAATTTACCAATTCTCATCACCAGACTGAATTTTCAAATCAAATATTTTTAAACAAAATGTGATTGTCGCCACCAGACAGAACCTGAATTTTCAAGTCAAATATTTTCAAATAAAATGTATTGATTGTAACCAACAGACAAAACTTGAATTTTCAAAGCAAATATTTTCACATAAAATGTATTGATTTTCGTCACCAGACAGAACTTGAATTTTCACATCAAATGTTTTCAAATAAAATGTATTAATTGTCGCCACCAGACGGATGGCAAATATATTGATTCTCATTGCCAGTGTAGCAGGGCTGGTTTATAAGTACATTATTGATGTTTAGGTGTTATTTATTTCAGTTTTGTCACAATTTCTTTATTGTTCTACCCGGCCGGCAAATCTAAAATTTCCCAAAATATTCTAGACAAATTTTAGAATGTACAGTATTGAAATAAACTGGGAGTGAAGATGGGCTGGAGGGTTTTTGCTAATAGCATTATAAACTCTTGACTTTGAGGGGGTTATTTATCAAAATCTAAATTTTTCTGATTATTTCATTAAAAAAAGTCCAACCAAACTAGCATCCACGATTTGACCTTATTTGTTATTAAATATTGTACTGGGGTTAAACTAGATATAATCCAGTGGAAACCCAAAACGTACAATTTTTTTGATTTTTTTTTCTAAATTGCTAAATTTTTGGGGACTTTTTCCCAAAAAGCCTGAATTTTTCAAATTTTTGCCCAAAAAGCCTGAAAGCGTTGGATTTTTGGGCTAATACCAGCGCAGACCACATAAACTTCCAAATCGAAAAAAAATTCCACTAAAAATTTGGATTTTATAGTAAAAAAATTGAATTTCGCTAGTTTTCAGCATTTGAATTTTAATAAATAACACCCTTAGGGGCAGATTTATCAAGGGTCGAATTTCGAGGGTTAATAAACCCTCGAATTCGACCCTCAAAGTAAAATCCTTCGATATCGAATCCGAAGGATTTTAGCGCAAATACTTAGATCGAACGATAAAATCCTTTGAATCAAACGATTCGAACGATTTTAAGTGATCGATCAAAGAATTTTTATTTGATCAAAAAAAGCTTAGAAAAGTGCTGGGGAAGGTCACCATAGGCTAAGATTGCAGCTCGGTAGGTTTAAAGTGGCGAAGTATGAAGTCTAAGTATTTTTTAAAGAGACAGTACTTCGATTATTAAATGGTCGAATAGTCGAACGATTTTTACTTCGAATTGTTCGAATCATTCGATTTGATTGAATTCGATCGATTTTCACCAATTCAATGGTCGAAGTACCCAAAAAAATACTTCGAAATTCGAATTTTTTTTCATTCGAATTCTTAACTCGAGCTTAGTAAATCTGCTGCTAAAAGTCCTGAACATATTGCCTAATAAATCATGGAGCAATGAAAGATGTCTACATTTGCAGTATAATAATTGTGGCTATTGTGCACATTACAAAACCTTACAAATAGAAACTATTTTAGGAACGGTTTAACGTTGAGGCAATGTGATAAATACTGATCTCTTACTGTGTTTAAGGGTTGTAGATCAATGTAACTGAAATTATCTTTTAGAAAGGTCTTCTGGGCTAGAGTATATACAATAAACATATATATCGGCTATTTTAGATATGTTATAACGTTGAAGTCTGGCTATAAATGTGCTATAAATGTAGACGAATAAGGAAATATGTATAAAAGAATTATTTTGCTGTTAAAAGATTTTGTTCCTGAGTAGAATTTTGGAGAGGGACATTTGAACTACAGTATTTCAGTTTTCATGTCAGTAGGCATGTTCGAACTCTCTTTTTGGAGATTTTTGGTCAAATTAAACAAATTCTCCTCCTAATAAAAGAATATTGAAACTGAATGGGCAAAGTTTGGACAATTCTGTCTGTATAAAGCACACGAGAAGTATATGGATTGAGTATTTTAAAAGAAAGAATATTATAAGACAGTGGAACGGTTAATTAGTTTTACTGTATCAGCTTGAATGTTCTTTTTAACCTTAACCAACTACCAGCCCGACGGTTCTATTACTCTTTCTTTTCCTGACAAACACAAAGCTCGTTTGTGTGCAAGGCTGAATAATTGGTGCTAAGGTCTATTCTGACTGTATAATGGGTATGGGCACATGTCTGCGGTGCTTGGAAGGACTCTATTTACATTGGTAGTTTTTTTTTATTAAGGCTTAAAAGAACAATAGTTTATTCACACATATTTTAATACCAAAATAATCATTGCACAGGGCAGTTAAATAACAGGGGAGGGGGTTAAAATAATAGTGAGACGCAGAGAAGGATGGCTGTTCCCATTTACTAGCATTAAAGGTCAGGGGGTTATAAATAATGTTACTCTGTTCATGCGCTACTTAGAAAATGTTAGCCTTTCGAATCTTACGTTTACAATGGGATTTCTAAAGGAATGGTGTCACGTTATAAAATGATACTGTGACACTTTTTACTGCAGAGGGGAAAGCTTTGCAGTGAGCGGTTTCTATTTATTAATTGCTATTTATTTTTTAAGGAGGGCTGTCTGGGGTGGGGCAATGTCCGCTATAAGTGTCTTAAATGGGCAATATCCAGCTCAGCTCAACATAAGTTGAATTAAGTTGTTCAGTAGTATATTTTTCAATTAGAAATATCAATGTGTCTGGTTTTTTTTTTTCATTTTGTAGTAGTGCAGTACAGTGAAGTTGAAAGTAGATTTGTTCTGCAGCTTCCTTGGCTCTTTAGAGCAATTGAAGGAGGGAAAAAAAGGCAATTTATGAGATAATCAGTGACGCTAAAACAACCGCTTACATCATGCGCATCTCCTTGTCTGTAAGCCTGAGATACAGGTAGGGGAAGGGAAGGAGTTTATACCAATTTAAGCCCTGATTACAGTAACGTAGGAAGGGTAAAAAGGAAACAATAATCGGTTAATCGTTGAAAATAATGATTTTTTTGAAAACAATATTTTGCTCATGTTGAATACAGGTGTATATTGCCCCATTTAAATTAGGGATGAGTCCAATGGCTTTTTTTTATACTATTGCATCTCATGTAATTGCATTGTTTTTTTGTGTTGTAATTAAAATGCAAATAAACCAATAAATACCAGGCAAGATACTTATAAATCTGTTGCTCATTTGACTTATTATCAGCCATTTCTAACTTCTGTTAAAAGAAAAAAACAGCAGATATCAAGCTGTCAACGGGACTACAGGGGTTATTTATCAAATTTGTCTCAATATTTTCTGAAAAAAACTCCCGACCAAATCTGCATGGGTTTTTTTTCCGGCTTATTTATGAAAAAAGAAATTATTCATGAATGTTTTAGATAACATTTTCCCGAAAATTTCGTTTGCGGAAAAAAAAAATCCGAAAGAAACGTGAAGAATACTAGTTTTACGAATTTTTCAGAATTTCCACCCAAATACTGGTTTTTTTTTCAGATTTTTTTGCCCAGAAAGCTTCAGATTATTGCACAAAACCCAGCACAGATTGAAAAATCTTTGGGACATCTCCCATTGACTTGACCATGAAACTTCGGCAGGTCTGAGATGCCGGATTTTTGGATTCAGATTTTTTCCATCCTCAGGATATAATAAATTCTGAAAAATGTGGGTTTTTTTCATTTATACTAAAAAAACAAAATTTTTTTTGGATTTTCGGCATTCAGAGTTTAGTAAATAACCCCCTAACAGTTGCAGATCTTAAAGGGGTTGGTATAGAATGACCAGTTCTTAGCAACTTTCATTTTTCACTGTTGTTTAATTTTATCCTCTTTTTTTATATCTTTCCAGCTTTCAAACATCTTTAAGTCTACAATGTTATTGTTACTTTTTATTACTTCTCTTTCTATTCAGGCTTCTGTTATTTATCTTCCAGGTTCTTATTCAAACAGCTGCCTGGCTGCTAGAGTAGCAACCAGCTGAACAAAAAGCTAAATAATTCAAAAACCACAAGAAATAAAAAATGCCAATTGCAAATAGTCTTAGAATATGACTGTCATTCTAAAAGTTAATTTAAAGGTGAACCACCCCTTTAAAGGAATGCTGACATCATAATCAAAAGTTTTGTTCTCTTGAAAACATTGTTTAATATTATGTTAAAGTTGAGTTTGGGTTAATGCAACGGCTGCCCTGTTTTACTTGATGCCAGAGATTCTAGCTGTACTCTCATTATAAAACCGTTATCTGAAGGGCTCATTAATATTTTCCATGTTTACATGCCTTTGGAATGGTCAAGTGACTCATGGATCTTTATTTTTTGTGGAGTCAAAATTGGTCCAGCTTATAATAGATCTGCTTCTTGCAGATTCAGCTCATTTGGAAGAACTACACATTGATGCTCAATGTTGGGTTTTAAAAACAGAGGTTTTAAAAAAAATAAAAAATAAAATGAATTCAATCCATTTAATTTAATGACCGAAGAAGCTTGTGTTTGGCTGCATTGCGTCAGTAACAAAGCATTCAGGCCATGAAATACACTATCTATTTGTGATATGTCTAAAGCAACTGGACTTGCTGAGTAATCTTGAAATAATTTCTCTACTCATCCATCAAACTGAAGAAGCTGCACGGATGAATGGTGAAATGGTTTCAAGATTATTCAGCAAAGTTGCTTGACAGTATCCGGAACAGCGAGACCATAGAGAGTCATGAATGGACATTAGGGTACAGAGTGCCTTCCCATAATGCAGCATTTTTTTTCCATAACTGAATACAGATTTGGACACAAGGCAATATTTTCAGTGTCGAAATGACATCTACACCCATATCTGCATCTATTGATATCTCAGAGGTGCCAGTAGCTCTAGGTTTCCCACTTATCACTTGTACACAATTTGGGGCAGGAGACAGGACGGACACACACCACCCTATTAAAAAAAGAGAATTTCCTTGTTACTTTCTAAAGACTCACTTTCACTTACTCACTTTCAGATTGTATAGAGGTATAATTACCAAACAGTATTCTTCTTAGATAGGATAGCAGTAAAACCGCACACTCTCCAACTATTTCCCAGAATTAATTTTAATGAAATAAACGAAGTGCAACAATTATTAATAAAGTGCTAAGTGACAATCCAATCATACATAGTGCTGTAATTTCCAAATGTAATATGTTTCGCTAGAGCAAAAAACCTACACATATACATTTGTTTGCGTCCTTTTCTGTCCGATCAAAGACCTCAACGACTTCACCTCAAAGTTTCGAAAACAAATAGTTTTTGCGAACATTCGCAGTAGATGTTGTAAAATTTTGCAATCACAAAAACTTTTTTGCAACAAAATATTCAACTAAACTCCAACAGGTGTTAATGCTAAACCTTTGCTTAGCGAAAAATGCCCAATGTAATATCCGCCAGCGCCATATTAAATAATGTATGCAACTTTTAATTACACTCCCCTTATAGACTCTAATGGATATTAAAAAAAAATGTCAAGCGGTTCAAAAAATGTTGTGCATTTTGAAAACATTTCCCTATCACTAGATGGAAATTTGGCAAATTTTAGGGGGTTATTTACTAAACCTCAAATTTGGTTTTTAAAGTTTTTAGAGGAAAAAAAACCTAAAATTTTTCAAGATGTATTATATCCCAATATTTCCAAATTGAAAATATACCATCTCAAACCTGCAAAGGTCATGTAGAAGTCAATGGCAAATGTCCCTTTTAGAATTTGAAGATGTTGTTATTTGCACTGGATTTTGTCCGATAATACAAAAAAAAATGTGGGGTTTTAGAGAGATAACCCCAAAAATCCGAAAAATTCATATTATTCCAGTTTTTGCTCAATTTTATTGACTTTTCCTTGACCTGACTTTTTGAGTTATTTTATTGATAAATAAGATAAAATCATGGATGGGAGTTTGGTCGAGCTTGGTTTAATAAAAAGATGAGATACTGTAAATTTGAGTTTTAGTAAATTACCCCCTTTGTGTCTTGCATTTGCAAAACAATGTAAAGATTATAACGGTATTCTCTTAGATTCAGAAGAGGAGGTGATGGGTTTGATATCTAACATCAAGTGCACAAAACAGTTTTTTAGTCTCGAATCCTGAATGGCTTGCTTATTAGTGATGGGCGAATTTGCGCCGTTTCGCTTCGCCGAAAAATTTGCGAAACGGCTAAAAATTCGCGAAACGGCGCTGGCGTCTTGTTTTTGACGCCGGCGCCCGTTTTATCGACGCCGGCGCCCGTTTTTTCGACGCCGGCGCCCGTTTTTGACGCCGGCGTCCGTTTTTGACGCCGGCGTCCGTTTTTTAGGGGAAAAAATTTTTTTGACGCCGGCGGGCGTTTTGCGAATTTATTCGCTGGCGGCGAATCACGCAAATTGCCCGCGAATTCGCGCCTGGCGAATAAATTCGCCCATCACTATTGCTTATATGTACAGTATGGCCTATATTTTACTGTGCATTGGAAGTGTGGGTATGGACTTTATAAATGGGGTCCTTGGGACCACCCTTCCATCACCCACTTTCATTTAATTGTCACCTGAAAGCATACCGTGTTTTTTAAATATTTGCTTGTTAACTGGTACTTAGTGATTTCATTTGACTTGACTGGTGCTTAGTGATGTCATTTGACTTAAAGGGCATGTAAAGTCTAAAATAGAATAAGGCTAGAAATGCTGTATTTTGTATACTAAATATAAACATGAACTTTCTGCACCACAAGCCTAATCAAACAAATTATTTATGCTTTCAAAGTTGGCTACAGGGAGTCACCATCTTGTAACTTTGTTAAACATCTTTGCAAGACTAAGACTGTGCACATGCTCAGTGTGGTCTGGGCTGCTTAGGGATCGTCATAAACAAAGCTGCTTGAGTTCTGCATGGCTGGGAAGTAAGGCGGGGGCTCCCCCTGCTGTTCATAAGTATGATTGTTTCCCTGCTCAGCAGTTAGGGACCATCTGACAATTCCTATCCACAGCACTAAATGAAGGGAGAATTTCACTGCATACAGTCAGGTTTCTTATAAAAACGGTACACATTTTTTAATTAAAGTATATTGGAGATAGGTTTCTTTTTCATTAAAGAAAGTAAAAATGGGATTTAATTTTTTTGCCTTTACATGCCCTTTAATGAAAATATATTCATATAATATCATTGTTCATATTATTCTGTGCAGTTTGTTGCAGGGAGCAGAAATATAAACATAATACATTTTACATTCAACAATAAGGGGCACATTTACTAAGGGTTGAATATCGAGGGTTAATAAACCCTCGAATTCGACCCTCAAGGTAAAATTCGATATTCGAATTCATAGGATTTACCGCAAATCCTACAATCGAACGATCGAAGGAAAAACAATGAAATCCGTCGAATCGAATGATTCGAAGGATTTTAATCCATCGATTGAAGAATTTTCCTTCGATCAAAAAAACCTTAGAAAAGCAATGAGGAAGGTCCCCATAGGCTAACATTGTACCTCGGTAGGTTTAAACTACTGAAGTAGGTAGTCAAAGTTTTTTTTAAAGAGACAGTACTTCGACTATCGAATGGTCGAATAGTCGAACGATTTTTAGTTCAAATCGTTCAAATCGAAGTCGTAGTCGAAGGTCTTAGTAGCCTATTCGATGGTCGAAGTACCCAAAAAAATAATTTGAAATTCGAAGTTTTTTTACTTCGAATCCTTCACTTGAGCTTTGTAAATGTGCCCCTTAAGTTAATAGAAACCACAGCAACCTGTAAGAGATAATCTGATCGCATCCCTCCTAAGTAAATCTTAATGAGAAAGCCCACGCTTTTAATTGCCAGGTATTTTCACAGAATCGTCCCCATTAATCACTGAATTGATTATATTTCTCCTTTTTTTCTAGGACATTTTCATCTATTTTTAAACAGATCCCTGAAGGGATGTGTGTGGGTTCCTTCATTATATTAAAACCATTTTTTTTTCCTAAATCTAATTGATAGATTTGTGATTCATTCTGACATATTTTCATCTGGAACAGGCACACAGACTCATAGGAGACATTTCTCAACAAATTTGAAAGCGTATCTCTACATTCTGACGCACGGTAGAGTCTGACCTTTTAGCTTATGAAATATGAAGTATTGGATAGCATTTAAAATATTTTTTTATGTTTTATGGGATTTTAAAAATAAAATGAACTTAGTATAATATATATCATAGTATTATACATGATATTATAATATTATTATACACAAGAGCAATTAATTTTTCGGCGAAACACGAAAATTCGTGTTCATCACTAATAATAAATCTCGGAAAATTTGATTTTTTTTTCTGTAGAATTGTAGTCTTCTAGTGAAACCCCCCCCCTTGTGTCCCTTATCTGGAAACTCAGGTCCCAAGAATCCTGGATAACAGATCCCATACCTGTATTTGCTGGTAATGGATAGAGAAGTGGATGATTTGAAGTTAGTGTATGCTTTATACTGTATTTATAGAAGTGTTTAAAATCTTCTGATCCATGGGTTAAAAATGTAGACATAAGAAGAAAAAAAAAAGTATTGTGAATGTGCAGCAAATGGGAAATCTGTGAGTGTTCTGTTAATTAGAGTTATATTTGCTCCCTCAACAGAAAAACCATCAAACACTAGATTGGACAACTGACCTTTAAAACTGAAGTGGACATTTAAATCTCCTTAACATTTTCCTTAAAGCCGATGACAAAATGTAGTAAAAATAAAAGGAAGGAAACCAAACATGTTTTAAAGGTTAGGGGATTTTCATGTTGGAGTTCGGCATTGGGCAATTTGCACAAGTCGTTTCCTAAATCTGTAAACTGAAGTTTTGTTGGAAAACTCATTAGAAAAGCTTTTAGAGATATCACAAACATGGAAAGAAAGCGTGTGCATGTGAACCCTAATGTGTTTGCTGATATAAAGATGCACCATATAAAAAAATCAGATATCTGAAAACTGTTTTACATGTAAATTACATAGTTACTTAGTTCATTTTTAAAAAAAGACCAGCCCATAAAGTTCAACCCCTCCTAACGAACCCAAGTGCACTTATATATACGTACACACACTCGTACCTATCTGTACACTTACATATATAACTATATATAAAGGTATTGGACCTGTTTTCCAGAATGCTCGGGACCTGGGGCTTTCCGGATAACGGATCTTTCTGGAATTTTGATCTTCGTGACTTAAGTCTAATAGAAAATCAAGTAAACATGAAATAAACCCAATAGGCTGGTTTTGCTTCCAATAAGGATTAATTATATCTTAGTTGGGATCAAGTACAAGCTACTGTTTTATTATTACAGAGAAAAAGGAAATCATTTTTAAAAATTTGTATTACTTGGACAAAATGGAGTCTATGAGAGAGGGCCGTTCCGTAGTTTGGAGCTTTCTGGATAACAGGCTTTTGGATAACGGATCCCATACCTGTATCTAATATCTATACTATACTGCAGATCTTAAAGGGATCCTGTCATCGGAAAACATGTTTTTTTCAATAGTGCTACTCCAGCAGAATTCTTCACTGAAATCCATTTCTCAAAAGAGCAAACAGATTTTTTTATATTCAATTTTGAAATCTGACATGGGGCTAGACATTTTGTCAATTTCCCAGCTGCCCCATGTCATGTGACTTGTGCCTGCACTTTAGGAGAGAAATGCTTTCTGGCAGGCTGCTGTTTTTCCTTCTCAATGTAACTGAATGTGTCTCAGTGGGACATGGGTTTTTACTATTGAGTGTTGTTCTTAGATCTACCAGGCAGCTGTTATCTTGTGTTAGGGAGCTGCTATCTGGTTACCTTCCCATTGTTCTTTTGTTTGGCTGCTGGGGGGGGGGAAAGGGAGGGGGGTGATATCACTCCCAACTTGCAGTACAGCAGTAAAGAGTGATTGAAGTTTATCAGAGCACAAGTCACATGACTTGGGGCAGCTGGGAAACTGACAATATGTCTAGCCCCATGTCAGATTTCAAAATTGAATATAAAAAAATCTGTTTGCTCTTTTGAAAAATTGATTTCAGTGCAGAATTCTGCTGGAGCAGCACTATTAACTGATTCATTTTGAAAAAAATCTTGTTTCCTGTGACAGTATCCCTTTAAGATCATAGCAGCCTTCTTGAATATTATGCTTGTTCAAGAAAGCATCCAAACCACTCTTAAAGGCATTGAGTTAAATGTAGAGAATGAAATTCTGAGACAATTTGCATTTGGTTTTCATTTTTTATCATTTGTGGTTTTTGAGTTATTTAGCTTTTTATTCAGTCTCATCTCCTGTTTGCAATTTCAGCAGTCTGGTTGCTAGGGATCAGATAACCACCTTAATTACTTATGAAATCAATCCAATAGGCTGGTTTTGCTTCCAATAAGGAATAATTATATCTAAGTTTGGATCAAGTACAAGCTACTGTTTTAGTATTACAGTGGAAAAAGGAAATCATTTTTACAAATTTGAATTATTTATATAAAATGGAGTCTAAGGGAGACAAGCTTTCCGTAATTCAGAGCTTTCTGGATAACGGATTTCTGGATAATGGATCCTATACCTGTACATGATTAGACATAGCACAATACTTATCTGTACATGATGAGGCCCAATAACTAACAACTGAATTTCCATCTCTAAAAATTTGTGGTCTTTCCTTTTGTTTTTTTTAACAGCTCTAAAATTTGATATTTGTTAAGTGTAAAACACACAAAAGCCTTTAGTACAAAACTTTGCCTGGTAAAAGTTGTTGAGGTCCTATAGAAGTCAGCTACGCTCATCCTATTGCATCGTTTTAAATCAACTTGGACTTTTAGAGGTGTTGTGATTTTTTTTCACTACGAATTGTCCGACAAACTCAAAGGTTTAAAGGTATTCGGATTTTTCTTTTTTTTCCATTCGTACTTTTTTTATTCGGATCTTTTAATACATCTCATGATATTTGTGGATTTAGAGAAAGAGAGTTAAGTTGTGGTTTCAGGAAAATGATTAAATCTGACCTTGATGATTAAATCTGACCTTTGATAAATAGGCCTCAACATTCCATGTGTCTTGCTCTGCTACGTCAGTAGTAAATATCTTAAAGGAGATGGAAAGGCTAAAATTAAGTAAGTTTTATCAGAAAGGTCTATATAATTACACCAGTAAACCCTCAAAATAATGCTGATCTGAGTCCTCTGTCAAAAGAAACACCACATTTCTTTCCTTCTTTAGTGTACACATGGGCTTCTGTATCAGACTTCCTGTTTCCATCTTAAACCTCCAGGGCTAGGGCTTGAGCATGCTCAGTTTGCTCCTCTCCCCCTCCCTGCTGTAATCTGAGCCCAGAGCTATGAGTGAGCAGGGAAACTCAGGCAGGAAGTGATGTCACACCAAGAAAATATGGCAGCTGCTATCCTAAACAAACCGAGAGAGCTTCTAGAGCTGTTTACTCCGGTATGGTAAAGCATTCCACCAAATAAATAGTGTTATAGCTTGCACTATTGTGGCTAATCTATTGGGAATAAACTGCTTTGCTAGCTTTCCTTCTCCTTTAATGCACAAAGGGTACAACATGTGGGTTAAAGCAGTTTGGGGACAACAAAAGGGCTTCAGACTAAGGTGGCGCATTCATTTTACAAGCTACGGCTCCCTCCATAGTAACTTACTTAGAAAAGCATGGCATATCTTTATAGTTTATATTTAATTGCACAAATATTTTCAAAGCAATAATTTAGTGACATGCATTAAGATCACTAACCATTTGCACAACACACGGATTGAGCAGGTGGTTAGGATGTTTGCTTTCCCTCGAGTTCACCAAAGACCGCTTCTCCAGACAGTAACCATTTCGATTCTGGATGAGGCACTTAGTATCAATAGGTTTCACTGTGAAGCTCTGCAATATTGGAATACACTCCTGTAAATTTGTTCCATCAACAAGTGCTCTTAAGCCGCTCTAAAATAAAGAACAAAGTGTTCCATTTATGGCAGAGGAAAAACATCTTTTTTTCAGTTCCTGCCTTAGTTTTTCAGCCTGCCAAATTATACAAGACAGAAGATGACTTCTTCCCTACTACTTCAGGTACACATTCTTCTTGTGAGCCCGTCTGAAGAGATGGCTTTGTCATTTACTGTCGTTTTTTTTTCGCCATGCAAAAACCCTAAATCTCCATTCTCATGTAGGAGAGACCTAATACAGTATCTCTATGCATATACAGGTACAGATGGATGATTGGTTATATTCTTTTGGATTATTCATTTAATGTAAGGAATATACAGATTTCTCCCCTCCAAGCTTGACTACATCTCTGGCCTTCAAGCTCCTTCTGTTCTTCTACAAGTTCTGCTGTTCTGCTTGTACTGGAACATTTAGGTTGTAATAAACTGGAGGTCCACATGATCTTGCAGGTGATCACTGGAATATCTTTATTTTTAATCATGAACATGGCTTCTCCAGTAACAATTATCCGCACAAGTTCTAATAAGATATAGTTATATTCATCAATCCAATACAGGGATTCCCAGGCTGCTTTGACGTGCTCGCAATTACCAGGCTCCTGCCTCTCCTTTAAAGGAACAGTTCAGTATAAAAATAAAAACTGGGTAAATAGATAGGCTGTGCAAAATAAAAAATGTTTCTAATATAGTTAGTTAGACAAAAATGTAATGTATAAAGGCTGGAGTGAGTGGATGTCTAACATAACAGAACACTACTTCCTGCTTTTCAGCTCTGTTACTCTTGAGTTAGTCAGTGACTATAAACCCGCAAACTCGAATTGAATTCAAACCGAGTTCGAAATTGATTTGATTCAAGTTTTTTCTCTGAAAAAAACTTGATTTTCAGGAAGGCTTCAAACAACTCCAAAATGATCCCCGGATCCCCCATAGGCTAAAACAGCAATTCGGCAGGTATAATTCAAATTTTTGAACGGCCGAATTTGTATAAAATTATAAATTATAAAAACTCAAATCTAATTTTAACTATTCCCTACTCAAATTCCACTTAAAAACCTTGAAAAGTCTAATTTTCACTTTGACTCTTGATAAATCTGCCCCTTAATGTACATAAGGGGGCCGATTCACTAAGCTCGAGTGAAGGATTCGAATGAAAAATACTTCGAATTTCGAAGTATTTTTTGGGTACTTCGACCATCGAATGGGCTACTTCGACCTTCGACTACGACCTTCGACTTCGATTCGAACAATTCGAACGAAAAATCGTTCGACTATTCGACCATTCGATAGTCTAAGTACTTTCCCTTTAAAAAAAACTTCGACCCCCTACTTCGGCAGATAAAACCTACCGAAGTCAATGTTAGCCTATGGGGAAGGTCCCCATAGGCTTGCTAAACTTTTTTTGATCGAAGGATTTTCCTTCGATCGTTGGATTAAAATCCTTCGAATCGTTCGATTCAAAGGATTTAATCGTTCGATCGAACGAAAAATCCTTCGATCGAACGAACGAACGTTTAGCGCTAAATCCTTCGACTTCGATATTCGAAGTCGAAGGATTTCAATTCGAGGGTCGAATTTCGAAGTATTTTTAACTTCGAAATTCGACCCTTAGTGAATCTGCCCCTAATATTTGGAAGAATGCCATTTTAAAACATTAGGTGGCCACCAATAATATAGTTATGGTAAGATCGAAAACCTTGGATCTCATTGGTGCTTGTGTCGTACCATCCATTGATTTTCAGTGAAACATTACTCCCCTGATCATGAATAGCTGGTATGCTTGTTAGGATTTATTGAGCAATAACGTATGTACTAAACATCTTACTCACAAGAAAGGAGGCATTTTCTTGTTGTCAGACATGTTTATGGCTTTTCAGAATTCATAGTTGGTCAATATAATGTTCCTTTAATGTAATTATTATATAAAGAGGAGGATATTTATATCTAGTGACAATAATTCATTCATTTTACTCTTGGGACCAATGGGATCTTCCCATGTGAGGCCAGCATATAGATGGTAGTCTTGATTGCTGCTTTGAGTCTAATGATCTCCTTGGGAGAAATGCACCACATGCAGTAAATCATTTCCGTTAGCTAAAAACTAGTTGAAAAAGGTAAGGAGCAGCACAGAATACACTATAACAGACTAACCCACTTTGTTTAGAATAAAATAATCGTTCCTGGAAGAATCCATGTACAATCCATATTGTGTGCAAGCCAGCCCTAATAGCTAATGTGATTTGGTTTAATCTTCTCGTTTCTCCATGTCTATTAATCATCCTGAGATGAACCAAAAATCCAAAAAAAAGAGTATTTGTTTTAAACACAATTTGCTACATATGCAAATCATTGACATATGAAATTAAATGAAGTCCTTGGGCTGCCAAGAATTTTGTGCAGAGCAGCAGCATTTTAATCTGTGGGAGTTTGCTTCTTGGCAAATTTCTGTTTTACTACAATATATTTAATACAAAATTTCCCACAAACCGTACAGTTCAGGGTAGCATTTTTATACAATAAATCATGCTAAAATGGGGGAATTTTATTTAAAAAAAACCTTGCATTTCCCACAGCATTATTAGTGTGAAGATGTTACACCATGAATTTGAAAACTAGGGTATGGAAAAGTATATCTAATGCATTGTAAGAATGATAATAATACAAAACCACGGACTTGATGATGCTAAATATTAAAGTATGAGCTATGAAAGGGGGAAAACTCATTTTTGATAAAAAATAAACAGCAACAGTATGCTTGTAATATCACTTTAGAATACAGATAATGATAACTACTTTCTCTGATTAGTCTTAAAGTCGAGGCAATATATATGGGAGGTTTAGAGCATTGGTGAGGCTGAAGCAGGTATTCCTATAAGAAAAGAAGTAACCGATAATCTGAGGCAGCTGCCTAGGGTGCGATAATAAGGGGGCGATGGGCAGCTACCATTAAAACTGTCTTCTGCCTACCCCTAGTCCGCACCTCTCAGTCTTACTTTTTACCTCTTGACACCCTCCCCTCTCTTGACGCTCTCCCTCCCCTCCGTTGCTGTCCCCTACCTCCCTCCGTCTCTTCACTCTCTGTCGCTCGCGAACACACGCACAGGGGGTGGGGCTTGCCGACTGGTGCCAGTCAGGGGTGGGGCTTGCCAGTCAGGGGCGGGGCTTGCCGGCCGGGTTGCCTAGAGCGTCCGGCCAGCCTGACCTGGCTCTGTTTGTGAGTTCAAAATCCACGGAGCTCGTGTTAAATAAACTTGGTCTTGCACCTCAAGCGGTCTCCGGAAACTGAATTTCCACAACATATAAAAACAGTTCAGTGTGAAAATAAAAACTGGGTAAATAGATAGGCTGTGCAAAATAAAAAATGTTTCTAATATAGTTAGTTAGCCAAAAATGTAATATATAAAGGATGGAGTGATTGATGTCTAATATAATAGCCAGAACACTGGGGGCCACATGGGACATAACTGTTCAGTGAGTTTGTAATTGATCCTCAGCATTCAGCTCAGATTCAAAAGCAACAGATATGACACATGTGGCCCCCCCCTCAAGTATCTGATTGGTTACTGTCTGGTAACTAATCAGTGGAAACTAAGCGAGCTGAAAAGCAGGAAGTAGTGTTCTGGCTATTAGATTAGACATCCAGTCACTCCAGCCTTTATACATTACATTTTTGGCTAACTAACTATATTAGAAAAAATTTTTGTTTTTGCACAGTCCATCTATTTACCCAGTTTTTATTCTTACACTGAACAATTGCTTTAATAAGAAAAGATATATAAAGACGTTATGGGAATTTTGTTCAAAGGGCTATGCATTTGCAAATTAGAAGTATCTATTGGTCTACTATTACTGAAATCTATAATTGTTTCTTTGAAGTCATAACGCAGAGAACATACAAACAGGCTGTGAGTATTATTATGTATTATTATGAGTATTTTTATGTATTATTATGAGGATTATTATGAACTAGATTTAACGTTCCCTGCCAATCTGAATTTCCAGATACAGTTGCAAGAAGCACTGAGCAGCAATAGGATCAAACATTTCCCAGCTCAGTAAGCCACTAGCTTTCTACCTAATAAGACTTCTATTTCCAGAGTTCTTTTAAAGCTCTGAATACATCTTGATAAGTGCCTTTTACAGTTGATTTGCTTATTTCTGGCAGTGGCAGCAGCTGGCAGATTTTGGCCTGCAGAACTGTAATTAAAAAGACAAAAACACAAGAAGGAGGGAGGAGGAAAAAAAGAAGAATTTGAGAAGAATATTAACACATTAGTTTTTCTACTGTTGCGGGGAATATTGTTGCAGTTGTAAAGCCATTTTACGTCATCCAGAATTTTAACTAACAGAAATGCACCAAATTCATATTTTTTATTAGCCAAATACTGAATTATCTCCAAAATTAGTAAAAAAAAGTAAAAACTGTGTTTTGTATATTAAATCCTGGAATTTGCATCATCTGATTCATTTTCTTCACATGATTTTAAGGATTCAGATTCTTGGAAGAAATGCTTGAATTTGACAACACAGAATCCTGGTTTTGTCTCCTCCCTGACAACTAGATCCTTTCTAGTTATATTTGCTTTATCGAGAATGTGGAAATAGCTGAATGGTTGGATAAAATAAGTATGTGCTTTGATTTAGAGTGACATAAAATAAGGAAACGTTTATCTGGTTATTCCACTGGGAATATATTTCCTATCAAACTTTTATATTGATCTTGATTTCGCTGCAAACAATATTTGGACATACGTAAATATGCAGAAAGGCACCACACAAATGCATTTATTTTTCTAAATCGTTGAGCTGTGGGTTTGAAATCAGTAGGACCTTTTCAAACCACAGGGATAAAAATGCTTGTCTGTGCCAGCAGCTGTTTCCCATACACTTGAGTGACAGATGTGATGCCTGTGGCAGTCAAAGGGCTATGCACTGCACATACCTCCTTCATACAAAAGTCAGACTTTCCAGGCCATAAATGTCTGCAGAGCTGGGCCAAAAAAGTACAGGTGCCCAAGGCAAGGGTGCCTGCCCCTGACCTGCTTGCTCCCTCACCCCACCAACTGACCTGCTTACCAACAACACCTCACCCCCCCAAACTTGCCTCCAAACTATGCTACCAGTGGCATAACTATAGAGGAGGCAGAAGGAGGCCCAGGATACAGGGGGTCTGGACTGCAAAGTCTGCTTCCTCTATAGTTGTAGAAATCCCCAGTCGTTCATAGGTAAGACAGGCGCATAGAGGTTCCTGTGTGTGTCAGGCCCCACCAAAGAGGCTTGTATAAGAACCCATTCCTGACCACATCGGGGGGGGGGTGCCACATACTTAAACCACTGCATGCTACTCACTTACACCACTTTCTTCTCTCTCTCTGGCTCTGCTTACTCACACATTGATGAGCTGGTTGCTCAATACTAACAGTGCCAGAGAGTAGGCAGCAGATGTCTGTGTCTAAGGCCCTTGCACTCCCCAGTCATTCCTCTAGTCTGCCTACCCAGTCTGGGCTTGAATTGATTGATGATCAAAGATAATGGAGGGCACTCCAAACTAAATAAGATTACCGATATCTAATTTTTAAAGTGCTCAGATCAAATAATCCCCCCAATAATTACAAGATCCAAATCACACCTATAAACAATTTTTGCACACTGATCAAGCACAAAAAGGCAGTTGGTACTGCAATTAACAATTATATATAAAAGATTTATATGTAACAAACATTACAATATATGTCAGTACATAATGACAATGTTCATCAAGGTCATAAAAATACACACCACCCAGCAATAAACAGCATACTAGTAGGAAAGCAGATACTCTGAATGAGAGAATTACTCCAACATTTCAGCAGGAAAGCGTTTGTCAAGGGAACTCTAGTTGCAGAATATATACCCTGTTTGTTGCCAAACTACAATCCACGTGCATTCTCATGTGCTGCATTCATCACTTCTGTGGATGTTACGTCTGCCTCTGCGGCATTGTGATCCTCCAGCTATACATACAGTATGCACAACTCTGCTCAAAGTTTACTACAGTTGCAGCAACTGTGCATATGTGTAGTTGGAGGAATCTCAACGACACAGAGACGGACGATCATTCTATGTTTACTTAAGTGCCTGATGGCAAGACAGACAATGGGGTAAATTTATCAAAGAGTGAAGTTCCGCCACTAGAGTGAAATTCCGTAGCTCTCCATTAATTTCTATGGGATTTTGAAAGGCGTATTTATCAATGGGTGAAAGTGAAATTTCACCCTTTGATAAATACGCCTTTAAAAACCCCATAGAAATGAATGGGAAGTGGCGGAATTTCACTCTTGTGGCGGAACTTCTCTATTAACTTCACTCTTTGATAAATTTACCCCAATGTGTTTCTTGTTGAAGCTAAATGGAAACTGACCCATCAGAGTGGTGGTTTGGAAGCTAAAGTACTCCATGAGAGGACCACATTAATCACAAATGCCATGTGCACATTGCTTTTTGTCCAAGAGAGCAATCAATTTTATTGCTAGTCTTGAATATTTGAAGGCTCATTATGTATGCAGTCATAAGTACAGTTGCACTACAAAGGAGGCAATAATTGCACTACTTGATGCTCTTCATGGTACACTTCCACGTATTTGCACTAAGGGCTATTGTAGCTGCCCAGCCCGATGAATGCTGTACAGCTGTTGGCAATATGAACCTCTGAACGTATTGAGAATTCGAGGGTTCCTTCAGTGTTCTGTGTCAATAAGTTCAGAAGCATTAATCATAAAGAATTTCTGTCAAAAGCCATTTAGATCCCAAGCTACAGGAATGATGCCACTTTTGACTGCAACTTGTGTCTGATTTGATTAAATGCACACTTGTTTGTGTGCCTGATGCAACAGACGCAATTGCACTGGAATAATAGAAAAATGGTTGCATTGTGGGTCATAAAATTGCACTTTGCACCTAATTGCATTGGTCAATGAACCCTTTGGTCCTTTTAATAGGAAACCCCTCCTTTTTATGCCTTTGCAGCCGGTACTCATTAATGCTTGTAGCGCTTAAGATGCCATGACTGCCACGACTAGTAAAGCTCGTACGGAATATAAATATGCTAAATTAAAAATAGCTTAACTTTTGTTAACAAAATATACATTTATCAACTTCAGCCGGGAATACAAACGCAACTTTGGGTGGCGCAGTTAGCAGTTTAATGGATTGTGAAATGAATTGATGTTTAAATTGAAAAAATAAACAGCTAAAACCTATGCTAATTAATTCCACAGCTTTTGGAAAGTACACGGAAATTTTTCTTTAGATTTTGAGATATTTCTGTCTTTTTTTTCATGCCAGGAGCGGGCTGAGGATTGTCAGTAATAAACACAGTGCCGTCATTATAGCCCGTCATTTAGATAGAACTGATCCATCATGTACAGGTAGTATCTAAAATATATCTCCATTGTAATTAGTACACATACAAAATTCCCCCCATAGACTTCAACTGAAATTTGACAACAGTTTCTCATTATTAGAATTTGGCCCAAAATGTTTAATATGTGTCTTGCTTAAAAAAGTGGCACACAATTCCAATTCGAAGTTAACACTAAGGGGCCGATTCACTAACTTCGAGTGAAGGATTCGAAGTAAAAAAACTTCGAATTTCGAAGTGTTTTTTGGGCTACTTCGACCATCGAATGGGCTACTACGACCTTCGACTACGACTTAGAATCGAACTATTCGAACTAAAAGTCGTTCGACCATTCGATAGTCGAAGTACTGTCTCTTTAAGAAAAAACTTCGACCCCCTAGTTCGCCATCAAAAAGCTACCGAACTCAATGTTAGCCTATGGGGAAGGTCCCCATAGGCTTAGCTATCTTTTTTTGATCGAAGGATATTCCTTCGATCGTTGGATTAAAATCCTTCAAATCGTTCGATTCGAAGGATTTTATCGTTCAATCGAAGGAATAATCCTTTGATCGGTCGATCGCACTATATGCGCTAAAATCCTTCGACTTCGATATTCGAAGTCGAAGGATTTTAATTCCCAGTTGAATATCGAGGGTTAATTAACCCTCGATATTCGACCCTTTGTGAATCGGCCCCTAAAAGAATCATGTTTGTCCCTGACAATTCTAAGTGAATTTGGAGAAGCCACACACCTCGTAAAACTCTTTTTCCTGGCGCCCAGTGACAGAGGAATCGGCCACCTCCCATTCCAAGGTAAGAAGAAATTTACTGGTACACAGGAGTTGCAACAGCAGGGCAAGCCCTTGCGATTTATTCGTGCAATGGTGCAACATTTCGGGGACACGCCCCATGATTGACGAGGGGGCGTGTCCCTGAAACGTTGCACCACTGCACTAATAAATCGCAAGCGTTTGCCCTGTCGTTGCAACTCCTGAATGCCAGTGAATTTCTTCTTACCTGACAATTCTAAGCCAGTGAGACTTAGACAGGACAGAGGACAATGCGCTGGATACAGAAATATAACAGGTAGTGATGAGAGAAATTTCTCGCAAGGCACAATTCTGCATGATCTGCAGATATTTATGTGAAACAGTGGCAAAATAGTCATGGTTCAAATTCTCACTATGAAAAAAAAAACATGACAAAAAAGTCCCTGTTGGCCACAATGTATTTTGCGCTGAAATCTCGTGGTGTAAATTCACCCATTTACTTTAATGTATTTTTCACAAAAAATTTGGTGAAAAACACCCATTGACTTTATATTTTGTGGGTAAAGACATGGCATATGCAGACAGCACAAGTGGAACTTCCAAGACATTAGGGGCAGGGGCGTAACTACTGAGGAAGCAGACCCTGCAGCCCAAGAAGTATAGGGCCCCATGAGGCCCTTATTCATATACAAATAAATATTGGTAAAACAGGTCAAACTCTAAACAATTGGGGGGCCTGAAAACATTGTTGGCTGTGGGGTAATATCTAGTTATGCCGCTGATTTGCAAAATCCAGGCACGATGCACAGTGTACTTTGCACTTTGCACTTTACATCTGTCAGGAGCGCAGTGAGGCACATCTGTCCACTGCAACTCCTCTTCCAAGATGGCGGCGCCCATGGTCGATGCGTGGGTTCTGGCGTCGGCTCGCCAACGTCATTGCACAAACGCTTGATGTCATGACACCGCCTTTTGGCGCTAAATTTGAAATAAAAGGACACCAAAGACACCAATTCAATGCCGAATATAGATTTTGTTTCTGCATTCCTGGGTGTTCCTGGACTTTGACCTTGATTATTGCTCCTATTCTGCCTTCCTATTGAACTACCGCCTGGATTCTGACTACGATTATTCCTGATCCCTAATGGTTACCGCAAACTTGGACATTGCCCTAGTGCTTCCTCCTTGGTCCGGACTTCTCCGTTACTGGAGCCGTGAGGCTCCTGACTGTATTCTGCCCTGTAGGTTTGCCCTATGAATACAGCATAGCTTGCATTCAGCAGCACTGTACGCATGAAGAGGCAGGGGGATGGCAAGTAGACACAATCACAATCAGTAAATCACCCCAATTACATATTAAACCACAGGGAATGCAGAATAATTAGGGGGTTCAGATTTGATAGGCATCCTTCATCCAGTGATTCTAGTACAAAACATTGGGCTCACAGAATGAAAAATGCACCATCCCAAAGTAATTTTCTTCTCAGTACAATGCCCCCATACTTTTCCGTTGCCCCAGTATCCCTAGCATGCTTGGATCCATCTCTAGTCTTGGGTTTTCCACCTATTACTGGTCCACAACCCTCTGCATAGCTCTCTCCAGTTAATAATGAATGACTTTGGGGGGGGGTCTAAGAATTCTACATCCACCTTATCTGGAGAACCAAACATCTCTCTTTAAATGTATCGGCCCCCTTTTTATGATACTCAAAAGCCGCACACAACTAGTATTCAGCACCTCACTGTAAACATCTTGCTATTGGGTGCACATCCCACTGAGAGAAAGAATAAAATTCTTTGTATGCAGATTACCCTGTGAGCCCCCCTGACTTGGATGGATTCTGTTCTCAAGCTTGCCTTGGTCACTAGCACCCTGGACTTGAGGGCAGAGCCACATGTTTGGCTGTAAGATTAGTTCTTTGTTTTTCTGTGCTGTGTAGTGATATTTCTATGCTCTCCCACCGGTAACTCCCTTTCTACAAGTCTATAAGAACCCTGTCATCTCTTCAGGGTTCTGACTTTTTGTGAGTTCAGAATCCACAAAGCTTGTGCCAAATAAACTTTGCCTTTTACGTCAAGTGGTCTCCAATAACACCCCTCAAGGACAGCACCCCCTGTTCTATACAGAAAATGAATGGCTTTATTTATAATTGCACAGACCACAAATAGCAAAGTGTAAGGTGCTTAAAGTCCAACCAGCAAACAACTAGCAGTCAGCACTCACTAAGAACACATTGCAATCGGCCTACGTCCCACTGTAGACACCAGTCACAGGTATACAGTATCCATTTGAACAGCTCTCCATGGCTATTTAGATACCTGCAATTAAAATGCCTCTATTTATAATGACATAGACCACAAATATCAAAGTTGCAGGCCCATATTTGCCTAATCAGCACCTGATTGGAACACGTGTGCGTGGTCACCAGGCACAAGTATACAGATTCCAACCCTCTCGGACAGCACTGCGCAACCCTTTAAAAGCCTAATTGATATTTGAACACACCATAATCAGGTCCGCGTCGACCTAAAAGCAGTGATATTTAAAAGCCATCAGAAATATTTGATATTTTAGATACTTTTATACAATTCACAGCTGGTTCACAGAAATGTAAGTGCCTATTCCAAAAAGGGTTGCTTAAATGTAAGGAATTATCATCTTTCTACATTATCTATATTATTTGCTATTATGCTATCATCCTGTAAAACATCCGCGATTATTACCCATTATGTGCCCATTTGTTAGTCTACAACATATTACAAAAATAGTTCTTCAGCATTGAAATAATCCTCCAAATGATTTGTGGTAAGGAAAATGTGTTTAATTTCTAAAAATGACAGATGTTAAAAAGCACCAGAAAAAAAGAAAAAAAAACCGAATGGGCCATCTGGATGAGCTGTCACTGTCGCAGATGGAAAATTGCTGCTTAATATTATCTGCGAGCTGAAGAGCGTAACTCCCATACAGGCGTTCAATTACAGAACGTTAAATATCAAGTTTAAATATTGTAGGCAACAAAAGGGAAAGGACACATTTGAATTGATGTAAAAGATAACAGTGGCAGAAGGGAAAATTGTGCTCATTGCTACACACAATTTAAAATGACAAAGTGGGTTCAATGAAGGAGTAATATCAGATCAATGCAAAAAGCAGTAGAAAGGTGGGGAACTGCAATAAGCAGCAGGTTACTACTTCTATAGAAATTAATAGCTAATACTAGTGCTTGCGTTTATTGGGTGGCTTTCAAACATAGGGGCAGATTCACTAAAGGGTGAATTGTAGTCAATGCCCATTTTACTCCACTTCGCCAGGCACAAATTTGTTACTTCTACGCTAATTCGAAAAAATCCAAGGTTGCGTCCTGGGTGCTGAACGCCGGAGATTTTTTGCTAAATTTGTATACACTTCTTTTTAAGAGATGTTAGTGTAAATGCTTGAAGTGGCTTCTTTTTATTACAAATGTCCAAGGGAGCTTAATAAAGACATAAAAGCTCCTCTAATGCCCTAGACATGAGCTCACCTGAAAATATATGGGGCAGGCCCATCATATGTGTTAAAAAAAATGTACAAAAATCTTTAATAGTTCGGACTTTTGAAGGCAATCCCGCTTTAAAAATAGAAAAGTCGCCCACGTTTTTTACATTTTTTATGACTTTCCGGGGTACAGGATATGATGTCACTGACATCAGATTGAGGATGATGTA
Source organism: Xenopus laevis (assembly GCF_017654675.1). Classification (NCBI taxonomy): domain Eukaryota; kingdom Metazoa; phylum Chordata; class Amphibia; order Anura; family Pipidae; genus Xenopus; species Xenopus laevis. The sequence continues at coordinate 135,373,886 of NC_054381.1, read as the reverse complement.
GCTTTTTCTTAGCAGTTCGCCTGGTGGCGAAGAAAACTCTGGCGAAAGAAGTAACGTTCAGTAAAATCCACAATTTAGTGCATTTGCGGAGCAATGTCCATTAGCCAGTGCAAACGTAGCTAACGATGGTCTCTTTCGCTAGCGAATTGTCGTCTGTGCCTGTTAGTGAATTGCCGATGTCCCTTTGGATGGGATTTCTGGCATAAAGTCGCTAGCATTAGCCACTTCATCCTTTAGTAAATCTGCCCCACTGAAAGGATATAGGGTTCATATTCTAATGCGCAGGTGCAAGTGCTGGAATGTTAAGGGGCATAGAATTGCTTACCAACTGCAAGCATGTTGAGCTGTGCGCATTGTGCCAGACTGAGAAATACAGAGCAAGGCATACAGTAGCACTATACCGGTATGGGAACTGTTATCCAGAATGCTCACAACTTTTTGCATATACAAATTAGGATTCGGTTCAGCCGGGCAGAAGGATTCAGCCGAATCCGAATCCTGCTGAAAAAGGCAGAATCCTTAACCGGATCCTGGATTTGGTGAATCCCTAGCCAGTAGCCTACCTTTTCATTGATAATGTAATAAATGGCATGCAATTTGCCATGGTCTAGTTACCAATAGCAACCAGATCAGATGTTGGCCCTCAAACAGCAACTTTTTCTCATATTCATATGTCACCCAGTTGTTAAGCTTGTCTGCACCTGAGATGTCATGATTGCCTCTAGCAGTAACCCACGTACAGAATATAAATATGGAAATGACAAAATATTTTAAACTTCCCTTAAGAAAATATACTGCATCAACTTTGCTGGGAAGATAAACTTTTGTGTGGCTCAGTTAGTCCATTTAATGGACTATGAAATGAATTGATGTTTAAATTGAAAAAATAAACAGCTTAAGCATATGTTAATGTATAGCCCTCCAGGGGGTGCAAGGGCAATGGTAAGGTGGTATGTACAGGGCTGCATTTGTGGCCTGCGCTCAGAGCCCGGGGCTAAAGGGGGGACAGGCTGTGCTTGAAAGTTCATGTGGTGCCATAGACCCAAAGCTGCGCCAAAGACCCGAAAACCCAAAGCCGTGCCGAAGACCCAAAGTTGAAGTCCTGAAGCCATGAAAAGACCTGAAGCTACAAAAGGAGCCGAAGAAGCTGAAGAAGAACCTAAGGTAAGTTCCACTGAACACCAATATTTTTTTTTTATTGAACCCATTGAACCTCTGGCCACCAGTAACTTTTTAAAATATTCTACGGGGCCCCTGACCACCAATGTTTTTGAAAACTTTATGGGGGGGCCCTGGCACAATTTTTTTTATTTATGGGGGGTCCTGGCCATTAATGATTTTTTAAACTTGTAGGGGGCCCTGATCACCAATGCTTTTTGAAACACTTTTATGGGGGCCCTGCGCCAATCGTTTTTTTGTTTAACTTATAGGAGGGGCCCTGAGCACCAATGATTTTGTTTAACTTGTAGGGGGGCCCTGACCATCAATGTTTTTTTAAAAACTTTTATGTGGGACCCTGGCTGACCAATTTTTTTTTTTTTTAAATTATAAGGGGCCCTGAACACCAATGGCTTTTTATAACTTGTGAGTGAGGGGGTTAATCGTTTTTTAGCGCTGGTGTCTGTGTGGACTTTTTAATGTGATGTGAGGCTTGGGGGTGGGATCTGGGGTGGGGCTTGGGGGCGGGATCTGGGGTGGGTGGGGACCAGAAAATGTTGCTGTACAGGACCACATGATTTCTGATGGTGGCCCTGCCTGCGCTCACTAACATGCATGTGGCAATGACACTCAATTTAGCGAACAGGTTGGGGATAGAAAGAAAGACAGCCTACCCCTCATAAAGAAAGAGCTTACAAACACAGGGAGTGCTGTATTCATGGGGAGAATGTAGGTGTCTGCACTTCTGTCAACCCAGAGACTTGCAGAAATCCTTCAACCTAGAGGGTAGGTTGCAAAGTGCAAAAAACATGACGTATTGTGCCCTGACGTTTAAGATACAAAAACACAGCAATGTAAGAATGTGAATTTATTACCAAACCTTTCATTTTACAAGGAATGAATAGTTTGAGGTTAAACAAAAATAAATCACAAAGGAGATTCTTATATGAGATTCGGTTTCTGGTGAGCTTGTTCTACACAAAGGAAAGAAAAAAAAACTAAACATAAGTGGCTTGTCATCCTGCATAAGAAAAGTTCTATAAATAAATCCAGTGTCTGACTTCTTCTTTAGAACCGAGACAGTAAACATTATGTTGTATATTTCAAACAGATGGGAGCATTTTTTCAGTATCATACTTCAAGGAAGATTTGAAAGCTACATGGAAATGTAAAGTAGAGACAAATGAACTATGGTAGGTTCAGCCTCTTCAGCATATTATAAAAAAAGGTTATCCCATAATCAGATAATGAATGATACAGATTGTTATAATAATGCTTCGCTGCGTAACATTTTGATGTAACTTCTGGGCGCATGTCACTATTGTAGATCGTTTCTGTGGCAATTTAATTGTAGTAGAAAGACCCTTGTTGTGGCATAAGCCTTCCGAGCACTGCGTACTTTGCAAGTAATTAATTCCACCATTTAAAATTTTTGACCAATAATTGTATTGTATTGTGTAAGCAGCCATCTCAGGTCATTGTGCCTGGTCATGTGCTTTCAGAAAGAGCCACTTCGCTATGGAACCACCTTCAGATAAGCTTCAGATAAACTATTTCTTATCCTACTCAAGTTGCAACTTGGGTTGTGACTTGGATTTTTACTACTAAGTGCTGTTCTCATATCTACCACTAGGTAGCATTTTTCACAATGTAGGTGTCAGGGAGCTGTTTAGGGGTGCCACCTGTCCAGTTTTGACCCAGACAGCCCGGTATTTTGAAGGGTTGCCCGGACCAAAACTTCCTGCTCGATTTTCCAAATAAGGAAAACTGGGCAGGATTCCCCATGATTCATGATGACGGCGATCCCCACAATTGAAATGCCGGTCATAGCCCCACCCCTCGACGGCATAGCCCCGCCCCTCTGTGGCACAACCCCGCCCCTGCCCGGTCTCCACCGTGGGAAAAGGTGGCAACCCTAAAGCTGTTATCTGGTTACCTTCCCATTGTTATGTTTCTAGGCTGCTGGGGAGGGTGCTAGGGGGTGATATCACTCCATCTTGCCACACAGCAGTAAAGAGTGACTGAAGTTTATCAGAGCACAAGTCACATGTCTGAGGGCACCTAAAAAACTAACTACATATCTAGTACCATGCCAGATTTCAAATTAAAATATAAAAAAAATCTGCTGTTTCGAAAAATGAATTTAAATTTTGCTGGAGGAGAAAACATTTTTTCCCATGACAGATTCCCTTTAATTATCAAACAATGAGGCTAATGAATGATTAGAATATAGTAACATAGTAACATAGTAAATAAGGTTGAAAAAAGACAAACGTCCATCAAGTTCAACCTTTTAGTTTTTTGTTTTTTTTAATCAGCCTAACTGCCAGTTGACCCAGAGAAAGGCAAAACAAACCCACCTGAAGGCTCTCCAATTTGCCTCAGAGGGGGAAAAATTCCTTCCTGACTCCAAAATGGCAATAGGACTAGTCCCTGGATCAACTTGTACTATGAGCTATCTCCCATAACCCTGTATTCCCTCACTTGCTAAATACCATCCAACCCCTTCTTAAAGCTATCTAATGTATCAGCCTGTACCACTGATTCTGGGAGAGAATTCCACATGTTCACAGCTCTCACTGTAAAAAACCCCTTCCGAATATTTAGGCGGAACCTCTTTTCTTCTAATAGGAATGGGTGACCTCGTGTCAGCTGGAAAGACCTACTGGTAAATAAAGCATTAGAGAGATTATTATATGATCCCCTTATATATTTATACATAGTCATCATATCACCCCTTAAGCACCTCTTCTCCAGCGTGAACATCCCCAATTTGGCCAGTCTTTTCTCATAGCTAAGATTTTCAATACCTTTCACCAGCTTAGTTGCCCTTCTCTGTACCCTCTCTAATACAATAATGTCCTGTTTGAGTGATGGAGACCAAAACTGTACGGCATATTCTAGATGGGGCCTTACAAGTGCTCTATACAGTGGAAGAATGACCCCTCCTACCGTGACTCTATGCCCCTTTTAATACAGTTCAAGACCTTATTTGCCCTTGATGCTGCTGACTGGCATTGCTTGCTACAGCCAAGTTTATCATCTACAAGGACTCCAAGGTCCTTTTCCATAATGGATTTACCTAGTGCAGTCCCATTAAGGGTATAAGTGGATATTTTTACATCCCAGGTGCATGACTTTACATTTATCAACATTGAATCTCATTTGCCACTTAGCTGCCCAGATTGCCAGTTTGTCAATATTGTGATGCCACATCCTGGATGGAATTAATGGGGCTGGATAGTTTTGTGTCATCTGCAAACACTGATACATTACTTACAATACCCTCCCCTAAGTCATTAATGAACAAGTTAAATAAAAGTATGAATGTGAATACTGAAGCACACCATTATGGAAGTGCAAAAAGTTTATGTTTTCTTGAGATGCAAAAAACATGGGGCTTTGTGCCTTCTTTTCAAAGTTTATACCTTGCCCTCCTATTAGTGAATAAGCTCTAATGTACTAAGTGAGATATCAAAAATTATGTAACAAAAGCTTCCCACTCTGAATACAAATAAAAACACTGACTTTTGCTCATCTGATATTCTCCTGGTTAGGAAAACATTAGAAACCTCATATAAATGTTATGTCTTTCCTAACCAGAAGAACATCTTTTTCCTGATAACTTCCTGGACTTCTTGGTGGTCAGAGGGTCGGAAAACTAACCAGCAGGTGGAGCTGTTGTAACAAAATGTATTCATATAAACAGTACATGTATCCCTTAATATCTTGGATTTAAAAAAATAATAACTGTAAACTGCAAATGTGCTTAGAATAGCTCTCCCATCAATCTTACATTCACCTATTTCACTATTTTACTTATCCTTTAAAATCTTACCATAGTTGGTCTAAAACACTGCCCAAAGTGGCAGAGCTGTGCTAGTTCTGAATTATAGATAAACATGGACTACTTGCTCCTAAACAAACTCTCAGGAGTGAGATGAGGGTGTCACTATACAGTGCTGATGAAAAATGAATCCCAGCCAATTAGTTGTAGTGAATATAAATTACCAGGCTTAACTCAATTTGAACTGCTGCGCTCCGTGTAAGTGAGATGCACTATCCTCTAATCATTTACTTCAGTCTCGGGTTGTGAAACAGCAATTTATTTTAATGTGTCTAAGGAAGGGAACATACTCAGAGTTAGATTGTTTTAGCAAGCTCACTTTTTAAATACAGCTGAAGGAGTTGCAAAGATCAGAATGAGAATGTACAGGGCCGAGGGATTGTAACCTCACTTACCTATTTATTCATTAAACGGGAAACAAATGCACTTCATATTTGGAGAGGAACTTTTGTTTGCTTTTTTTGCCCTATTCTTTCTCCGTTGCACAACAATGACAAGTGGCACCTATTGTACCATAAAGACAAATAAGTAAAATAACACCCAAAAGATATTTTGGTGCTGTTATCAAAGCCTGTGTTAGTAGAAAAGTGCCATTAATATTGTATTTGTCAAATAAAATATTCTTCTTAGCCAAACTTTATCTACAGTTTGTTAGTAACCCTTGCTTGGTTAGATAAGGTGCAAACTTAACAAATTAGCTTTCGGTGTTTATAGGTAGTGATGGGTGAATTTGCGCAATTTGCCACCGGTGAATAAATTCTCGAAACGGCCACGAAAATTCGATGGCAGTTGTGCCAAAAAAACGGACGCGGGCGTAAAAAAACGAGATGTTTCACAAATTTTTCGGCGAAGGTAAACAGCGGAAATTCATCCATTACTATTTATAGGCACTTTAATAATTTTAAAAGAATTCTCTCGCTAACCCAAGGCTGACCGAGACATCCACAGAGATTGCTTCACTTTATAACAAAACGGCTTTATACAAGCACACATCTTGATGAAAACAGGCATTGGGTATACAAAAAGCTTACTCGTTTCATGCCTCAGTGAACTGACACTTCCTCAGCCTAGTCATACAGCGTGTGTTTTAGCATTTAAATATTGTCACAACTTGCTACCAATCTCAATTTAAAGGTAAAGTATCTATTAAAGAACTGAACGTGATATTTATGAATGAAACATATTAAATATACTCAATAGTAACATCAACTACAATAGAAGGGTCCCCAAAAGTCACCCTATATAAAAACACCCACAAAATAGACAAACAAAATGTGCACCTTCATTTTTGGATGTTTGTAAGAAGTTACAGTAGGTAACACCGGGGTCATTTCATATGAAGTTATGGTGTGCTGAACATATTGGGACTATATATATATATATATTGAAAAACTCACTTGAGTCTATACATTTTCATGGGGTGCCAAAACTTTAATGAGTATATTAAACCAAATTAATATCTATGGATGTCCCCAACAAAATATATAGAATATCTCCTTTATATATTTTTATATCAAAACATGTTATAATATCTCAATGCTGCTCGGAAGATGCTCAACTATACTTATTTCATTATTATATATCACATTGGACAACACCACTTTTTTCTAAAAATTTTAAGTAGTTCAATTAATCCAATCATAAGATTCAGCCTAACCCATAAAAGGACTAATATCAAATTCCTTGTTCAACCCATTCGGTGTAACTGTATTCAAAATGGATATCAACTTGACCTCCCTTTTGGACAATACTCTATCAATGTCTCCTTTCCTTTTTTCCAATTTCACAGTCTCAGTTGTGCCTGAAAAGAGACAAAATACTCATGTTTCTCAAGTACATGTTCTGACATAGAAGAAAAAGAATCTACTCTATTAATACAGGCTGTATGTTCCAACAACCAGTCTTTGAACCTTCTGGTCCTATTGCCAAGGTATTGTTTTCCACATCGAAATGTGGCCAAATATATAACAATTGTTGTACCACGTATTTTTACATTTATGTTGCTTATCTGTCACTATACTCTGTATTTGTTTTGATACATTTATCAATCTACAATATTTCCAAATGTTAGCTCCACATTTATAGGTTCCAGTGACATTCAACCAATGATGATGATCCCTCTTATCTGGTAACATACTTGGTGACATTCTATCTCTCAAATTGTACCCACGTCTATAAACAAAAACTGTTTTTTAAGGTCAAATTGTGATAAGACTGGATCCAATCTTAATGTTCCCCAATGTTTCAAAATTATATGTGTATCTCTTTCTCACTTCAAGACATGGGGGCACATTTACTTAGCTTGAGTGAAGCATTAGAATGAAAAATACTTCGAATTTCGAAGGTTTTTTTTGGCTACTTCAACCATTGAATTGGCTACTTCGACTCAAACGATTCGAACTAAAAATCATTCTACTATTCAACCATTCGATAGTCGAAGTACTGTCTCTTTAAAAAAAACTTCGACCACCTACTTCGCCACCTAAAACCTACCGAGCACCAATGTTAGCCTATGGGGACCTACCCCATAGGCTTTCTAAGTAATTTCTGATCGAAGGAAAATCGTTCAATCGATGGATTAAAATCCTTCGAATCGTTCGATCGAACGAAATGCTGTAAATCCTTTGACTTCGATATTCGAAGTCGAAGGATTTAACTTCGATGGTCGAATATCGAGGGTTAATTAACCCTCGAATATTCGACCCATAGAAAATGTGCCCCTAAATGTAGTTATAAATCTCATTCTATCAGCCTCGTGTTTTTCTTTAATCTTATTTCTATATCTTTTTGTGGTATAGTAAATTACTTCTATTGCTCAAAATGGCCCAGTCTTATGCTTTCTTATTGCTATCTGTACTGGATCCGCTAGAAGTAAGCCTATCCCATAAATCCATTGACATCTCCTGGAAGGCATCCCACGTGGAACAATTCCACCTAAAGTGTTTGCACTGTCCAAGAGAGGCTCAGGGTGACCACTCGTTCACTACTAGAAGGAATTTCCGCTGATGGATTTGCTATACACATCTCTCTGTACCATACCATATATCTGTGTAAATTGTATATCCAAAAACTCAGTGGTATTACGATCACACTCATACCATATGTAAACCCATTATTATCATTACAGTGGTTTACAAATGTCTGTATTTCCGACTCAGAACCTTCCCAAATAAACATAAGATGGTCTATAAAGCGGTAATTCTTCTTAATATTGGCTACAAATGGTACATTGTCCCCAAAGATGTTGCACTTCTCAAACCATCCCATAAATAAGTTGGCGTATGAGGGATCAAATCACTCCAAATACAAAAGGGGGTTGTGGGAGCACCCGCATTGCTAAGTAAAAATATATAGAAGTATAAGGGAAGTGCTACTGACATAACCAAATGGGTCAGTGCACATTCCCTGGGCCCCTGTCTAAGTAATTCAGTAGATATGCAAATGCATGTGTTCACAAAGACAGGGGTTTTTAGTTACAAAGTTATGATCATAAAGTTGAAAAGCCACCATACCAAGATAAACCCCACACGGTGGTCCCTAACTTGTTTACCTACCAGTCATAGTATTGAGGATCCTGTGTCTCTCTGCATAATAGCATTAGTAAAGTAAAAAGTAAAAGTCTGCTGAACCTTGGTTTCTGTCTGAGGGCTAAATCCTCCCCCGCTGCTGAATTGCAGCTTTTAAGAGAGAGTGATTGCCCAAACCAACGCCCATTTTTAAAAAAAGTGTATTAATATGGTGCGGTTAAAAGCATAGGGCCACAATTAATTGATAGGGGTGGGTATGGGGGGTGCTACAAGCCACAGGAAGCTTAGCCAAAGCTCCAAAAATCACTCCCCCTTTGCAGTGCCACTCCTCTGCAGGTAATAGTTCACATTAAAATAATTATGGACTAATAGATAATCCACCGCATGCATATAAATGCATTCTGTTCCTGTGCATATATATCACTATCCTTCAGCCAATATTGTAAAGCATGTAAACCATCATCATGTTTAATTGATGAGTATAACCATGTAACATCCATTGTTACCCACAGAAAATCATCCTTCCAATCAATGTCAATAAATGTATTGATAGAATCACTACCATCTCAAAGATAAGAAGGCAACTGTGTCGCAATAGGTTTTATACGTTTGTCTACATATTCATTAAGGGACCGACACATATGAAGATGTAGTAATGGCAGAGCTCACCCAAGCTACTATTGGTCTACCCTTAGGTTGTGTGGGATTCTTATGAACCTTGGGGAAGGTATGGAATATGGGGACATTGGGATGTTTACACCAAATATATTCCATCACATTCTCATTCAAAATCCCCATATCCCTACCATATTGCAATCATTTAGCATGATGTTGGATCACTACCCAGTTTTAAATAATTATTCTGCTCTTATAATTGTTCCATAAAATCTAATTCATGATAATCCCTGTTTAATACCACTACGCAGCCATCTTTATCAGGACTCTTCACTACTATTTCATTATTAGTTGTTAAAGACTGTATATTCCATTGTTTCTGTTCACATTACAAGATCACTTGTAATCAGGTCATTAAATCTTTCAACAAAGGGACCCCCACGGTCAATAGGTTTAAAATGTTTGCTCTCAAATCCGTATGTACAATCCGTTTGGTATGAGCATCACAAGAATACACGGATAATTGATCACTCCCTGTTATATAATTAAAATCTTCAATCGCTTCTCATACATCTCATATACGTGTCAAAATTTATTTTTAACGTGTTCTGGTGTTAAAAAAATATAATGGAGACAGTCTATATATTTTGTTAGGGATATCCAAATGTATCTATAGATATTCATTTGGTTTAATATACTCTTTAAAATGTTGGTACCCCATCAAAATATATAGACTCAACTGACTTTTTAAATATATTTGTTGAATTCCTTTATGTATTTCATTGCAATTATTTTTGTCACATAATAATTTTCTGTGTTTATTTTGTGGGTTTTTTATAAGGTTACTTTTGGGGACCCTTTTATTGTAGCTAGATGTTAATATTGAGCATATTTAATATATATTCACCCATAGATGTCACATTGAGTTTTTTAATGGATGCTTTACCTTTAAATGGAGATTGGTAGCAAGTTGTGACACTATTTTAACGCTAAAACACTTGTGGGCAGCTTTATCAAGAGTCAAATTTTGAGTTTATGGGAGTTTCTAAAAACTCCCATAAACTCAAAATTCGAAAAAAAAAAGACCAATCTAAATTCAAATTCAATTTGACTTTTTTCACAAAAAAAAAATGTAATTTTTTTTTTAAATTCTTTTTTCAAAGTCCACCAAACGACTCTAAATTGATTGTTGGAGGACCCCCATAGACTAAAACACCAATTCGCCAGGTTTTAGATGCTGAATAGTCAAATTTGAATTCATAAGGAGACAGTACATCATAAATTTTGAAATTCAAATTTTGAAACTTTTTTAAACTCGAAATCAAATATGGACTATTCCCTAGTCGAATTACACCAAGGGGCATATTTATCAAGGAATTCGAATTTCGAAATTGAAAAAACTTCGAGATTCAAAAAGACCAACCGAAATTAAGTTGAAGTTTGTTTTTGGTCGAATAGGTCAGTTTTCAGCCGAATTTGAATCGTACAAATCAAAGGAATAGCGCATTCGATAGAATTTGATTCTAAGTTTTTCCCAAAAAAACGTAGATTTTTCAAAGTCCACCAATTGACTCCAAGTCGGTTCTAGGAAGTCTCCCATAGGCTAAAACAGCAATTCGGCAGGTTTTAGATGGCAAATGGTCGAAGTTGAATTTTTAAAGAGACACTACGGGGCACATTTACAAAGCTCGAGTGAAGGATTCGAATTAAAAAAACTTCAAATTTCGAAGTGTTTTTTGGGCTACTTCGACCATCGAATGGGCTACTTCGACCTTTGACTACTACTTCGACTTCGAATCGAACGATTCGAAGTAAAAATCGTTCGACTATTCGACCATTCGATAGTCGAAGTACTGTCTCTTTAAGAAAAACTTCGACCCCCTACTTCGGCAGCTAAAAGCTACCGAAGTCAATGTTAGCCTATGGGGAAGGTCCCCATAGTCTTGCCTGAGATTTTTTGATCGAAGGATATTCCTTCGATCGTTGTATTAAAATCCTTCGAATCGTTCGATTCGAAGGATTTAATCGTTCGATCGAACGAATAATCGTTCGATCGTTCGATCGCAGGATTTGAGCTAAATCGTTCGACTTCGATATTCGAAGTCGAACGATTTTAGTTCCTAGTCGAATATCGAGGGTTAATTAACCCTCGATATTCGACCCTTCATACATCTGCCCCTACATGATAAATTTCAATATTCGAATCGAATTTCGAATCGAATCGAAATATTCCCTAGTTGAAGTACACAAAAAATAGCTCGGAATTCGAATTTATTTCATTTGAAAATTCACCACGACCTTTGATAAATCTGCCCCTAAAATAAACTCGAAATTCGAATTTAAAAATTCCAATTTTCAATTTGACCCTTGATAAATCTGCCCCTTGATGTATGACTAGCTCTGAGGAAGTGCCAGTTCATTGAGGCATGAAACGCGTAAGCATTTTGTATACCCACTGCCTGTTTTTACCACGATGTGTGCCTGAATAAAGCTGTTTTGTTATAAAGTCAAGTGATCTCCACAGATGTCTCGGTCAATGCCGGGTTAGCGAGAGAATTCTTTGCATTTGTAAACGGAGGTGGTGAGGAGTTGCCGATATCTTACAAGAGCAGTGACTGAGAGGAGACGTGACATGAGCGGTGAGCTCATTGTTCCGAAATATTAGTATTTTTAGACTGTTTATGCCAAGCTTTTGTGTCATAGTCCACCCCTGACATCACTGGCCCACCCACAAAACATCAGCCACCACACCCCTCATATCAATAACTCCGCCCCTTTATGTCACCCACAACGCCCCCCCATCGCCCAGAATTTACAGGCTTGAAAGGTAGCAACCTCTGTCTAACAATACTAATTGTAGATTTTAGTATCACAATAGCCTTTGCTTTTATTCATTTTCTGCCTAATTTACAAGTCTATTGCAATACTAAAATCTACAATTAGTATAAATATTGGTATATACTGTATATAGGTTATATGTGAGTGTATGAAGCCTTTTAAAAAATATTTTTTTTTCTAATAGGATAAACTATTGGATAATTCTATTTTGAAACTACCATTTTAAGTACTAAAGTAAATCCATCTGGCTCCTTTTTAAATCTTTCCTTTTTTGTGCACTCTCCCCCTTTCATTTTTCTTCTCCTCATCTTCACCTCCATATTTCTATTTATTATCCCCCTATTTTTCTTTTTTTCTTTTAGTTTTTTCATTTATTCTTTCTCATTTTTCTTTATTTTTTTCACACTATTTATTCTGGTATCTCCCACATCCCTTCACACTGACTGATGTTTCACCTCCCGGCTGCACCTAACAATGAAAAGTGAGGTCCTGAGTTGTCATAGCAGCAATTTAAATGGACAGTAAACAATACTCACGTTTGGCCTTTGTGAATTCGATTATTAGATCCCCAGTATGCAATCCCTACCATTCACCCTTTGTTGTGACTGCATTGTGAACAGCAGCCCATTTTGCAGGGGGATTATTTGTGTACTGGGAATCTAATTATCTACCTTGCAAGAACTAAATATGATGTATCTTTAATCTGCCGTTTAACTCAAGAAATTATATAAACCTATAGTTTTTTCAGGTTTAAACCAATAGACAAAATAGTGTGTTCAGCACAAGCCCTATTCATTAAACTCATGTTGAACAAGGGGGTGTACAGCCCCTTTAAAAAATTTCATTGTGCAAATCATTTTTTAAAATTATTTTGGAACAGATCCTCTAATAGGGGTTTCTCAATTAACACATTTTCCATTATCTGTAAATGATTAAGTAATAGTAAATTACTTTGGTGTATATTTTACTTTAGAAATAACCCATTCATGCCAACAGAGCTTCTGATAAACAAAATGTCAATTTTCCATTCAAATATTTCACATTATTGTATACATGACAGAGCACAAGGGACCTGGATAATGAAGAATGTAAATCTAACCATTTGCCAGTTCTGCTGTGAATGAGATAATCTTCTGCTTCACATAAAAACATATTTTTTGACACATTATTTTATACACAGTTTTTTGCACATCGCACCTCTAATTTATTTTAGTAGGGAGAAGTGTCTGTTTTGCTGTTGGGAGAAAGTAACAGATTTGTACATGTCTGTCGGGTCTGCCTCTATTGCTGCAAAGCTAGATGCTGTTATGCTTACCTGAGTAATGTTCAGTAGAAGTTTACCATTTCCAACTACAGGTATGGGATCCCTTATCCAGAAAGCTCCAAATTACGGAAAGGCAATCTTCCATATACTCCATATTATCCATAAATAATCCAATTTCATAAAAATGATTTACTTTCTCTGTAATAATAAAACAGTAGCTTGTACTTGATCTCAACTAAGATATACTTAATCCTTATTGTAGGCAAACCAGCCTATTGGTTTTTTTTAATGTTTTCATGATTTTCTAGTAGACTTAAGGTATGAAGATCCAAATTATGGAAAGATCTGTTATCCAAAAAAAAACCCAGGTCCCAAGCATTCTGGATAATAGGTCCCATACCTGTACTGCAGCTTATGAGACAGACTTTAATAGAGGCAAAAGGTATATTTAATGGGTAGCCGAGATATTTCTAAAATAATGTCTAATATTGAATTTTCATGGATCAGTACACTGAACCTGCAGCAAGCTAACCTGTCTGACTCTAAATAAATCTATTGTCCTAACTTTTACTGTAGTACACAATTTCATTTCTAAAGGTCATTCCCCACAGGGTTTAGTTGGTTCTGAGATTGAGATTATCAGAAAAATATACAATGACACTGTAAAATGTTTTTAGCAGTCACAATATGCTAAACTAAGGAAAGTACAGGTATGAGATCCGTTATCTGAAAACCCGTTTTCCAGAAAGCTCCAAATTACATCTCACATAGACTTAGTGTTGGCCCACCAGGGCTGCCACATCAGGGGCCTATTCACACCTGCTCTGGGCCCCCAACCCTGCCTTCGCCAACTGGTACCGCGACCCCCCCCTCAGCCATCTTTAGGGCCTACAACGCCAGCAGCCCACAACCCTCCTCTATTCACCTCCCTCCCCAGCCCCGACCAGCGTGTACCTGCTTTTCTTGCATCGGTCAGGGCCGAGAGAGAGATCACAGAGCACAGAGTGAGCGCAGACCTGGGTCAAGTGAGCTGAAATCTGGGCCGCCAGCACAGTCCGACCCTGCATAGACTCCATTTTAATTAAATTCACATTTATGAAAAGTATTTCCCTTTTCTCTCTAATAAACGTATTGGGGGCAAAACAATACTATAGGGATTAATAAATGTTTATATGATTTTTTTTTAGTATATTTAGGGTATGGAGATCCAATATATAGAATGACCCATTTTCCAGGTCCTGAGCATTCTAAATAACAGGCCCCATACCCATATTTGCTTTAATATCAACCAGCAGTTAGGCTTGACCTGCTGTGTAGCAAAGGTGAAAAATGAAAAAAGACTGACCCCAACAGCCAAAAACTATTTCTTTTAGAAGGTAACAATTTATTTTTGTTATTCTATTGTTATTCCTATTCAGTTCATCTCCTATTCCTATTCCAGTCTCTAATTCACACAACCTGATATATGTCAATATAATCTTGACCTAGCATCCAGATTACTGCTGAAATTCCAAACTGGATTGCTGGTGAACAAAAAGCTAAATCATTTAAAACCCATAAATAAAAAGAACATGAAGACCCTTTTTTACTCTATGCTTCATGCCAAAAATTCATTTGAAGGTAAACAACTCAAGTATTGGCTTGTCTATCCAATAGGAAGCATAGGTTTCTATTCTTACAACATTGTATTGGCAAATCTCCTGAAAAAAAAGTTGCTAAGAAATCAAAATATTTAATGCAGATTTAGATTTTAAGCATTTGATAGATTTCTGTTGGAAAGTTGTGACTGTAGCTAAAGATAGTCTTTGCACAATTCTGAACAAAATTATAGGCCGGCCCAGATTTTGGCCTTGGGCGCCCTAGTCTGTCGGGTCCTATCGCTGGACTCCCTCGCGAGCCCGCTCATGTACCGGAGAACTGGGGATTACATGTGGACATTCATTTTAAGTCACAACAAGTATGTAAGTATTTGCTAGGTTGGTTTTATGTTCAATACATGCTGCAAAACAAATGTTATCACTTTCTACTAGTGATGGGCTAATTGATCCCGTTTCGCTTTCGCCGAAAAAATTAGCGAAAGGCAATGGGCATCAAAAATTATTTTCACGAGAGCGATTATTTTTATACACGCGACTATTTTGTCCAAATCCATTAAAGTCAACGGGTGTTCAAATAATTTTGAAGTACGACAATTTTTATGCCCGCGACAATTTTGACGCGTGCCTATTTCTTTCCATCGCGGTGAATTTTCACCGCAAATCCATGCCTGGCTAATTTATTCACCCACACAAGACTACATAAAAGGTTACTGATTAAATCATGGAATATTGTCCTCATCCGTATTCTTTGTACTTGGATAGAGAGCTGACCGAAAGGTTGCAAATTGGGATCATAAAGAAAACATTTTCAAGTAGAGCTTTTAGTTGAGTTCCTCAGGGGTGTGTCCTTGGTCCATTGCTTTTTTATTTATTACTAAGGGTAAGGGCACACCTGGAGATTTGGGGAGATTTAGTCGTCTGGCGACTAATCGCCTCTTCTTTGGGGGCGACTAATCTCCCCGAACTGCTTCCTTGTGTCTTCTGCCTGCTTCAATGAAAAAACTTTGCGCCAATGCACTCGCGTCGCTTCGATTTCTGAAGGTGCCCGAAGTTTGCTCACGAGTAAACTTCGGGCGACTTCAGAAATCGAATCAAATCAAAGAAGAGGCGATTAGTCAACAGGCGACTAAATCTCCCTGAATCTCTAAGTGTGACCTTACCCTAAAAGGCAATTCGGGCTGGCATTGTAATTACCATCTCTGTCTTTTTTATTATACTAAATTGTGCAGAGGGATTTGAATAAATTGGGGTACTGGGCAGCAAACTGGAAACTTAGGTTCATTGTTGAAATATGCAATGTGATACTGGAAGATACAGCAAAAGCCTGAACTTGATTTGTCTTTTCTTCCAACCAAAAAACTATGCAACTATGTTATTAGACTATGTATTACATTCTAATACATGAGAAAGGCACCAAACCACAACTGTCCCTGGGAATTTATATTTATATCCAAGCCATGTTTCTGAATGTTTTAAATGAGTTGTTCACCTTTAAAGTAACTTTTAGTATGATGTAGAGAGTGATATTCCGAGACAATTTGCAATTGGTTTTCATTTTTTATTATTTGTGGTTTTTGAGTTAATTAGCTATTTATTCAGCAGCTCTCTAGTTTGCCATTTCAGCAGTCTGGTTGCTATAATCCAAATTACCCTAGCAACCATGCATTGATTTGAATAATAGACTGGAATGTGAATAGGAGAGGTCATGAATAGAAAGATGAGTAATAAAGAGTAGTAATAAAAATAAATGTGTAGCCTTATAGAGAACTTGTTTTTTAGATGGGGTCGGTGACCCCAATTTGAAAACTGGAAAGAGTCAGAAGAAGAAGGCAAATAATTCAAAAAGTAAAAAAAGAAAAAATGAAAGTTAATTGAAAAGTTGCTTAGAAGAGACCTTTCTATAACATACTAAAATGTAACTTAAAGGTGAACCACCCCTTTAAATACAAACACCAGTCACAATCATTAATGCAAAATTCAAATGCGATTCTAAAAAGAGGTGAAGAAGATAATGATGTTAGAAGTAGAAACATTTTCATACTCCAAGATCAACCTTGATATTATTGAAACGTAATACTTGCCAGTATTGCCAAAAAAGTAAAAATGATAATGAAATGAAAAGTCATTCCAAAACCAATATCAACAGATTACAATAGAAGTAATTACATAATGATATTGCTAAATGGATTTTACTGTTGAGTGTATTGTTAGTACAATATACTTCCCGTCATATTATGTTTAATTACTCAATACGATACACAAAAGAGCAACTAATTATAATTCTGATATTATTTTGGATGTGGATGATTTGATGTGAATGAGTGGATTTTGTGATGATACTTAATAAAGGTACCACTGTGGGACTTATTTATAAATAGAATTAGGAGAGAAGGCGCTCACCCTCACAAATAGAATGCAGGGTGCTAATCCATAGGAGGTCTCCACAAATAGCTACTGAATATAATCAAAAAACGGATAGCACACCCAATTAAAGAAAAATAAATTCATTACAAAAAGGAAAAATATAAAAAAAAAATACAAAATAATATTTAGTGAGCCCAACGTGTTTCCACCTTAAGGGGCACAAATGATAAAAAATGATAAAAATTGATAAAAAAAAATGATAAAATAAATTGATTAAAAAATCGTGCCTTTTTGATTTTTTTTTTAATCATTTGTGCCCCTGAGAAAGACCCTTAAGGTCGAAACGCGTTGGGCTCACTAAATATTATTTTGTAATTTTTGTTATATTTTTCCTATTTGTAATAAATTTCTTTTTCTCTAATGGGGTGTTCTATCCGTTTTTTGATTATATTCAGGACTTATTTATAAACACTGGGCAAATCAGCCCATAAGCAGTAACCCGTCGCAACCAATCAAATGCTTGCATTCATTGTTAAACCAGCAGCTGGCTGAAAAAAAGCCAATAACTGACTTGTTGCTATGGGTTACTGCCCAGGGGCAAATTTGCTCAGTGTTTATAAATGAGCCCAACTTCATTACAGACCAACATTGGAAGGCAAACAATCTCTACAAACAAGTCAACTAACATTGATTGTTCTAAAGAACTTCACAGGATCTACAGGAGATCAAGGAAAATGTTTCAGAATGACAAGGTGAAAACTATTTTATAACATGTGATTAACCAGCTGGGGTGCACTGCAAACGTCCTGAAGTATGAAGAAACACAGGGCTTTATCTTGTAAGGTTTAGGCATTTTAACACCTCTCTTTTTAACCTTGTGCCTTTTAAAACGTATTACTTAAAATACAAATTTAGTTCTACGCATTATGAGGCAGATTTATCAAGGGTCCAATTTCTAGTTTATGGGAGTTTCTAAAAACTCCCATAAACTCCCATATAATCGGAATTCGGAAAAAAACAACCAAAATTTATTAAAAAATGAAAAAAAATTAATTCAGGTGATTAGGATCGACCTGCAAACTAGGTCGATCTGAGCTTTTTTTTTTTTCAAAAGTCCACCTAATGACTCCAAATTGATTCTACGAGGTCCCCCCATAGGCTAAAACACCAATTCAGCAGGTTTTAGAAGGGGAATAGTTCAATTTGAATTCTTAAAGGGAATTTTTTTTAAACTCAAATCGAATTTGGACTATTCCCTAGTTGAATTACACTAAAATGGGCCTACTCCCTAAAATGTTTTTTTCTACTCCTACTTTATCTCCACTCGCCTTCTTTCTTATCCTCTAAATTTAGCCATATTTCTGCACTTGTCTGCTCTTTTCTTCTCTCTTGTACAGGAAAGGAAGGGCCTACTGGAAGTTTTCCTCATGTCCTGGTGGGTCAGTCCATCCCCGATCATTCAGAAGCTTGCCATTTAAGGGCAAATCTGACTTATAATATAGTTCAGGTAACACTTTAAGTTTATGTTAAGCCAACTTGAAAGCAAGTGAACCTGTCCACAAATAAACCTGGAGCTGAATAATAGCTATGGAAACACAGAGCCAATCATTTCTGTGCTTGTGCTTGTTTATGAACAGGCGCACTTAAAACAGATGGCTACACAGCAGATGGTTTCATTGAGAAGCTTTCTTAACTTTTGGGAAAGCCATATGGTTACTTGTTGAAAAGAATTTTTTTAAATGTCACTATCCAGAAGCTTTTCATGGTATTTGGCAGACGTTGCAGTAAATCTGTATTGACTTACTTTTCTCAAGCTGTAAGGTGTCTACTAAAACAGTTGCACTTTGGGTTCGGGAAAGCAGTAGCACAGTGTAGGAAGGCCATGGATCTGAATGCAGCTAAAACTCTTCTTTAAAATACTACTTTTTTTATTTGTTCAATGGATATATTAAAAGATTAATACATTGTAATTGTTCTTTAAACCTCCCATTCCCCCCATGGGGAATTGCTTCACTGTGCTCTGTGTATAAATACAGGCATGGGACCTGTTGTCCAAAATGTTCAGGATCTGGGGTTTTCTGTATAAAGGATCTTAATTTGGATCTCCATCCCTGAATTCTACTACAAAACAATTTAAACATTATATAAACCCAATAGGATTGTTTTGCCTCCAATGAGGATTAATAATATCTTTGTTTGTATCTAGTACAGGGCACTGTTTTATTATTATAGAGAAAAAGGAAATCAATTGCAATTATTTGTTTAAAAGAAAGTCTGTGGGAGATGGCCTTCCTGTAATTTGGAGCTTTCTGGATAATGGGTTTCCAGATAATGGATCCTATACCTGTTTAGGGATAGGATCCATAGTATAGGCCAATTTGTAGGAACAACTGGAAAGATTAACAGAGACACAAACTTTGGATTCTTCTTTATGGCTATCAGTTCTCAGCAACTTGTTCTTTCATTGCTACCCAAGGGCACAGACGATTTTCTTAGTGACAAACTAAATTACCTTGTGCATCCCAAATAACCAAACTCCCAAAAAGGCTTTTATATTATTACAGGACTCCTGTCTGCTTGAAGATACGAATCTTGAATCAACATCTGGCTAAAGAACAACATCTCTGACTTTCCTTGCATTTTCGTTGAAGGTCACCTTTTTGTCTTCGAGCAGCCGGATCTACAGGACAAACACAGGGATGAGAAAAAAACTGTTTGGCAAGTGTGAAATTCTTCAAATTTTAGGGGGGCATTGTCTCTAGCAATGTTATTCAGAGTGGATGGCTAAAAACTATTTTACCTGTATGGGTTAATTTATAAATGGCTAGGTGCAAATGCAGGAACCACTAAGGGACCTAAGGGCTCCATGCATAAATCACTTCTGGGGCTACAATAATAACATGGTGCAAAATACAGACATCCATTAGGGGTTCCCCAGTGCTATTGGTTTGCAAATTCTGAATGGCACACACGATTAGGACATGCAATCAGATGCCAACATAATGTCCACCTCCTGTCCTCCTATATGGAGTTCTGCCAAACAACAAGCAAACAACAAAACATACTAAGAGAAACACACATTGTGCATTCTATTACTACCACCCGAAGCAGCAATGAGCAAAACCATCTGCAAACTTGCATGTGTTGTCTGTGAAATTACGTGCAATTGGCTGTGTGATGCCCACACTGTGAGAATTAATGAAAACTTGCAGGAAATTGTTTTGCCTATAAGAGAATATAAAATTTAAGAGGAACAAGAAAATAAAAAAAAAATCATCATAAAAAATTATCATATTAAGGATTTACTAAGGTTTTTTTAATTCAAGGTGAACAGCCTTTTAATTGCTACTTTTCAACCAATAAAAAAAACTAAGGGGCAAATTTACTTACCTCCGAAATTGCGCCAGCGACGGCTTCTCTGACATCGCAACACTTCGCCAGGCATAGATTCGCCAGGACAACGCTAATTCACTAAAATCCGAAATTGCGTCCAAGGTGCAGAATGCTGGCGAAGCTGCGCTAGCGTTACAGCGCCAAGCGAAGCAAAGTTGCACTAGCGTTGGCTAATTTGCATATGGCGGGAAGTTAAAGTTCAATGGACGTATATGTTGCAGCAAATACATTACACTACACAAGCCCAGGGAACCTTAATAAAATAAAATAAAGTTGTTATATTGCCCTACACATGTGCCCAGTGTATAGTTTATGTGCCATATGTTAGGAAATCACCCTGAAAAAGTAAAAGACACCAGCGTTTTTTGGGACTTAGAACATTTTTCAACTAGAAATAGAAGAAGCCCTATACATTCTATTGCAATTCGCCTGGTCTGATGGCAAGTCTGGCGGAACAGGTAACGTTGAGTAAAAGATGCATCTTAGTGAATTTGCGAAGTAACACTCATTCGCCAGAGCGTTGTAAGAGTGTGAAATAGCTCTAGAGTCTATCTCCTTTGCTAGCAAAGATACGCCTGCACCCGTTAGTAAATTGGCAAAGTCGCAAAATGACGTCACACTGGTGAAATTGCCCCAGCGTCGGCTTCTCTGACATCGCAACACTTCGCCAGGCATAGATTCGCCAAGACAACGCTAATTCAATAAAATCCGAAATTGTGTCCAGGGTGCCAAACTTTGGTGAAGTTCAGCTAGCGTTACTGCTCCTAGCAAAGCAAAGTTGCGCTAGCGTTCGCTAATTTGCATATGGCGAAACTTCGCTTGGCGTAAGAGTGTGAGAGTCTATCTCCTTCGCTAGCAAAGATATGTCTGCACTCGTTAGTAAATCAGCGAAGTCGCAAAATGACGTCACACTGTTGAATTTTCGCTAACGTTAGTCACTTCGCCCTTTAGTGAATGTCCCCCTAAGGGAGAAATGTAATAAAAGACAGACGGCCTAATTTACTATTATGCAGGGCTGGGTGCAAAGTGCAGAAAATAGATGCATGTATTTTGCACTTCTGCAGAATAAATTGCAACGGTCTGCACCTTTCTTATGGATACAGCACTGTCTGGGTTTAGCAGTTCTGTATCCATGAGGGATTGGCTGTGGGAGGTCCTTGCATGCTTCTTAGATTGTATTTCATTAAGATGGGCAAACTATGGTTCCCTAATAAGCACAAGGAGCAACAGAGCCCTGTACTTGCTGGCTGCTCATACAAAGCTTAGCAATGCTCTGGACACAATTGCTAACAAATTTGTACCCATACTGCTACTGCACCTGGGCTCCAGTCCCATTATCTGGAAAAATGGGGAGGGTAGCTTCTTGATGTGTTTTTTTCCTAATAAAATCATTACATTTCCATGAAAACAGTAACCTCCAAGCACAAGGAATTTACTCAACTTACATCTCAGAAAACGTTGTAGAGATTGTCAGCATTTTCAATGAGGGTTATTTCTGCTATGTTGGCCCAGAAAAGTTGAAGTGATCAAGCGATGCATTTTAAAGCTCTCTAAGCAGGGTTTTTTTTTTTTTTCAAATTTCAATTTGCATGTTCCACATAGCCTCCATCTGGAAGTCTCTTTTTCAGCCAACATTATTATTATTGAGTAAAAATGTCATGATGCGTGAAAGACGCCAGATGCTGAATCAAATAATAATAGTAATAATAATCCTACCAAGGTGCAAATCATAACAAAGAAAATGAGTTTGACTTTTCCTTCCACCAGCTGACCTAATGCTGTACTCTCTGATATTTCCATCTATTTATAGCCTGGGCCATTGTAGCTCATAAGCCCCATTAAAATGCGCAATTGGAAGAAGAAACATTAGAATTTTATTTCATAATAAAACATGGCCAATGCTGTCCTGCAATTATCCAACAAAACCATTTATTAGCAATAATAATAAAAATATAGAACTGAGTTATATCTCTGTGAAATTTTGAATGCACTATTGGCACTAATAATAGGACCTACACATACTTTTGCTTGGTTTTACTACATCGCATGGACTGGGCTGAGACCTAAGCTGATTTAATTTAAAAAAAAAAAATCTTGTAACTTCCAGAGAATTACTGATGTTCTTTCAGAACACAATGAATGCCCTCCATGGTGGGTCATATGCTGCTATATCTATGGCCCCTCTGTATAGTATGTGACTGTAATATCTATAAAGGTGACCATAGACGTAGCAATTATGATCTTTCCTGCGACTATTGGTTGCAGGAAAGATCATTTGTTTTAAATACAGATGTCTGTGTTAGAGCCGAATCATCAGATATACAGGTAGAAACAATAGAATTCTACCTGTATCTGATGATTCAGCAGTAACAGTGGCCAATGTTTGGGCAGTTTCATCTCTCGCCATATGCACCAAATTTGTATGATATTATCTGTGCATCTAGACCAGGCTGCATACCTTTAAACATGGGGTAAGTAATTTTGCTGATTTTGGAGACAACACAGTATGCAAATAAACCATAAGCTGTTATCATTCGACATCTGGCTAAAAGAAAATCAATCAAAAATAAGCACTAAAATCTTTGGTATTCGCATGGTTTCACTTCTGGTGTTTGGCATCAAAATGATGTCTACCCCCGATTCTATGAGAGTTGCAGGTCACTGTGGGACCCCTGAAGCTACTGCCACCTTTGAGGATGGTGAAGCTTCAGAGTTCCTCTGGGTCAATAGGCCCGCTCTGTGTGATTCATTGGACATTTTAGACTCAAGTGCCTTTAATAAATGATGTAATATGGAAATGTTGCTCACCAACCCCTTGGATGTTGCTCACAGTGGCCTCAAAGCAGGTGCTTATTTTTGAATTCCAGGCTTGGAGGCAAGTTTTGGTTACATAAAAACCAGATGAACTGCCAAATAGAGCCTCCTGTAGTCTGTCAGTCCACACAGAGCAGTGATCCCCAATCAGTGGCTTGTGAGCAACATGTTGCTCTACAACCCCTTGGATGTTTCTCCCAGGGTCTTCAAAGCAGGTGCTTATTTTTGGATTCCAGGCTTGGAGGCAAGTTTTGGTTGAATAATAACCAGGTGTACGTTCAAGCAGAGCTTCCTGTAGGCTGTCAGTCCACATGAGGGTTACTAAAATAGCCAATCACAGCCTTTATTTGGCATCCCATAATTGTGTTGCCCCCAAACTCTTTTTACATATGAATGTGGCTCACGGGTGAAAAAGGTTGGAAGAATAGGGAATACCAAAAAAACAACAGCCCTTATTTGGTACCCCAGGAATGTTTTGGATACTTGTGTGTCTCTCCAACTCTTTTTACATTTGAATGTGGCTCATGGATAAAAAAATAACTAATGCCCAACTTTGTGTAACTGCAAATGTGATCATCTTTATAAAAAATTTTAAAGGGTCATTTATGACCTCCAAGTTGAGTTTGGGTCAGGCAATTGTAGACACAGTTTCATTAAAGGTATTTGTGTGTAAAACTGCCTATTGCACTTCACCACAGTTGTGTTGGCGCTATTACAACTCCATTTTGTCTCCTCTTCCAAATTGCACCTAGTGCTCATTGACACCAGGGTACACTGGAGATATCAACACTTTTGAAGTTCGTTGTAGCTGCAGGGTTCCCACACTGGCCTGGATCAACTGATGCAGCAAACTTGCACCTTGAAGGAACAGTTCAGTATAAACATAAAATCTGGCTAAAT
Organism: Xenopus laevis; assembly: GCF_017654675.1. Classification (NCBI taxonomy): domain Eukaryota; kingdom Metazoa; phylum Chordata; class Amphibia; order Anura; family Pipidae; genus Xenopus; species Xenopus laevis. The sequence goes on along the minus strand of NC_054381.1, from coordinate 135,349,568 downwards.
AGATAGGCTGTCCAAAATAAATGTTTCTAATATAGTTAATTAGGCAAAAATGTAATGTATAAAGGCTGGAGTGACGATGTCTGACATAACAGAACAGAACACTACTTCTTGCTTTTCAGCTCTCTAACTCTGAGTTAGTCAGTGACCATAAGGGGGGCCACTTGGGACATAACTGTTCAGTGAGTTTGCAATTGATCCTCGACATTCAGCTCAGATTCAAAAGCAACAGTTAGGGCCCATGTGGCCCCCCCCTCAAGTCACTGATTGGTTACTGCCTGGTAACCAATGAGTGGAGACCAAGAGAGCTGAAAAGCAAGAAGTAGTGTTCAGGTTATTATGTTAGACATCCAGTCACTCCAGCCATTATACATTATATTTTTGCCTAATTAACTATATTAGAAACATTTTTCATTTTGCACAGCCTATCTATTTACCCAGTTTTTATTTTTATACTGAACTGTTCCTTTAATAATTAGACATAGACATGATTTTATATGGTATCCAAAAGAAGTGCCAAGTCGAAATGTAAAAAAACAAATGCAGAAAAAAAGTGCCTCTATGTAGCACAACATATAACCAACAATTTTTTTAATTGCATATGGTTGATATTAAAACTGGGCTAGATTAACACGACATAAAAAACGATAATTTGTTGAGTAATAGCAAGTTAGATTTATATAATGTACAACAAACCACCAGCACATGACACATGTACTTCACACAATATATTACAGCTCAGATGGATTAGCAATAACCTCTATGGAACAAAATGTCATGACTTCCATTCTCGTTAATTAACCTGACTCAAATTCTAATTATAAAATTGTACTTTGGAGTAGGGTTAACAAGATATCTGTGCATCAAAATGTGCAATTATAATCTTTAACTAAATTGCTGGTTACGGTATATCGGAAGCACTTAGGAGACAAGCATTTGTCATATTGCAGTGCTGCTAATAAAATGCGTTTTCCATATATACATTATACATTAAATTTGTGTTGCTATCACGAGGACTGTGTTTTTCCACATCCATTAGATACATACTGTATTACCAAGGGACTTTGTTTATGCTTTGAGTCTGAGCCAAGATAGGGTTTTGATTAATTCATTTCTTTATTGTATTAGAGTTTGCCTTCACGGCATGTGGCATGTCTCTGGTATGAACATTTTCAATGGGTTTAATGTATACATATATTTATTTTAAAATATAAGGATAGTAGAAGTCACAGATCACATAATTGCAAACCAGGTATAGGATCTATTATCCGAAATGCTCGGGACTTGGGGTCTTCCAGATAAGGGAGCTTTCATTAATTTGGATCACCATACGTTAAGTCTGCTGAAAATCATTTTAACCCAATAAGATTGTTTTTCAACCAGTATGGATTCATGCAGCTTAGTTACCGTCACATAAAATGTACTTGTTATTACAGAGAAAAAAGAAATAATTTTTAAAAGTTAGAATTATTTTTATTTAACTGACTGTATGGGAGATGGCCTTCCTGTAATTTAGAGTATTCTGGATAAGAGGTTTCCACATAAAGAATCCCATACCTGATCCCATGCCTCAGAGGAAAGATTCACTGGCACTCGAAGGCTGGTACAAGCAAGGACAATCCCTTGCGTTTTTATTTAGCAGAAAGGTTCAACGTTTCTGGGATAAAACCCGTTTGTCAAGCATGGGCCAGGGTGTGCGAGCGGTGCCTCCTTTCTCCATCAGGAATAAAGGAAAAAGAATCATTCTAGATTTGTTTTGTTTTTTTCGGAAGCTATATCATTCGGCAGAAGAGCAGAAGTCTACTTCGTTCATCTAATATCCTGAAATATCACATGGAATCTGAGCATAGCTATAAATGGTAATTGACAATCTAGAGTGGAAGGCAATGTGCAATAACAATGGAGAGTTGCACTTATGAAGCTGCATGACAATGACTGCATTTTGCTTTTTGAGAACAATTTGCTGGAAGGAAAAATCCTTGTAATTCCAAGGGAATATTCTCCAAATGGGATGAGGAACACAAACACATGACTAAAATATTTTGACAAATGTCCTTGCAGATGAACTCTATTCTTAAAACTTTATCTTTAACGTTTTTGTCTTTATCTCAACCCAACAATATACATTGCTTCCACAACCTGAACATCCATCTAAATTCTCCTGCGTAAGTTATTATGGGCAGAATCTTGACAGAATGTTGCTTTATGGTCATAAGGGTCTAGTTTTCCTAAAGGGCATATACTATGCCTGGATCGTGGAAAAGAAGGTCATCAGTAGTGATACTGTTGGTTTTTATGAAGGGATGGCTCCTCTTAAAAAGCAACACTGCAACTCTAATACATAATACTACTTGGAATTAAAACAGTACAGTTGGCTTGAATTGCCCCACTGGGACTGCATTTTGCACATTTCTTCAGACCTTATGTCTCTTTGCTAGTGGTGGATTAATGATACATGGGGCCCTTAGGCTACATCCACACAGGCCTCCCTTCTAGGCAACTGCTGGGTCTGTTTGTGTGCAGATGCAGTTTGGCGCACACCAGGCCTGCTTTCTTCTCCCAGCAGGTGCATTGACCAGAACCAGCAGTGCAAATAGAAATAAATAAAGATAAGAAAATATAAATAATCATTGAAAAACTGATCACACTGGGTCCCAAGGCTATAGTCTAGGAAGCCTGTGCATTAACCCGTCCTGCTGAATGATTTACAGCAGCCAGTGTGTAATAATCACTTTTATTGTACAGTATATAAACGTATATATGGGGTTATTATGTTTTCCAAAAGACATCTTATTGAAAGATCTTACTTTGTTTATTAAGCTTTCCATCATTGTTCTGCTATAAAATTTAGTAAAAAAAAAAAAAAAAGACACGTGTTACATAAAAATATCCAAAAAGTGCTACTATATCATATAATGGAATTTTTTTAAATGTTTCCTACTTTGCAGCAACAGTTTTCCATTTCAGCAAAATAAAAGTAAGGTTCTTACTGAATTAATGTAATAAAGGTACCTGTGCGGTGGAGTCGCCCGCCACACCATCGGCGGGGACGCCCGCCGCATGGTCCTTAAGCACCGGCGCCATGTTTGTTCTAGGACACGCGCCCCCTTGATTGACTACCCGGTTTTGACCCTTGCCTGCCTGACGATTCTGATATCCGCCTGCCTTGACCCAGCCTGTCTGACCATCCTCCTGCTTAATCCTTTTCTACCGTGACCTTCGGCCCAAAAAGACTTTGCTAACAGCCGTGCCCCTTCGCCAGCCAGAACATCTCGCCTTGTACCCCTCGTTAAGTCCAGGTGGCACCCAAGTAAGCTGAGGGCTCCTCCCGAAGCCCAAAGGTGGTCACACTACTGGTGAAGCCGAGCCGAGACCAGGGTACTTGGCACTTGTTCTGGTATTGGGTGCCGGTCGTGACAATTAATTTACAGATATGGAAGTTGAAGAACCTTACTTGGCCTGCATAGAGCCCTCACCTCACACCAACTTAACACCTGTAGGATTTATTGGAACACCTACTGTCAGCCAGGCATGATCAGCCAACATCAGTGCCCAATCTTATACATACAAAAATGGAAGCAAATCCCGCCAACAATGTCCCAACATCTAGTGAAAAGGCTTCCTAGAAGGTTAAAGGGATTCTGTCAAGCTTTTCATGGTGCAATGTTAATTTCTATATTACACTGTTTACACTGAAAATAAATATAAATAATAATTCTACCATATAAACTTTTATAATATTGGTGTGTTGGCATCCATCACATGTCTGATCCTGTGCTTTTAAATAAGCCATTGTTTCTCCGACTTAATAAAACTAAAGGAGTCACAGTGGGACTTGGATTTTTACTATTGAGTGCTATTCTTATATCTACCAAGGAGCTTTTATCTTGTGTCAGGGAGCTGTTATGTTGTTCATTTACCATTGTTCTGTTGATAGGCAGCTGGGGGGAAGGGGGTGGTATCATTTCAACTTGCAATGCAGCAGTAAAGAGTGACTGAAGTTTATCAGAGCACAAGTCACATGACTGGGGGCACCTGGGAAACTGACAACATGTCTAGCCCCATATCAGATTTAAAAATATGAAAAAATCTGTTTGATTTCAGTGCAGAAGTCTGCTGGAAAAGCATTATTAACTGATGTGTTTTGAAAAGAAAATGTTTTCCCATGATATAATTTCTTTAAAGGCTTTCTTAGCAGCAAATTGAGGACCAGCTTCATAGTAATGCCCTTGGTATTGTAATGATATGTTGGACAGACAGGTGTCTGTATACTTTTGACCACATAGTGTATGTAAACAAGTGTTATTTTAAAAAAAATTTACTTCTTTGTGGTTATTAATAAAAAAAGAGGAAGCATACTCTTTATATCAGCATGGTTTTATTCCATTTATTTTTCCTGAAATTGTCAGATATAGGTAAGGTCAAATACATTGTGTGCACACAAGAGCCTTTTTATTTTTAAATGTCATCTTTGTTTTCCTTTCAGATTGTTTAAGATGTAAATGAAAAAAAAATAAACTACCCACAAAATAAGATGGAAAATGTGCTTTGAATGAGGAATTTTATGCTCATTATGTAAAAATGCACAATATAATTTAGTGATGAATCCAGGTGGTTTATTTATATGTTAAGCTCCATCCAGGTATAAAAATGACAGGGTAGCATGGCAATCAATGCACAACATTACTATGCGGATAGTGTTGAGGTCAAGGCTTATCTGCATCATATGACAAAACAGAGACTTGATATATTTGCATATTTGATTGAACCTTAACAAATATAGTTACATTTCGGAGCATTTCCATACAGCTGGATATTATTAATTAAGAATACATTTTCAGCTGAACATTAGAACAGAGCATGTGAGATGAATTTTTGGTTTTAGATGACTGTCAGTATAATGAAGAGCAGGTTTGGAAAATGAAAGATTGCCATGAAGACATCCTGAAAATGCTGATGTTCACTTCATTCCTACACAGTAGTCCTTTTGTATTCAGGAGCAGTCCGGGTCAGTATGGAATCCATTAAACACTTGACTAAACAACTACTATGCTGTAAGTATAAGACTTGTCTTTAGGTGGGTCCAGAAATTTTATTGCACAAACCATTGACATATTGGGGGCCCACAGTGCAGCAGCTGCACATTGGAAAAATGCAGGAAAGCTCAGGGAAAGCTATGTGATAAAGGTATAGTAGCAGTGGGATAATAGTCTCTGGGAAGGGAGTGTGACTGTGGGATAGCAGGTATAGTAGGGAGAGATGGTGCCTATAGTAACAGTGGGATAATAGTCTGTGTATAGTAGGGAGAAATGGTGCCTATAGTAACAGTGGGATAATAGTCTGTGTATAGTAGGGAGAAATTGTGCCTATAGTAACAGTGGGATAATAGTCTCTGGGAAGGGAGTGTGACTGTGGGATAGCAGGTATAGTAGGGAGAGATGGTGCCTATAGTAACAGGAGGATAATAGTCTCTGGGAAGGGAGTGTGACTGTGGGATAGCAGGTATAGTAGGGAGAGATGGTGCCTATAGTAACAGTGGGATAATAGTCTGTGTATAGTAGGGAGAAATGGTGCCTATAGTAACAGTGGGATAATAGTCTGTGTATAGTAGGGAGAAATGGTGCCTATAGTAACAGTGGGATAATAGTCTGTGTATTGTAGGGACAAATGGTGCCTATAGTAACAGTGGGATAATAGTCTCTGGGAAGGGAGTGTGACTGTGGGATAGCAGGTATAGTAGGGAGAGATGGTGCCTATAGTAACAGTAGGATAATAGTCTCTGGGAAGGGAGTGTGACTGTGGGATAGCAGGTATAGTAGGGAGAGATGGTGCCTATAGTAACAGTGGGATAATAGTCTCTGGGAAGGGAGTGTGACTGTGGGATAGCAGGTATAGTAGGGAGAGATGGTGCCTATAGTAACAGTGGGATAATAGTCTCTGGGAAGGGAGTGTGACTGTGGGATAGCAGGTATAGTAGGGAGAGATGGTGCCTATAGTAACAGTGGGATAATAGTCTGTGTATAGTAGGGAGAAATGGTGCCTATAGTAACAGTGGGATAATAGTCTGTGTATAGTAGGGAGAAATGGTGCCTATAGTAACAGTGGGATAATAGTCTCTGGGAAGGGAGTGTGACTGTGGGATAGCAGGTATAGTAGGGAGAGATGGTGCCTATAGTAACAGGAGGATAATAGTCTCTGGGAAGGGAGTGTGACTGTGGGATAGCAGGTATAGTAGGGAGAGATGGTGCCTATAGTAACAGTGGGATAATAGTCTGTGTATAGTAGGGAGAAATGGTGCCTATAGTAACAGTGGGATAATAGTCTGTGTATTGTAGGGAGAAATGGTGCCTATAGTAACAGTGGGATAATAGTCTCTGGGAAGGGAGTGTGACTGTGGGATAGCAGGTATAGTAGGGAGAGATGGTGCCTATAGTAACAGTAGGATAATAGTCTCTGGGAAGGGAGTGTGACTGTGGGATAGCAGGTATAGTAGGGAGAGATGGTGCCTATAGTAACAGTGGGATAATAGTCTCTGGGAAGGGAGTGTGACTGTGGGATAGCAGGTATAGTAGGGAGAGATGGAGGCTATATTAGCAGGGAAACAATAGGATTCAGGTTTGTGTTTATCCTAGTGGAAATCAAAAAGAAGTACAGTGTATGAACTTGTAGCAAAAAGTAGAGCAGATTGTTATATGGCTACAGAGATGGCAACCAGTATCAACCAGAAAACAACCAGTATCCACTTAACTTCTAGGTGCAAAATTAAAATGAATGGCTTCATACTTAAAACCTTACTTTAATTCATACTTTACCTGTTGTTTATATTACTAGTTCTGTCTCTCTTGACAGTGAGAAAGTAAACACATCACCAACACACACGGCAGGTACCGAAGAGATTTGCCTTGAAACATTGTACTACCGCAAATTAAATTGCAAACGCTTGTGGTTTAGAGCAGTGATCCCCAACTAGCAGTAACCCCTTGGATATTGGTCTCAAAGCAGGTGCTTATTTTTCAATTCCTGGCTTGGAGGTAAGTTATGTTTGCATAAAAACAAGATGCGCTGCCACACAGAGCCTCCTGTAGGCTGCCAATCCACAAAGGGCTTCCAAATAGCCAATCATATAATTGTATTCAGCACGCCCAGGAACTTTTTCATGCTTGTGTTGCTCCCCAACTCTTTTTACATTTGAATGTGGCTCACGGGAAAAATTGTGTGCTGGAAAGGTATTCCCTACTTTCTTGGCAGTGGTGCCATCTAGAACCCTTCCTCCTTGACTTCACATAGAAGAACTTTGAGTCCTGGCTTCATCCCACTTTCTCATTTATATTTACCTTTTTCATTTTGCACAAATAGTTGCTATGGGTATTAATGCATGGTTTAATTCAGGCTGGAGACAGATCTTTTTCAGCAGGCTTTTATCCCAGCAGTCAGACAATATGTTGCAGCGCTGTGATCTTTTATCTATACTGTCAGGCTCACAACGGAACTCACACATCTCCAGGTAAACATTTCTGTCTTTTTCTTAATTATGTTTATTGGTTACATTTTCAATGTAAGCAATAAAGTTCACGACCATATGTTTCGTTCAGTTATTCTTTTTGTTGAGTTTTGTTTTTGGCGGTTATTTACAGAAATTAAACATATACACTCCAAATTTCAGAGTGGCAAATATAAGCCCCCACTCCCACTATCTTCCTGCTCTAAAAGAAATGCTTCTCTCCAAACAAACTTTCATGCAAAAAGGCTTCACCCCCAACTGCCATCTCACAAATCAGCACTCCCCCAACCTGCTATCTCCTCAAAAACATTATCCCTGATCAATCACCTTACCTGAAAAAAAAAATAAAATCTGAAACTGAAGTCATAAGACAGAAGCTTTAGAGCAGCAAACCAAGTCCTCCAAATGTTGATGGTGTGTTTAATTGCAATCGCATTACGTTACAATGGTGCTCTGTCAGCATAAAAATAAAACAGCCCAAACAAAATTAACATTAAAACATTAAAAACATTAACTAAACAGTCTGCTACACAATCTTACAGTATATTCCCTTCCCTGTCTTTGTTCCATTATTTTGTCACTGACACCATCCCCATTCAGTCATCCACTACCCTCCTTCCCCCTGTCTGCACCCCACACCCACAAAGGTTGTCCACTGTCTCATCCATTTCTAGGTTTGCACCCCATTTCCTCACTGTGAGCCCCCTTTTTTTTTTACTATTGCCCTTCATTAGTTAATTTTCTCCCTACTGCACCAGTCACTGTTCCCCATTCCCATTGTCTGCTCACATGCACTCACTGTCCCCCATCTCACTCATTTCATACAGGCTGCTCCCTATTTGCTCACTGTCTGGCATATTCCCATTCTATATTCAATCATTATTTTGCTTCCCCTTGAATCTAACCCATTTTACCCTTGGCTGTTGGGGATATCTGGCTTATTGAAAAGAAAATCTAGTTTAAATGGGGTTATTCACCTTTGGATTAACTTGTAGTATGATGTAGAGATTGATATTCTGAGACAATTTGCAATTGGTTTTCATTTGCCTGTCCGCTATCTCTACCTGGATGTCGCAACGTTACCTTAAATTAAACCTCTCTAAAACTGAAATGGTTCTCTTTCCCCCAACTAACACCAGTAACATCCCCGAAGTATCCATCATAGTTAACAATTCCACTATCATCCCCTCTCCCCAGGCCCGGTGCCTTGGGGTTATCCTAGATTCTGCCCTGTCCTTCACTCCTCATATCCAGTCACTTATTAAATCATGTCACTTCCACCTAAGGAACATATCCAAAATACAATCATTTATCACCTAAGATGCTGCCAAAATTCTTATTCACTCTCTCCTCATATCGCGTCTAGACTACTGTAACTCTCTTTTAATTGGCCTTCCCCTCCAGAGACTGTCACCTCTCCAGTCCATAATGAACACTGCTGCGAGACTCATACACCTCAGCAACCGCTCCTCCTCTGCCTCGCCATTCTGTCAATCCCTGCACTGGCTTCCACTACCTCTCAGAATCAAATTCAAATTAATGACCCTGACATTCAAAGCACTTCATAACTCTGCCCCACCCTACATCTCTGAACTCATCTCTATATACTCTCCCACGGTTTGTCCGACTTTCTCCCAACCTTTCTGCTTTCAAGCAGGGATGGGCGAATTTGACCCGTTTCGCTTCGCCAAAAATTCGCCGCCAGCGAAATGTCGCAGACGCCCATTAAAGTCTATGGGCGTCAAAAAAATTTTGCGCGGCGAAACTGTTTTGACGCGCGTCTTTTTTTTTGACACACGCTGCCATACGAGTCTATGGGCGTCATTTTTTCGGCGAAACGAGGAGAAAAAATTCGCCCATCCCTAATTTCAAGAGATCTCTTAAAACGCACTTCTTTCGAGAAGCCTACCCTCACTCTGCTTAACTATCAAATGCAACACCACATACAATACCACATTCCTCACCCACTTCATTCGATCTTGCCCACTCCCACACCTTGTGTATTACTCCCAACCCTTTAGAGTGTATGCTCTTTTGCATAGGGCCTTCCTCACCTTTTGTGCTGGTATTGATTGTGATGTATGTAACTCCATATGTTCTATGTATAGAATTCATGTGATTTAGTTGTATAATCACATTTACTTTACAGTGCTACGCAATATGTTGGCGCTATATAAATACATGTTAATCATAATAATAATAATAATAATATTTTTTTATTATTTGTGTTTTTTGAGTTATTACGCTTTCTATTCAGCCGCTCTCCAGATATCTACCATCTGGTTGCTAAGGTCCAATTACCCTAGCAACCATGCATTGATTGAGACTGGAATGTGAATAGGAGTTGCCTGAATAGATGAGTAATAAAAAAGTAGCAATAACAATACATTTGTAGCCTAAGGATCTGGCCACACGGGCAGATTCGGGGAGATTGGTCGCCAATTGACAAATCTCTTCTTCACAGCGACTAAGCTGCCCGATCTTTCTTCCCCTACCTTCCACCGGATAAAATGTAAATCACCTGGGGGCAGGCACACAGAGTGCCTCATTTTCCGAAGTCGCCAGAAGTTTCCTCGTGAGGCAATTACGGGCGACTTCGGAAAATGAAGCGATCTGTTTGCCTGCCCCCAGGCGATTTAGATTTTAGCCGGGGGAAGGCAGTTCGGGGGATTAGTCGCGAAGAAGAGGAGATTTGTCATCTGGCAACTAATCTCCCCGTGTGGCAAGACCCATATAGAACAGAAAATCTTAGCGTGGTAAATGGCGGAGCTCAACCGTACGCCAGTGCCCCAGTGGTCGCTGCTTCTGAGCGCTGATCCAAGACAGGGGAGGCTTTGGTAATATCAATTTCGGCTTCTTTATTTAAGCACACATAGTCAAAATTACAGCAGTGGGGTGCAAAAACTAACGCGTTTTGTGCCTACAGCTCGGCACTTCCTCAGAATTTTGACTATGTGTTCTTAAATAAAGAAGCCGAAATTGATATTACCAAAGCCTCCCCTGTCTTGGATCAGCGCTCAGAAGCGAGATTGTTGATACGTTGTAGACCCATATAGAGCATTTGTTTTTAGATGGGGTCAGTAACCCCCACTTGAAACCTGGAAAGAGTCAGAAAAAGAAGGCAAATAATTCAAAAACGATAAAAAAAAGGTCAAATGAAAAGTTAGAATTCTATATCATAATAAATGTTATATTAACATTTAAAAGTAATTTGTTTTCAAGCATTGCTAGTTTATCTAGTATTGGAATCTAGATAAATCACATTTGAAATCTTGATCGCTCACATTTTAAACTGTAAGCACATCTTTAATATACCTCTTTGTGTTCCTTGCAGTAATTGATTTTTCTGGGTGCGGTGCCACACAATACAATTATACTTTATGTGGCTTCTGGTTTCTGGCTAGCTTTAGTTAATGACTTCCCACAGTTTTTGTCCTTCACAAACCAAATGGAAAGATATTGAAATTCAGATCCTAATCATAAAACTGTTTGCCTTTAAAGGAAAACTATACCTGAACAACGTAGGTCTCTATACAAAGATATTGCATAAAACAGCTCATGTGTAAAATCCTACTTCATGTAAATAAACCATTTTCATAATAATATACTTTTTTAGTAGTATGTGCCATTGGGTAATCATAAACAGAGAAATCGCCATTTTAAGAACTAAGGGCCGCCCTCTGGGATCGTAGGATTCACTGTGCACACAAACAAACCCTACATGTTAGGTCACATGAGCCAATTAACGGAGAAAGTCTGCAGTATTTCTGTCAGGTGATCTCTGATGCAGCACACAGACAGAACTGTGGCTCAAGGAAATTATTGAAAAGGGCAATATTTATTTAAAGGACCTTTACCACACTGAAATATATATATTTAATATGCCACTTAATAAACTCTTGCTTAAGTATTCATACTTCATACACACTTTTAGTCTACGAGCTATTGGTATCAATTTGCAGTTGGTCTTCATTGTTTTATTTTCTCAACTTTTTTTTTCTGCAGCCCTTACATTTTGAATGGAAAAGGGATAGGAAAGGGATTCCTTAGAAAGCAAAACAATAAAAAGTAACAACAAGAACAATCAGTCCCATAGAGAATACATTGTTGGTTGCTGGGGTCAATGACTTTAACAACAGGACACGGTTTTAGAAAAAGAGGCAGAATAGAACTCTTAAAAAAAAGGAAGATCAGTGAAAAGTTGGTCACTCTATACATATCACTGTAGTCTGTGGACATTCCAATATTCGGTGCTTCATTCAGCAGTATTATTACCATAAGTGGAGGGAGACTTTTTTTCCTCACTGTAAGGGCAGAGACAGACGAGAAGATTAAGGGAGATTTAGTCGCCGAGCGACTAATCGCCTCTTCTACGGGCGACTAAACTCCCCAAAAAGCCTTCCCGCCGGCCAGAATCTAAATTGCCGGTGGGATGGCACTCGAAGTACTTAGTTTTCCGAAGTCGCCCGAAGTTTCTTCATCAGAAAACAAAGCGATCTGAGTGCCTTCCAGCGGGCGATTTAGACTTTAGTCGGTGGGAAGGCTTTTCAGGGAGATTAGTCGCCCGAAGATAAGGCGATTAGTCACCAGGCGACTAAATCTCCCCGAATATTCTTGTCTGTCTCTGCTCTAAGACCTACAGGAGCCCTGGATATTGTATCACTTCAAATGAAAGTTTAGTTCCTCAAGTCTAAAGTGATGATATACTAAATGACTAAATAGAGTTCAAAAATCTAGTGACCCCGCCAAAAAAGACTTATCTTTGGATAAAACCAGAGATATTGAAATAAGCTTCCATCTGATTCCTCACACTTAGGGTAATAAGAATAGGTTCGATGTAAAATAATACCAGTTGAATAATTAGCATTTCCTGTAAACAATGGCTTTTTCTTTTACATACACTGGTTCATTTTATTATTTATGTATTTACTTTACTATAATTCTATTCGTTCACATTTAGAAAATGTCCTGATTATATGAACATTTTCTCATTTTATATTCTTGTTTATTTAGGAAAAGTCTTCCAATGTGTCTTATCCAAAACGTTTTTGTGATTGTAGGTTTGGAGCTGTCATGTTGTTCATTTCATGTCTATTGCAAAACGAAATAAAATGTATAAACACAGAAGCTCAAAAATATGTAAGTAGTATCTGTGTAAATAATAATTAGATTTAAGGTGTTGATTACTGTGTCCTACATTCTTACACAGCCCACAGATGCTTAACTATCTCCTAAAAAGCATTTATTATAAATTATAGCTCTGACTCTTCTTCAATACTCTACAGAGTGACATATTGAGTTGTAAATCTGATTTATGGTTAAACCCCGATTTTATGTTTTCCAAGGGACTGGAAAAAAAACAAAAATCTGGGAAACCATAAAATGGGTTTATGTAAATTCAGGATTAACAGTGAGAACTACAAATAAAACTTGTCATATTAATGGGGTGAATAGGGGTTTTAAGGAAAATGGGGCACTAGGTCATGCAGAAAAAATGCAAAATCCAGGAAAATATAGGGTGTATAAAATAAGGGTTTGACTGTGGTTTCACACTGTTTTGCTACTTGAAGTTTAGTTGCAAAACTACAGTTTATATTAGCAATAAATATTTGACACCCATTGACTTCAATGTGTTTTGCAAATACCTGGGGAATCCCTGGGGGGCAAATTTACTAAAGGGCGAAGTGGCTAACGCTTGCGAAAATGATGTCATTTTGCCACTTCGCCAATTTACTAACGGGTGCTGGAGTAAATTCACTAGCGAAGTGGACCTACTCTAGTGCTGTGCAAAAAGAAGAAAATAAGCCATTCCAAACTCACCCCCTGTGTGTTCTTAGTCTAGCTCCATTAATTTATTGAATTCATCCAGGTGCTCTTCCTTCAGCGTCCCCACTGGAATTATAGTAGCTCAAAAAATGAAAAAAGGTTAAATAAAAAAATGTGGTTTATTCCAACAGGTCACTGACCCACATCGCCTGACGCGTTTCGGGAGTAGCTCCCTTAATCATAGGCTCCCAAAAAAACGCTGCCGTCTTTTACTTTTTATTGGGTGATAGGCTGAAAAAGAGTGAAAGCTTTTTTTAGGGTACCCTCCTTCCCCCCCCCTACATTTGATAACATATGGCACCTAAACTATACTGTGGGCACATGTGTAGGGCATTAGAACACATTTATTAAGGTTCCCTGGCCTTGTGTAGTGTAATGTGTTTTCTGTTGCAAATACGGCCATTGTACTTTAACTGCATGCCGTATGCAAATTTCTGATCGCTAGCGCAACTTCGCAAATGATCGGTAACTTGTGCGCAACTTCGGATCTTCGTGAATTTGCGCAGCCCTGGCGAATCTACACCTGGTGAACGCTGGCGCAACTTTGAAGGTAAGTAAATTTGCCCCCTGGCCTGGTGTCTAGTGGATATGCAGGTTTAGTGATACCACCTCTAAGTGCCAAACCGGTGTGTTTGTATTCTGTAACTATTGATTTGTTATTAATTTGTGCTTACAAAGTGACCTTTTATGACTTAATCACATTAATTAAATGAAAATATAAAATGCACTAGTAGGGGAAGAGGACCTAGTGAATTCAGCCCCCTAAACTTCCCATGACTATTTGAAGGGTAACTGTGGTCTTGCTGTTTGAAATGTTATTTTTAACATGAGAAAAGGCTAATTCCATCAACAACTATAGACCAGCTTTTACGTGGATACGGTACAATGAAATGGCTGAAAGGCAGAGACAATTACCATTTCCAAGGTCAACCGTCTGCACAGAGAAGAGTTTTGTTTGGTGATGAAAGAGAAGACGTAAAAGAGCTGCGAGATAAACCCGACACCATCAATTTCTCAAACAGAATGTGATTCATTGGAAGTGATTGTAAGCGTCAAGGCCCCGTTATCAAGATCAATAGAACACTCCTAACTTTCCTAAATACATTAACAGTCGGTGCATCTATCAAAATGCATCAATGCCTTTACTACTTTGGGAAAAACTTGCGCGGATCAACTCACTTTTAGGGAACAAAGGGAGGGCAGGTACATTCCTCAAAGTGAGAGGAAGGTGCAGATTAGAGATGTTACTCAGTGCTATTTTCATCACTTGACATACACATGGGTCTTTATACCTGTCCTGCTGTCTGTCCGTCTATCACATGGCTGTTAGAAGCCGGGGTGCCCTAATAAGCACAGACAGAAGGTGAATGTAGGTATGTGCAGCGTATTGCATCACATGGGCCACCACAACAGATGCAGAAGAATCTCTTTATGTATAATGTGCATTCCTGCATCCAACTTCTGCCATCTTTTTACTATTCTCCTTAGCTAATGTTAGAAAAACCCTCCTTTTAAATAAATAATACAGGTGCCCATGGCATAAAAAGTATGTTTGTCCTCTTTCAATTTACTGATCTTTAGAGTTTTGAAAAAAAACACAAAAGATAATTTGCCATCTGTCTATCTAATCTATCATGCAATCTATTATCTATCTATTATCTAATCTATCTATTTATCTATCTATCTATCTATCATCTATCTACCTATTATTAAATGTGTCTTTCTGTCAATCATATAATCTATCAATCATCTATCTATTGCCTAATATATCTATTTAATATCTTACATATCTATCATCTATCTATATCTATCTATCTATCAATCTATCTATCTATCTATCTATCTATCTATCTATCTATCTATCTATCTATCTATCTATCTATCTATCTATCTATCATATATCTATCTAATCTATCTATCTATCTATCTATCTATCTATCTATCTATCTATCTATCTATCTATCTATCTACTGTCTATCGTCTATTATGTAATCTATTGATCTATCTGTTATATAATCTATTGATCTTTTTTTCAATCTATTGTCTAATCTATTGTCTAATCTATCTTTTATCTAATATATCTATCATCTATATATATCTGTCCACCTATTATCAAATGTATCTGTATCTGTATACAGAATATCACTGGACACACATAAAAAGGTTATGTTTCGATTTTGCTAAACCAAAATTGCCAACATCTGACATAAATTCTTTGATTTTCAGGCTGAGTCATGCAGACACAATTTGGCAAGCTGGTAAATATAATTATTGGCATGTATTATATATAAATATAGTCTATATCAGGCAATTAATTATTGACTGCCTACCTGATCTAATATTTCAAACAAACTGACTTGTATTGGTCAGTTTAACTACAATTATAATACTAAGGGGCAAATTTATAAAAATGTGAGCTTGTGTCTTGATTCACAAAAAAAAAGCAAAACACATGAACATAGCATCTCAGTGGGCAAAGCTGGGTACACAGAGCCTATCCTATTATATAACAAGAGAATATCCACTTTGCAAACACTATAATAAGCACATAATCCACCTCTGCTCATTGACAAAGAAGCCAACACCTTTAGAAGAAAGAAGGTTTGGATTTCCTTACTTATGTTGAAAAGAATTCAGTCATTAGTGAGTAAAAATAAAAGTTCATTCACGGCCCAGTTTTCCTCCTCTCACCCTATACCAGGCTAAAGGCCCCCCTACACGGGCCGATAAAAGCTGCTGACAGACCGAGTCGGCAGCTTATTGGCCTGTGTGTGCGGCCATCCGAAAGTCGGCCAGATCTTAATCGGGCAGGTTAAAAAATCCCATTAGATCACGGGCGCATCTGTGCGTGTATGCGGTCCCGCGAACCAACCACCCTAAGGCCCGCAATCGGATCAGCCCGCTATTGCCCACTTCAATGTGGGCATACCGGGGGGAGAGATCCGCTCATTTGGCGACATGACGCCAAACGAGCACATCTCTACGTCTATGGCCACCTTTAGTATTGTATCATACAAATTAAAGAAAAAAGCTCATATCTTGTGATATATCAAGAAGAAAAAAAAAGTCCCAGGAGTGAACTCTTCAAGTCAAAGCTGGTGAGTTTCTAAAGAAATCAGTGGGAATTGTCTCAAACTACTTCAGTGATTTAATTCTTCCCTGTTTATTTAAACATTTAATATTTTTAGCCTCATTGAAACTGAATGAACAATGGGTTTTTTCCGCTTGTGAGCAAACTTTTTATCTAAAAAACAGGATGATTCTGTCTGAGTTTAATCTTAAATGAACTAGAATGCTGTTTGATAAATCTACCCTTTCCTACATTGTATTTGCACTTCTGTTACATAAATTGTTGACCTGTTATAAATATCTGTAAAATAAAGCCTTAATTGGATTTTATTTCTACAGTCCAGTGTCAATATGAAATATAATATTCAAGAAACGCCAGTTACTGTGGCTATCATACTTGCTTCTTATTTCCAACGGGGATCTAATGTATAGATAAAACAATTCTTTCAGAAACAAATGGTAATTTGTCATCCGTATGGGATGAATGCAGAGGAAAACAATTAATAAAAAATGTTGATAGGTCTTGATATTATATCTCATCAATTTTTCCTCCATTAAGAAGATTTATAGCAATATGCACCATTACTTGGGTGATTAATCATACCAAGCAACTTACCTTATTAATTAATTTTTACAGGCCAGTTTTCCCAGGAAGGGATACATATTGGCAAAGCAATGGTGCATTGAGTTATCTATCATTAAACTATAGAATCCATCCTTACACCGGGACATAATGATGGTTCACTGATAAAATCATGATAAATCTTCGCTTGGAGATACAGAGTAAAATACATACATTTTTCACAAAGTAAAACACTTTTAATCTCTGGTTTCTTTTCTGAAGTTTGAAGTGGAAACTGGATGAAGCAGTAGGCATTTTGTTATATACCTCGTTCATTTCAGGTTGAACTAAAATGCTGTTTGAAAGCTTCAAGTACGGATAGAAAATATGTATTATCGTTAAGATACAAACATGATACAGAATAGTTGGTTACTCCAGTTTTGGTAACTTTCTCTACCAGTTTCCTGGGATTGAACAGATGAAGACCTTGTTGTTTCATGCTGTGATATTCCTTTTCAACCTGGACCCCCTCCAGGTGGTGGTTCATCTTTAAATTTGCTTTTATTATGTCATAGAATTGCCATTTCTAAGCAACGTTTTAATTGGTCTTCATTATTTATTTTTCATAGATTTTTTAAAATTATTTGCCTTTTACTTCTGACTCCTTCCATCCTTCAAATGGGGTCACTAACCCCCATATAAAAAACAAATGCTCTGTATGGCTACAAACTTTTATTGCTACTTTTTATTACTCATCTTTCTATTCAGGCCCTTTCCTATTCATATTCCAGTCTCTTATTCAAATCACTGCATGGTTGCTATGGTAATTTGGACCATAGCAACCAGACTGCTGAAATTGCAAACTGGAGAGCTGCTGAACAAAAATCTGAATAAATTAACTGGCCGTCAGTGAAGCTATGGTATCCCTGACTCTGGCTCATCACGTCATACTATTTCTTACATGTTCTGTGATTGTGAATCTAGTGAAAGAAATTGTAAACACCTAAAACAATTAATTCACTATAATCTAATCACTATTGCAATTGTCATGCATTTTTTCTAGTTTTCTAAATATTAGCAGATTCTAAACTGCTAATATAATACATTTGAAATCGCCACCTACTGTTAATTTTGGCTGACTGCTCACTTTACTCACCTTTATTTACTAAGCAAAAAAGACATTTGCAATGAACAGCGGGTAGTGCTGTTGTATCATATTCATTACATTAGCAAATTAAAAAACAGCTAATATCTTGAAAACCAAAAAAAATTGCAAAAGTGCTTAGAAGAGTGCTCTGAGTCATTTTACACCAAGGGTGGCAAAAAAACGCCTCTGGCAACTTTAAGAGCCAAATTTCTGTATTAGTGGTGCCCCCCCCCCCATCGTGTCCCACTCCGACTACAAAGTTGCAACTGCAGAGTGGGAGAGGAAACAGAATCCTGGATTCAGTGGGGATCCATTATCTGAAAACCCCTTATCCTGAAAGCTATAAAGCTGGTCACAAGGACCCACAATGAAGCAATGCAGTACTATGACCTGGTTGTCTAAATGGTACCAGTATGAGAGTTTGGCCTTATAACCATTAATAAATGTGGAATAGATCAAGACTTAAGTTGGCCATAGACGGAAAGATCCGATCATACGAATCAAGGAGAGTCCCGACAGTTTTCGTCTGGCGAAGATCGGTCGTTTGGTCAATCGGCCAGGTTAAAAGATTTCTGACGGCTGCCGATAATATCTCTGCGTGTATTGCCGATCATACGATCGTCAGTGGGAGACTGTCACTAGCTTTGGTCGGACATAACATTCGTACGATTGCTGTCAGGGGCAGAGCGTCGGCTGATCTGTTATTTTCTACTTTATTTGATCTGAATGGTTAATGGCAGGTCGGGAGATAGAGAAGTCCGTTCAGTCGAGGATTCGAACGATCAGATCTTTGCATCTATGGCCAGCTTTACTGTAAATGATACTTTGTATGTCATTACAAAAATTACACTAAAGTGCAACATCTGATCATCATATCATACAAATTGGACAAATATTAGTTATTTTTACTACTTTAAGGGGCAGATTTATTAAGGGTCGAATTTCGAAGTGAAAAAAACGTCAAAATTCGACCATCGAATAGGCTAGTCCGACATTCGAAGTCGAAGGATTTTTAAGATCATCCGATCGTACTACGATCATACTACGATCGTACTTCGAATCGCACAATTCGAAATATTTAACCGTACGATCATACGATTTTACAAAAAAATCCTTTGACTTCTCAAAACTTAGCCGAATACTGACTATAGGTTCTAGGAGGTCCCCATAGGCTAACATAGCAATTCGGCAGGTTTAAGGTGGTGAAGTGTCGAAGTCGAAGTTTTTTAAAGAGACAGTACGATTTTCGAATGGTCGAATAGTCAAAGCATTTTCACTTCAAATAGAAGTCAAAGTCGAATTTGGCCTATTCGATGGTCGAAGTACCCAAAAATTACTTTGAAAGTAATTTTTTTGAATTTGAATATTCACTTCGACCCTTAGTAAATGTGCCCCTAAGGGTAGAACTACACAAACGATTTTAGCTGCGATAGCGTCCATTCCGATGCACTGAGACTAAGGCAGATGCGCAGAATCTAAGGTAAGGAAAAGAAATGTCGGACATTGTCGCTGCGTGCATCCAAAAGATAAAGACGCAATATGCAGTGTTGGCATCCGACAGTCGTCGGATACACACAGCGACAAAGTCCAACATTCCTATTACTTACCTTAGATTCGGCAAATCCGACATGACGCCTGCGATTCATCTCAGCCCGTCGGAACGGATGCTATCGCACGTAAAATCGCTCGTGTAGTTCTACCCTGAAACCCTGAGTAAAAGATGATTAGTATCTAAGGAACTGCAACCACATTTTATTTTTGAGTGTAGATCAGCTTGAATTGTCTTCCAACTTATAATGTGCTTAACTGATGAGACTAAATATTACTCCAGGTTTTTGGAGTCGCTTTATATTGAATTGAATTGTAATTGGCATCATTGGTAAAATATTGGTGGAGGACAAACCGAAAAAGAGCAATGCAACAAACCCAGGCAATTTGTTTTATGAGTTCCGTATTTATTCAGCTTGTATTATATTCGCCATAACGGAAACTTTTTTGTAATATCTGCACAATATCAATTACGGCTCTTTCAGATAATGACAGTTTTCACAAACTGTTTTTTCATTTGACAGATTTCTTTGTCAGCCTCAAATGACTGCAACAAATGTTTTCACTCACCGATGCCCTTAATTTATCTTTTTTTCTAACTGTCGATAAACAAATGGAAATACTGAACATTAGCAACACAAAATAAAATATCCTCCCAAAGTGGCATTACGCAATTAATATGTATACAGGGTACAATCACATTAGTGCTCTGTATTTGAATTCAGACTCTGGCCCATTATTGCTATAGAGCTGACTGTTCTTTTGTGTGCAATTAGCTCGTTTTCTTTGGGCACCGCTCTTTTAAATTGACTTTAATGGCTTTTGCTTTGGAGAGCGAGTGACTAAACCCCAATAGCTGTGTCACAATGCAGATGCCCAGCTTGTTGCTGTGAATGGAAATGTTATTGGGGACCGTGACATTATTACAGCACCAGGATAATTGTAAGCTTCAGCTACAGCACTAATATATCATTTAGCCGTCCACAGGTAAAATCGAAAATGTTTTTAAAATCAAAGCTTGAGCTACAATAAATCCATTATTCGGCCTGTCATTAAAGTGTGCCATTAGTCTTTCCACTGCTGAGCTAAAAAACAGGTCCCCTATTTTCCGACCAAACATGCAATTAGAATGGAAAAGAAAACAAAAGACTAAGTATATGTTATAGATTAAAAGCCTGGAACTACATAATGCATTAAAAATTGCTGAGAATATATTATACAAAGTTCTGCTAAGCACCTTTATTATGATGATTATAAATAATAAGGATGATGATACAGATGTCATTCTCATGTGGTGTAAATAATTTCACTAATGACTGTAAATAAGCAAGGAGGGAGTCATTTGTGCGCTTGCATTAGAGAGGCCCATATTACTGATCTGGCTGGAAGAATTAGGGACGGCCTGGAGACTCATTTACCTCTGCTGCTTGAGCTAATCGTTGGTTTAATCAACCCAGTTATCACAACTAATATCAGAGGGGGCAAACCTGGCGTCATTGTTGCAGGACCAGCATTTTACCGACCCTACAGAGCTTACCTGAGATAAACCCATCATCACAAGGAGTGAGTCCTTCATCGCAACACTGAACACTTTTATGCTTAAGAAGAGCAACTATTTTGCCTGCTTCCTAATGAAGAAAAACAAAATCTGAAACCTAATTTTATTTAACTTTCAGAAACACGGGATAGTCATTTTTTTTGGTGTGAACACAAATATTCTGTCCTTGCAGGAAAGTAACTATTTCTAACTAGGTTTATCTGAGCAAAAATTGTGATCTGAAATGTTTAGAAGATTTGGAAAACTAAAGATAAGCAATATTCATCCAGTGTTGGACTGGGGTGTCCAGGCTGTCGTCTGGAAGCCCCCCCACCCCGGTCGCAAGCTCCAGTTCTTCCAAGTGCCATCCCCCGACCCCACAACCTCCTTGTGGCTGCAATCAGGGTAGGTGGGAGTGCTGCCGCCTGCTCTTCTCATCTGGGGGATGGCCCACAAGGGCTGGAGCCCATCTGTTTTTTTTTCCTGGTGTCCCACCGACCCAGTGGCCCAATGTTGAAACAACTATAGAAACATGTCAACCTTTTCAGACCTTAAACTTGGTGATTTTAGCCAGACTTTCCCCCCTACTACATATAAGTTATGGCTTCCAAAAAAGCCATGACATATCCATGTACCTCAACAGATGAACTACTCAAAGGAGCCTATTTATCATACTGTACAAAAAAACAGCGACCAAATACATCACACATCACCCAGAATCACTGCATACAGTATTTATCGATTTGTGTTTTGATTTTTTACAAATAAAATTTTTTTATAAAATTTCAGCCTCAAAGTAAGTAGCAGCTTGAAAATGCTATTGGATAATACTGTGTTCATTTTTTAAGCTTTTCTTTCCAGAGTTACTTCCAAAAACTTACTTGACCCTTTTTTTTCCATTGACAAGCCATGGGAATACAGGTGAAGTATGTCCATCCTTGTCTATTCATCTTCTGTAAAGTATTAAAAATGCTTTCTGCATAGATTACAAATGCACATTCTGTAAACTGCTGTAGCACCAGCATGGTTTCTCTCTCAAATTCAAGTGGTTGGTGCTGGACCACTTGGAACCTCTGTATAATATTTTCAAGCATATTCCCAACAGGCAAGGCGTGACATTATTTTATAGAGAAAACTATTTCCCATAGAAGACACTTTGGATAAACAATAAGACACACCGCCCCATTTTGTTTAAAGTTAGGGAACAGCTAGGATGGAGGTGGAATGCCTACTAGCTCCCATGTCTACCCCTAATGAATATATCTCACTGTATTCTACCGGCAACACTGTAATCATGGGGGCCTCCAGAGGTATCTGTGCTTGAAACAAATTGCAGGGACCTTTAGCAATTCAAAGAGAGTAGAAAGCAGGGTGCAAAGTTGCACCTGTTGTTTGCATTTTCTACCCTTGATAAATAAGCCCTTAAGAGTCTCTCTTTATCTGTGAGTGGAACTAGTGTCTGGACCTGACAAAAACACACAATATTTCTCTCTTGTAACCTGTTAGGGTGATGTCACATGGGCTGCATTTTTGGGCAGTATGGTGTAGCTCCATACCTTCCTTTCATTAACTTGGAATTGAAATTGCCTGAATTAGTGCTGTGTTCTCTAGCAATAATCAGCTCTGCAATACTGCAAAGGGTGCTTTCAATTTAAAGATAATGGAAGGGTGATCTGGAGCATGTTGTCCCTCTTGGAAGGAGCTACAAACACTGTGTCAACAAAAAGCTCCAAATTACCTGTCCTTACACTTGCGTATCTATCACAATACCAGTAAATTCCCAGGACCTCCCCCGACTCAGAGCTCCACTCTACACACTCCAAACACCTTAGTGTGCAGCACCACAACAATGAATCCTATTCATCATTTTCTCCATCTTTTAAGGCTCCGTCAAGAACTGTATGGTATCAGGGAGCTCCATTCATCATTAGCATAGCTTTTGGCCTCTTCTCACCTTACCACCTGCCCGCTTGATCCAATTCCCTCAAAACTTCTCAGCAATACCAATCCTTGTCTAATCAAAGCCTTAACTCACCTATTTAATCTTTCGCTCTCAACTGGACTGTATCCTTCTCAACTAAAACATGCTCTTGTCACCCCCATTCTTAAAAAAAAACCTCTCTTGATCCCTCCAATCTTGACAACCTCCGACCTCTCTCTCTGCTACCTTTCATCTCTAAACTACTTGAGCGCCTAGTCTACAACCAACTAACCTCATTCCTCTCTGACAATAACCTGCTGGACCCCCTACAATCTGGTTTTAAGCCACAACACTCCACGGAAACTGCCCTGACTCGACTAACTAATGACCTTTTAACCGATAAAGCCAACAATCATTTCTCACTACTAATACTGCTTGATCTCTCAGCTGCATTTGACACTGTAGATCACCCTCTCCTCCTCCAGTCCCTCCACTCGCTTGGCCTTCCTGACAAAGCACTGTCCTGGTTCTCTTCTTACATCACCAATCGTTCCTTCAGTGTCTCCTACAATGGAGTAGCATCTTGTCCCCTACCTCTTTCTGTTGGGGTTCCTCAAGGCTCTGTCCTGGGACCATTACTATTCTGTCTCTCTACTTCCTCCCTTGGCAAATTAATCACCTCGTATGGTTTCCGCTACCACCTCTATGCTGACGATACTCAGATCAATCTCTCATCTCCTGATCTCAACCCAGAACTCGTAACTCGCGTCTCTTCCTGCCTGTCTGCTATCTCTACCTGGATGTCGCAACGCTACCTTAAATTAAACCTCTCTAAAACTGAAATGGTTCTCTTTCCTCCAACTAACACCAGTAGCATCCCCGAAGTATCCATCATAGTTAACAATTCCACTATCACCCCCTCTCCCCAGGCCCGGTGCCTTGAGGTTATCCTAGATTCTGCCCTGTCATTCACTCCTCATATCCAGTCCCTTATTAAATCATGTCACTTCCACCTAAGGAACATATCCAAAATACGATCATTTATCACCCAAGATGCTGCCAAAATTGTTATTCACTCTCTCGTCATATCACGTCTAGACTACTGTACTCTCTTTTAATTGGCCTTCCCCTCCAGAGACTGTCAACTCTCCAGTCCATAATGAATACTGCTACTCAATAGAGATGGGCGAATTTGCGCCGTTTCGATTCGCCGAAAAATTCGCGAATTTTTTGTACGGCGGAGAAATTTTTTTTGACGCCGGCGAATTTTTTCGGGCGAATTATTGCGGGCGTTTCACAAATTTATTCACTGGCGGCAAATCTCGCAAATTCGCCGCAAATTCACGCCTGGCGAATAAATTCGCCCATCACTACTACTCAACTCTTCTCTCATTACCTCCTCACATGCTCGCATTCAAGACTTTGCAAGGGCTGCACCCCTCCTCTGGAATTCTCTCCCAGGGGCTGTCTGACTTTCTCCCAACCTTTCTGCTTTCAAGAAATCTCTTAAAACTCTTTCGAGAAGCCTACCCTCACTCTGCTTAACTACCAAATGCAACACCACATACAATATCACATTTCTCACCCACTTAATTAGATCTTGCCCACTCCCACACCTTGTGTATTACTCTCTTCCCTTTAGAGTGTAAGCTCTTTTGCATATTGCCTTCCTCACCTTTTGTACCGGTATTGATTGTGATGTAACTCCAAATGTTTTATGTATATAATTCATGTGATTTAGTTGTATAATCACATTTACTTTACAGTGCTACGCAATATGTTGGCACTATATAAATACATGTTAATAATAATAATAATAATAATAATAAGTAGATATTAGTATTATTAGATACTTTACACAACTGAAAGACAACAGTGTGTCCAGATCATTCAATCAAGCTTTAAAAATATATATCCAAATCTCTTTTTCTGCACAGGAACATTTACAAACAAGAGAACTGGCAAAAAAAAAAATGCAAATAGGAAAAAGCATGTTTTAATCTTCTGCTGAATCTCCACCACCAAAGGACTAAAACTATTGGTTCCAAAATAGTGGGTGACTGTTAGTATTGGCGAAAATCAAATTAATCTGTGCAGGAATTTCCACTTCAGCTTCTGATTGTCTATGGTGTCTGACAGGCAGCAATGTGATAATGATTAACCGGAGAGATTGCAAATATAAAGCACAGCGTGGATCTGATAACATTGCACGATGCCGCAGCAGTTACGCAGAAAAATATATAAGAAAATTTTGAAAACAAGATTAAAAACTGTTTGATGATAGGTTCCTGTCAAACAGCGCAGCTTGCCCAGCTGTGGAAGTTATTTTATTAGCAGTGACATCTGGTGCCTTGGCAGGAGCAGGAGACTGCGAGACAATATGCTTTTTGCTCTGAACAAAATGCCCACTAGATTTCTATTTGTTTTCTTGGGATGAAATTTTACTCTCTCTCGTCAATAATCCTCACATTTCTATTCAATCCTGCCCTTCCACTAAAGGAATCATTTAATCTGTTTAACAGTTATATTAATGGATTTTTAATAAAGACCTTTCATTAGCACCATCAGCTCACCATTAGTTAGTCATCAGTCAGCGACACTGCACCTAGCTGAATACCATTTGCTTACTACATGTTTGTCACAGCCTGAAAATGTTTGTAGACTGAAGATGAGGGGTCTTTCTGTAATTAGGATCTCCACACATTAAAATGGTAAACCCTATAGGATTGTGCTGCCACCAAGTTACTATCAAGTAAAAGTAACTGTTTTATTATTACAGAAAAATAGGAAATAATTTGAAAACATTGAATCATTTGCTTAAAGGAGAAGGAAAGTCTTCTTCCACTTGGGGGTGCCAAATGTTAGGCACCCCAAGTGATTGTATTTACTTACCTGAAACCCCGGGCTGGTGCTCCTATCAGCAGAATACTGTACCGGCCGGGGGTTATATCAGTGAGCATCACGGAACGATCCTCTTACGGCTTCTCCTTCCTTTTCGCTGATTCATATGCGCAGTAGAGCTAAAACCAAACTTTAACTAAAAAGTTGGCTATGTTGTTCTACTGTGCATGAGTCTGCCCCCGGAAATTTGAAGAAAGAAGAAGCCGGAAGAGGATCGCTCCGAGGTGCTTGCTGGTAGAACCCCGGGCTGGTGCAGTTTTCTGCTGATAGGAGCACTGGCCTGGGGTTTCAGGTAAGTAAATTCAATTAGTTGGGGGTGCCTAACATTTGGCACCCCCAAGTGGAAGAAGGCTTTCCTATACCTGTATTATACCTCAATTTATTAATAGGGTGCAAGATTCATCTCTTTAACTACTGATAGCATGAGCCAGGTTTTAAGCATAGGACATGTAAGGAGGTGAAATATATTTTATTTTTGAAGTGTTAATAGTTAGGTAGTATGAAAGTCAACCAGCAAGATGATCCATAAGGGAATTCACTTCCAGGAGCTTATAAAAGGAAGTGTCTGATCTGGGCACTTCCTCTTTGGCCTAGAATGAGCTGATGACAACATTAGCAACAGGGCCATAATGTAGAAGGGGTTTCAATTAGCTTGGACTTTGAGATGAAGCTCAGCATACCAGGATTTAGGTAGCAATGGCCACATGGATTTACATAGCGGGCTCCCCTAGGCCCGCTGCTGTTCGCCGCCCTCCATCCACTAACGTTCATCGTTGAAACCTATTGTATCTCCTGCACATCCCCAGTGTTTCTGAACCAATGTGGGTATGGTTGGACAGCTTGCGCCCCCTAACATCCTGCCACTCTAGGCCTGGGCCTTGGTGGCCTTTCCATAGATCTGGGCTTGAATGGCCCAACAAGAAGGTAGTGATTGGGGTTAGTGATGGGCGAATGTCTTCGCCAAAAAATTTGTGAATTTCCCACAAAATTCGTGAAAAATTGTGAAATCGGAAAGTTCACGAAAAAATTGTAGGTTTTCACAAAAAAATCGTGAAAAGCTGGAGGCGGGAGATTTGCAAATTTATCTGAAATGTGGAAATTTGCCGCAAATTTGTGCCAGGCAAATTTATTCGCCCATCACAAATTGGGGTTAGTACCCCAGGCGATTTTGTGCCAGACAGGGAAGTAAAGCATTTAGATGTAGGTTAGTAGGGAACCTGTAGGCTGCAGTGAGACAACTCAGGAGAAGCTTCCACATTGTATGTGAACACGGCTAAGAAAAGGGGGAGCAGTGTGAGAAGAGAGGAGGCCTTTCGACAGATAATGGCACTCTGTGAATGTCCTTATGACAGTCAGGGCCGGATGTACATAGTGAGCACCCCTAGGCCTGCTGTTATTTGTCACCCCTGTCCCCTCCCCTATAGTCACACAAATTTTGGAGCAATTGGAATTGGCACATGAGAAATTTAAAAAACTGTCATATTTCCTGCTCATCCCCAGTGTTTCTGAACCAATGTGGGTGTGTCTGGGCAGCATGCAACCTCCTAAAATCCTGCCGTCCTAGGCCCGGGCCTTGGTGGGCTCTCCACCAATCCGGCCCTAATGACAGTGGCACTTGAGGTTTCTGGGAAAGAAAGTGAACACTGTGAGAGTAATGATTGTATTAGTCTGTAACTGAAGATACAATGAAGTTGGGTCAGTTGTGCATTTCATGTTGTGCACCTTGTCATCACCTATGAGGATCAGTTGAATAAAGCCTGTCTTAATTTATCCCATCGCCAGGTGAAATGTCTGCTTTACACAGCAAAGGCCTATCCTTCTCTACGATGGAAAGTTATGTGAATGTGATCTAAGTCGGTTGTTTGGCCAATCAGCTCCGGATACACCATTTAAGTATCTGCCACTTGGACCTGTCAAATTATGTTCTGATACCAACAGGCCAGTCCTGCTCAACAATTTTATGACACAATCTTCAGATTTTTCTAGTTTGGAGAAGCAATTGCAACTTCCTAAAATTGTTGAATAATTCATTTTCTAATAGGACTGGAAGCAGACTTAATGATATATTGGTATCAGTGGTATATATCAGACAGACATATTACATTAGCTGTGCAACAAACTCTGGCAAAAAGTTTACAATCTGCTACACCAGGAACAATGACTATGAGCATTTACAGTCTGCTCCTTTGAATGAGAAGAGCAAAGAAAGAGCAGCCAGAAGTATATACTGGAATCAATAATAGAAGAAGACAGACTTGTAATGGAACATACTTGACACATCAGAAGTGTGAGAAAACTCACAGTGTCACAAAGGATTTAGAAGAAGAGAATGGGATTTGTTGAGTTGGGCCCAGATTCAGTTATAGAGTAAGAAAACTGACCTCAGGCATAATCTGATTTGAGTGATTTATAACACGGTACATCTGGGATTTCTGTTGGTGTTCTGATTCACAGGACCCTGTCTTGCTTATGTCTAATTTATTCCACATGTCATGATACAATTAAACAGCTTTTTTTTTTAAATAAACATTTCCATGTTTCTGGGCAAAATAAGGTTTGTAAGTAATCAGCTGTATAATAATGGGTGGCACTGACCCATGGTGCTGAGAAGGTCTGGGGTGGGGTAAAGGGACCTGGGTGGGGTAAAGGGACCCAACCCTTGCCATGTGTATATGTGTGTTGCAGGGGTCATAAATTGGGCTTGAGTGGGGCCAACAGCCAGTCTTGCTCCAGGGCCAATGAAAGTAAGGTTACGCCCCTGCAATGCTTTTCACTTCGCCGGAAAATTTGCGAATTTACCGAAAAAATTAGCAAAACGGCAAAAATGCATTGAAATCAATGGGCATCAAAATAATTTTGACGCACAACAATTTTGACGATAGCAGCAATTTTTATACATTACAATTTTGTCCAAATTCATTAAAGTCAATGGCCATCCGAATAATTTTGACGCGCAGCAATTTTTATGCGCTCGACTACTCTGACAATTTTTTTTTTTTGTACCAGCAGATTTTTCATCAGCGAATTTTCAGTTTCACTAATTTATTCGCTGCTGGCGAAATGTGGAATTTTCCAGCGAATCCATGCCTGTTAAATGTATTCACCCATCACTAATCATGATTATATAAAACCCCTAAGGGCTTGTTTATTTTCAGCACAATTGTGTCTATTTGACTTTGGAGCGCACACGTTTACTATGCATCCAGATGCAAAAACCTAATCAGTTCCAAAAAGAGGTGTAAACACATCACAAACAAGGTGTACAAGAGAAACCGAAGATAAACCAGGATATTATGCAACATAACTGTTTATAAGATGGGGAGGCCTATTTATCAAAATTCACATTTTTGTAATATTAGATGTTTTATATTAGATGTTTTTTCTCTGAATAAACTCATATTTTCCAAAAAAAATTAGTTCAAATATAAAGAATCCAAATATAAAAAACTTGATTGTGTAAAATTGTCAAAAAACTAGGAATTTGTGAGTTTATAATCTCAAAAAAAATCAAAAAAGTTGGACAACTCCCATTGGCTTCTACATAGTAACATACTGTAGTAGTAACATAGGTACATAGGACAACTCCCATTGGCTTCTACACGAACTTATGGCTTTAAGATGCCAAATGTTTAAAGGGCACATTTACTAAAGGTCGAATTTCGAAGTGCTAAAACTTCGAAATTCGACCATCGAATTTGAAAAATTCGATAGTCTATTTTTTTCTGGATTCAATTTAGCAGTTTTCGATCGAATTAAAATCGTTTGAACGATCGTAGAAATCTTTTGAATCGAATGATTCAAACGATTTAATCGATCGAACAAGCGATTTTACAAAAAACAACTTTGACTTCTAAAAACTTAGCCAAATGTTGGCTATAGTTTCTAGGAGGTCCCCACAGGGTAACATAGTAATTTGGCAGTTTTAAGGTGGCAAAGTGTCAAAGTCAAAGTAAATCGATTTTCGAATGGTCGAATATTCAAAGTATTTTCAATTCGAATCGAAGTCGAATTTGGCCTATTCAATGGTCGAGGTACCCAAAAATTACTAATTGTTTTTTTTTTAAAAATTACTAAGTTTTTGAATTCGAAAATTCACTTTGAATTCACTTCGACCTTTAGTAAATGTGCCCCCAAATGTGAGTTCTTCAAGTTTTTTTGTGCTTAATAAATCTCTAAAATTGAATTTTTGAAACTGTAATACGATTTTGTAAGTTTTAGGTAAAAAAAACTCAAATTGCAGCGAAAATTAAAATGCCTATAGTAACTGCAGGGCTTGCCAGTGTTCTCTTGGCCACCATCTGGGTCACATAATTTCTCAGCATTCTCTGTCTCTAACACAGGAGTGTTGGAGGGGAGCAAAATAACAGCAAATTTAAAAACTCACTTTATTAAGTGTCGAAGGGGGTCTGAAGGGGAATACAAATCCATCCTGTTGAATGGAGCAGCACATATGTACCACTCCCAGGATATGGCAGGTACACAGAAAGAGGGGCCTATGATGTCAGCCCAGGTCTAAATGCACAGCAGAAATTTTGGCAGTTACAGTGGTGAATGTAGCAAATTTGAGACACAGTACTAGGCTCATTTATCAACACTGGGCAAATTTGCACATGGGCAGTAACCCGTAGCAACTAATCAGTGTTTGGCTTTTTTCAGGCAGCTGCAGGTAGAACAATGAATGCAACAATCTGATGGTTGCTATGGGTAACTGCCCATGGGCTAATTTGCCCAGTGTTGATAAATGACCCAGTTATACAAATCATTTTAATAAAGACCTTAAACTAAACTATAACACTCATTTAAATCTGGACTTTCCTTGCCTCAGATCAGAGTGGGAGCAGCTTGGTGGCAACTTCAGTTATAATTATTGCATCCTCATTTATTTCCAAAAGAAAGTGTAAAAAATAAGAAGTTAATTGTGCAAGTTTAAACCACTGAGCCATATGCTCCATTAATCTTCTTAGTGCTGAGAGTAAAGTTCAGATTTAGATTCCTCTTATCATTCCCCTCAGCTTTCAAATAAGAACACTGTTGGAGTCCAAAGGGCATCGCTCTGTTAAAAACGGGGTTATTTTATTTTTCATTAATTCCATTTTTGAAGAAACACTGGCATAATGAAACTGAGATATTAACTGATATGAACTGCAAATGTCAGGTGAATAGCACTGTCGATCTGCTTGCGTTAGCGAGTGTTGACTTTATTTCCCTTCTGATTTGGTTTCTTTTTTACAGTCGTTCTCATATTTCTGATTCTGACCTTTTATTAAGGGACAATGGGGAATGAGATGTTTTATAACATTGTGTTTGCTCATGTCTTATCATGGTGATAACCAGGGCTGGAATTAGGGGTAGGCAATAAAGCAGGGGCGTAACTACAGAGGAAGCAGACCCTGTGGCTGCAGGGGGACCCAGGAGGTATAGGGGACCCCATGAGTTGTGATGGGCGAATTTATTCCCCAGGCGCGAATTCGCAGTGAATTCCCGCGATTCACAACCGGTGAATAAATTCGCAAAACCGCCATGAAAATTCGCCGGAGTAAAAAAAAATGGACGCCGGCATCCGTTTTTTTTGGACGGACGTCGGCGTCAAAAACAGACGCTGGCATCAAAAACAAGCCGCCGGCACCGTTTCACGAATTTTTCGCAAATTTCACTGGAAATTCGTGAATTTTTTGGCGAAACGCCCCAAATTCACCCATCACTACCCATGAGGCCCAAATAATGCTCAATTTCAACATCTATTAGTAAAACAAGACAACCTCTGGATATGTTGGGGGCCCCTAAAATTAATTTGCTGTGGGGCCCAGTAACATCTAGATACGCCACTGCAATATATGTATTTGTATATGTATATGCCTAGGGCACACTGGTGGTGGTGGTGGGTGGGGTATAGAATTGCCAGGGGCGTAACTATAGAGGAAGCAGACCCTGCGGTTGCAGGGGGGCCCCGGAGTGTAGGGGGCCCAGTGAGACCCTAATTAATTAGCAATTTTAATATATCTCGGTAAAATAGGCCAACTTATAAATATTTTGGGGCCCTAAATTGAATTTGCTATGGGGCCCAGTAATAACTAGTTACGCCACTGAGAATTGCTAATTCAAAGCAAACTTTCAATTGGTCTTCATTTTTCCTTTATAGTTATGAATTATTTGCCTTCTTCTTCAGACTCTTTTCAGCTTTCCAATGGGAGTCACTGACTCCATCTAATGCTCTGCAAGGCTACACATTTATAGTTATTGCTAATATTTATTACTTGTTTTTCTATTCAGGTCCTCTTCTAATCATATTCTAGTCTCATTTCAACCAGTGCATGGTTGCTAGGATAATTTGGACTCTAGAAACTAGATATGCAAACTAGAAAGCTGCAGACTAAAAAGTTAAATAAGTCAAAAACTACAAATAATAAAAAAAATTAAAACCAATTGCAAATTGCCTGAACTCTACACCATACTAAAAGTTAATTTAACTGTAACTCTCTGCACTCTGTTCATGAGCAGTAACAAGTCATTAAAGGATAAGTAAACCTTAAAAATAAGTGAATGTAAAATGAGTGAGGATGCTATTCTAAGCACTTTTGCAATGTATATTCGTTATTTATTTCTAATGCATTTTTCTACATTTTTTGTAGTCGAAGTAAAATCGTTCGATCAATCGCTGAAATCGTTTAAATCGTTAGAACGATTTTATTTGACCGCAAAACAGTCAAATTCGCTAAAAAATACTTCGACTTTGATATTCGAAGTCGAAGTATAGCCATTCGATGGTCGAGTTTCGAAGTATATTTCACTTCGAAATTCGACCTTTGATAAATCTGCCCCGTACTGTTAACATAAATGAATTATGATACAAAAGCGCCACCTGCTGGACATTTTCTGACCAGTCTGACCACCGAGAAGTCAAGGAAGTTGGAAAAACAAAGAGGCTGCTCTGATGTTCTTCTGCTTAGGAAAAAAAATAGAAACCTTTCTGAAATCTTTCCTAACCAGAACATCAGAGCAGCCTCTTTCTTTCTCTTGACAACTTCCTTGACTACTCGGTGGTCAGACTGGTCAGGAAAATGACCAGAGAGAGCTGCTGTAACAAAATTCATTCATGTTATCAGTACATGTATCCTTTAATATTTTGGAATTAAAAAAAAAAAAAATTATGAATTTACATTGCAAAAGTGCTTAGAATAGCATCCTCATTAATTTTACAATTTATAAGGTTTACTTATCCATTAATGACAGCAATACGTATTTGAATAGTGAGCAAGGTGTATTGTGGGTAAAAAATAGAGATTAGCGCCAGTTTTTGTGCATATACAACATTTAATAATTGTTTTATCTTTGCTCAAATTTTTGTTATTCTGGTTTATGTTAGGTCAACATTAATGCATAGAATCCTTACATGAGCTTTCTTTTTCTGGCCCAAGGCATGCATTATGGAATTAAATTACGCTAAATCCTAACGAGTAATACTTAAAGGACTGATTAGTTGGGCAGGTCAAAGCTCAGAATCATGTCAGGCTACCAGCGAAGAGGCAGAGTAAGGAGCTGAAGAGGTCTGTCGCTTAGAAATTAAGGCACAAGGTAAGCATTAAAGTCAAAAAGTGGGGTTTGTAAGAATGTTCCCCTTCTTCTCTTCTTCTGTAAACAATTGATTGAGCCAGTTACTGTCCAGTGTTTCCTGCACACAGACAAGGGGTTGTGCTACATTTTACATGGTATAAATAAAGGCAGCAGGAGTAAGAACATTTATGATATACTGTGGCATTCATTCATATATTTAAAGAACATTTTGAAATATACAGGTATGGGACCTATTATCCAGAATGTTCGGGACCTGGGGTTTTCCAGATAAGGGATCTTTCCGTAATGTGGCTCTCCATACTTCTAAAGTCTAGTAAAAAAATCATGTAAACATTAAATAAATCCAACAGAACTATTTTGCTTCCGATAAGGATTAATTATATCTTAGTTGGGATCAAGTACAAGGTATTGTTTTATTAATACAAAGAAAGGGGAAATAATGTTTTCAAAAATGAAAATTATTTGCTAATAATGAAGTCTATTCTGGAATAATGGATCTACTAGAAAATCATATAAACATTAAATAAACCCAATAGGCTGGTTTTACTTCCAACAAGGATTTATTATTTCTTAGTTTGGATCAAGTACAAGGTATTGTTTTTTATTACAGAGAAAAAGGAAATCATCTTTAAAAATTTGGATTATTTGGATAAATGGAGTCTAAATGGGAAGGCTATATAATTCTCACACATTTCTATTTAGAATTTTATGTAGCAGTGCCAGTGAGACATGAACAATCAGTTTTCAAGCAATATTAAATTGTAAAATTATTTTTAATTTTTTTTAATGAAAAAAAAATTAAATTCTTTTTCTTGCGCATAAAAATAACTGTTTTTGCCTTGGAATATTTTTTTAACTTAAATTTTTACTGTTTTGACAACACAACAACAATAAAAACATGCCTTGTTTTATATATATATATATATATATATATATATATATATATATATATATATATATATATATATATATATATATATATATATATATATATATATATGGGTTGAGTGCAGAGGACCTCTTGTAGTTGACTATATATATATATATATATATATATATATATATCTTCATGAAAAAAACTTGATGTTGCTGGCCTTTTTTGTAAGTACTATTTAAAACATTTGCCGTTTACCTGAGGCTAGTATTGGATCGATGTGCTGCGCTTGGCTTGTATATATATATATATATATATATATATATATATATATATATATATATATATATATATATATATATATCTTTACTTTTGACTACCACAGTTTGCCAAGAATATATTTAAAGAAAATATACAGTATGGGGCACATTTACTTAGCTCGAGTGAAGGAACAGAATAAAAAATACTTCGAATTTCAAATATTTTTTTTTGGCTACTTCAACCTTCGACTACGACTTTGACTTCGAATCGAACGATTCAAATTTAAAATCGTTAGACTATTCGACCATTCGATAGTCGAAGTACTGTTTCTTTAAAAAAAACTTCGACCCCCTACTTCGCCAATTGAACGATTTTTCCTTCGATCGAATGAATTGCTGTAAATCCTTTCGACTTCGATATTTTAAGCCGCAGGATTTAACTTCGACATTCCAATATCGAGGGTTAATTAACCCTCGATATTCAACCCTATGTAAATGTGCCCCTATGTGTAATGCTTTGTGTTGTGTGTGTGTGTATATCATCATCATCATTTATTTATTTATATAGCGTTGTCAAGATACGCAGTGTGTATATATATATATATATATATATATATAGATATATATAGATATATATATATCTATATATATATATATATTATATATATAGGTATGGGATCTGTTATCCAGAATACTCGGGACCTGGGGTTTTGCAGATAACGGATCTTTTCATAATTTGGATCTTCATCCCTTGAGTCTACTAGAAAATCATATAAACATTAAATAAACCCAATAGGCTGGTTTTGCTTCCAATAAGGATTAGTTATATCTTAGTTTGGATCAAGTTCAAGCTACTGTTTTATTATTACAGAGAAAAACGAAAAAAAAAATTTGAATTATTTATATTAAATGGAGCTTTCTGGATAATGGGTTTGTGGATAACGAATCCCATACCTGTATATATATATTTGTATACACATAACACAAAGCATTACACCTGCTGTATATTTTTCTTTAATAATATTCTAGGGAATCTGTGGTGCTTGAAAGAAAAGCTGATGATGTTCTCTAACAGTAACCAAGTACTGAGAATGAGAATCAAGGGTTCAAAGCTCCTTACAGTATTAGGCCTAATGTTATTATCCTCCTTATGTTGTGTTATGTGTACACACCATTACCTTTATATATATATATGATTCCTGCATTCATACTCATGTTCTAGAGAGGAAATATCATCTAAAACATACATTCTGTCAAGGTCAGTTTCTGTTCAATATAAAGACATAATAGGGACTTATTGTTCTTTTCTGTTCTACGATAACACTTGCTGTTTCTCAGCTGGCCATATCTGAAGAAGGAGCTATAGGTTAAACAAAATCATATTTATGCATCAGTAATAAGTCGCTCATCACAGCAAGGCGCCTTTATGACCCTTTCTGTTCCTGTGTCAACCCAAAGTTATTTCAGATGAATGTGGAGTAAAACACGGGCGTGTACATTCATTTACAAAGTTATAGATATAACATCTCAACCTTGAATTATTATAAATAGACTCCCTACACAAGCAGATGTCCCTGCCAAAAACAATTACAAATATTAACAAGGCAATAGTAAGTATTAAATTAACTTATTTACACTGAATTTATAATTTTACAAACTGAATCACTTCACAGATCATAATTACATTTATACTGTAATTCGTACGAGTAATTCATAGCTAAACTACAACTGTTTACGCACATAACAACCCTCCTGCATGTGGCCATAGGAATAATTTAGAGCTGCGATGTAATAGCACATATTTTATACGGTGTGTATGACAATGAGTACATGTGATGCAGTGGTTAAATGTGTTATATTAGAAAAGTGCAGCATATTAAGGATATAACATATAACAGAACTATCCTTCTGGTGTGCTGTATGTGAAATAATTATATATTGAATTGCATTAGCAGGTAGCTCTCTTCTCTGACGTGTTTTATCTTCTGTTATGTAGGTAGCACAGCCAGAAATCAGAAGAAACATCATGGAATCAAATAATTCCCGATCAGCTGACTCCAGAAGTAAAAGTAGGTTCTGGGATCATTTTGTAAATAGGAATATTGGGCTTTGGTGACATTTGCTCTTCTGATAAATCTTAATTAGATGAATGGTCAGCCTTGTCGAAGTTACTAAGCCATATTTAGGGTTAGGAAAAAATGGCTAATTTGGGTTATGGAAAATGGCAAAGTTACTATATCTGTGCCCTCTCTGCATGGAGCACTTTGGAAGGGGGGCTGGCGAGAGCAACAGTTATAGCAAATGGTTTGTGTGGAGAGGGAGTGGGCATGTAGAGGTAGGATTTAGTGGTTGGTTAGAGGGGGGAAAGGGGTTCAGGTCTAGCAGCTGGTTGTGGGGGGAAAGGGGGATCAGGTCTAGCAGCTGGTTGCGGGGGAAAGGGGGATTGCCTTGCGCACATCTATATCTGTTGATCCCCCCAGTAGGCATCCCCCTTTCAATCCCCACCTGTACCCTAACAGATGCACCAGTTAGGGAGCAGTTAGGGAGCAGCAGATGTGGCCAAAGTGTGTAGGTGCACATTCTAAGGGAACCATGGAAGTATCTCCTCCTCAAGGCAGGTGTTAATTCCAGAACTCCTTAAAGTGTGTGCAGCCTGTATTATGTACCATATGTACACAACTGCATGCATTTTATTAGAGTACAGAGGATAGGTGCAGTTACACTACAACCAAAGCATGTATTTCTAATTAGCATGTTTGAATCCTAGTGTTTTTCTGGCTATGTGAAAAGGTATAAAGCAGGAAGGGGACATGACAACCAATGGAAGGTCTAGCCTGAAGGCCATTTAGGGTTTGTTGTTTTTATTCTGGATCCTCCTGGTGCAGTACATGGATCATTTAACAATGGCATTCTGACCATTTTTATACAGCTTCCCTAAATGGATGTGTATATAGAAAACAAGGAGGAGAGCAGGAGTAGCCAAAATGAAGGCTTAGTATCAATAAATCAGTAGGAATAGTTTTCACTTTCAGTTCTGCAATATCTGACATTTAGAGGCACATTTATTAAAGGTCAAATTTCAAATTCATGTGAGTTTTTTTAAAACTCTATTAAATTTGAATATACTTGAAATCCGACTAGGGGGTTATTTATAAAAAAAATCGAACATCTAAAACTCGGACAAATTTTACTGACTTGAAAACTCGAATCGAATTCGACTAAACTCAATTCGAGTTTTTTCTCTAAAAAAAACTTGAATGTCAGGAAGGCTACTAACATGTTCAAATTGGTGGACCTCTCCCATTGACTTTTACATGAATGTGCCAGGTTTTAGGTGGAGAACAGTCAAATTCGAGTTCTTAAACGACCAGAGTATGATAAATATCGAAATTTAAATTTGAATTAAAACTCAAATTGAGTTTGAATCATTCACAATTCAAATTTGAAAATTTTGACCATAAAAAAAAAAATAAAATTTGAATTTTAAATTCGACCCTCAATAAATCTGCCCCTTATAGTTGAGCTAGTGGACGCTTTAACACCCTCAACAACTTAAGGGCATGTGTACCAGTTTCTGCTTCAAAATTGTGGCAGTCCTAGGTTGGAATGAACTCTCAGTTCTTATCCTCACTCTGTTGAAGGGTGATGGGTTCAGGTTGTCTACTAAAGAACAGCCTTGTGTATTACATTACCATACTTCCACATTGACTCATTGAATTGCAAATTGTAGTCTTTATTTTTATTTTTCAGAAGCTGATGGTATTGATATTAATCTAGTTCTTCCTTTGCTGCTAAACAGCTTCCTGATGTCCACTAAGGGGCACATTTACATAGGGTCAAATATCGAGGGTTAATTAACCCTCGATATTCGACTGTTGAAGTTAAATCCTTCGACTTCGAATATCGAAGTCGAAGGATTTACCGCAATTCGTTTGATCGAACAATTAAATCCTTCGAATCGAACGATTCAAAGGATTTTAATCCATCGATCGAAAGATTTTTCTTCAAACAAAAAAAGCTAAGAAAGCCTATGGGGACCTTCCCCATAGACTAACATTGAGGTTCGGTCAGTTTTAGGTGGCGAAGTAGGGGGTTGAAGTTTTTTTTAAAGAGACAGTACTTCGACTATTGAATGGTCGAATAGGCTACTTTGATTTTAATCCATCGATCGAACAATTTTTCTTCAACCATAAAAAGCTAAGAAAGCCTATGGGGACCTTCCCCATAGACTAACATTGAGGTTCGGTCAGTTTTAGGTGGCGAAGTAGGGGGTTGAAGTTTTTTTTAAAGAGACAGTACTTCGACTATTGAATGGTCGAAAAGGCTACTTTGACCTT
This sequence comes from Xenopus laevis, assembly GCF_017654675.1. Taxonomy (NCBI): domain Eukaryota; kingdom Metazoa; phylum Chordata; class Amphibia; order Anura; family Pipidae; genus Xenopus; species Xenopus laevis. The sequence goes on along the minus strand of NC_054381.1, from coordinate 135,310,516 downwards.
CGACTATGACTTTGAATCGAACGACTGTTCGATTCAAAGTCATAGTCGAAGGTCAAAGTAGCCTTTTCGATGGTCGAAGTAGCCAAAAAAATACATTTGAAATTCTAAGGTTTTTTTATTCTATTCCTTGACTCAAACTAAGTAAATGTGCCCCTAGATGTTGCTGGTTGCAGGGAGTTGGCTCCGAGTTTAGTATTGAGGATGGACACTGATGTTGGGCATCAAACCTGGTTCCAACTGTTATTCATCCCAAAGCTGTACAGTTGAGCTGATGACAAAGGTGCATGGCAGTCAAGTTTATCCAAAGTTGTAGGGTTTTAATGGAACCAGGGGTCCTAGCCAAAACCATGAAAAAATGCCCAAAACCATTGTTTCACCTCCTCTATTAATATTTATGGTAGGCATAATAAACAAACCTCCAATTATCTGTTAACTACCGGCATTAAACATTATGGTCTGTAGTTCCAAGACTTGCATTTTCAGTGCTGTCCCTTGTATAGCCCTCGAGAAATTCCGAATTTTCACCGGTCTCAACGGTCACAATTGATGTTCATGAAGTTTTTCCATATAGAGTTTATGCACTGAATCGAAGTGAACCCATCCAGATGCATGGCGTGCCATTTTACAGTTGAATTCATTTAATCCCCATGAACACGTTTTGTTTCCTTTCCAAACATTTCTTTGAATTCTCGTGAACATTTGGAAATGTGGGATTAAAATCTGCTCATGCACCTGCTCTAATATCAGAGAGACATTCTATATAATGTTAAGTCTTTCGGTATACTAAGGTCTTGATATGAAAGCATGCTTCAAAAGCTAAGGAGGAACAAAACGTTGTTTATGTAGACTTGGATACCATTTGTTTCACAGCTCACCGCACATCTCGTGTGTTTATAATTATTACAGAACCCCTTCTCGATGTTTTTCCTTGGGCGTCTTGCTGTTCGTTTCATCTTCCCCGGCTTCATGTTTTCAGCTGGTGTTTTTCTTGCTTGTCATTATTGAGAGTTTATAAAGTGAGGCCGCATAGACACATAAAGCTATAAACAATTTTAATTGGTTCCCATGACGATATGTGGCATTATTAAACATTAAAGTCTGTGATAAAATATTTAATAGGACACTTTTAAGCCATAAAAATTAATGTTGTTATCACTAGTTTTCTGTTATATCACGAGAACCCTTCTTAGCATCCATCTGTAAACTTCATAATGGAGAAGCTGCCTGTGTTGAGAAATAAAGGGAGTTGGATGAACACAGCTATAAAGAAATCACTGCTTGCCAGTGAATACAAACTATGCTTGACTTCACATTAAAGTGTACTGTTACACTTGTAATACCACCTACACTCACTTCTTTCCGGAAGGGGGAACAACCATCTTTGCCAAATATTACCGATACACAATTTACAGTATATACTCCAGGGCGCTCAATAGTAAGTTAAATATTACCTATATGAAATGTTAGCTAGTTAAAATTCACAAGACACTAAAATAATTAGTAAAGCAATATTAATTAAGGCAGGAACGTGGGATGGATAAGAAAAGTGGTTGGAAGAGAAGAATGATACCAATGCCACAGGGGAGTGTTGTTAAAGGGGAACTATCTTGAAAATGAAAATTTAATATAAGCTTCATCAGACTGAAATACAATCAATTAAACATTCTGCATAATATCTGCCATAATCAAGTTTATCTTCACTATCCCTCTCTCAGCATCTGTTTTGCCTCATTCTCTCTTCATGCAGCAGTTGGGTGTCAAATATTTATTGACAGTTAAATCCAATATATACTCGAGTATAAGCCGACCCGAGTATAAGCCGAGGTACCTAATTTTACCTACAAAAACTGGGAAAATGTATTGACTCGAGTATAAGCCTAGGGTGAGTGGGTTAAAGAAAACTGGTACATTTCACAAGTCTAAGCCAAGGCAGTTTGTCAGCAATGGAGAATGGGTTGAAGTCTCTTGTACACACACATCACACATTTTTATGGTTCCTCAGTCTAGCTATGTATATCCATCAGTAAAAAGATAGTGTGTGCCATACAGGGGCAGCAGTAATTAGGCATGGTACACAGCTCCTAACACAAAATGGAGGCTTTAAAGGAGAAAGAAAGGCTTGGGGGTGCCAAACGTTAGGCACCCCCCAAGTGATTGTAGCGACTTACCAAAAACCCAGGGCCTATAGGAGTGAGCACCACGGAGAAAGCTACCGGTACTTCCGTCTTGACGCAGCTGCTCATGCGCATTAGAACGAAAAGCCGAACTTTAACTTTAAAGTCGACTTTTTCGTTCAAATGCGCATGCGCCAGTACAGGGAAATGCGCAGCTGCGCGAAGACAGAAGTACCGTAGCTTTCTCCGTGGTGCTCACTCCTATAGGCTGCTGGTTACTGCTGCTCCTGTATGTCCGTTTATACCATATATACTCGAGTATAAGCCGAGGTAGAGTTTTTTAGCACATTTTTGGTGCTGAAAAACTCGGCTTATACTTGAGTATATACAGTATATTTTATAGGGGGGCTTCTTTTCCTAGCAGATGTATTAGAGCTCACTCAAATAACTGATTCCAGTACAAATAAAATAGCTGCCTGCATGTAGAAAGACAGGATTTCTGGTGAGCGTGAGCTCTAATACTCTTCTAGGCAAAAGGAGTCCCCCTATATGATATAGTGTATCTAACTGTCAATGAATATCTGACACCCAACTGCTGCATGAAGAGAAAATTAAGAGAAACAGATGTGTTCTAATTCAAGCCCATGTTTCAAATCACTGACATTTTACCTAGGTATATTGCCAATAGATGCCCTAAGCATCAACTCTGCCTCTCCACCTATCTTTTCTGCTGAATGCACTGATGCTTCACATGATAATACACACAATGACATATTCTCACTCACAGCGTAGAGGTGGGTCAATTATAGGCTTTATTCTGCAGTGCACACCCCTGCCACAGGTGTAATAGTGAAATGCAATTAGAACAATAAACTGTGAATGAGCCAATAAGCAGTGCTTGCTGCAAAGGTGTTTATTCCAATGACATGTTTCGGACACAAAGGCCCTTTATCAAGTATAGTGTACAGGTCACATAGTGCAAGTATATATAGTGAGAGCAAGATGTGGTGTCACCTTCTCCGTAGGTGTGGTTATTAGCCCATTAGCATATCAGTCCATTCAATCCACCATAGTGTATCTTCAAACATCCATATTGCAAAATTTATGTTAACGTTCATGAAACAAATGGAACTGGCCTAGATTGTAAGGCCTACCATAAAACCTTGATATAACAAGAATTCAAATAAACAGTAGGAAGGAAAAATGCCCAATTTCTTTCCATTATCTTGTCTGGTAACTTACCGTAATATTCAATATATTCTTGCCTGTGTAAAAGGGCATACAGATATATTAAACTTTATCTGTAGGGGAAAAAGATACAAGTTAGTACCTTATTAGAGATTAACCCAGATAACATTTGCTGCTCCAACTGTCATTTAAGCCTTTAGGTTGCAATGTATCTAACTTTTTAATCCAAAAAGCTTCTCTTTGTAACCGATACTTTAGCATGTCTCCTCCTCTTTTAAGTGGTTGTATAACTCATGTAAGGGTGCCAGGTCCTTGGATCATCATTAAAATATATTTCTTGTCTCTCTTTCCCAATTCTGTCATCATTTTGTCCCATTCTCCAGTCATACATTAATCATACATTATTCTCTACAGCAGAAAGTATTGGAAGTTCTTTTTCAAAGCTCTTGTAGCAACTGTTTCTTCTCCCATGTTCCCTTTTTGCATAAGGAGATTGATGCTGGCATAGAAGCAATGTAGACCATTGTATGGATGTAGGGGATGAAGATGTATGGGAGATTAAAGGGGTTTTTATTCAGCAGCTCTCCAGTTTGCAATTTCAGCAAACTCAGGATCCTGCAATTTCAGGATCCAAAGTACCCTACCAACCATGCATTGGTATGAATAAGAAATATGAATAGGAGAGGACCTGATTAGTGATGGGCGAATTTATTCGGCAAGTGTGAATTTGCGGCGAATTTGCACGATTCGCCGCTGGCGAATAAAATAGCGAGATGGCTGCGAAAATTCGCTGGCAAAAATTCGCCGGCATAAAAAAAAATGGACGATTTTTGGACGCGTAAAAAAAACGGACGCCGGCGTAAAAAAAAACAACGCCGGTGTCAAAAATGAGACGCAGGCTCAGTTTCGTGAATTTTTCGGTGTTTTGCAAAAACAACGCAAATTCGCCCATCACTAGACCTGAATAGAAAGATGAGTAATAAAAAGTAGCAATAACAATTCATGTATATTCTTACAGGGCATGTGTTTTTAGATGGGCTCAGTGATCCCTATTTGAAAGCTGGCAAGAGTCAGAAGAAGAAGAAAGCAAATAATTCTAAAACTATTTAAAAAAAATGAAAGCCAATTGAAAAGTTGCTTAGAATTAGCCACTCTATAACATACTAAAAGTTAACCTAAAGGTGAACTACTCCTTTAACGGAATTCTGCCATAAGGAGTTTAGAGCAGGAATACCTGGGGATATATGATTGTTCTGTTGGACCAAGGATTTAGGGGTGAAGTATTTGGGGGGGGGGGTGGCAGTATCTAATGGTACTTGTTCCTTAAACTGTTCCTTAAATACAACTGATAAAAAAATAAATAAATCAGTAGTATAACTTTAAAGAGCTAGTGATAATACTTGCAAACAATGTCCTCAAAATACCCTTGTTTACCAACAAGTAAATACTGCCAGAAAAGAGAACTTATGTGTTGGTAATGACTGTAATGGAACAAGCAGTTCCTTAATGAGCTCGAAGAAAGCACGTTTTCCACATGCACAATTAATGCTGCTTGTCATAAACATTACTTTGAAAGGTTAGCATGTTAACAGCTTTTTCAGAAGTGCTTGTTAGTGATAAGTACATTCAGCTTAATTGTAGAGCATATATACCCAAATAATGAGCACAGCAGAGTACAGCATATATAAAAGTCTCTCTACAATATTAGACAGGAATGAGATCTGTTATCCAGAAAGCTCTGAATTGCAGGATCATCTCCCAATCCAAGTTTTGAAAAGATTTCCTTTTTCTCTGTAATTATAAAACAATACCTTGTTCCTGATCCAAGCAAAGATATAATATGAAATGCTGTATTTTTTATACTAACTATAAACATGAACTTACTGCACCACAAGCCTAATCAAACAAATAATTTCTGCTTTCAAAGTTGGCTACAGGGGGTCCCCATCTTGTAACTTTGTTAAACATCTTTGCAAGACCAAGACTGTGCACATGCTCAGTGTGGTCTGGGCTGCTTCGGGATCGTCATAAACAAAGCTGCTTGAGTTCTGCATGGCTGGGAAGTAAGGGGGGCTCCCCCTGCTGTTCATAAGTATGATTGTTTCCCTGCTCAGCAGTTAGGGACCGTCTGACAATTCCTATCCACAGCAGTAAATGAAGGGAGAATTTCACTGCATACAGTCAGGTTTCTTATAAAAACAGTACACGTTTTTAATTAAAGTATATTGGAGGTTTCTTTCTTCATTAAAGAAAGTAAAAATGGGATTTTATTTTTTTGCCTTTACATGCCCTTTAAGCACTATTTCCCCCACTCCACCACATGGTGTCCATTTTGAAATTATGAAAATACTACACCAGATTTTACAGATATATCAGTATTGGTTCACCAAGGCAATCTGAATTTAACAGTAAGGGGGGAATGTAATAAAAATCTGTAACGGAAAAAAGATTTGCAATGCGAAAAATTATGTCTCTCTGCAAATAAATTTGCCTTTGTGCAAATTTAATACAGCTTTTGAGAACCCAGAAACAGTTTAGCGACCACAACCGACAGTGGAAGAAGGTTGGCGAATTTTATAGTTAGCGTCAGTGCGCAGAGAATGTAATTAAACCTCTTAATGAAAAAGTTATGTCTGTTCCAAAAGATTAACGACACCTTCTAGCACTTCTTAACAGTGGGCAATGCGCAATTAAATTTGCAATGTAATAACAGTTTAAAGAAGAGTATTACATTGCGAAATTATACGTTTTATTCTTATTTGTGCTGATTGTTTTGATCTTTTCGACTTTTATTACATTCCCCCATAAGTCTTTAACTGAGCGCAATAGAGTTATGGAGTTCCTGCCAGCTACTTTGCATAGCGCAAACAACAGGGAATATAATATGGGCAAAAGAGCTGGCACAAGTTTGAATCCTAGAGCATTCTATGCACTTTGTATTCACAAATTCACTCTGCTCTTTTATCACATTCCATGTGATGTTTAACTTTAAGACAATTACTTTGCCAATGTGATCTGTTATGGACTCAAAATCCAGAATCCTTTCTCTGTGCTTGGGATTTGCATTGGGGAGCAGGAAAGTTGCTTCCCAATAAAAAGTTTTGATAAATGCCAAATCAGCACCTTAGATCAGTTAGAGGAGAACTCAACCCTACAAATAAATATGGGTAGAAATGCCATTTTATATTCCGAATTTACTGCACCAGCACTAAAGTTTCAGAACCAGAAATGATTCGGGCCTTAAAATTGTGCGCAAGAGCTCACCATCTTGGACTTTGTTAGGAGTGTCAGTGACACCGCACATGCTTGGTGAGTTCTGGTCATCAACTAAAATTAAGGTTGCACATCATAGAAGCTGAAGCTAAGTAGTGCTTTCAAATGACACTCCCAATGTCATATTATCCAGTACTCTAGTAATGTGATTTAAATAATCCTTTTTCTTTTGCTTTTTGTTAATTGTTAGTCTTTTCTTTCCTTTTTTGTTATTTAAAGTTCTGTTCATTGACATGAAAAATACTTTGTTGATACCTGTAACCTATGATATGTTTTTCAAGTGTCTGTCATTATAATAAGATAGATAAGTGTATTTATAAGATATATTTAAACAGAACCTATATATCCAGAGCTGGTAATTTTATTTTTTACAGTGCCACCATAAAAAAATTTTTGGGCTACCAGGGACTTGCAAACATAAAGTGACATATACAATACAGATGAACTGGAGACCTACAATTGTTTCAGGTGTCCATAGAGCAGCCAGGCCTACAGTTTGGGAACCATAGTATTAACTGGTAACTGTTTACATCTTGGGCTATTGCAGCATATTGACTGAATTCTGTTCTAGTAGCCAAGCAGCCTTATTATAGGATCAAGCAGAATATGTTTGTTTTTTTGCTGATTATGTGTTTGTACAATTTCATGTCTAGATTCATCAGGCAAAAAGGAAGATGGAAAGCAGGAAGCTTCCAAAGAAGAAGATAATAAACCTTCAGATGAAGAAGGGTAAGTGCCACTACTGGGGGATCTATTATCTGGAATGCGTAGCATCCAGGGCTTTGCAGAAAAGAGATCTTTACATAATGCAGAGTACCATGGTTAGACTTCTAAAAACTGTAAACATTAAAAATACACCAACATTGCCATCAACATGGATTCATACAGCTTCCTTACCATTGAGGTCAACGGAATTTGTTATTCCAGAGGAAAGGCCAAACAGTCTTTCTAGATCAGGGGTCCCCAACCTTATATTTACCCGTGAGCCACATTCAAATGTAAAATGAATTGGGAAGCAACACAAGCATGGAAAAGTACCTTGGGGTGCAAAATAAGGGCTGTGATTGCCTATTTGGTAGCCCCTATGTGGACTGGCAGCCTACAGGAGGCTCTACTTGGCACTATACTTAGTTTTTATACAATTAAAACTCGCCTCCAAGCCCGGAATTCTGAAATAAGCCCCTGATTTGAGGACACTGAGAGCAACATTCAAAGGGGTTGGAGAGCAACATGTTGCTCATGAGCTATGGGTTGGGGATCACTGTTCTAGATCTTCTAGACTAACTGGTATCTAGATAACAGATCTCAAATGTGTATTTACTTGGAGAGCGCTAAAATTATCACTTCATTTGCTTTTTTATATCAAGTTAAAACCAAATGTTCCAGGAACAAAACATGAATGGAATTGAAGGCAGTGGTTTGTGGCCAGTCTTCCATTGCATCATAAACCTCCCAGGCATATAGGAACTGTATATTATAATACAGGATTATATTTAGTAAACGCCATTCTGCATTACACATGTTAGACACAAATTCCATCTGTTTTGCTTCAAAAATGTAGCCACAATTATGTTGGAATTATGGGAGAAATTCTACATTACAGGCAAAAAGTGGTGATTTGCAATCCAGATTGTACTTTGCACAGTGCCCTTGAGTTCATGGATGACACTTGGTCTGCTTTGAATTCTGAATGTTAACACAATGTTAACTTTGTGTAATACGCCCCATCCATTGGTTTTGCTTCTCTATTCTCTAAGGGCAGAGACACACGTGGAGATTCGGGGAGATTTAGTCGCCCGGCGACAAATCGCCTCTTCTTCGGGTGACTAATTTCCCTAGAATCTAAATCACCAGCGGGATGGCACTCAGGGTGCTTTGTTTTCCGAAATGCCCAAAGTTGCATTACGAGGAAACTTTGGGTGACTTTGGAAAACGAATCGATCTGAGTCATCCCACTGGCGATTTAGGTTCTAGCCGGCGTGAAGGCAGTTCAGGGAGATTAGTTGCCCGAAGAAGAGGTTATTTGTCACCGGGCAACTAATCTCCCCGAATATCAACATGTGTCTCTGCCCTAATACAAATAAGATAAAGCAATAGACATGTGAAAGTCAAGATGGGTAAAACTACATGTGCAATAAATAAATAAATAGTTTTCTTCATTTGCATTTTTGAAGAACATCCTTATCTCACAAGATACCTTCTTTGAAGTTGTCTAGGCTGCCATTCAGTGCTCCAGGGTTTCATTTACTCAGAATTTACCTGTTAATCATTTAGGCCATAATTGCCTAACCATTTCAAGGACTAGTAACAGCAAGAATGAAAATGTTTTATCTTGTTATGCCAGCTCTTCTGTGTTCAGCCATCATTTTTCTGTTGTCTTAACAAAGTCCTATACCAGATGGTATTCATCCCAGGGTAATTAGCGAGCTTAGCTCTGTGATTGCCAAACCTCTTTACTTAATTTTTCAGGATTCATTGAGATCTGGTATTGTGCCAAGAGACTGGCGAATTGCTAATGTGGTGCCTCTATTCAAAAAAGGATCCCGTTCTCAGCCTCAAAACTATAGGCCAGTTAGTCTGACGTCAGTATTAGGAAAGCTTTTCGAAGGGTTAATAAAGGATAAGATACTGGACTTCATAGCAAATCATAATACTATGAGTTTGTGCCAGCATGGTTTTATACGTAATAGATCTTGCCAGACTAACTTAATTTCTTTTTACGAGAATGTAAGTAGAGACCTCGATTCTGGGATGGCAGTGGATGTGATTTACTTAGACTTTGCTAAAGCATTTGATACAGTGCCACACAAAAGGTTACTGGTTAAATTAAGGAATGTTGGCCTGGAACATAGTATTTGTACCTGGATAGCGAACTGGCTAAAAGATAGACTACAAAGAGTGGTGGTAAATGGAACATTTTCTAATTGGACCAGTGTTGTTAGTGGAGTACCGCAGGGCTCTGTACTAGGTCCCTTGCTTTTCAACTTGTTTATTAATGACCTGGAGGTGGGCATTGAAAGTACTGTTTCTATTTTTGCAGATGATACTAAATTGTGCAGAACTATAGGTTCCATGCAGGATGCTGCCACTTTGCAAAGTGATCTGTCTAAACTGGAAAACTGGGCAGCAAACTGGAAAATGAGGTTCAATGTTGATAAATGCAAGGTTATGCACTTTGGCAAAAATAATATAAATGCAAGTTATACACTAAATGGCAATGTGTTGGGAGTTTCCTTAAATGAAAAGGATCTAGGGGTCTTTGTAGATAACACGTTGTCTAATTCTGGGCAGTGTCATTCTGTGGCTACTAAAGCAAATAAAGTTCTGTCTTGCATAAAAAAGGGCATTAACTCAAGGGATGAAAACATAATTATGCCTCTTTATAGGTCCCTGGTAAGGCCTCATCTGGAGTATGCAGTTCAGTTTTGGACTCCAGTCCTTAAGAGGGATATAAATGAGCTGGAGAGAGTGCAGAGACGTGCAACTAAATTGGTTAGAGGGACGGAAGACTTAAATTATGAGGGTAGACTGTCAAGGTTGGGGTTGTTTTCTCTGGAAAAAAGGCGCTTGCGAGGGGACATGATTACACTTTACAAGTACATTAGAGGACATTATAGACAAATGGCAGGGGACCTTTTTACCCATAAAGTGGATCACCGTACCAGAGGCCACCCCTTTAGACTAGAAGAAAAGAACTTTCATTTGAAGCAACGTAGAGGGTTCTTCACAGTCAGGACAGTGAGGTTGTGGAATGCACTGCCGGGTGATGTTGTGATGGCTGATTCAGTTAATGCCTTTAAGAATGGCTTGGATGATTTTTTGGACAGACATAATATTAAAGGCTATTGTGATACTAAACTCTATAGTTAATATAGGTATGGGTATATAGAATTTTAATTAAAAGTAGGGAGGGGTGTGTGTATGGATGCTGGGTTTTCATTTGGAGGGGTTGAACTTGATGGACTTTGTCTTTTTTCAACCCAATTTAACTATGTAACTATGTAACTATTAAAGGGTGGTTCCCCTTAGTTAACTTTTAGGGTAAGTCCACACAGGGCGACCAAATCTCCCCAAAACTCCCTGTGAGGCCTGACCCTAAGTATGTTATAGAACGGCCAATCCTAAGCAACTTTTCAGTTGGTCTTCATTATTTATTTTTTATAGTTTATGTTTTATAGTTCAGATATTATTATTGGATGTGAAGGTTCGTCTGGAAAAACGTGTGCTCTTATAACGGATTTTGGTCATTTTACCAGTTGGGCATGTTGAAGATTTCAGTTGGTTTGGCTCAAACAAACAACGTCCTTTGTTGTATAGTCAGTCTGAAAGTGAACAATTAAGAGAACGGATGATGTTCCTGCCAACTGATCTTTTCTTCAGCCATATTATCAAGATAACTGTTTCTATGTGAATGAATCAACCTGCTCCCAAATAATTAGTTGCCTGTTAATTATTCAATAATACCTATTATCACCATTTGTATGGTCTTTAACGTTAATAGGAATAAACGCTCAGACTTGAGTTGTAGGCTCTTGTATAAGTTTAGGAAGGATGCCCCCATCTCTTATTTCATGATGCTGAGGATGACTTCTGTGAATGTAAGCCATGCAAATATTCTTCTGTCTTATTTAAAGGTGAACAAAACCAGCGTTTGAAAAATAACAGGCATTATTTAAACGGCATGTGTCTTCAAATGCACTGGTAAACTTCTGCCTTTGTACTGATGCACATGTCAGGCTTCCAAAAAGCAGCAATGCAGTGAAAAGATATTAATTGAACCACTGATTTTACCCTATTGTATTGTGATGACTTACCTTGGTGGTCTAGTGGGAGGAGGTCTGCAGGGACACCTGTAGCCTCCTCGATGGGGACGCCCGCCACGCAGCCGCTCCTCTAGGCTGCAAGTAGGGGAATAGTTCGGGTGAGCGTGGCGCGCCACTTCCTGGTTTATCTGCGCATGCATGCTGGCGTGTGACGTCAGAGCGCAGTGGCGCAAAATTGGAAAATATTTAAAGCCAAATCACTTTCCACACATTGCCCGTTATAGGAATCGTTCCTGGTGCTTTCTGAGCTTTGTGCTAACTTGTTATTCTGATTCCTGTTTTGACCCCTGCCTGGCTATTTGACGATCATGACTTCTGAATTCTGACCCTTGCCTGAATTCCGACTTTGATTCTGCTTAACCCCTCTGTTTGACTTCCTGGTGTGACCCTTTCCTGCCTGACTACGTTTATTCTCTGCCTGCCCCGACCCGGCCTGATTTGACTACTCTATTGCTTAACGCCTTGTACTACAACCTTCTGCCCAAAGACTCTCGCTAAACTGTCGTGCCCCTCTGCCTATCCAGAACATCTGGCCTTGCACCTCTCGTTTAAGTCCTGGTGGCATCCAAGTAGCTGAAGGCTCCTCCCGAAGCCAAAGGCGGTCACACTACAGGTGAAGCACGAGCCGAGACCAGGGTGCTTGGCATTTGTTCTGGTGTTGGGTGCCGACCGTTACATGTATGAAGAGGTGCCAAAGGTATAATTCATGCCTCTAAATCTGCCATTCATTCCAAAAGAGTGGCACTCACTTTGCCTTAACAGTTCCTGATATATTACACTTTGCTGTTTTTTTCTCTGACATGAACCTCCTTCAAGAAGACATTCCTTAATCCTTTAGGGCAGTGATCCCCAACCAGTAGCTCCCGAGCAACATGTTGCTCTCCAACCTCTTGGATGTTGCTCTCAGTGGCCTCAAAGCAGGAGCCTATTTTTGAATTCCAGGCTTGGAGGCAAGTTTTGGTTGCATAAAAACCAGGTCCACTGCCAAACAGAGCCTCAATGTAGGTTGACAATCCACTTAGGGGCTACCAAATGGCCAATCACAGCCCTTATTTGGCACCCCAAGAACATTTTTCATGCTAGTGTTGCTCCCCAACTCCTTTTACTTCTGAATGTTGCTCACGGGTTCAAAAGGTTGGGGATCTCTGCTTTAGGGCAAGGACCCCCAACCTTTCTTACTGATGAGCCACAGTCAAATGTAAAAAGAGTTGGGGAGCAACACAACTAAGATACAAGTTCCTGGGGGTGCCAAATAAGGGCTGTGATTGGCTAAATGGTAGCCTCTGCACGGACAGTCAGCCCATAGATGGCTCTGTTGGGAGGTACATTTTGTTTTTATTCAACCAAAACTTGCCACAAAAGCACAAAGCCTTCCATTTATGTGCAGTTCATACAATCAGTTCAGTATATAAAATATGGCATTTTTAGCCACATTAATTTTTAGGGTTTAGTTCTCCTTGAAGTCCCAGGCTCTTGGTGTAGCTCAGTTGTCTCATTACAATGCTTCTTTGATGAGGAAGAATACCTCCTGTCATCCACTAACAGCATAGTGTCACCTCCTGTAGAGCAGGATCACCCCGGCCCTGTCTTTCATTCATCACGCTGGGCAGCCACACACAGAGATTATAAAGGCTCAGAAGCTCCAGGCTGTCAGCAAAGCTTAGGTGGCTTATGTGCTTAATTGGCTGAGCGTCTCTTTAGAGGTACATTATAGCAACCAATTAAAGATTTCAAGAATCATTGACATAGTAAATACAAAGTCTGAGAGTAACTAATTGGTATAACCAGCCAAACATAATACCTTTTTGAAGATCAATGTCTTATTGATATCTTAACTTGCTACAGTTTCTGCTTGTGTTAATACATGTAAATATGTAGATAAATATGACTAACTGTACAGTCACGTATATATTGATGATCTAAAATTCCCAGACCGCAGAGGACTGCAGTGGACAAATAATTCAAATTTTGAAAATGCTTTGCTTTTTTTGTAATAATAAAACAGTACCTTGTACTTGATCCCACCTAAGATTTCATTCATCCTTATTGGAGGCAAAACAATCCTATGGGGTTTAATTAATGTTTAAATGACTTTTAGCAAAGTATGGAGATCCAAATGCACGCATGTTTTTATCTCTAAAAGCACTAATTGTATATGCAGCACTGTACAGCAAAACAATGAATTAATAGAAAAAAACACGGTCATTATAATAATATAAAAATTACAAAGTACAATAATAAAGACAAATAAATATAAATTTACAGCTGCATTAAAGATTCTGTAGAGCTAATGGGGTTATTTATCAAAGTCCAAATTTAGCTCAATATTTTCTGTTACAAACGCCGTTCGGGTTTTTTACTCTTATTTATTATTACATTTTCCTGAAAATTTGCTTTGGGGGAAAAAATTAGATTTTCAAGATTTTTCACCCGAAAACTCAGATTTTTGCCCGAAAACTCTGTAAAGTTCGGGGTATTGCATGAAACCCAGCGCACATCAAAAAATCATTGACTTATATGCAACCTCGACAGGTCTGAGATGCCGGATTTTATTTTAATAAATTCCGAAAAATTTGTGATTTTATAAAAAATCTAACATTTTTCGTGATTTTTGCATTCGGAGTTTAGTAAATAACCCCCTAAGGGGCAGATTTAGCAAAGGTCGAAGTGAAAATTCAAATAAAAAAAAATTTGAATTTCAAATTTTATTCGAAATTTATCATGTACTGTCTGTTTAAAAATTTTGACGATTCACCATCTAAAACCTGCCAAATTGCTGTTTTAGCCTATGGGGGACCTCCTACAACTTATTTGGAGTCAATTGGTGGACTTTGAAAAATCAAAAACAGAACTATTCGTCAAAAAAAATGATTTATTTTTTTCATAAATTTCGGTTGGTCTTTTTTAATTCGAATTTCAATGTTTTTTAAATTCGAAATTCGACCCTTGATAAATCTGCCCCTAAGTGTCATAGACACAAGAGGATGAAGGACCCTGCCCCATTGAGTTTACAATCTGAATTGATCAAATTGCAGAAAGATCTCTTATCCATAAATCCCCAGGTCGTGATCATTCTGGATAACAGGTCCCATACCTGTACCTGTCTTTTTATCAAGGGAACTGAACGTTTTCACTTGCTAGTAATGTATAAAGTAAAAGTTTGGTTGCTTCTATGGAATTAGAATCCAGTAGACCATTTCAACTTTTGTTGTTGTTTATGTGTAGGTTGCTTCTAATTGTGGCTGCAACAGAATCGCGTATGTATAGCATACCAATGTACTATCTAAATTGAAATTGTAATAGGGGATGACCAAATGGGTCAGTAAGGTTGCTATCAGGAGTGGGCATTTGGTGAAAATGCCCTTACCCCTGTCACTGTTTTCAATATGAATCTATTTAAAGGGCTGTACCTGTAGCAGTGACAAGTTGGCCTCCAATCAAGAACTAGAATTTTTTAGCAGAACTCCTCTTGTCCCTACTACTTTTGCTTCAGGTTTCAGGCACAGCCTTTCTATAAATGAATATGGGAGGGGGCATCACCCCTGTTCTTTTTTTTGTTTTACAGATGTCAGCAATGGGCAAATTGAGATTAGTGTAACAGCATATCAAAGTGCAAATAAGAAAATATGAAGGGAATAATGGGTTATGATAACACTTAACCAGACCACTGTAGCAATGTAGGACATTGTATCATCGTCATCATCATTTATTTATATAGCGCTGTCAAGATACGCAGTGCTTTACTGCAGTTATAGCAAACAGGGAATAAATGGTGGATAACAAACAAGGATTACAGAATACAATGGGGTTAGAAGGACCTAGAGATTAGAGTTTACAAACTAAAAGGGTAGGGTACAATTGAGACATTAGGATTTTTTAAACATTTTGTCATTTTTGATACAGCAATGATTAATTAAGGTACATCAAATAAGCCTCTTTAAACAGATGGGTCTTTAAGGAGCGCTTGAAAGTTTGGAAAGAAGGAGAAAGTCTGACAGCTTGTGGCAGAGAGTTCCAGAGAAAAGCAGAAGCCCGAGAGAAGTCTTGTAGACGACAATGGGCAGAAGTGATGAGAGGAGAAACGAGGTGAAGGTCAGAAGCAGAGCGTAGGTTTCGTGAAGGAGTGTATTTGGAGATTAGAGATGAAATATAGGGAGGGGTTTCATTATTAAGGGCCTTGAATGTGAGTGTAAGTAATTTGAATTTGATTCTAGAAGAGATTGGGAGCCAGTGAAGGGACATGCATATGGGAGCAGCTGATGTTGAGCGGCGAGCTAGATGAATGAGTCTAGCGGCCGCGTTTAGAACAGATTGGAGTTGTGAAAGGTGACTTGTTGGAATACCTGTGAGAAGTAAATGGCAGTTGTCAAGGCGAGAGATAATGAGAGACTGAATCAGTGTTTTAGTTGATTCTGAACTGAGATAGGGTCGTATTCGAGCAATGTTGCGCAGTTGAATACTATGGGGTGCCGTTTGTCCCAAATACATTATGTATACAAAACTATCCCTAATACACAGAATGAATGTCTCTCATGTTATATAAGTATTTGTGACCATACACAGAGAAAACAAATATACAAAAGACTTATTTCTATTAAAGAATGAAAACAAAATCTGTTTAGTGCACAAAAGGATGTCATTATATCACAAACTCCATTCTGTACATTTTAACAAGCAATCTGTCGCACAAATGTATAACCTCCATGTAATGGACACACTTATGTGCAAAGTTACTTACAGAATGAATTATATAAAAACAAAGTTGGACATAATATATAATAGTGAAACTAACTAGTGCTTGTCAAGCTAGATTTGACTGACAAAATAGATATCTGTGACAGAAAGCAAGATTTTTTAGTACAGGATTCATTCTTTCCACAAAATTACAGTTTTGTTTCACAAAACAGATAAAATAACCATTCTGTGAAGCAACACTGTCAGTCACATTCCTGAACCAATAAGAACAAAGCTTATTGCCATATACAAACAAGATGAGAAGTGGCCAGCTCTGCTCCACATGGCTAAGCCAAAGTATCTGACCTGCTATAGAGGGCGCCCTCTAATGTCCCCTGTGCTGCATAGTAATAAACATGAACAAACATTTCCTAAAAGAGCTGCTGAGAAATATAATGCTGCACTTATAATGATTGTAGAGAAAGAAAAGTATGCAAAACTTATATAAATATGATCATTTTCAGGTGATATGGCTATTCTTATTGTAGTGATCTGCTTGTGTGGCCATTTTGGTTAAGGGCATTCCTGCTGTTTTGCCATTATCTTATGACTCACTCCTGTTCCTCTTCCTGTCTAAGCTGAGAGTAATTATGGGACAGGCCACACCCACCTGCGATGTTGTATTAAATGTACCAGAAGTTACTGTGCTTGTCTGGCTGCTTTGCCTGACTCTCAGAGTCAGTTATAAGTTTTGTATATGATAGTTAGACTCCAATGTCTCCTCCTAGCTGTAATCTTGCACCAATTAGCTTGTAGTAGTCTCTTAATAATGTGCTTAGCTATAGTTCAACTACGCTTTAGCCAGAGACTTGGGACTAGGGTTGCCACTTTTTTAAAAATGTTTTACCGGCTGCTGGGGGGGCGGGGACACAAAGGGGCGGACCGTGATGTCAAAAGGGACAGGCCGTGATGTCAAAAGGGGTGGGCCACACCACGGACGCTAGAAGGAGTAAACGAAAAGGCAAGTTCCAGAGGATTGGGGACAGGCTGAGGGCTCCTTTTAATCGTATTACAAATTTACCGGCAGCTACATTGCCGGTAAATTTGTAATACCGGCCCCGACCTTGGCAGGTATTTTACCGGCTTGGCCGGTAAAATACCGGCCGGGTGGCAACCCTACTTGGGACTGATCATGTGCACACATACCTCCCAACTGTCCCTTTTTCAGAGGGACAGTCCCTCTTTTGACAGCTCAACCTGAGGTCCCTCATTTGTACTGGAAAGTCCCTCTTTTCTCTGCACTGAACAGCCAGAAAAAGAAACAAAGTTTCTAACTTAATTGGCTTTTGGCAGAGAGGTCAGTACAGCTAACAGGTGCAAGTAAGATGCTTTATAACAATTTTGAGATAAGAAAATAAGTAATTTTAACAGTTTAGATAAGGAGAAATATTTTCAAACTTTTATAACCTGCCATCAGAGTGTGTCGAGGGGGGCACAACACTAGAGCAGAGAGCACAACTATGCCCATGTCACATGCATGTCCAGGGCCGCCAGCAGGGGGGACAAGTGTTCCGGCCTGAAGGGGGCCCAGAAGTGCTGCATTTTTCAAAGAGCCGGGTCCCCTTTACGAGCGCCCGAGCCATGCGGCCATTTCGCATATTACAGAATGCGGAAGTGCCAAAAAGACGAAGCTGAAGTCCCGAAGCGGCGAAAAGACCCGAATTCACGAAAGGAGGTGAAGTTGAAGTCCTGAAGCCTTTTGTTTACACACAGTACTCAGGAGTGGCTGCTCATATAACCTACACATCATACTAAACACAATGTGTGATGCACATGATCAGTCCCAAGTCTCTGGCTAAAGATGTAGTAGTTAAACTATAGCTAAGCACATTATTAAGAGACTACTACAAGCTAATTGGTGCAAGATTACAGCTAGGAGGAGACATTGGAGTCTAACTATCATATACAAAACTTATAACTGACTCTGAGAGTCAGGCAAAGCAGCCAGACAAGCACAGTAACTTCTGGTACATTTAATACAACATCACAGGTGGGTGTGGCCTGTCCCATAATTACTGTCAGCTTAGACAGGAAGAGGAACAGAAGTGAGATAATGGCAAAACAGCAGGAATGCCCTTAACCAAAATGGCCACACAAGCAGGTCACTACAATAAGAATAGCCATATCACCTAAAATGATCATATTTATGTTTTGCATACTTTTCTTTCTCTACAATCATTATAAGTGCAGCATTATATTTCTCAGCCATTTGTAAAAACTTCCATTTATGAACCTGTAGTGTTTAACAGCAGCTCTAGGAAAGGTTTGTTCATGTTTATTACTATGCTGCATAGGGGACATTAGAGGGCGCCCTCTATAGCAGGCCAGATACTTTGCCTTAGCCATGTGGAGCAGAGCTGGCCACTTCTCATCTTGTTTGTATATGGCAATAAGCTTTGTTCTTATTGGTTCAGGAATGTGACTGACCGTGTTGCTTCACAGAATAGTTATTTTATCTGTTTTGTGGAACAAAACTGTCATTTTGTGGAAAGAATGAATCCTGTACTATAAAATCTTGCTTTCTGTCACAGATATCTATTTTGTCAATCAAATCTAGCTTGACAAGCACTAGTTAGTTACACTATTATATATTATGTCCAACTTTGTTTTTACATAATTCATTCTGTAAGTAACTTTGCACATAAGTGCGTCCGTTACATGGAGGTTAAACATTTGTGAGACAGATTGCTTGTTAAACTGTACAGAATGGAGTTTGTGATATAATGACATCCTTTTGTGCACTAACCAGATTTTGTTTTCATTCTTTAATAGAAATAAGTATTTTGTATATTTGTTTTCTCTGTGTATGGTCACAAATACTTATATAACATGAGAGACATTCATTCTGTGTATTAGGGATAGTTTTGTATACATAATGTATTTGGGACAAACGGCACCCCATAGAATACGGCAAGATTTTGCAAGTGTTTGAATGTGTGGTGAAAAAGACAGATGAGAGTCTAAGATAACTCCTAGGCAGCGTGCCTGTGTGGAGGAATGAAAGGTGGTGTTGTTTACGGCGATATCTGAGGGACAGGGGAAGATCTTGGAGGAAATATAATGAGTTCTGTTTTAGAAAGGTTCAGTTTCAGGTGATGCTGTGACATCCAGGAGGAGACAGCAGAGAGACAGTCTGTGACTTGGGAAAGGACAGAATTAGAAAGATCAGGAGTAGACAAGTAGAGTTGGGTGTCATCAGCATAAAGGTGATACTGAAGTCCAAATGACTGAATAAGTTTTCCTAGTGAAGTTGTATAGAGCGAGAACAGCAGGGGGCCAAGAACAGAGCCTTGAGGAACTCCAACAGAGAGTGGGAAAGTAGTAGAAGTAGAGTTAGAGAAGGAAACTTTAAAGGAACGGTCAGACAGATAAGATGTAAACCATGAAAGAGCAGTGTCCTGAATGCCAGATGAGTGTAGAATGTCAACGAGGAGTGTGTGGTCAACTGTGTCAAAGGCTGCAGAGAGATCTAGAAGGATTAGAATGGAATAGTGACCTTTAGACTTTGCCAATAGAAGATCATTGGTTACTTTGGTGAGTGCGGTTTCAGTTGAGTGTGATGGGCGGAATCCAGATTGCAATGGGTCGAGAAGGGAGATGTGAGTGAGATGCTGGATCAGGCGTTTGAATACAAGCCTTTCTAGTAATTTGGATGCGAATGGAAGAAGGGAGACCGGTCGATAGTTAGTGGGAGAGCTGGGATCAAGGGAAGGTTTTTTGAGGATAGGAGTGATTAGTGCTTGTTTGTATAATGATGGAAAGGTACCAGTAGAGAGTGAAAGATTTAATAGGTGGGTAAGTGCAGGAGAGAGTGTATCAGAGATTGGGTGGAGGAGGCGAGAGGGTATGGGCTCAAGGGAGCAGGTGGTGGGTTTTGAGCTGGCTAGAAGTTTGCTAACTTCATCTAGAGTTGCAGGGGTGAAGGAGTGCAAAGTAGATGTGAGTGGACTGCACGTTGGTCTGAGATTGTTGTCGGACGGTATGCTTAGCCTAATAAGATCGATTTTTTCATTAAAGAAATGAGCCAGGTCTTGGGGCTGGGCGGTAACATTAATAGGTGGAGGGGGTGGAGGGGGGCATAGGAGTGAGTTAAATGTGGCAAACAGCTGCTGTGGTTTGGAGGATATAGTAGATATTAGATAAGAGAAGTATTGTTCTTTGGCTTATGATAGAGCTCAGTTATAGCAGGAGAGCATGAATTTGAAGTGGATGAAGTCAGGATCAGTTTGTGACTTTCTCAACCATCGCTCAGCTGATCTACTACATCTTCTGAGGTACCGTGTTACACTAGTGTGCCAGGGCTGGGGTTTAGCTGGCCGGCTGTGACGGGTGGTAGATGGTGCAAGGGAGTCAAGTGCTGTTGTAGAGAGAAGCTGCCATATTGGGACAGGAGAGAGTATTAATATGAGATATGGATTGTGCTGATACTGTTGATAATTGTTGTGGTTCAAAGGCATTAAGGTTTCTGTACGTGTGGGTAGAGAGAGATGGTTGTGAAGGTGCAGATGAAAGCAGTATCTGAAAGGAGAGTAGATGATGGTCAGACAGAGGGTAGGGAGAGTTAATTCAATTGGATGGGCAGTATGAGTGGCAGAATATAAGGTCAAGAGCATGACCCTCGATGTGGGTAGGTGAGTCGGTCCACTGAGAGAGACCAAATGAAGCTGTTAGAGAGAGAAGTTTAGAGGTGGCAGCAGAAGCAGAGTTGTCAATGGGGATGTTGAAGTCCCCTAAAATGAGAGCAGGTGTCTCACTGGAGAGAAAGTATGGAAGCCAGGCAGCAAAGTGATCCAAGAAGGTGGAGAGAGATTGGAGAAAACAAACGTATGCTGTGGACTTCAAAAGAAATGAAGGAGAGAGAAGTCGGTGTAGTTAGATTTTGAAACCTACATTTGGGGGGGAGAAGAAATCCCACCCCACCGCGATGACGGCCATCCGGTCTAGGAGTGTGACTAAGTGAGAAGCCTCCATAGCAGAGGGCAGCAGGTGAAGCAGTGTCTGAGGGGGAGAGCCATGTTTCAGTGATTGCACAAAGGTGAAGGGATTGTATAAATGAGTCCTCTGGTCTAACCAAATTATAGTGGCCAAAGTGCCTGTATGCCCCCATGGAGGGGAAGGAATTAAACCCATGTTAAGTAGTGGTGGTGGTGGACACAGTAGGGTTGCAGGAAGGACAGGGTAGCACAGCGGCCAGGCTCGGGCCGGTAATCTGTGGATTCTGGCAAATGCTAGAGGGGCTGCTATAAGATGCCTTAGAATCTTAGGCTGGTGGGAGGCTATTTGGGCCTTTGGCACTTGGAATGCCAGGGCCAATTTTGACTCCCTGTTCAGAGTCCACTTATGATCCGCTCTTCTCCACTCGTCAGGTTTTTATCAGGCGTGGCATCAGCTCACAGTTTTTAGCTATAATAGCCTCTTATCATATGATATAGTAAATATAAAAAAAAAACTAATTTACCTCCCTACTTTAGGAGACAGGATGTTTTATGTCATTAGAGTATGAAAAGGCTTTATACAAACAAAGATGGCATCATGCTCTGAGATCATAGCGCATGTAACAAAACTAAGTGCCTTTTAAACTTATGGAAAAACAAGAGAAACTATTCGCTGGCACATTTAGCAATCATCCAGTGGTACTGAAGAGGCAATTAGAGCACTACAAAGACACATAAAAATTATAAATCCTAATGACAGAACTTTCTCTTGATTTCAGAGCGTCTAGTGTTTTGTTTGTTTTGAAGACGGTGCCTTTCATTGGTGGGCCTCATCTTGTAGTTTTTGTCTCTGAGCAAGAATGTATTTCTGTAAATGATACAGAATGTCTCCTTTTTGGTATCAATTTTATTATTATGTCACAAAAGGGTTTAATGTTTACTTCTGAAAAACTGCTTCTGAAAAGTTAGGAAATCCAGACAGGACATTAAAGTGAAAAACTGCTTCTGAAAAGTTAGGAAATCCAGACAGGACATTAAAGTGAATGACATGGCGATCAGCTAATCACTGATCGGCACGTCATCAGTCCCGCCCCTGACATCACCCGCTCCACCCCCCCCCAATGTCACCCACCCCCTATGTCACCAGCCCGCCACCTGCCCATTTTCGTCCAAAAAAAAAGGTGGCAACCCTAATTGCAATGCTGGGGTCCTTGGTTTGATCTCAGCCAGGCAATGATCTGCAAAAAGTTTGTATCTTCCCCCTGGTCTAAAATGAAATACGACTGTTTTTTCCTCCCAGAAACAGCCAGGTATGTGAGTTGGCTCTTGATCAAATTGACCATAGTGTGTGAATGGGGTAGGGCCTTAGATTGTAAGCTCCACTGGGGCAGGGACTGATGTGAATGATTTAAAATCTCTATAACGTGATGTTGAATACACTGCTGCTTCATACATTCAGCTTATTAGCACTGCCTGAGCACTACCTTTGAATGCTGGAAATATGAAGGAAATTTTAGATTCTTCCATTTACAGGAGCAAATTATTTTGTCTAAAAAATACAAAGCTGTTTCTTTTCTGATCTAAATCATAATACTGATATTCTGCCGGTGAAGCTAACCTCTGTGGTGCACTGATTCATAATAATCATTTTTTTCCAGCATTTCCCTGCAATTCACCAGTTTTTTACTTAAGGTGGCCATAGACGCAAAGATCCGCTCGTTTGGCAACATCGCCAAACGAGTGGATCTTTCGCCGATATGCCATTAACAAGCATGGCTATATCGGGGGTAATCTGATTGTTTGGCCGTATGGCTGAAAGATCCGATTACGATGCGCCATGGGCTCTGGCGGGATCGGTCGGGTCAAAATCAAACCTGACCGATCGACCAAACGACCGATCTCTGCCGGACGAAAGATGTCGGCACACGCCACACACGATCCGAAAATCGTACGAATCCTCGATTCATACAATTGGATCTGTGTGTCTATGGCCACCTTTACTTTGTAGTTCACATTTCATTGAATATTTCAAATGAATCCTTACTTTTCTACTCTGGAGGACTATTTTGACATTGCATGCAGAGCAAATAGGGGGTTATTTAGTCCGAATTAAATTTTCTGAAATAAACTCTTACCAAATTCGCACTGATTTTTTGGCTTATTTATTAATACACTTTCCCAAAATCTTTTTGAAAAATATGAATTTTAGAAATCTTTCTATATTTCCACCCGAAGATTTTTTCAAATTTTTGACCGAAAACCCCGAAAACTTTGAATTATTGCACGAAACCCAGCTCACATCTTTGGGATATTTCCCTTTGACTTATATGCAACCTTTGCAGGTCTGAGATGCCAGATTTTCAGATTCAGACTTTTTCCATCCTCAGGGTATAATAAATTCCGAAAATTTGTGATTTTTTTTTTTATTAAAAATTAGGATTTTATACTAAAAAAACACAAATTCAGAGTTTAGTAAATAACCCCCTAAATTGTTGTATTTTTTTAAGCATTCCAAAAAAAAAGCATACAGTGCAACTTGGGCTTGATTATCCAATATTTGAGGGAATTTGACGCTGGGATGGGCAGCTCTCAGACTTGAGATTTTTACTGGGGCAGGGGGCAAGGGAAGTCCATTAATGGAGAGTGTAATATTTAAGAGAGAGTGGGGAGTGTCTGACTAAAGGGATCTGTAGGATTAATCCAGTCGTTTCCGTATTAGAATAATGTGATAATGCTTTACAGTGAAAATAATCTGTTTATAAATAAATAAGATATTTATCTGACATGTATTAGTAGTAATAATGTGCTTTAACAACAATTGCAGCATTGTGCCTGCTGCCTGTAAGTTTCATCCACCACCCTTAGGCACAATGTTTTTTGCTTGCAAAATGAAGAGTTGTGGTCCTTAATGACTGCAGCGCTGGTAGCGCTTTCCAGCTCTACATGCTACATTGGCAGCCAAGGTTAGAAAGTGGGTGTCAGCCAAATATATATTTAAGCATAAAAGATTCACCAATGAAGTAACTCACCAAATTAAATAGGTGGCCCAGGTGCTCCTGCCCCAGGCCCTCAGCTCAAGGGAGCGGACAATCTGTAAACAGATAAACAAAAATATTGGAGCAAGGCACTCTGATGGGTCACACATAGATCAGACCAATCAATGGGTAAAAATATGAAAATGTTATTTATATAAGCATCTCTCGCCTAACGAGTTTCGTGTCACTGGGACACTGGAAGTGGGTGTCCCCTGGCACATTTTGACCTTGCTCTTTATCCAGAACACTCAAGGTAAAAACACCAGGGAGCACAAAGGGCAAGGGCCTGCCAAAAGTAGCTAATGGGCTTTCTGTGCTCTACATAAGGGCAGGGGCAAGTGTGCTGAATATGAACCCTAATGGAGGCAATCTTTCACCTCTAAGCCTTTCACAAACTTGCCCCTATATCTATGATAAACAAGCTCTGAGCCCTTAGATCTCTGAGTACACTGTCATAGGGATTACTAGAAAGAGAATCAAACAGCCTGAAAATGTAACAAGACTGCTTGGATACTGAGAGAAGGAAAGAAGAATTTCTTCTGCTAGCAGACATGTTTCCTTTTAAGGGATGGTTCACTTTAAAGTTGACTTTTTCATGTTATAGAATGGCCAATTATAAGAAACATTCCAATTTTTTAATGATTTTCCTTTTTCTTCTGACTTCTTTTAGCTTTCAAAGGAGGGTCATCGACCCCATCTAAAAAACAAATGTTCTTTTTCTAATTTTATTGTTATTGCTCCTTTTTATTACTCATTTATCTATTCAGGCCCTCTCCTATTCATATTCCAGTCTCTTATTCAAACATTGCTGGTAAAAGCTGAGAAAATGAATGTTGACTCTTGTCTCAGGCATCAGAAATGGCAACCCTATTTATCATGCATTTACAATAACGAGAGACATATGTACTGTATTGATATTGTCTGGGTTAAGAGTTCCATTATTATTGTTTTTTAACAATGTCACATCTTCCCAAGCTAAAGGATATTCATAGTCATCTTCAGACGATTTACAGGAATAAATTCTATTTGCTTTGTTGACTTTACAGTTAATCTTTAAATCACCATCTTAGGTGAGATGATGCAACTGCCACTCCTGCTGATTCAATTTAGCTATTTGTTATTATAGCTAACATGATAACAATCTAATAATGGGATAATATGGGAGAATGCATGGTAAGGAACAAGAGAAATGTCAGCATGAAAGTGGAAAAGACTTACTGGAAATGTGTAGCCTGACCTCTTCTGTAACAGGTGGCCGACTAAGGAAGGCATCTCATTTGTAGTGTACTAGTGGATAAGTAGACTCCTGGGATTAAATTAGTTGATGTTGTAGATGAATACATGTGTCACAAGCAGTTTAGTCATGTGCTCAGTCACTTAACCACATAATCTTATTTTTCCAGCTTTTAGCTATGGAGCCATGCAGTAAATTAAATTAGACCTTTCCATCAGGCAAATGAGTCAGAGTACCAAAGTCAGACACATTTAATGTGTTTTATGCCAAGCACATCAT
The DNA here is from genome assembly GCF_017654675.1 of Xenopus laevis. Classification (NCBI taxonomy): domain Eukaryota; kingdom Metazoa; phylum Chordata; class Amphibia; order Anura; family Pipidae; genus Xenopus; species Xenopus laevis. The sequence goes on along the minus strand of NC_054381.1, from coordinate 135,284,902 downwards.
TTGGGTTTAGCAAATAAACTAGCTAAAGTTGTTTGTGTATGTATGTAAAACTGATGATATGTGTACCTGTATGTACTATGAGTGTGTCCCTAAATACAGTAATACTCTGATTTTAAGGTGGTTATTTACTAAAAACTTGAATTTATCCCGTCGTCGGAAAAAGACTTAAATTCAAGCGAAAACTTGAATCATACGATTTTTTTCAGATTTGATGCCCGAATTTTTTTGATTTTTTGGGTTATCACCCAAAACCCATACATTCTTCGGATTATCGGACGAAACCCAGAGCAGATCATAATATCTTCAAATTGGACCACATCTGCCATTGACTTCTACATGAGCTCTGCAGGTTTGAGATGGAGGATTTTCAAATTCGGACTTTTAGCAGCATCGGGGTATAATAAATCTTGAGAAATTTGATTTTTTGCCCAAAAAACCTCAATCAGGAAAAATCAAGGTTTAGCAAATAACCCTCTAAGTGTCAATTTTTGTAACCTTGTATTGTAAGATTAAAACGTTTTGGGGGCACATGAAAATACAGTTGACTGAGCATGATGTGCTTCTAAAATCTTTGCACCAGAACTGCTATTTATCAGGATCATCAAGCCTAAAAGGAAACAACCTTATATTTATTCCGATACTGATGGCGACACGCTGCTGCCAGCTTTGTCCCAATAGAAAATGAAGAACAAGAGGATATATCTGAGGTCCTTCCCAAGGGGGTATAGTATGCACTAAAAACTCTACAAGAAGTGTAGAGGTAAATACACCAAATGAAATAATTGGGAAATTAGACATACTTCAAGCACAATGCACTACAAGAGGATCAGTAACACTAACCAGGCCATCCCCAGCTCATACAAGCACTGGAAAACAAAGTAGTGGACCTGAAATTCAGACCCAGGGGAGGGAATGTCTGTGTTAGAGGAGTACCATAAACACTGATGAATAAATATATTTGTAGAGAATATGCCACCACTTAATGAGAAGCAAAGATACACCTAGGAATGTCCACCAAAATCTTTATTTGAAAAGAGAACCTAACTCAAGCACAACCCTTTATTAGAATGTATCACATCATGAACAGCCCAGATCCAGAATGGACCGTGATCACCACTGAAAACACCTACAAACCAACACCAACGGCTGTATCTGACAAAGTTCCCTTCATTCCAGAGACACTAGACAACATGTAGTTCAGTGTAAATAACCCTCATAAAAGCTATTCTCCATAATAAATCTTAAAACGCATGTTCTGAGTATGATGTGGTTGTAACAGCCCTCCAGACTCTCCTGTTAAATCACTCCAAATCAAGATTAAATGAGCAGACATAGCACACTTCAGGTAGTGAGATCTGTGCTATAAAAACAATTTTACACATATTTTACCTCATACCAGTTAGCAAGGGTATAGTCAACACATATGTATATATGTATATGTCTTCATAAATGGTTGCATATCCTAGCCAATATACCACATTGTTGGGATATGAGTTTTTCCTACATTCATGAAGGGGCCGATTCACTAAGGGTTGAATATCGAGGGTTGATTAACCCTCAATATTCGACTAGGAATTAAAATCCTTCGACTTCAATTCGATTAACCCTCGATATTCGACTAGGAATTAAAATCCTTCGACTTCGAATATTGAAGTCGAAGGATTTAGCGCAGATAGTTCGATCGAACGATCGAAAGATAATTCCTTCGATTGAACGATAAATTCCTTCGAATCGAACGATTCGAAGGATTTTAATCCAACGATCGAAGGAATATCCTTCGATCAAAAAAAGTTAGCCAAGCCTATGGGGACCTTCCCCATAGGCTAACATTGACTTCGGTAGCTTTTAGATGGCGAACTAGGGGGTTGAAGTTTTTTTTAAAGAGACAGTACTTCGACTATCGAATGGTCGAATAGTCAAACGATTTTTACTTCGAATCCTACGATTCGAAGTCGTAGTCGAAGGTCGAAGTAGCCCATTCGATGGTCGAAGTAGCCCAAAAAAAACGTTGAAATTCAAAGTTTTTTACCTTCGAATCCTTCACTCGAAGTTAGTGAATCGGCCCCGAAGTGTCAGGGTCTCGCAGCAATTTGAACTTAAAATTAATGTATTGATTAAAAACTAATCAATGTCTATTCTACTACATTTTTCCAGGTAGAACCCCTAGACTGCTTGCTCCAATTTTAATAAGGATTCTAATAATCAAAGATCAAACATTCACAATCGTCTGTACATCAAATCATGCTTCTGTGCGGTGCAGGGAATTAACCCAGCTCCAGCATGGGCAGGTTGATGGCAAATAAAGGTTAGCCTAACCTGCCAAGCGTTTTTGTTGTTACCGAGGCAGGCCCGGCAGGTGAGGTGATTTAGATTCCGATTGGTTGTATCCAGTCACGTGATGGAACCTGTAGGGTATAAAAGAAAGGTGCTTACCGGGATTCGGGTTCTTCGGCGAAAGTCATCAGCGGAGAAGGTCTGCGGCAGAAGAGAGGAGCACCGGCATGGACGTCCTTCAATGGATGCGGAACTCCGCCAGCGATGATGATCTTCGTTGGCTTCTACCGAACAAAGGAAGTGATGGATGACGCGGATGTGACGTCGGAGGAGGTGGCCAGCGTGATGGAACGGGAGGCGAAGCCGAATCAACTTCAAGCAACTAGGAGGCGGATCCTGCGCGGAAAGAAGAGAGCTGTCACAGCTAAGAAGATTCCGGCGAAGAAGCCAGCGAAGAGGAGCGCCGCAGCCCAGCAGCACACAGCAGGAGGATGGCCATCGATTTCACCACCACGACAAGAAGCAAGAGAAGACTTTCCTGTGAGGTCTGGCACACCAAGAGGGAGGTAGTGGTTCCTGGGGCACTTAGTCAGACTGTGTTGCAAGTGGGTCTAACTACATAAGAGCTGTAACCACCGCTCAGGAATCACTGCCCTCCACATCTACAGCCCCATCGACAGCATATCCAGGACCAGCGCCAACAGCACAGTCGGAGGAGGCAACACAAGGCAAGGATGTCGCGAGTGCGTTAGGTAATGTACAGCTACTAACTTTTAGAGAGGCGATTAACTCGATCTCGTCATTAATTAATAATATAGCTCCTGCAAATAATTCAGGTTTAAAAGTACCTGAAGTATACTTAAAAAATGCAGTAATATGTATCACTACACCATTGGGCCTACATCTGTCAGCCAATGTAAAGGAAAAAATTGTAAAAGGGGAATACATGGACATTTTGTCTTTAATTCCATCAGCCAATGATTTTACAAATAAAGCAGATAAAGAGGAAGACAGAAGGAGACCTATGGTTCGTACGTTCACAAATTGGTTGCAAGACTTTTGTATCTATGGCAATGTAATGACTGAGAAAAAAACACAACTTGGACCACAATTGTTTAAACATATTGACATTATCCTTGAAGCTTACAAAAGTTATGGGGGATTATCATGGTATTTCTATGACGACAGATTTAGACAAAAAATGTCAGTCCACCCAGAAGTCACTTGGGGAAAGAAAGATGTAGATCTTTGGTTAGGAATGTTAGCTCCTTTACAGTTATTTACTGATTCAGCGTCTTCAATGGGCTATGGCGCATTTTTTGAAGGGCAGTGAAGTGTAGGTACTTGGCCTCAAAGTTGGATAGACACAGAACTTACAAAAAAATTGTGTTACTAGAACTATTTCCTATAGTGGTGGCAGTAGAAATTTGGGGTCACATACTAGCAAATAAAAGAATACTTTTTAGAACAGATAATTTGGGAGTTGTTCAAATTATAAATAACTTATCTTCAAAGTCCTTGCTGGTTCTTAAAGGGATCCTGTCATCAGAAAACATGTTTTTTTCAAAACGCATCAGACAATAGTGCTGCTCCAGCAGACTTCTGCACTGAAATCCATTTCTCAAAAGAGCAAACAGATTTTTTTATATTCAATTTTGAAATCTGACATGGGGCTAGACATTTTGTCAATTTCCCAGCTGCCCCTGGTCATGTGACTTGTGTCTGCACTTTAGGAGAGAAATGCTTTCTGGCAGGCTGCTGTTTTTCCTTCTCAATGTAACTGAATGTGTCTCAGTGGGACATGGGTTTTTACTATTGAGTGTTGTTCTTAGATCTACCAGCAAGCTGTTATCTTGTGTTAGGGAGCTGCTATCTGGTTACCTTCCCACTGTTCTTTTGTTTGGCTGCTGGGGGGGGAAGGGAGGGGGGTGATATTACTCCAACTTGCAGTACAGCAGTAAAGAGTGATTGAAGTTTATCAGAGCACAAGTCACATGACTTGGGGCAGCTGGGAAATTGACAATATGTCTAGCCCCATGTCAGATTTCAAAATTCAATATAAAAAAATCTGTTTGCTCTTTTGAGAAATGGATTTCAGAGCAGAATTCTGCTGGAGCAGCACTATTAACTAATTCATTTTGAAAAAAAAAGAAGTTTTTTCCCATGACAGTATCTTTTGAGGCATTTAGTGAGACTAGAGAAAGGGAACGGAAGCGCAAGGAACGGCATGTCCAGAGTATCTTTGGGATTTGGTTTGGTGAAACTTAAGGAAGCAGTGATTAATTCGTTGTCCGTGAAGACTTTATCGCAATATATATCTGACTGGAAGACTTGGGATCAGAATCTGAATTATTTTTGTATTTCTTGTTAAAACACATGGAATATCAGAATAGTGTCGCCACTTTAAAAAGGAGAGTTGCTGGAATATCATTCTTTCTGAAACTTATGGGTAGGATGGACTTTACTAAAACATACATAGTAAAACAGATTCTAAAAGGTTTAACCAGAAAAAACAAATCTGTTGATACAAGGAAACCCATTACTATTGAGTTGTTAAATGAATTGATAAATGTTTTACCTGAAGTTGCCGTGAATGCTTATGAATGTATATTGTTTAGAGCTCTATTTATACTTGCCTTTTTTGCAGCATTGAGGGTAAGCGAAGTTGTTGCCCCATCCAAAATAAAAACGGGGTCTACAGGTTGAGGATTTAACCATTGTTGAAGGGAAATTGAAAATAGTGGTGAACAACTCCAAGACTGACAAGAAGGCAAAAGGTTGGATCTCATGGCTAGGCCCTTTGGGCAATAATATCTTATGCCCAATTAAAGCTTTTAGAGAGTTTGCAGCCATCAGGCCAAAAGTCACAGGTCCATTTTTCTTCACCAGGATGGTAAATTTGTTTCGAGATATCAATTTGCCAGCATGCAGAAAATGTGCTTACTTAAATTGGCCATTCCTACTGAAGGCTTCAAGACACATTCATTTCGTATTGGGGCGGCTCTGCAGGCGGCTCTGTTGGGATTCAATGAAAACACCATCAAAACAATAGGTCGTTGGGAATCTGCTAGATACAAACTGTATGTTCGATCAAATATGGTTTAAAATGTTGTATTTCTATTTTAGGCCCTACGATCAAGATCTGGATGCTCGGACATTCGTTTATTTTTTGGGCAAAAAACAGAGCAGGCAGCAGATCATATGGAGTCAATTTGAGTTTGGACTGTCAAAAATACAAGATATTATGGATGGGTATCAGAGGTCTAAGGTGGAATGATCTAATTTCAGTTTTATTGCAAATGCTTGTTAGATGGGGTTACCCAGATGTAGTACATATTCATCTTGGTGGAAATGATATTGGAAAAGACAGAACTGTTGATTTAATAAATCAAATGAAAAGAGATCTTTCGCAAATTCGGGCAATGATGGAAGATGTGATCAGTATTTGGTCAGAAATTGTTCCAAGATTGGTTTGGTTTTCACCAGAAAAGAAGCTGCTTGAGAAATGCAGAAGAAAAGTAAACCATTGTGTGAGCAAATTTGCGAAAACTCTCAATATTATTGTGTTTAGACACTTTGATTTGGAACCAATTGAGATTGGTCTATATAGACCTGACGGAGTTCACCTGTCAGACATATGATATCTCTAACAATGGTTTGCAGACGGCACTGGAGAAAGCACTATTTATTGGAGGGGTGTCAACCGCAGTTAGAGGTTTATAACGCGCTTGACATGGCGGCCATAACAAATAAATATGGCATGGATATTATAATTTTCTAAGTTTTTCAATAGTCATATGGCAGCCTGCTGGGTATGAGCAGAGGCTGCCTGGTTTTCGGATATCAAAGTATGGATAACTTTTATTTAAAATTACACTGTAATGTTTAAAATGCTAATAAACAGTGCTGCGGCCAACCCTCCAACCAAAAAATGTGTTCCTGGTGTCATGTGCAATTATTTTCTATATATATGTATGGTTATATATTAAAGTACATCATACCTTGCCCATGCTTTTTTGCTTTTGTTCTGGTTTTTAACTTTTTGCTGGCATTTTTCTCCATCCTTCTATTTTGCCACCGCATTTATTGCTCCTGTGCTCTTCTTCTTCATCCAGAAAGTTGAGTATGAATTATAGTGAGCAGGGGAAGGCGGTATCCTTGGTAGGATGGGGATAACCATGACTTTAGTATAACTCAACATTTGCTGATTTCTCTTATTCATAACAATACCACTGGGTTTTTTTTCTAAATTGATGATTTTATTTTACATTTCAGATGATTTTTTAACAATGTATACTAAAGAAAATCTCATTACTTAGTATACTTTTTATAATAAAAGAAATATTACATTTTCAAACACCACTAGCACCCAAAAGGCTTTAACTACATTGACACCCAATTATTAGAAAAATTTAGATGTACTGACTGCAATTTTTGTCTCTTTTTTTTCTCATGAATAAAAGTAATGAAGTAGCTCCTAAAATGAATACAGGAGCAATCTTCAGAATCCCATTGGTCATCAGCTGCATGAAGGGTGTATTACATGCCAAAAGAAAACTGAACCCGAAAAGGTCTTTTCAAAAGAGGTATGGTTTTTTTTCAGAGTGCGATCAAAATCGTTTTTCCATAAAATTGTTGTTGTTTTTGTTTTTTAATAAAGTGTTTTTTCAACACCTGACATGATAGTCATTGAGCCAGTATCACACCACACCTCTAAAAATTGGTTTCCAATTTTTGCCATAAGTCAAGTGTACAATCGCAAAGTTTTACACTGAAAAGAGAGTACAATTTTTTCCCCAGAAGAGTCCCAAGATACATAGGTTGGTCTTACAAAGTGTCTTCCAATACATATGGCAAAATGGCGGCATAAGGCACAAGAAGGCACTACCCATGGCCACAATGATATGTAGCACAGCCAAAGCAATACAAGTTCATATACTGCTGCTCATGAGTCTGGACCCACTGTTGGAATTGGTAAGCTGTTGGCTGAGGATGAACATATACAGTGGAATACTGTTAGAAGTGATACATAGCTAAGACATAAAGAGAACTGACGAAATATATTCCAGATAAGCTTTATTGTCCTACCAGTCATGATGGATGGCATTCTAGTATCATCTTTTTTGAATATTATTCTAACATCCAAGTACAGTAGCCGGTATGTATGCATGTTCACTGAGAGTCATGATAATGGATGATTACTGTGCTCCATCTTGAATACTTGTACAGGTATGGGATTGTTATTCAAAAACCCATAATCCAGAATGCTCCGAATTACTATAATTAATAATAATTAATTAATTAATTAAACTATTGGATTTAATTAACATTTAGATTCATTCTAAGTAGACTTACTGTATGAAGAACCAAATTAGAGAGATCCTTATACGGAAAACCCCAGGCACCAAGCATTCTGGATAATAAGTCTGTACCTGTATTTGTTTAATGATGTCAGGATTGACCACAATCCTGCTTGTCGAATCTGACCTGCTTTGCGGAAAATTCACGAAACAGCCAAAATTCGACAAAATGCATGGAAGTCTACGGGCAACAACATTTTTTTAAAACGACAAAAAAAAATTTATGCGCAACAATGTTTTGGACGCGCAAGAAATTTTTGCAGTGAAGCTTGCCGAAACGTTTCACTCATCACTATGCATGAGATACAGTATGTCTGCTAAAAAACCTGTATTAGCATTGTTTCAAGGGTAAGCAAACACAGCGATTGGTAACTGAACTAGTCTGTTTATTGCTGTACTACCATGTACTGTATGGTATTTTATTAAAAAAATCTCAGTAATAAATTATAGTTGTTATTAAAATACATGGGTGTTTTTGCTATTTCTCTTCCAACAATAGTTTTCAGAAGTGTTTATCTTGCTTTCTTGTGTCTAAATATATAGAATTAACCTCTTTAAATGGGCACGTGTGTATCATTATCTGGTAATGTGGTCGTTTGTGAATCCATAATGCTTGGCCTGAGTAAAGCTCACCAAATATAGGAAAATCTGTTCATTTGGTATAATTTGACCATCCCTTAGATGGGTCAGATTGGGCTGATTCAATCATTTGGCACCCAGTCTCATGGAGACCTGTTGGTAGAATATACATTGATGTGTTGTCTGGGATTTTCTACTCTGCCCAATAGATATCTGGGAATTTTTGGCAAGGTATTGGTCAGGCATTATGTTGTAAAGTCCCTGTACATGGGCCAATAAGCTGCCAACAAAGTCCGGTTGGCTGAAAAAGCCATACTGGTATTTTATATTTATTCATTAGTTCATTTCTTCTGTTTGAATTAAAAATTCATGAATTTGAGGGAGTTGTCGGGGGCGTGGCCAGCATGAGTTAGAGGGAAGACGTACTTTTCTGCTGCTCCCGCTATTATCCTGAAATTACCCTGCAATATTGTGCCCTTTTGGACTATAACTACAGCTGACCTACTGCCTGTACTACTCTGGTCATCGAGGGTGAGCTATGAGGCGATTAAGGCGTCTACAAGCACCTCCAAAGCGAAAGAGCTCAAAGACGCTACGCGTCTCCAAAATGGCGCCGACTCTATCAAGGAGACCCCGCAGTCTGCTGGTAAGGTGAGCGGCACTAAATCTACGCTTAGTGTTTCGGCGGCCAAGAAACTGGAGGCCTTCACACATGACCCTGCTGTGGGTAAAGCAGACTGTCTGCCTACAGACCCGACTGATGCGCCAGCTAGTCCCTCCTCTATGGCTTCCCCGCAAACGCCATCTGTACCCTGTGATGCAGAGCCGTCTCTATCGGAGCTGATGCAATTTATGAGGCAAAACCATGAGGCTTCTGGTGGATAAGATGGATGGGCTCATATCTGACTTTGCGATTGTTAAACAAGACCTCTCTAAGTTGCGTGACCGCACCTCGGAAGCGGAACGTAGAATTGGGGAATTGGAGGATGCCACTGGCCCTTTGCAAACAAACATGGCGGGCGCAACAAAGCACATACAATTGTTGGAGGCCAAGACCGACGATCTTGAAAATCGCCTGAGGCGAAATAATATTCGTTTGGTGGGAGTACCTGAGGGGGCCGAGGGGACTACCCCAGAGACATTTGTTGAGCAATTCCTTCTCTCGCAATTTGGCGATAAAGTATTTTCGACTATGCTGTTGGTTGAACGAGTTCATAGGATACCGGCCAGACCATTGCCACCAGGAGCTGGGCATAGGCCGCTGATAGCACGCTTGCTGAATTACAGGGATCGAGATGCCGCACTGAGGGAGGCGCGAACCAAGGAGCTATGTTTCCAAAATGCCACCATCTCCCTGTACCCGGATTTCTCAACGGAGGTGAGAAAACAGAGGGCCAAGTTTACCGATGTAAAGAGGAGACTACAGAAGATGAATCTCAAGTATGCCATGCTCTTCCCGGCTAAGCTGCGTGTTGTTCATATGGGAAAAGCGTCCTTCTTTGTGACTCCGCAACAAGTGTCAGAATGGCTTGATTCGATTCCTGATCTTCGCAGACACACTGGAGCTACATCTGGCCAGAGTGACTAGGAGCGACTTCTATCATTTTTCGCAATGTTGCGGGTATTTTCCCTTTAGTGGTTTGTTGGACGTATCACCACAATATTTCCGTTTACAGGTTCGGACTTACTTTGGGGAGCGTTAAGGGCTCCACAACTATGGCACATGCTTCTGGGAGCGGTATGTTTAAAAGTATTGAACTGTTCATTTGACTTTACCTTTGCACTTCACTGCTGTTCACATTTGAGCTATAGGCTCGGTCCTGGAATTTCCCCAGGCTATATAGAGTTTGATTAGTTAGGGATCCAGTTAAGCTGAACCCAAGTAGGGGATATGGGTTTAAAGCAGGGAGGGCAGAAGGGTAGTTTAGTTCGGTGGGTATTGTTTTATGACAACTGTAAATGGTCCGAATGTGGGTTGACCAATTTTTTCACAAAATCTGACATGACAGGATTACTTGATCTCCTGAAATATTTGGGACTTGAATATCACTATGGCGAATAAGTTGCAATTTCTTAGCTGGAATGTGAGGGGCTTACGGGATAAAATCAAACGATCATTAGTGTTCAATTTTTTAAAGAAACACCCACATGATATCGTAATACTTCAGGAAACACATATGACACATGACAAAATTCTGTCTCTCAGACGTTCCTGGCTCAGTAATACATATCATGCGTGTTACTCGAACTATACAAGAGGGGTATCTATAATGGTTAGAAGGGGGCTGGCATTCCAACCGGTTGAAGTCAAAACTGACCCTAAAGGTAGATTTGTTTATGTGCATGCCAAAATAGAGAATACTGAGTTGCTAATAGTAGGGATGTACCTGCCCCCTCCGTTTACTCTGGAACTACTGGCAGAATGTTTTGCATCGCTATCTAAATTTCCTACTCTCCCGGTAATTTGTATGGGGGATTTCAACTGTGTTTTAGATGCTAACTTGGATAAGCTTTCTACCACTTCAATGTCAGGTTCACGGTTTTCCCAGCGTTTTCAACAATTTTTAGCAGCACTTGGGCTGGTGGATGTCTGGAGGGCCAAGCACCCGACCATGATACAGTACACCTGTTATTCAGCTACACATAGTGCAATGTCCCGAATTGATCTGGCTTTGGTGTCTTCAGATATCCTTCCGCTCACACGACACGTGCAAATCTTACCCCGTGGGATATCTGATCACTCCCCCCTCTCTCTGGCCGTATCTATGGTTTCCCAGTCCAACAAACCATGGAGAATGCAGCCTTATTGGCTTAAACTCCCAGACGTGGCCACGGGGCTACCCCAAGCGATAGAGGACTATTGGTCATTTAACGAGCATACGGCTTCTCCCTCTAGTGAGTGGGATGCAATGAAAGCTTACTTGAGGGGTTTGGTTAAGTCCAGAGTCAGTACCTGGGAAAAGAAAAGGGTAGAAAAGATCTCTGCTCTAGAAACAAGTTCGGCCGCTGCTGAATCACTATATACTCAACACCCCACCAATGAGAATCGGGACATTTGGTTACTTAAAACTCGGGAATATCAGGAGTGTTTGAGACAGCAAGCACATAAAAGTATATTATACACTAAACATAAAGTTGCTCAGTTTGGGGACAAAACTGGACACCTTTTGGCATTGCTGTGCAGGGAGATTTCACCATCTACAGCAATTTTGAGCATTTGTAAACGGGATGGTGTCCAGGTGACTGATACTCAGGAAATTAACGTCACATTTCGAACTTATTTCTCGGATGCCTATGCGTCCAAGGTAACATATTCGGAATCAGAACTCCACACTTATTTGGATGGGGTGTGCTTCCCCACTTTGTCGGCTACAGATAGAGACCTTCTGGACAGTGCAATAACTGAACAGGAAATTGAAGATGCGATAAGTACATTCCCTTCTGGTAAGGCACCGGGTACTGATGGGATCCCCATAGAGGTATATAAGCAATATAAAGAAACTATGATTGCTAGACTGAAAGGTTGTTATGATCATGCTTTGTCTACCACCTCCTTGCCTCAATCCATGACGGAGGCCCTTATAGCACTAATTCCTAAAAAAGGGAAGGACCCCACACAATGTGAATCTTATCGTCCGATATCTCTGTTAAATTGTGATATAAAAATATTGGCAAAAATTCTGGCCCTCAGACTTAATAAGGTTATTCTTACATTAGTACATGGGGACCAGACAGGATTCATGCCGGGCAGGGCAACCACTATAAATATCCGAAGACTTTACACAAATTTACAAATGCCTCACGTGAATGCTGGAAAAAGAGTTGTCCTGTCTTTGGATGCTGCAAAGGCATTCGATTCGATTGAATGGGAATTTCTGTGGGAGACTCTTAATAGATTTGGCTTTGGGAAGCAGTTTATATCCTGGGTGCAATTGCTCTATAACAGCCCAAAAGCTAGGGTATGCACGAATAACCGAGTTTCAGAACCCTTCCTGCTTGAAAGGGCACGAGGCAGGGCTGTCCGATGTCCCCGGGTCTGTTTGCCCTAGCTATAGAGGTGTTAGCTATTATAATTAGGACGGACGCGAACATTGTGGGCTGCAAGTATAATGGCATAGAAGAGAAAATTGCACTCTATGCTGATGATATGTTGTTGTTTTTAGCCGACCCAGCAGATTCACTGGTGCAGTTGTTGCATGTCATCAACACCTATGGCACTTTTTCTGGTTTGTTGATTAATTGGGGTAAGTCCCACATATTTCCGTTGGATGCCTCTGCCCCTCATCACCAAATGCCCAATCAACCCTTGCAATGGGTAGAGAGCTTTCAGTATTTAGGCATTCGCTTTGCGAAAAAACAAACCCACTACTTAAAAGATGACCTAGAACCGGTGCTTTCCAGAATTGGTAGTCAAATGAAGGCATGGAGATCCCTTCCTCTGTCACCACCGGGCAGGATAGCCATTTGTAAAATGATTTTCCTTCCCCAACTTTTGTACATATTCGCGAACTCCCCAATTTATATACCCAAAAGGATTTTTGCACGCCTAGATTCTGAGACTAAAGCTTTTATTTGGGCAGGCAAGCGTAGTAGGCTGGCATACACTGTACTACAACTCCCCGCTATGGAGGGAGGCCTAGCTCTACCTGAGTGGAGGTCCTACTATCTGGCCTGGCAATTACAACATTTTTTGCCTTGGATCAGGGGGATCTGACTGATGCTTCCTATAAAATATTACGCACTTGCTGGGGTAACGAGGCAGTACCTCTACTGATTTTTCTAGAAGCAGCAAACAATTTTGCCCTCCTGCTCCCAATCATTAAAACGCTCCTCAAAATATGGCAGGTGTCACATACACTTATACAGTACCAGGGGATCTCACCCAATACCTCTCTGTGGGAAAATGAGCGGCTTCCCCATCTGAACACTACCACATTACAGGAATACTGGCACCCGCAAGCTCTCCAAATAATAGATGATTTGTTTATTGAGGGAGTATTCAAATCCTTTCCGCAAATGCAGGCTGATTATGGGGTTACATCTAAGGCATGGTTGCAGTACTACCAGCTTAACCATGCGATCAAGGCGCAATGGCCAGTCTCACCTGTTAAAATTGTTAAATCACCGGTTGAAAATATATTGGACTACCTGGTCACTATATGTAGAACTCATCCTTTGGCATGGATTTACTCCGTTCTATTTAAGAATAAGAAGCACACGCCCAGTAATGCTAGGACTAAATGGGAAAGTACTGTTCCTGATTTGGAGGATGAGGATTGGGAGGAGGCACTGGAAGCCCCTAGCTTAGTGTCATTTAATGTTAGGAGTAGATTCTCACAAACACTTATCTTACATCAGGCATACATTACCCCTACTCGTCTGTATAAAGCGAAATTAAGACCAGATGATTGCTATCCGAAATGTCAATTGCCTGGTGCAAATTTTTTTCATTTGCTGTGGACTTCTCCTACTGTAGCACTATTCTGGGTTCGTGTTTGTGAAATTCTCACCGAAATCACTGAGCTGCAGGTTACTGCCACACCTCGATTATGCTTGCTGGAAATAGTATCACATCTTACTAAGTCACATTCTATGCTTATTCTTTTACGGGAAACACTGTTTCTTGCCCAAAAATGTATTGCTCTAAAATGGCTTGCAGGGGAACCCCCTCTTATAGCAATGTGGACAAATTTGGTACAGGAACATCTCACATTGGCTCAACTGGTGTACATGCAAAGGGAAAACCCAGGCAAATTTGAGCTTGTATGGCAACCCTGGTTGGACTCTCCAATGTATAAGAATTGTAACCCCTGAACCGGCTAAACTGTAACTTGTCCTTTGCAACCTTCTACTGCTTGAATATGTAGTGTTGTGATTTCTGTGCTTGTCAGACTGTTGGGAGGCATTCTAATGCTTATTGATATTACCCACGACTGCTTGATATGTATTATTTTTTTTTTTTTTTTTTTTTTTTGCTTCTTATTTCTGTATTTGACATGTTTGTTGAAAACAATAAAAATGATTTTAAAAAAAACCCACGTAGCAAGAAATGAATTATTCACAAAGTGGGAAGGGTAAGCAGGAGCTAATAATGAGAAAAGCCAAAAAGCTACTGTCCTTTTATGGGCATATTCAGTTGTTATTGCTTTTAGCAATAAAATGTGTTTCGTATATGTCTGTATGTCGCCTGCAGGACGAATGCTTCTGCTTATTGGTAATTAAAAGGGAAGTGACATCATGATGAAAAACTGGTCAACCCTGTGACCTTTCCCTTAAAGGCGACTCAATGATAGTGAAAAGCTCTTTAGATAATGTGCATTATCAAGCTTTATACTGCTCGAAGGTTTACGTTCTAGTGGCTCAATAACTATTTTCAGAGCTGTTTATTATCACTAATGGGATCTGCACATTAAGCTTGGCTGTACCACTTGCTTTCAAGCACGGTTACAAAAGGTCACATTTTTCAAGCACATTCATTGAGGGATTAAGCCATTTTCATATTAACTCAAGTTGCATCAGTTATCTAGAAATTAACTAAGTATGTTCTTGTAGCCTTTGTTGTAAAGGAGAAAAAAACTGTATAATTGACAAAAAAACAGAGGGAATTCAGCACTATAAAATATATTTGCTGTCCATCAGACACAAAAAGAAAAAAGTGTTTGAAATGAAAAATTAATTGCCACTTTAGTCTCGCTCTCTTTCCTCTTTCAGGGTGCCTGGTGTAAAATTTGTAATTAACTTTTCAATCATTTTCTCATTTATTCTGGTACCTGGGAATGAATTTATCGGCTGAAAATAGACTTATAGTTCTCCTAAGAGGGTTCGGGGGAAGGAAAAAAAAAAAAGATTAGAGGATTCATCCTGGAACGACGGATTCTTTGGGAATAAAGAGAGAAGTCAGTCTTTTTGACTTCTCGCTGAAAATCTAACACAGGGAAATCTTCAGAGGAAAAACTTTTCCCCTGCAATTGGGGTTTTGGGAAACTTTGATACAATTAAAAGAAAATTAAAATCAAATGTGTTTGCTGAGTATAATTAATGTGCAACAAAGTTCATCCTAACTAAGGGTGATTAGGCACGATACTGAGATAATTGCATTTCCTGACACTTTGATCCACAGTTATGGAATGACGCATTTCACGCATGGCCTTGTATTGCTTTTCAATGAGAAGTATGATGGTCCATTTATCGGAATGCTATGGGGATAATGGGGAGGCTATGGGTGTAATGTATATGAACTTTGCCCAGGTCTGGTAACCCATAGCAACTAATCAACAGGAGGGACCTTTTACTAACTCTTGAAAATTAGGCATCTAATTGGTTGCTATAGGTTACTAGACCTGGTCAGCCTTTGTCCTTTTAGCAGTTCTCTAGTCTTTGGGCCTTTTTGCATATATGGGACAATGGATTCCTCTCCTATGCACTGGGCCTTCATTAGACAAATTGATAAGACAGCAGTTCGGGGGCTGTGATGTTTATCATTGTTATTTTACATTGTGTATTTGAGTGCATTTGATCCATTTGCAACATCCCCTTGTGTTGATTTTAACGAGGAAATGAAGGTTTTACTCTGTAAATCATCCATGCCCAGAGTCTATTCCCTTATCCGTTATCTGATGGATCTGATATTTTTTATTGCCTCTGCCTCATGTTTTGAGTAAAATACTGAGTGGTTAGTTATGAAAAATAGAAAACCTGAGAGTATTGTATTCTTTGCTGCTGTTCCATGAATTATGTATGAGGTTACAACAAGTGTATTTTATGATCGCACAAGTGCCTGAGAGCTTTATTAGAAAATGATTCCCATGCCGTCATCTACTCCAAACATTTTCCTTAAGGAGCATCTTGTTTGAGATTGAAAGCAACTTTGCATTTCATCTTCAAAACGCGACATATGTTGTTTTCTTTTCTACTATATCCACATTTTGGACCTGTTGATGGCAATACACTGGAAAATGCACAATCAATCAGCCTAACACCGTCATAGTTAAATTTCACAGGCCAAGTAATGACTTTAATATTTACTAACTTGTAAGACTTTAAAGGGGTGTTATTGAAATTATAAAGTGTATTTTGTGGTTTATTAATATTGTACTGCTATAGGATCTGTTATCTAGAATGCTCAAGACATGTGTTTTGAGGATAAAGGATGTTTCCCTAACTTGGATCTCCATACCTTAAACCATTTTAAAATATTTTTTTTATTAATTAAATAAACCCAATAGTCTGGTTTTGCTTTAAGGATTCATTTTATCTTTAAATTAATAAGGTACCCGAATAACGGGTTTCAGGATTATGTATCCCATACCTGTGCCTAATTTTTTTCTCATTATTTTTTTTTTTCCTATCATTGTTTTAAAAATGTATTCAACTAAAGTTTTACAGGGAGACTTTTCATTCTCTGTAATAAAAGCCGTAAGCAGAATATATTGTGCAAATGTAGAAGATTTATTCAACTAAAGTTTTGCATGGACACCCAATGTTTTCTGTAATGAAATCCCTAAACAGAATATGCAAAATCCAGACTAATGTAAAAAAAAAGTTTCTGCAATGTAATTTGAATTTAAAATTTTATTGCACGTTGTTTAAGGCCTGTTTGTAGATGAATGTATTTATGTCACACAAGAATGGCTTAGTGAACACATTTTATAACATACATGTTGCACACTATGGGGCCGATTCACTAAGGGTCGAATATTGAGAGTTAATTAACCCTCGATATTCAACTAGGAATTAAAATCCTTCGACTTCGAATATCGAAGTCGAAGGATTTAGCGCAGATAGTTCGATCGAACGATCGAAGGATAATTCCTTCGATCGAACGATAAAATCCTTTGAATGTAACGATTCGAAGGATTTTAATTCAACGATCGAAGGAATATCCTTCGATCAAAAAAAGTTAGCCAAGACTATGGGGACCTTCCCCATAGGCTAACATTGACTTCGGTAGCTTTTAGATGGCGAACTAGGGGGTCGAAGTTTTTTTTAAAGAGACAGTACTTCGACTATCGAATGGTCGAATAGTCGAACGATTGTTACTACAAATCCTTTGATTCGAAGTCGTAGTGGAAGGTCGAAGTAGCCCATTCGATGGTCGAAGTTTTTTTACTTCGAATCCTTCACTCGAAGTTAGTGAATCGGCCCCTATATATTTCACTGATAAAATGAATATGTTTACAGTAGGGTTGTTATCTGTCTGGTTTTCTGAAGGGCATTCCTGGTGAAAACTACCTTTCCAGATTTCCAAATTATCAGCCAATTGGCCCACCAACATCACTGGCACGCCCATGAACATCATCAACACCCCCTGACATCATCTTCCTGCCCCCAGTGTCATAGGTCCAGCCCCCAGCCCAGGCTTAGTAGGGGCAGTAGGTGGTAACCCTTCTAAACAGCCATACAGCCTTTGCTCACAAAGAGACATTTTTTTTTTGCACAAAAGGAATAATTGTTCACAATGTGCACATTTTTTCTGTTGACAACTTTCATTACAATTCCCTTTTAGTCTTTCCAAGGTCTGGAATATTTATTTCTACACATGTATAGGAGTGTGTGTAGGCATTGCCTTACTTTATTTTGCATTCCATTGTGTTTGTCTTACAGCAGGGAAAGCCTACAAAAACTAAGTGGCATAAAGAATGAGTACGCTGAAGCCCAACTCCAAGATCTCATTAAACGCATGCGAGAAAGGACAAGCCACTATAAGGAAAAGCTAACAGATCCAGATATATCTTCAGCTGAACCAAGTCCAACAGCAAGTAATTTTCATATAGAGTCCTGGATAATAGCATTGTATAGTCTTCAGCCTGTTAGCATAATAACATATTTATTTGATGGTTCCAAGAGCAGAATATATTAGAACTACAGTAATGGCAAACACAGCAATGTCAGGATTTTGCCCCAAATAACTCCCTGTCTCTCTGACTGCTATCAATGGGAATCACATGAAAAATGGCAGCACTGGTGCTTTTTGTATGAAAAGAAGGTATTTGACATGACCAATAGGGGGAGAAGGGCATGGGAAAGTGCTGTATAAACATGTCAGCACCATATTAATATGAACAAATTAACAGACTAATACTGTAAGTCTATGGGGGTTATTTACTAAACTCCGAATGCAAAAATCACGAAAAATGTGTGATTTTTTTTTTTATAAAATCTGACTTTTAAAAAAATCACCAATTTTTTGAAATTTATTAAACCACGAGGATGGAAAAGCCAGAATCAGAAAATCTGGCATCTCAGACCTGTCGAGGTTGCATATAATTCAATGGGAGAAGTCCCAATGATTTTTTGATGTGCGCTGGGTTTCGTGCAATACCCCAAAGTTTTCGGAGTTTTCGGATGAAAAATCCAAAAAAATTGTGAAAATCTGATTTTTTCCAGCAAATTTTCAGGAAAATTTAATAATAAATAAGCGTAAAAAAATTTGAGGGCATTTGATCGGAGTTTGTAGCAAAAAATATTGAGAATATAATATTACCAGAGGAAAGGAGACCTTGTCAGAAGAGCAACATATTTTGCTGTAAGTAAAGCAAACCTGGAAAGATATAGTACATATCGCACCTAACCACACATATAGCTATATGTACATAAAGGAGGCTATTTATTAGAGTCTGAATGCCAAAAACTCGAAAAATTTGAGCTTCTTTTTACTTGAATTTTTCGTGATTTATTATACCCGAATCCGAAAATACTTAATCTCCAAACTGTTTGGGTCCTGTAGAAGTCAAATGCAAAGGTCCCATTTCAAATTTGAAGATATCATGGTCTGCACTGAGTTTCGGCCAAAAATCTGAAAAATTCGGGGGGTTTGAAGATTTCACGAAAAATTTAAGCTTTTTGGGCATAAAACCCAAAAAATTACTTTTTTTCCACAATCAAGTTTTTTTCAATGATAAATAAGTTTATATTGTGGATTATAGTTGGAATTGTTTTTTACTTGAAAAATCAGATATATCGGATTTTAATAAATAACCCCCTTTATGTAATTGTTTTCGACCATGCATCATCATGTTGTGCATGGAGTGGCAATCCTTTCTTTTCAACAACAACATTATGAGGGTTATTTCTGAAAATTCATATATGTGTAATTTTAATAAAATAAATAAATGGGACTAAGTTTGCCCAGGAGCAGAAACCCGCAGCAACCAATAAGATTTTAAACCGGTGACCAGTAAATGCTACCTGCTAATATGGTTGTTATGGGTTACTGCTCCTGGGCAAACTTAGTGCCTTTTATTACATAACCCCAAAGTATTTTAAAAGAGTGACAATATAATGTATTGTTGCCCTGCATTGGTAAAATGGGTATGTTTGCTTCAGAAATACTATAGTTTATATAAACAAGATGCTGTAAAGCCGTGGGGGCAGCCATTCAAGCACAGAATACACAGTAGATAACAGATAAGCTCTGAAGAATCCCATTGTATACTACAATTATCGGTTATCTGTAGTGATGGGCGAATTTGCGCCGTTTCGCTTCGCCGAAAAATTCGCGAATTTCGCGCGAAACGGCGAAAAATTCGCGAAACGTTTTTGACGCCGGCGCCCGTTTTTTCGACGCCGGCGCCCGTTTTTGACGCCGGCGCCCGTTTTTTCCGCGAATTTCCGCGGGTGTTTCGCTAATTTATTCGCTGGCGGCGAATCGCGCAAATTCGCCGCAAATTCGCGCCTGGCGAATAAATTCGCCCATCACTAGTTATCTGCTGTGTATCCTATGCCTTTTTCTCCTTTTTCAGCTTTGAATGGCTGCCCCCATGGCTAAACTGCAGCTTGTTTATATAAACTATATTAATCTTTCTAAAGCAAACACACCAGTTGTACCAGTGCAGGACAACACTGTACTATATTTTCATTACTTTAAAAGATTTTAATCTATTCCTTTAAGTGCAGTCAGTAAGAAATGCTTGAACAGATGTATATTTCAGAAGTGAATTTTCTATTCTCAGCTCCTGTTAAACCAAAGCCTGCACCTCCACCTCCAATTCCTCCTCCTCCAAAAAAGGAGGAGAAACCGGAGACCAAAGATGAGAAAAAGGCAGAAACAGAGGCGGAAGAAGCAGAGAAGGAGCATTACTGTGACATGCTCTGTTGCAAATTTAAGAGACCCACATTAAAACAGACCTTCCAGAAGTTCAAGCTGCCAAGCTCCATTGATTCCTATACAGGTAGGATGTATGTAAGTATAACATATGAGGGTACTAAGGGAACGACTAACATGGAAGAAGAGTTTGGAGGAGTTTGGTGGAAATAGGTAACAAGTATAAATGAGAGATTTCAGCAAGTCTCAGTAGTGATGGGCGAATTTGCGCCGTTTCGCTTCGCCGAAAAATTCGCGAATTTCGCGAAACGGCGAAAAATTCGCAAAACGGCGCCGGCGTCTCGTTTTTGACGCTGGCGTCCGTTTTTGACGCCGGAGACCGTTTTTCCGACGCCGGCGCCCGTTTTTTACGCCGGCACCCGTTTTTTACGCCGGCGCCCGTTTTTTCGAAAAAAAAATTTTGACGCCGGCGAATTTTTTCCGCGAATTTTCGCGGGCGTTTCGCGAATTTATTCGCCTGACGCGAATCGCGCAAATTCGCCGCGAATTCGCGCCTGGCGAATAAATTCGCCCATCACTAAGTCTCAGTACAAAATGCCCCTTGCTTCTTGATGGCCATTACTTATACAACATCATGTGTAAATGAATCAAAATCTTTAATATAACAGTGGTCTACAAACTATCCATGAGATTATCATGTCCCCATGCTGATTATTTGTGGTTGAATATTATCTGACGGATATCTGACTGGCAGATATCGCTCGGAGAGGTTATAAAATCTCATTGCATGAAGTCTGCATCTTTCCTTATGAATCACTGTATGATCTGATCATTGTCCTTAAGGTCAATTCTGAATCAGCACAATTCCATCTAGTGCTTTTGTTGCCAAAGATCGAGTTTTTAAGATCATATTATCTGACATACTTTTACTAAATGAACAATAGAAATGACAGCGCTAAAAAATAGTGGGATGTTGGCAGCAGGGCTAGTAATCCTACAGCAACCAAACCTTCAAACAGGTGACTGCCTACTAATCGGTGACTATGGGTTACTATTATTCCATACAATAAAATAACCCAAGGTGAACTCCCTGAGTATTTAAAACTCAGACTAGGAAAAATTTTTTTTTTAAATAATTAGGTTTTAAGGATATTATCCCCCTGTTTGGAGACTTGTATATATACACATGGGTAATAGTCTCTGTTTTCTTCCAGATCGTTCCTATTTGCTGTGGCTGCTATTTGTCACTCTCTCCTTCAACTGGAACTGCTGGTTCATTCCAATTCGCTGCGTCTTTCCAATTCAAACGTCCCACAACATCCTGTACTGGATGATCGCAGACTATATATGTGACGCCATTTATCTTATCGACATTTTTGTATTTCAGCCACGTCTGCAGTTTATAAAGGGAGGAGACATTATTGTAAGTGCAACCAATCAAATACGGGGTGGGGGGGATTTCCATGATGAAAAAGTACAGATGAACAGAATTTCTGTCAATGATTCAAGTTTTAGTCCTATGCAAATAACCGAATATTTACTGGCAGTGTCGGACTGACCCACAGGGATACCAGGAAAACTCCCAGTGGGCCCAGTTGTCAGTGGCCCCTCCTGCTTTAAAACATTTGGCCTATTTCATGGCCATTCCCTATTTCTATGAGAACAAAGAGACTAAATAGACTGAATAATAGATTAGAGTATATAAAGAAAAGAGACTAGCAGAATAAAGGTTACGCGAGGAGAGGAATCTAAGATTTTTGGGTGGGCCCCTGGTGTCCCAGTCCGATACTGTTTGGTGACCTGACCACATAACAAGACAGCTGCAAAGCAGCCATGTTTTTTGTACTTGCAGGTGCTGCAGGCAGAAAGCAAAGCGCAAAAAACATGACTGATTGCAATTGTTTTCTGCAGTGTGCATCCTTTAACATTTACTGAAAATTATAATTTACAACAACAAAAAACTCTTCTTTATTGGGAAATTGAAAATCATTTGCCAGCTGTTCAATATGTTGCCATTCATTTTAATGTTAAACGAGTGCACCTTTTTTAAAATTATTTTTTTTTTTTGTTTGCTTATTTTTTTTTGAAACTGCAAACCTTACTAGGCCCAATTTCTGTTCTGTTCTGTTCTATTATGTCCAGTTGTCTTGGGCACAGTAAATAAGATCTAAGTGCACTTAGTAAACTTTCCTTTTTCCCCCACTAGACTGACAGAAAACAAACAAAGGCAAACTACGGGGAATCTACAAAATTCCGGGTGAGTAAGTGTTTGTTGAACAGACAGAGATATAGTACTCATTTAGTACAATGTTGTTATAGAGGTAGAAAGGTTGCAACAACAGACATTTACAGAACAGATGTACACTGGCAGCACGGTGGTGCAAATAACCAAATATTCATTGGGAATTTATAGGCCCTATTTATAGGCCCATGGACCTTTCTATGCCCCAAATTCAAGGTGCGGGAGATCATCTGTAAGTGTTCATCCACACAATTTATAGCTATATGCAACTGCATACAGTTACAGTTACAGAATACAAAAAATGGAATGCATATATTTTGTGCCCACATTTCCCACAGTCTAGTGCCAATGTATCTATCACTTAGGTGCAGGGGTGTAACTACAGAGGAAGCAGACCTTGTGCCCAAGAGGTATAGGGGCCTTAATTCATATACTATTTCTATAAATATTGGTAAAACAGGTCATTTTGGGAGCTTAAAAAATAATTTGCTGTTGGGCCCAGTAATATCTAGTTATGCCACTGCTTAGGTGTAATGTACCAATCATGCAAGAGATGCCTGTAATTTATAACTGCCATTGACCAGGATTGTCATTGTGCCCAAATGTGTTATACAATTTCTCTTCCGAAACAGCACACAAAAGTTACCTGCCATCTAATCTATGAAGCGGAATTAATGGATTTGATTTCCCTCAATGTTTCTCGTAACCAGAGGCATTCTGCGTAATTCTTCTGTGCCTTACCCTCATTTTGCATTCAGTGCTATGTCGGCAGCAAAATCAACTTTGTATTTGTACCTGGAAACAATGTTTACAACAGGAGACTAATTTTCCAAAAAAAAAATCCAAAATCTGAAAAAGCTTTTAAGGCATTGGCCTGACATGCAGTAACAATAGTCATATGTAATATATGTATATATATAATTGGTTGCTATTGGTTACTGCCCCATGGCAAATGTAGTGCCTTATATTACATAACCCCAATAGAGTTTAAGAAATAATAACATCAGTTATTATCAGAGGGCATAAAAATGCTTTAAAGGGAAACTGTCCTATAAAACACCATTCACTAAAGTGCTTTTGCCAAATTATGCTTAGGTCGCAACTGTTGCACATGCTTTGAAGAATGGCACAAAATGTGCAAATGCAAAGAGCATGTCTATCAGCAGAGTGGCATCTCCTCTTATTAAAGGAGAAGGAATAGCATTTTACACTTGGGGTGCCAAAAGTTATGCATCCCCAAGTGACTACTTTTAGTTACCTGACACCCTGTGATGGTGCTCCTATCAGCAGAAAACAGCACAAGCCCGGGCTTCTTCTAGCAACAACCATGGAGAGATCCTCTTCCTGCTTTAACGAAAAAGCCGACTATTTCTCTCTACTGCGCATGCGTCTGCCCCGGGAAATTTGAAAACCGTTGAAGCAGGAAGAGGATCTCAGGTAAGTAAAAATAGTCATTTGGGGGTGCCTATCTTTTGGCACCCCAATTGTAAAATGCTATTCCTTCTCCTTGCTTTATGCCCACTGGGGTGTAGGGTCTAGGGGTTTTGGCACCTGGACCACTGACTCCCTTGGGTGAATTATCATTGAAATGCATTAGTGATTGGTTATTTATAAGGTCCAGGGCTTGAGTACCAGGGCCCCTTCCCCTGCCTGGGAAGTAAATTGGGGGTGAACACTAGAGTATTCCTTGTTATAGGGGAAGATTAACCCTTCATTCAGCTGGATAAGAAAAAGACTCATCTACAAAACTGTCCTTAAAGCATATCCTGAACTGATATATATATCAAAGTGAGTTGAGAATGACAGAGATACACCCAGAATGTTCATTTCCTTAATGCAAAATAATAACATCCATCAATCCGTATTTGTGTAGCAGCAGCGGAATACCAGTGTCCATGTATTATTTGCATGCTCGCTATGCAAATTCATTAGTGTGGCCGTGTAAGTCTCAATGCATTAATCCATTCATGTATCCAGCATGAACATCCAGCGCAGCAGATGAACAAAATGTCATTTGTTTAATGTCATTGGCGCCTCACACAGTGTTATGTTGTTCCACAGCTTGATGTAGCATCTGTGATCCCATTTGATCTTCTCTACGTAGTCTTTGGCTTCCAACCTGCGTTCAGAGCGAACCGATTGTTAAAGGTACATTTTGGATCTCAGGCCTTGTGTGCTATCAATGAGTATAAAGAGTGGTATACATTTGATTTCCATATGGAAAACATTTGAACCACGTTGCTGTTCAATTTAGCAACAGTATAATTAATGGTAACCTATTATTAGTGACTTTCATGCCAATAAGATATATATATAAAGGGCCCTAAATATTGCTCTAGTCCTAGCTTACAGATAAGGAGGAGTTTAATATATGAAAGGATCAAGTATAAAGAAGAATCTGAGCTAACTAACACACAGCGGGGCCTGGTTTATGGTTCCTTATCTTCCACCACCTGCTGCCGCAAGCTAGCGTATGGGGGGGGCCCAAACCATTTTCACCCACCCATATAAAGAGTTATGGTCATTATTGCAATGGTCAAGTCTATATACCCACAGGGGTCATAAAACTCAAGCAGTGTCTTGCTAAATGGGACTCCCTCTTAATTAATAAACAGCAAACATCAATACCGTGTAACCTACCCCAGCCCAGATATTCCTATCTGATAAACTAGTTAGATATAGGAGTCATGTTTGGACGTATAAGGCAGCCGATACTGTATTATACCTGAAAAGAGCTTATCTGCCAGGGTTTAGGACAAGGAATTGGTGACTTTGCAGCTGGCTGGCTCCAGACCTTAAAGGGGTTAACTTCTATTATGTCATTGATTGGCTTAAAAAGTAACTTTTTAATTGTAATTTTTTCGTTTTTTATAGTTTTTGAATTATTTACTTCTTCTTCTGACTCTTTGTAGCTCTCAAATAGGGGTCACTGACCCCATCTAAACACAAATACTCTGTAAGGCTACAAGTTTATTGTTATTGCTACTTTTTATTACTCATCTTTATGTTTAGACCCTCTCCTATTCATTTTCCTGTCTCTTATTCAACAATGAATGGCTGTTAGGGTAATTTGGACCCTAGCAACCAGATTGCTGAAATTGCTGTTGCTGAATAAACAGCTAAATATCTCAAAAACCACAAATGATAAAAAATTAAAACCACTGCAAATTGTCTTAAAATATCACTCTATACATTATACTAAAATTAATTTAAAGATGAACAACCCTTATTAATTAACAGATTCCTGTAGATTTCTGGTCTTCCAGAACTTTAGATATGGCTGGCTAGCTCCAGACCTTTCCAGACCATAATTAAGAGATTCCTGTTGATTTCTGGCCTGGCTTTTACCATCACCATAACATTTGAATACCATTAGCATGTTTTCAATGTTTCATCCATTTAGTTTAATTCTTAAAAAAATATATGAGCATTGTTGAATGAAAGAGAACATGTCTTCAAAGGGACAAACATAGATTCCTTAACTACTTTTCTTTCTTTCTTCCCAGTATGCTTCATTTTTTGAATTTAATGACCGACTAGAGGCCGTTCTGGAGAAAGCCTATATTTACAGGTGATTTACTGACACATTAGTGTGGAATTCCTAAAGTGCAACATAATCATGAGATCGATTCTGACTGACAAGCTGATATCCAAGCAAAAGAACCCAATGCAATGTACTGTATGTTCCTGATCCCGTCACCAAATGTTTAGGGTTGGTCTTTCCCACCAGGTGACATCATGCGGGACTTGCAGGGCAAGGCTATGCATTGTGGGTGGCTTTTTTGTGCATTCCACCAAACAGAACCACATGAGTTAATAAGACAATTCTTCCCTATGTTGCCTGTATTCCAGCACCACACTGAACCCCTGAACACCTTTGGTCATTCAATATGGTGCCATGGGTACATACAACACAGGGAATAATGGGGTTCATTAATTAGTTCAAAAATAATTTTCCTCTCCTCTACTGATGATGTGAGTATGTATTAGTAGAAGTGTGTATGCCTGTGTTCCAGTGCACATGGGCCAGTGTACATGTATGTTTGAGCAGTTTGTGCATATCTGCATGGGCACCAATCATAGCACACATTTCATTTTTATATATATCATGTAATACAGTACCTTTAGGTTTATTCAAGTTATAGCCCAAATTCAGCTGAAACACAACGCTTCTTAAACATTTTTTTTTACAAGGTTGTCGAGATAAATGAAACAATGTTGTCAAGGGCAATACCAAATTAGGTGAGATGCCCTTAGACTTTTATGGATTTTTTTTCCTTGATGAATATGTTTGAAGCCAGCCCCTTAGATGAATCCACTTTTAATCTCTTTCATTTAAATGGCTGAGCACTATTTTGAATTGGCACCTTCCACTTTGCCCTTCATATTGACAATAATAAATTCATGATGTCTGCCCTGTTGCTCTCTTTTAAATTTGTATCCCTGTAGTTATCCGTGCCGGAGGATCTCAAATGTCAGCAGCGACTGATGGATGTTGACAAAAAGCAAATTATAACATTTTCTGCAACACAGACAGAGCTTAAATATATACAATCAAATCGGATGTCACGTGGGGGAAATGTGGGTTAATTATAAGGGCTAAGAATAGTAGGGATGCACAGAATCCAGGATTCGGTTCGGGATTTTTCAGCAGCAATCGGTTTCGGCCGAATCCTTCTGCCAGGCTGAACTAAATGCGAATACTAATTTGTATATGCAAATTAGGGGCGAGGAGGGAAATCACATGATGCAAATTAGGATTTGTATTTGGTTTGGCCTGGCAGAAGTATTCAGCCGAATCTTTCTCAAAGGATTCGGGGGTTTGGCCGAATCCAAAATAGATTCAGTGCATCTCTAAAGAATAGTAATCATTAACCCCTTTCTTTCTCTGTGTGCAACTGGCCCTTTAGGCTGCAAGTCCTAAAGCGCAGGTACTGACAGTAATAAATAACTCTATTCTGGAATGAATAAGGAAGGTTATATCAAACTATGATGTTTGGCTTTGGTGATCCAGGCATAGGCAATATCTAATGATGCTGCTTCAGGCCCAAATCTCTAAGCAACTAATCCCACCTTGCAAGGAGTCAAAACATCAATGCTGTGTGCAAATGTCACAGCTGACACTTACAGTATGTACATAATGCTTAAGAACAATGGTTCACAATTAGTGGTGACCTCCCTGAGCTTTAATTCACATACATATACACGCTACTCACACACGAGTATGGCTTTTGCTATCAAGACAAAAGGAGGTCCTCCAGTGACTACAGACTATTTAGGTAAAGAAAAATAATAGCAAAAAGCACAGGAGCCCATTAATGACCGCAAGTGCAGTGTACAATGTGTAGTTTCAGCCGCCTTGTTTTTATACCCATAATGCAGTATTTGTTCCTTAATTCCAGCATAATTGCGGCACACACAGTTACAAGTAAGTACAGTAGCGTATGGGATGCAAGTTCCAATTAACATTTTCAAAGTCGGGATTATGTTGCTTCCAAAGCTTGGCGTTAAAATTACATTTGTGCGTGATTCTTTTTTAGAAAGTCTCCTGTGCCTATTGACGCAAACTGCTGTAGGAACCCTGAAATGACCTGCGGTAGCTCCAGTGACAATAGGTGCACAAGATTTGGTAAAAGAGGCAGGGTGGACACAATGAAGCTTGACAGAGCTATACAGAAGTGTAAGGAGCATGTTCCTGTGCAAATACCTTTAATACATAGTGTCTATAAAAGCAACACTTGTGTCCATTTTAGCACAACCACACTGGGGTATTGGTCTATTTTACAATATGGTTGGAGGCAAGAGCCATCACAGGGTATTGATTTATAATATTATTTCAAGTCATTTGGTGAAAGAAACCCCTCTTGTTTATCATAACATGATGAATAAAATAACGGATCTCGCACAATTATGTGTTTCGTCTCTGCAGAGTTTTTCGAACAACTGGGTATCTCCTGTTTATTCTTCACATCAACGGCTGCATCTATTACTGGGCGTCGAGCTACGAAGGGATTGCCAGCACTAAATGGGTCTATGACGGCAATGGAAACATGTACGTTCTTTTAATGTCGCCAGCATGAACTGCGAAAGATATGTCGGTGTATTTATCAAGAGTAAAATGGGTTGCTTGTTGCTTAGTGAAAGTATACCTTTCTGTTCTAAACTATGTTATGTTTACTGGAAAGAAACCTAATGTTTTAAATTGAATTGAATACATCTCTATTTCTCATGACTATTTAGTCCACCTGAATGTGATTGACTGAAGATTGCCACACATGGGCCAACCAGGCAATGTATGTGGCAAGCCAAATGGACAGATACTGTACCTTAAAGGAGAAGGAAAGCTACCGAAGCAGTTTATTGACAATAGATTAGCCACAATAGTGCAAGCTAGAACACTATATTTATTCTGTAGAATGCTTTATCATACCTGAGTAAACAGTTCTAGAAGTTTCCACTGTTTTTTTAGGATAGCAGCTGCCATATTAGCTTGGTGCAACATCACTTCCTGCCTGTCTATCTCCCTGCTCACTCATAGCTCTCTGCTCAGATTACAGCAGAGAGGGGTAGAGGAGCAAACTGAGCATGCTCAAGCCCTAGCCCTGGAGGTTTATGCTGAAAACAGGAAGTCTGATATAGAAGCCCATGTGTACACAATAGAAGAAAGACTCAGAGCAGCATTACTTTGAGGGTTTACTGGTGTATTTATATAGATCTTTCTGATAAAGCCTTTCCTTCTCCTTTAAAAAGGGCCATACACTTATATTGTTCCACTGGAACAGTCAGAACATAGCTGTGACTTCTCTTGACTGGTCAGGCAGTATGGTCAAAATTGGCCAATATGCTCCAATTTACCCCTTTAGTTTTTTTTGTAGTGCATATCAATCTCCGCAGATCCTCTAACTGAGCACAAAAGCAATTCATACCCAAGGCAAGAAGAATCTTAAAACAAGATGCCAATCTAAATCTGGCCACAATGGCTGACCATCTGGAAATGTATTGCAAACCAGGGGGCCTGCAATCATGATGGATTGAGGATTATCATTCCTGGCATAAAAATTCAGTTGGACGACTGAAAAAAAAGTGTAGAGATGCCATCCCACGGGCAGATTGGTTGTATAGCATGCTTGGTTTGTCCATGAATGGTCACCTTTATTCAGAGAGTTCCTCCATTAGAAGTATCCTCTCTATAGCTCCATACAGGCAAGGCAATAGCATTGCATTGTAGTGTTAAAACCTTTATTTCTTAAAGCCTAGAGCAGGGTTGCATGTGTACCGCCAAAAGATTTTTTTTATGAACTTCAGATTGGTCCATTGACGTCTTTGGATGGAGTCATCATTTTTTGCCACACTGGAAATGTAAATAATTGGCTGGCATTATCTACAGCAGTGGTCCCCAAAAAGTGACCAATGAGCAACATGTTGCTCACCAACTGCTTGAATGTTGCCCCCAGTGGCCTCAAAGCAGGTGCTTATTTTTGAATACCTGGTTTGGAGGCAAGTTTTGGTTGTATAAAAACCAAGTACTGCCAAACAGAGCCTCCTGTAGACTGTCCATGCACCGAATCCACTATTTTGGATTCGGCCGAACCCCCGAATCCTTCGCGAAAGATTCACCCGAATACCGAACCGAATCCAAATCCTAATTTGCATATCTGAATCCTTGCATATGCAAATTAGCGGTTGGAATGGGGAAACCGTTTTTTACTTCCTTGTTCTGTGACAAAAGTCACACGATTTTCTCCCCGCACTTAATTTGCATATGCAAATTAGGATTTGGATTCGGCCGAATCCAAATCCTGATGAAAAAGGCAGAATCCCGAACCGGATCCTAGATTCGGTGCATCCCTACTATCCACACAATGGCTACCATTAGTAAACCACAGCCCATAATTGGCATCCCCAGTAACTTTTTGCATACTTGTGTTGCTCTCCGATTTTTCCTTATATTTCAGTGTGACTCATGGACCCCTGATGTACAATATCAGCGTAGGGGGAAATGCATTAATATAGCAATCCTCCATTGTAACAGCTGAGCCCCATTTTCCCATCCCTTAATGATTTCACTGACTTACCAAACTTTTCTTGAAGAACTTACAAGATTGAATGTTGCTGCCTTGTTTCAGAAGCCGTTTCTCAAGGCATCCCTCTAATGGACACATAGGCTTAAACTTAATCGTTTCCTCAGCCGAAACATAGCACTGCCCCATCCGTCTCCCAACTTGCGTGAAAGGCCAAAATGTTTCAGCAAATATCTGTAATCATTCATCACTTTCGGTGAATTTTAATGTGTCGTTACAAAAGGTCATGTTCAGAATTCACCGGAATAATTAAGCATCAAAATATTTTCCCCTGACCACTAGCTATTTTATTATAGCTGCAGATGGCACTAGAAAGAATACAAATGAATGACCTGCACAGTATACGCAGCAGATGTTTTATTTTATTATTTATAGTAAAAAATATTCAACTTCCATCTTGGTACAGTCAATAACCTCAGTATCCCCAATGACTCTCAGAAATGCTGGGATTTGTACTGTAGTTTAACAATATCCGTAGGGATGAATTTCTGACTATAACCAGTATCCAAAGCCATATAAGTAACATTTCATTATATTGTTTGGACTCGCGCTTGTGCTGTGGTTCTCTTGGGTAACTTTAAAGGCAATGGCAGTAGAGGTCAATTTGACGTTATCTTCCCAAGCTCCTTTCATTTTGGTGTAGTTTCTCCTTCAGTGTGTGAAACCAGTTAAAAAATATTGCCAGAACCGGTGGAGCATTAAAGAAAATGCACCTCGTAAAACTCTGATCCTGACCTGAATCTCTCACATTATTTTCCCTCTACTAAATTATATTGCAGCTATTAACATATTAGCATGTTGCTGCATAATAGCATTCCTTTTTTTCTGGTGTCTGGAGGGCGTGGGATACGATTTAGTGAATGTCGCCCGTAGTCTCTTTGTTAGCCATCCTTATGAATCCAATTCATGTGTTTATTGTACCTTATATTACTCATTTGTTATTCTCTAACAATCAGTTTTAGAATTTGATTTAAAAAAAAAAAATATGTTGCTACATTACAGATCATTTGTTCTGGCCATATTGCTCGTTATTGTAGCTTTACAAACGCAATCCATATCTATAGATGATGAAAGTTGAAGGGCTTGAAAAAGCAATCGTTTTATTTGCATATTTTATGAGCAAGCGAAGCTATCTTCTGATTGGTTTCCATAATAGAAGACAGAAAATTAGACATCCTATTTATTAGGCAGGGTTGAGCTAGGCGAGACACTTAATTTTGATAAGAAAGCCCATTATAATGCCTTGTGGATATTTTTTTAATGTCAATAAAATTAAAATGTGTTTTAATTTTTGTTTGGGGATTGGTTTGGTTACACATATTACAAGCTTTCCTTGCTGAACAACATATTTCTTTTTGCACATACAATTGAAAACGCATTTGGAAAAAGGGAGAACGGACACTAATGATAAACATAATTGTTGTAAGGGCTGTTTTAAGGCACTGGGGGTCCAAGGCAAGGACCTTTTTGGTGGGCCCCTTAAAGGGGAACTAAAGCTTAACTAAAGAAGTAGCTATAAATGTTATACATTATGTTTTGGGCTTCTGTACCATCCCTAGGCAACCACAACCCTTTAGCAGTAAAGATCTGTGTCTCCAAAGATGCCCCAGTAGCTCCCCATCTTCTTTTCTGCTGATTCACTGCACATGCTCTGTGCTGCTGTCACTTACTGAGCTGAGGGACCCACTCACAATATACAGTACACATAGAATAGAAATGTCACAATATAAGGCTGATTAGTAATTAATACAGATAATTGTGACATGGCAGCACAGAAACCAGTGTAATTAGCATCAGAATTTAATAATCAGTCCTGTAGCATCAACTTATATTACAGACCAACCTCATTTTCTGCTGGATAATTAGTGACGACCTCTAAGCTTAGCTTCTCAACAGCTGCCCAGAGCCCACTGAGCATGTGAGTGTCACAGACACTTTCCAAGATGGTGACTCCCTGTGACAAGTTTAAAGTCCTGGATCATTGCTGCTATTGACAAGCTGAAACTTTAGGCTGTTGCAATAAGTTTGAAATATAAAATATGGCATTTTTAGCCATTTTTAGGGTTTAGTTCTCCTTTAGTTTGAATCACTAGCCCACTGATTTAATGCAGCAATACGCCCCAATCTTACCCATTCTCTTACTTGATCTCTTCATAATCATCCCTCATCCTGTCCATCATGTCATAGTGCCATCGTTTTTGCCATCGCCCCAGCCACATTTATGTCATGCTTCACCTATAGTGATGAGCAAATCGATTCCGTTTCGCGGAATAATTCGCGGAACATTGAAAAAACTAGAAGAAATGGCGGAAATTCTAAGTCAATCTAATGGGCGTCAAAATAATTTTGACGTGCGACAATTTTTATACGTGCAACTATTTTGTCTAAATGCATTAGAGTCAATTGGTGTCCGAATAATTTTGATGCACAAAATTTTTTTTAGTCGCAGCAGTTTTTTCGGCCGGTGAATTTTCAACGCAGTTTGCAGGCTGTGAAAAGCGGAAATTCTTTGCGAATCCATGCCTAGCGAATTTATTCACCCGTCACTATTCACCTACCTTCGCTGCTGCCCCTTCCAGCTGGCACCCTAGCTAGGACATCACAAATTTAAGTTGTGTTCATTGGTTCCATTCCTTGCTGAAGTCTTATGGGAGTGGGCAGTCTAGAACTAAGAATGTATTAGAGGAATACTTGGGACCAATTAAAAGTATGAAGGTGTGTGTGTATGGATGCTGGGTTTTCATTTGGAGGGGTTGAACTTGATGGACTTTGTCTTTTTTCAACCCAATTTAACTATGTAACTATGTAACTATGTAACCATACCTTGTCTACTAAAAATCATTTAAACTTTAAATAAGCTCAATTGGATTGCTTTATCACCAATATGGTTTAATGCAGCTTAGTCACCATTAAGTACAAGGTATTGTTTTACAGGTATGGGACCTGTTATCCAGAATGTTTGGGACCTGGGGTTTTCCAGATAATGGGTCTTTCCATAATTTGGATCTTCATATCTTAAGTGTGCAAAAAAAAACATGTAGACATTAAATACCCCAGAAGGCTGGTTTTGCCTCCAATAAGGATTAATTATATCTTAGTTTGGATCAAATTTAAGGTACTGTTTTATTATTACAGAGAAAAAGGAAAGCATGTTTAAAAA
The DNA here is from genome assembly GCF_017654675.1 of Xenopus laevis. NCBI lineage: Eukaryota > Metazoa > Chordata > Amphibia > Anura > Pipidae > Xenopus > Xenopus laevis. Next base: position 135,251,163 of record NC_054381.1, on the reverse strand, counting down.
TTTGGATTATTTGGAGTCTATCGGAGACTTTTGTAATTCGGAGCTTTCTGGATTATGGGTTTCCAATTAACGGATCCCATACCTGTATTATTACAGAGAAAAAGGAAATCATGTTTAAAAATTAGAATTATTTGCTTGTAACGGGCTATTCGGGAGATGACCTTCCAGTGATTTGGAGCTTTCTGGAAAATGGGTTTCCAGTAAAGGGATGCCACACCTTTGCTCATCATGAGCACAATAAATAGGTCAAACAACACAATGATAGAATTCAGAAAGCAAACCATAAGGCAATAGAACACCAGTAACCACAATCTTTATTTATTATCATAATTGTTTTTACAGGTATGGGATCCATTATCCGGTAACTTATTATCCAGAAAGCTCTGAATTACGGGAAGGCCATCTCCCATGCACTCCATTTTAATCAAATAATTAAAAAATTTAAAAATGATTTCCTTTTTCTCTGTAAAAATACACCAATACCTTGTATGTGATGATAAAAAGAAAATGAATTCTTATTGGAGGCAAAGCAACCCAATTGTCTTTAACTAATGTTACAATAATTTTAAGTTAATTTTAGGTATAGAGATCCAAATTACAGGAAAACTGGAAAACCCCAGGTCCCAAGCATTCTGGATAACAGGTCCCCTACTTGTATAGGTATCGAATTTTGCTTCTCAAATGATTTGGTGATTGTCTTGTCTTCTCTAGGTATCTGCGTTGCTATTATTTTGCCGTCCGGACATTGATCACCATTGGTGGCCTGGCTGAGCCTCAAACAGTATTTGAAATAATCTTTCAGTTGTTAAATTATTTCACTGGTGTATTTGTCTTCTCGAGTTTGATCGGACAGGTAAGTAAATATATGTGTATGTACTAGGGCTGCCTGATTGTTAGCAGTAAGTAGAAACCCCTTTAGAAATGAAAAGCTTCATAAAAATGAGGAATTTTAGAAATAGAAGGATAAAAAATGTGGCACTTTTCCAGTTGGGGGTCTGGAGGGTCACATGTCAGAAATCTCAGTTATAAATTGTGAAACTCTAACAAATATTAAACAATGTATGTCTTTTGTACTATACACTTCTTTTCTTCTGGGGTCTTGCTGGTGCTGATGGACAAGTCTAAATGCCCTTTCTGTCTATCAAAATAAGGGGAATCTGGCGCTTTTTAAAGTTTCTGAGTTAAGGAACAAAAACACAATGGCTAAGCCTCAGATTAGCGGGGATATAAAGGGAAGCATATTGCTTAGATTTAAAAATGTCATTTCTTTCCAGGAAACTTTATTGAATCCATTGCTGTCAGGGCAGATTGTTTCAATGAAAGATCTTGTTGAATTTCCTTCTTAGATGCGTGATGTAATTGGAGCAGCAACTGCGGGTCAAAGCTGTTACCGCGCCTCCTTAGACAAAACCGTCTCTTACATGAACAAAAACAAAATTCCCAAACTCGTACAGAACCGCGTGAAGACCTGGTATGAATACACGTGGGACTCCCAAGGAATGTTAGGTATGAATCTGAAATGACATATCTAAGCACTAGATAGAGTGAAAAACCATGCTGGATTATTAGAAGGTAAAGTTATGAAGATATCTGAGGCAAAAACAATTCCCACTATAGAAATAAATGATAATGATGTAAGTGCTCTGAAAATTAGGTATACACAGCTGAAAAGGTGGTCATTTAGTACATTTTTATGCTCCCGTATCAAATATAATATATTATTATCCTTTACTTTATTAGTGTCAATATAGTACAGTCCAGTTACAGAGAATGTTTCATAATTCCCATATGTCCCTACTCCATTGTGGCTTACAATATAGCTTTGCAGTTGTAGGTTGAAATTTGGATAACCATTGCAGGTTAGGGTTAGGTGCAGGTCAGACTGGGGAAGTACAGTGTTCCACTGCTCCCGAAGATTCCCTGTCTTGGAACCAGAGGAACATTGAGAAGTAGAGAAAGAATGAGATGATGTGGGTACGGTTGGGTGCAGGCCTACAATGGTAACATTTTTCAGGATAGGAATGGGTGCTGTGAAGGTTTTGTAGGTTAGGGTTGGGTGCAGGTTGAGATATTCCTGACCCACACCACAACAGGAGAACTTACCATGTTAGAGTGTGCAGAAGGCAGGTAGCCCAAATAACTGGCAAGGGTTCAGTTCAAGATTAGAGTAGATACAGGCAGCCCCTGCTGAGAGGTCACTAATAAGGGTAGAGGATTGAAGAGAACAAGATCTTGGGTTCAAACTCCCAGAGAACAAAAAAACACAGGGGGTTATTTAATAAAAGGTTGAATTTCGAGTTGATGTGATTTTTTTTTTTACTCAAATAAATTCGAATGTATTCACGACTCAAAATTTGAATCAAATTTTCCCCCGAAAAAAAACTAGAATGCCAGGAAGGCTATTAACATCTTCAAATGGGTCAACGGACCTCTGCCATTGACTTGTAAATGAATTTGGCAGGTTTTAGGTGGTGAATATTCGAATTAGAACTGTTTCCGGGGTTCACATTTGAATTTATATTCGAGCTGGTGCTTTTAAATTCAAATTTTTGACACTAAAAAGATTTGAACATTCGATTTCAAATTTAATCTGCCCTTTAATGTGAAATAATCAGGTAAAGCTTGTGGGGATATGTCACAAAATGATTTCTCTTAAAACTACTTGACATTGTTATTTGCTTGGTAATCAAATACATCTCGATTGCTTACAGATGAATCAGACATAATGGAAGAGATGCCAACTAAGATGCAGTTGGCTATTGCAATCGATGTAAACTTTGCCATTGTTGACCGAGTGGAGTTGTTCAAAGTAAGTTTCTTTACAATTTACAACTGAGGTTGTGACTATTTTATAACTATAATCTTTACCCCAATACTTTGCTACAGATGAGACCTTAATTCTCAGGGGGTAAGCCCTTGCAACAGTGTGGAGGCAGAGTGTAGTACAATTGTAACAATTTACAATAATTGGGCGCCAATGGTTCTTGTAACTTAACCAGAGAACGTATTTATTGAACAGAATAATCTACACAGGAGTTTACATAATAAGCAAGCAGGATCATAGAGCAACAGTGGATAGGCATATACTCACAGCACCGATGGTCATTATAAATTCTCGCAGGGAAGAGAACATACACAGCAGCAATGAAGGTTCGCCCAGCTTTCAGCCTTCTCCCAAACTGGAACCCAGGGGAATCTCTACATCCCTGATTATATACACTTACCCCCATATGTAATAAAAGGCTCTAAGTTTGCCCAGGAGCAGTAACCTATAGCCAGGGGCGATCCTGGCCCCTCCGCCGCCTGAGGCAGCAGCAGTTGCTCCTGCCCCCCCTCCCCTCATTTTTGCTGCCCCTGGTACCTAGTGGGGCGCTGCTGCCTGAGGCGACAGCCTCAACTCACCTCATTGGCGAAGCACCCCTGCCTATAGCAACCAATAAGATGTTTACTTTTAAACAGGTGACCAGTAAATTCTACCCGCTGATTGGTTGCTATGGGTTACTGCTCCTGGGCAAAGTTAGTGCCTTTTATTATATAACCCCCAAAGTCCCTACTTCTGGGCAATTAGCACCCAGGATCTTAATTTCACTCACAATCCTCCTAGGAGCCTTGGGCTGCTCAGCTAAATAGCCTGACTATCTTTTCACTCCTAGATTGACCTCTTAATGTGAGTAGCCTATCCTTACTAGACCTGACCTGTCTAGGTTCCACTTTACTCTGCCTGCCTGTTCAGGCCATGGCTAACACAAAATGGACCCTGAGCACATGGCTGCCCAGGACTTTATACTTTAGAACAGGGCCATCTACTGGGCACTGGTTGGGGGGTATATCTTTAGGCAGGATAAGGAAACAAGTCCCCCTCCCAACTGTATTTTAGGACACAGATAGGCGTCTACAACACTTGGGGACTGTCTGCTAAATAATACTTGGAGACTAATTTACCAGTCCCCTACAGAAGCATGTCACTCCTTGTTTTATAATGATAGAGTGCTAAGAAATGACCTTTCTATACGGTGCATGGGTTCAGGAAAATTACTGCATACAGGACTTCTACATTGCCCACTTTAAAGGAGAATTCAACCCTAAAGTTAAAAACCATAACCCCCCTACCCTACATATACCCCCCTACCTCCTAAGTGTTACCCCAGGCAAATGCCCCTAATGTTTTACTTACCCCTCAGTGCAGATTCAAGCATCTGAGTTCACAAGCACCATTTTCAGTCGGTTCTGTCATCTTCGGAATGAGACCAGCATTCGGCGATTTTCGTGAGTTTCAGTGGAGGTGCAGTGGCCGCTAAACAGAGAATTGCTCCAACTGCGCAAGCGCCACCACGCCGGTCTCATTCTGAAGATTTACGAACAGAAGAAGATGGCGCCCGTGAACTCCGATGCCTGAATCTGCACGGAGGGGTAAGTAAAATGTTAGGGGCATTTGCCGGGGTAACACTTAGGCTGGGGGAGGAGGGAGGAGGGGTCTATTTAGGGTAGCGGGGTAGGGTTTTTTTAAATTTAGGGTTGAATTCTCCTTTAAGAGATAAGAGATTGTCAGTTATGCTTTCAGTGGGCCATTTTTAAGTTATGATAAATGTTGTTATGAACTGTTCTCTTCTACTCACACTTCACCTTTCCCCCATATTTCTGCTCTCATGCCTTCTGGATTTTTTCCAGGTGTTGTGGGTTCAAGTTCCCCTTTGTCCAACCTCCCTTAGCTCATAGCAAGGTTACCTAACATAGCGGTGCCCAATCTTTTTTTTGTACTATGGACCAGTTTCAAGCAAGAGAATTTTTACGAGGACTGGGGGGTGTATATGTGTGGGCTACCATAAAACCATTAAAACTGTCCAAACAGTAGTAGTGGTCCTTATCGGTAGAAATCTTCCTGTTCTTCGTTCAGCTGTTGTCATGACAATGATGCATCAGGGAGCTGGGATTGCAGGTAATTAGGGCCTTTTTCATTTTTTTTGCAGCTATTATAGACTGCATCTGGGACCAGAGGGGTCCAAGTTCGGCACAGCCCGCGGCCCCCCACTGGTGGTTGGGGACCCCTGACAGATTATGAAACCTGGCTGTAACAATCACTTTGATACAGTTATTGTGAGAATAATGACATTTTATTCACCCCAAATTCACCCTGATTTTCTCTCACTATTACTAAGCACCCCCTAACACCCACCCCAGTGGCTGATCAGGTGCCAGTAGGTGCCCATTCAATCCTTTCCCAAAAGCATTTGATGTAATACATTGTATATATTTTATATAACTTAGCTGCTGTCTGTTGTTTATTTCAATAGGGATGTGATGGCCAAATGATCCAGGACCTTCTGCTGAGACTAAAATCTATAGTATATTTACCTGGGGATTTTGTTTGCAAAAAGGTGAGCTAAAAAAATCTCCTTTCTTAACATAGTTTGCATTATCTTTCCCTTGTGTTTCAACTGATAATAGATTTTGCTTAGCTGACTTAATTGGCATGGTTAAGACAATGCTATGGAATATGTTCAAGCTCAGCCTGAAGTTATTGATGGAAAAGACAGTTGGTTGGCTGCAGGTTGATATATAAATATATGATTTGTGCTATAATTTATTATATTGACCCTGTAATATTGGACACCCATTACCTCTCTGTCACAATCGAAGTCTCTTCCTACTTAGCCTGTGGGAGGCGCTGCTCTTCATTTACTATATTGGTGAATAAAATACATTTCAGCAGAGAGTTAATTTCAACAGAAGATTTAACCTGCTGGAATTACTGTCACACTCTTAGTATTAAATTGCTCAGCTCAGCGATAAATTCAGCTCGTGGCACTTCTCTGCTGTAAGATAGAATATTCCCAGCTGACACCCCTGTCTCGGCGTCAATTTATCTGCAGGTAAAACTTGTTAAACTTACTATGAAAAAAAAAAAAACGAAAGAAAAGCGCCTATTTATCAAGAGTGACTCATTTATTTTAATTTATTATTAGAGCATCTTAAACTTCTGCTGCCAATGGTCAGACAGCGAGGGCTGCAAAACAGAGGGAATTCAATATAACAAGAGCCTTTTTCATGGACACCTCTGTTGCACGGTGACAGCACCAAATGAATGATGGGACCTTCAGAGCTATGTGCACCGTGGCAGCAGACGTGTTCATTTAAAAGTCAAGAGATAATGATTTCAAATATATTGCAGGTGGGGTTTAGCTGTAGATCTGAGGGTTTCACTGGAATGCACCAGGTATATATTGTCTAAAAATAAGGCAGCTACAGGTATTTATTAACTTCAGATTGATGCAGTTATTCTCATATATTTTTGACATGAGAATGATATCAGACATCTACAGGGCGTCAGCGAAAGGGTAGGATTTAATTATGAAATTTTGATATCAAATTGGTATATTAAAGGAGAACTGAAGCTCAAGGTAAATGTAGTCCAGAAATATTGTACATTATGTTTTGGGCTTCTGTACCAGCCTAAAGGTGGCCATAGACGCACAGATAATATCGTACGAAACAAATTTTCGTCCGCGTGTATGGTGGAAAAAGAGCCGACCGATATCGGCATAAGACTTGGATATCGGTTGGCTCGTCGATCAGGCTGGATGGAAAATTTTGATCGGGTGCCTTTGAAGGGACCCAAACATCGCCCATTGTAAGTGCTGAATCATCAGATACAGGTAGAATTCCATTGTTTCTTCCCGTATATACACGTGTATATCTGACGATTCAGCTCTACACGTGTGTATTGAAACGAACGTTCTTTCTTGGAAAGATATTTTCCAAGAAAGATCGTAATTGTTACGTCTATGGCCACCTTAAGACAACCACAGCCCTTTAGCAGTGAAGATCTGTGTCTCCAAAGATGCCCCAGTAGCTCCCCATATTCTTTTCTGCTGATTTAAATCACATGCTCTGAGCTGCTCACTTACCTGAACTTTACCTGAATAAACAGTAAATATGTACAAATACACAAAGCCCATGAGTATTCTGTAAATGATATCCTTATAAATGGTGCTTAATGATGTCCTAATTTATGCTCAGTGATGTAATTTCTGTCACATGACTCCAACACAAGCTGCGTTTCTATCTATCTATCATCTCTCTCTTTCTCTTGCTATATCTATCTATCTATCTATCTATCTATCTATCTATCTATCTATCTATCTATCTATCTATCTATCATCATCATATTATTATTATTATTATTATTATTCTCTCTCTCTCTTTCTCTCTCTCTCTCTCTCTCTCTCTCTCTCTTGCTATATCTATCTATTATCTATTTATCATCTATCATCTCTCTCTCTCTCTCTTGCTATATCTCTCTCTCTCTTGCTCAGTGTCGGACTGGCCCGACAGGACACCGGGAAAAAACCCAGTGGGCCGACCCTCATGGGCCCCCGCCGGGCCAGACCCCCTCTGCAGATATCTCTCTCTCTCTCTC